>NC_090647.1:118812578-119429245 GCF_040937935.1 Hyperolius riggenbachi
ATAACCGCTGGTACTTTGCATAGTTGGCCATTTTTGCTGTCTTAAAGAGAAAGACAGTGTGATTTAGTTAGAACATATACAGGACACCTCATTTTATACTAGAATAAGATGGGCAAGATAATGTAATAATTATCTTCATGTAACCTAATTTACTAAAATCCATGAAACTAATTAAAACTTGAGTGTGAAGGGGGGTGCAACCATTTACAAACCTACATAAGCAGCAACAGCTGGGATTCACATACAACCAGGTCTGTCTGTGTGTCCCAGGGCTCATTGTTGGATTAATTAGTTGCCTGACCTGTTCAGGACCAAACAAAGCTCACATTCTTGTGCATGCGCAGTAAGGAGCATCCAGCTTTCAGGAGCACACGGGCTCCCGAAGATTCCTGAAGCGTCCTGCAGCAGTGGAAGTGAGCAGTCTCTGACCCATCAGTCTTAACCTCTTGACGACCAGCTAACGCCGATCGGCGTAAACTAGTCGTCTGCGGGTTACCATGGAAACTTTCCATGTCAGTTCACGGAGGGTGTCTCCGTGAACAGCTGGAGAGCCGCCGATCGCGGCTCGCCGGCAAAATGTAAACACGCGGGGAAGAAATCCCCGCTGTTTACATCATACGGCGCTGCTGTAGGGCCGGCAGATCGGCGATCCCCGGCCTCTGATTGGCCGGGGATCGCCGGCATCTGATAGGCGGAAGCCTATCCTTCAATGCGCAGGACGGAACTCCGTCCTGCGCATTACGGAGGGAGGGAGGTAAGGAGGCAGAGGGCGGAAATGGCTGCGGAGGGGGGCTTTGAGGAGCCCCCCCGCAAAACGCAGATGGCCGGCGGCGATCAGACCCCCCCCCTGCAGGACATCCCCCTAGTGGGGAAAAAGGGGGGGGGGGGGGGGGGAGTTTGATCGCCCTGGCATAATACTGATCTGTGCTGCGCGCTGGAGAGCCCACGCAGCACAGATCAGGCAAATCACCCCTGGTCGGCAAGTGGTTAGGTTTACATTCTGACTCCTCGATTATTTCTTTGATTTTATATTAACCTCCTTAGCGGTATGCCCGACACTGTCAGGCATACCGCTTCCTGGCCCCAGGAGTCCCCCATGTAAAATTAATGTGATCCAATGGCTGAAACCCCTTTAGCTAGCACTAGGATAGCTAGTACAAGTCCCAGGAACCCCCCGATCCCCGTATTAATACATCCCCCCCCTGGATCCAGCAATTGCGCAGCCTTCCTGCACAGCTTCGGTCTCTCTATGGAGAGGATCGGATTTGCGCATGACGTCGGCGACGTCATGTGCGATCCTTCCCATAGAGAAGACTGGAGCTGTACGGGGAGGCTGCGCCGGTAATGTATTAATGGGGGAGCGGCGGAGATCGGGGGGTGCCAGGCATTTATACTAGCTAGCCTAGTGCTAGCTATAGGGGTTTCAGCCATTGAAGCTCGGGGGGGGGGGGGCACTGGCGGGCACAAATTAGAAAAACCTAAGTGGCGTAACGCTCAGGAGGTTAAATAAAACCATATACAATCATATACTAATTTACATTACACAAACACAACAGGGGATTAAGGTTAGGCACACTAACCGTTTGATTGCGGCTGAACGGAGGGTTCCAGCCGACCGGCAAGGAACGCATTCATCTCTGGTTGGGGGGGGGGGGGGGTGTTAAGGTTAGGCACCACCAGGGGGGGTCTTAGGGTTAGGCACCACCAGAGGGGGAGGGGTTAAGGTTAGGCACCACCAGGGGGGGTCTTAGGGTCAAGCACCACAGGAGGGGGAGGGGTTAGGGTTAGGCACCACCGGGGGCTCTTAGGTTTAGGAACCACCAGGGGTCTCATAAGGTTACTGGTGCTGGTTTTACCAAACGTAAAAATAGGGGTTACAGTGGGGAACAGTAGAATATCCGTATTTAAAAATGCATTATGCAGCATACCTTTTGCACCCATTAAGCAATAACTTCTATATAATTTATATGACGCCCTTTTTGACATGAGCTTTTATTATATGCATACATTATGAAAATCTATTGTAAAATTGACTAATTAAATCTTGCAGTAAGAGCATTTCACTGGTCCATATTCAAGCTGCATAGATTTGCAGTGACATCAGCATATAAATTATTTTCATATTTCAAGTAAAGTAGAAAGTTGGCAGTGAGCCAAAACTTTGTACTTAACACCTTTTAGGCGCCCATGGCAAAGAAATATGGGGACACAAAAATGCCTATAGATCTCGGCTGCAGATGGAAGTAGTTCCATATTAAGAAGCTTTTAGATGTCCGTGGCATATGGATGCGAAAACACAGAACACCTCTAGACTTTGTCGGAAGTCATATTAGGGTTAATGTATGAGTAATATACATCTATCCGACAGTGTTTCTATGACAAACTGGAAGATGGGAGTGTGAAAGTTTTCTGCCAGTAAGACTTGTTCAGGTGTTGAAAAATAAGGATCAAGGATTCCAATCCTGTTTAGCAAACTACTCCTACAGTAACCAGAAGTTTCTGGACAAGCTCATGGGAGCCATACTGTAAGCTGTGAGTTTTGTAAATTCTCACTTTTTAAGTTGAAAAACTACGATATTAAAATATAACACAATATAACAGTAACGTGTAAAAGCAGAAATACAGGGTACATGCAATTTCTGCTAACAGTGGATACGTTTTACACTGAAATGATTTTTTAGATGATGGCAGCACCAAGGTGTCAAGTACTGTCATCTTAGCAAAGTCTTCAGACAGGTCATGTTACATGCTTATAGGACAACTGAGAGGGATATGGAGGCTGCCATATTTATTTCCTTTTAAGCAATACCAATTGCCTGGCTGTTCTGGAAAAACAATTTCAATAAAAAGTACAGTAACATATGGCGCGGAGGGATATTTGTTTTATTGATTAAAAAATAAAAATCAAGCTAGGCAGCTACTGAAGCAACACGTTATGTAAGCGGACATAAATTGCCAATTTCCTGATGAGGCAGAGGCCTCCACAAAAATCAGGAAATATCAGAGGATACTTTGAGATAAACTTTACAATAAGGATAATTGGGAAAGCACAGGAGGGAAGGCAGTGTTTTCCTCTATATAACAAACTCTGGCCTCACCTCCAGCAGGAAATCAGAAGCATCATGCAGGACCAGGACCAGCGTCCCCACACGCACCATGTTATTCACATAGGAAAACGAGATCAGACCAACTGTGGCCAAATGGTGGATGAACATGATTAGAAAATCCTGGAAGAAAAAAACAAAAAAAGAATGAATTACATAGACAAACAACACCATATTCTTATTAGGAATTGGGCTGAAGGTGACCAAACACTTCAACCTGTGGTAGATCAGAAAAGTGTTACCCCTTTTAACCTCTTTGCATGGTTAGATATTAGGCTATTCAGCCTTAATCTTGTCTGATGTTGATCTCACCACTGCAGCTGCTAGCTTTGTACTAGCGATGATCGTAAAGTTCTAATTTGGCTTACTGAAAATTTTGCAATCAAGATTATATGTAATTACGATTTCTAAACAGGGCTGTGAAGTCAGAGTTGAGGAGTCAGAGCAATTTGGGGTACCTGTCAGAGTCGGTGGTTTCAATAAACTGAGGAGTCGGATGATTTTTGAATCAAATCCACAGCCTTTGTAAAAATTAGACTAAGGAGTCGGAGCAATTTTGGGTACCTGGAGTCGGAAGTTTCATAAACTGGGGAGATGGATCATTTTTTTTTACCGACTCCACATCCTTGTTTCTAAATTATACGGATTTTGTATAATCTATTTGTATATTTCACATATATTTGCAAAATTATGACTGCGGCCGTCGTACACAGTTTCATTTATAATCTGCAAAAACATGTTTGCAACAGCACATGTGGAAAAAATAAAGAGAAACAAACATGTTTGCGCACACCAGAAACAAGTGAGAAGAGACCTTGTAATTTTTTAGAAGATTGATTTGATTCCATGAATAAAGAATGGTACCAAAACATCCACCAGTTTGGTGAAGAACAATGCCTTTTCCAGCATTATAAAGCAAGCATGCCATAAGGTCAAAGTAATAACTAAATGGCTCGGGAAAAAACATTGAAATTTTGGGTCCATGGCCAGGAAACTCCCCAGACCTTTTCCAATTGACAACTTGTGGGCAATTCTCACAAGACAGTGGACAAACAAAAACCCACAAATTTTGATAAACTCCAAACATGGATTATGAGAGAATGGATGCGGTCAGTCAGGATTTGGCCCAGAAGTTGATTGACAGCATGCCAGGGCAAATTGCAGAAATCTTAAAAAGAAGGGCCACCACTGAAAAAAATTGTCAATAAGAGTCATCAAAACTGATGAAATGCTTGCCGTTATACTTCAATACACCTCAGAAACAACTCACAAAAATATCTGAAAACACTGAAAGAGAACCCGAGGTGTGTTTAAAGACTTATCTGCATACAGAGGCTGGATTTGCCTATACAGCCCAGCCTCTGTTGCTATCCCAAACCCCACTAAGGTCCCCCTGCACTCTGCAATCCCTCATAAATCACAGCCGTGCTGTGAGGCTGTGTTTACATCTGTAGTGTCAGTCTC
Source organism: Hyperolius riggenbachi (assembly GCF_040937935.1). Classification (NCBI taxonomy): domain Eukaryota; kingdom Metazoa; phylum Chordata; class Amphibia; order Anura; family Hyperoliidae; genus Hyperolius; species Hyperolius riggenbachi. Next base: position 118,817,147 of record NC_090647.1, read on the forward strand.
AGCTGCTCCCCCGCCTCCTGCATAGCTCCGGTCCCTGCCCCCGTCCCTTCCCTCCAATCAGCAGGGAGGAAAGGGATGCAGGCGGGGACTGGAGTTCTGCAGGAGGCGGGGAGAGCAGCAGACTGACACTATAGAGATAAACATAGCCAGCTCTGACAAGCTGTTTGTCAGCAGCGTGGCTGTGATTTATGAGGGATTGCAGAGTGCAGGGGGACCTTAGGGGGGTTTGGGATAGCAACAGAGGCTGGGCTGTATAGGCAGATCCAGTAGCTGTATGCAGATAATATTCTTCAAACCCACCTCGGGTTCTCTTGAAGCAGCAAAGTTTGTGATAACCAGTGTCTGTGACATTCTCAAAACTTTTGGCCATGACTGTACTATTTACAGTGATGTTTAATACGGGCCTTTATTATATAAGGGTGTTCTCCTTTATGGTGTTTGGTGGAGTTCATATTGCCACTGTTGAGGCCTATTTGACTGCTTCCAGGCCAGTCCTCCACTTGATCGGCAACTTTTTTGCTTGCTAATTAAGTTCCTTATTTCATATCCACTACTTTATTATTGCATTTTTTTTTTGCACAGTGGTTGGTGATATATAACTTTTTGTGAGGTCCACATCATATCTGCAGCTGATGCTACTGCAAAAAAACAAACAAAAAAAACCCCTTTGATTTTGTAGTTTTTCTTTAGTATGATAGTGCTATATGATCTTTTTCGTTTTTAGTCACTCTGGCTGGAGCATAAATGTGTAATGAGGGCTAGTTTACACTAGGGGCCTGATTCCCTAAACCGTGATAACTCATATCACAGCCATTTTCGCACGATTTTATGCAAATTGCAAATGCTGCAGTGAGAATTATCCCATAAAGATACATTAGTCCTAGTGCTTTGCTGAACACTGACGATCAGCAAAGCACTGAAAAGCTCCCGAGTCTGAACCATCCTCAACAGTGCTAATGACTTCAGCAATGACATTAATTTTCAGTGTCTTCACCCTTCATTAGAGAGTCAGATTTGCCAGTGCAGAGTGATGTGATCGGTTCCCCATGTGTTGCTGTAATATAACACTATGCTTTGGCATTGTGAAAGATGTACATTTCTGCAGCAGTGACAGGCTGGTCACACATCACACCATATGACTGTACAATCTGTCCAGTGTTACCAGTATCTATGTCATCAGACCAGGAAGAGTTTGGCATGGTTGTGATACTCTATAGGAAGTGGTTACAATGTACAATTACACAGAATGTAATTACATCCCTCCCTGGCGTTCAGTTTCTGCTGGACTTCCGTGCAAAAACTGCTTCAATTAATTTTACATTAACACTTACCCATATGTGTCAAGCAAGGGTCTAGTATACATTGATAGAATAAAAGTTTCAAAGTTAAAATCATGCCAAAAAATACATTTAATTCAAGTTTTCCTTTCTGTCTGGCCACCATTACTCTTCAAATATTTGGCAAAAAACATGCAGTTTGCCACACGCCTTTTTTTTGCATTGTAACTCACTCGTGTGCAAATTTTTGCATTCAGGTTTCCAGAGCATGCAAAAATTTGCTTACTAAAATTTGCTGGGTTCCCCGGGCTGGCGGCTGCGAGTGGAGTTGCAGCGTGGGACACGTCGGCTGCAAGGGGCTGAAAGAAGCTCCGGGTAACTATATAAGGGGGCAGCAGTATTTTGCTGGTGACTCCTTTAAATATTTAAAGTTAAGCCTGGCATCTTTACTGCTGGCAAAGTGAATCGCTGTAGAATGTCATTAGGGATAAAGACTTTTATGTGGTTTCAGTGTTGTATTCTACTGAATTGGCGGTTAAAAACAGAAAAAAAAAAATACTTGGCAGGGCTGTTGAGTTGGAGTGAGAGTCATGTTTGGGTACCTGGAGTCGGAAGATACATAAACTGAAAAGTTGGATGATTTTTGTACCCATCCAAAGTGCTGCAAGGGCTGTAGAGTCGGAACAATTTTGGGTACCTGGAGGCGATAGTTTCATAAACTGAGGAATCGGAGATGGAGTTAGAGGATTTCTGTACTGACACCACAGCCCTGCCAGGCAAGCAACATGCTTGGCTTAAAAGTAAATAAAACAATAATTTGAAGGTTTCCTCTTTTATGCATAGTATTGACATAGATAGCAAGACACAAACCTTCAGCAAAAATTGGATATGGACAAAATTTACAAGCAAACCACACTGTGGTAAACCAGTCTGTTTCTTACAGTGTACCAGAGATGAAGCACCCTCATGTATTTTACCATATATATCAGTGGGAACATTAGAGAAAAAACCTACCCTGCTCTGTTTCACTCTTCACTGCTCAGCCTGCCTGTTATCAGCCCTGATAAAATGCCAGACTGAGCATTCAGTCTGGCTTTGCTCAGGAATCATTATAGCCGAGTCTGTCTTCTCTGATGTCTTTTCAAGCCCAAGCGTGCCCCCTTCTAGCTCTGCTATAATGACTTAGCTATAATGATTACCGAGCAAAGCCAGACTGAATGCTCACTCAGGGATTTTATCAGGGCTAGTAACAAGCAGGCTGAACAGTGAAGGATGAAAAAGAGAGCAGGGTAGGGGTTTTCTCTAATGTTCCCACTGATATATATGGTAAAATACATGAGGGTGCTTCGACTCTGGTTCACTTTAAAGGATAACTGTAGTGAGAGGATTGTGGAGGCTGCTATATTTATATCATTTTAAATAATACCGGTTGCCTGGCAGTGCTGTTCATCTATTTGTCTGCAGTAGTGTCTGAATCACCCCAGAAACAAGCATGCAGCAAATCTTGTCAGATAGATCTGACAATGTCAGAAACACGTGATATGCTGCATGCTTGTTCAGGGTCTATGGCTACAAGTATAAAAGGCAGAGGGTCCGCTGGACAGCCAGGCAATGTGCATTGTGTAAAAGGAAATAAATATGGCAGCCTCCATATCCCTCCCAAGTCAGTTGTCTTTTAAAGTGAACCCAAGGTGAGGGTAATATGGTGGCTGTCATATTTATATCCTTTTGAACAGTACCAGTTGCCTGGCAGTCCTGCTGATCTTCTGGCATCAGTAGAGTCACAACCCTGAAACAAGCATGCGGCTAATCTAGTCAGACTTCAGTCAGAGCACCTGATCTGGATGCTTGTTCAGGGTGTATGGCTAAAAGTATTCGAGACAGAGGATCAGGGGGACAGTCAGGCAACTTACATTGTTTAAATAAAATAAATATGACAGCCTTCATATCCCTCTCCTCTCAGGTTCCCTTTAGGGAGGTCACGTTTGCTTGAAGAATGCCTTAAAGGTTTGCCTTAATTAGCATGGCACTGGGGGAGGAAAGAAACACACACTTCTTTAGGAGTTAATCACAGTCTCTCTTGACATTATAAAGGAGACTTCACAGCTGGTTAGGTAGCAATAACTTTATCTTACAATAACTTATCCAATACAAGTTATTTATAGGAGCATCATTACTGGTCTTTAGCTAGAAAACGCATCAGGAAGAATTACAAACCATTTTAATTAGATATGGTTTGATGTCAACTATGTGAGACAAGAAAGTAAAAACACTTCCTATTAACTCTGATGAGTACAGGAAATTCCTGCACAGAACAGCTCAGACTATCTGCATCTAACACAAACCAGGACTTGCATAGCATAACTGCATACAGCATGGCCAGGACATGCAGTCACTGTGTACTAAACAAAACCTCTGACCGGCTTCCAATCTATGACAACACAAGTGTCAATGTTGTGGGCATTTCCTGCTCTCCTCCATTACATTACAGGCCTCATTCAGAAGCAACAAAAATGTGCTTTCAGAATTATACTGCAAAAATGTTCCCCCTCAGAGAGCAAAAATCCAAATGCAGCCTTTTCTGCTTCCCAAAAGCTGTGATACAAATAACATCAGGGTGGGTGAGCCATGCCTTTGTGGTGACTGACAGCCCTCTCATTGGTTACTAGGTGCGTGTGGCTGGGGCAGAGATTTAAGGACAACACCACACCACGGTATCGCCACATCTCTGCCAGCGACAAGTGAGCTGATCAAATGCAAGAGGAATGGGGCAGTGTGAGCGAGCAGCAAGGGGTTGCACTCAATGTTGGACACTGTAATTCCCCCCAAAATTGCACTAACAATTGGCTTTAAAGGGCAACTTAAAGGACAACAGTAGTGAGAGGGATATGGATGTTGCCAAATGTATTTTATCTTAAACTATACCAGTTGCCTGGTTGTGCTTCTGATCTATCTGGCTACAATAGTGTCTGAATCACACCAGAAACAAGCATGCAGCTAATCTTGTCAGATCTGATAATAATGTCAGAAACACCTGATGTGCTGCATGCTTGTTCAGGGCCTATGGCTAAAAGTATAAAGCGCAATCTACGCGATACGATTCTTTGTAAGACTCGATTACGTTTCTATTTACGATCCAATTATATCCGACATGTCCGATCGGGATTAGATCCGATTTAATTCGCCACTGAAAAACAATGGCAAATCGAATTGAATCCTGATCGGACATGTCTGATTTAATCGGATCATAAATAGAATCGTAATCGAATCGTACTAAGAATCGTATCGTGTAGATGGGGCTTTAGAGCGAGATGATCAGTAGGACAGCCAGGAAACTGGTATTGCTTAAAAGGAAATAAACATGGTAGCCTTCACATACCTCTCGCTACAGTAGTCCTTTAAGTGAATTTTGTTTGTTATTTGTGGCACAATTTGGCTGCGTTTGCGATTTGTATTAAGTTTGTACACACATGCTGGGTCCATGAGCTGGCTTCAGGAGTATCACCCCATCCCATAGCACGTAATGTCATCATTTCTGTGCAAGGGGCGGGACTATGCGCCGGAAACTGGCATAGGAACCTGGCATAGAAGTGAAAACTTTATTCAAAATACACAAAGTGCACACACAATTACTTTTTAACAGTGATTCAAAAGCAATTTTGCAGCGCTCCTATACTTTGTATTGGAGAGCAACTGCTCCAAAAAAGCTGCAGAGCTCGCGATTGCTCTAACCACAATAGTTACTGTGGGATTGAGGCTATTTACTTCCATTAGCCTTACGCTCTTGGAATTAACAGCAATCACCTGCGATTACAAAAAGTGTGGATAAAAGCGCCATAATGGGTCATAGCGTTTAATCTACTTTTTTTTTTTTTGATGCAACTTGATTATTGAATCAAACGTGATAGATTAAAAATATCCCACAATGAATGACCTATGCAAGTGAATTTTCCACACATGCCTATGGTGGATCCATCAGGCAGCATTTCAATGCAATTAGTTTAGAATTATTCTAGGACAAGGCTAGTGGGCTGTAACATGTGACAAGCAGTAACGGTCAGTAATCACAAATCCTCACATGGGGTGTTCTAGTAGAGGGGATGTGCTGTGACGTTTCACCGTGTTCACATCATACATACAACGCAGAGAAGATGGGAAGGAGATCTTACCTTGCGTTTGATATCTGTAAACTGGGAGAACATTAAAGACCAGTAAAAGGCCAACTCCTGAATATAATAGTAATACATGCCCAACGTGAGCGTCTAAAGAAAAGAAAAAAGAAACACATGATTAGTATCTAGCCTACTGTTTACCAGGACAGTCTTACCCAACCAATACATTTACAAAGGGGATCATGTGACCACTATCATTTAATTGTATTTATAAAGCGACAACATTTTACGCAGCACTGGACAATAAACACATACAATGATACAAAGGATGACAGACAGAACAAGGGTATACAACATAGGACAAAGCTATATAAGGCAAACATTTTGGGCTGGTTAGGTAGGTCCAGTAATACAAGTACGAGGCTGTCATAGGAAAGCACACAATCATGTAGAATGCACTAGGGAAGGGAGGACCCTGCCAGAGGCTTACAATCTAAATCTAAGGGGGACCACTACCAGGTTGTACCTCCTTGCATAGGATTACTTACATAGGAGGTACAACCTGGTAGTGGTCCCACTTAGATTGTTCTGTCCTCAGCTCCAGGCATCTGTAGAAATATACAATGTGTGACCAATTCTGATATAGTAAACTACTTTTCCCGGTCCCTTGGAGTTTACTATAAAGGGATTCTGATAGACAGATAGATAGATAGAAGCCTTCATATACCTCTCACTTCAGGCAACTTAAGTGAGATGAATGTGGAGGTAGCCATTGTTTAAGTCTAGGGATCGTTCCCACGCTCAGATCGTTCCCACGCCGCCATCCTCAGTTGCCCACAGCTTCGGGAACCGGGTCCCGTAACTGCCGTCAGTCTACGTACGAGTAGCGAAACCCTCTACTTATCTCTCCAGCAGCTGCTGGAGAGATATGCAAAGAGCGCACTTCTCCTGCATAGACGGCAGCGACGGGACCCGGTTCCCGAAGCTGCGGGCAACGGAGGATGGCGGCGTGGGAACAATCTGAGCGGATGGGGCTAGAGGAAGCCCCCGGTATGTATAAATATTTTATAATATTTCAGCTCTGGTACACTATAAGAGTCAAAGTCTCCAGGAGATTTCTTCCAAATTGATATGCAATTCCCATCTTCTAAAACAATATTAAACATATCAACCATACCTGATAGGGGTAATTGTACCAGCATTGTCGTGTATCCCAAAACCATGGCGTCTGCAATACAAAAAAACAAGAATTACATTGGAAATATAAGCGGCGCACCAACCATTTTACATGCAGAAAGTAAACAATCACTACAGTTAGCAGTGAGCTCAGCTCGTGGTCCAACAAAAATGTCTGCTTCCATAGAGTTTGCAAGAAATGGTATTTTATCAATAGAATGTAAATGATAAAAAAGGGAGGTGGGTCTCCCAGTATAAGTAACACTTTGCCTGTGAATGAAGATGGCCAAAAAGAGGCCACATTTTCTGGTTTGCACCTCTCCACAGCAATCTGTACAATGTGCACAATGCACCCTTATGCCCACTTTCTGTGCATACTGCCCACTCCCCCTGCAGAGGGACTGCTGCCCCCCATCTGTGATCTTTAGGCAACTTTCACATGGGAGGCTAACGGCAGTGAATTCACCGTCAGTCAGCTGCTCTTGTGCACCGGCCAAGCGCTTGCATGTAAATATTTCTCACAGGGATGCATTGTTCCCCTCCTGCCAGAAGCTGCTACCTTGTCGCTGGACTTTAGCTGCAGAATGTGACCGTACAGTGCTCACACACCGCTTCCTTACCCACAGTATTAAAGGAGCGCATTTGTAAAAATAAATAAATAAATGTAAAATATATAACATATAAAATTTACATTTCTCCTAGAGAAAAATGCACTATAACTATTTTCCTATGTTGCTGTGACTTACGGTAAGTAGTAAAAAGCTGAAAGATCTGACACATTTTGGATTAGTCCATCTCAAAAAATGTAGGCCAACCTCCTTAATAAGTTGCAAACTATTCTGACAGTTGGACTGAGGCAACTGCAGATCTGTAAGTGCTTTTTAAAATAAACAAATGATAATCCTCCATTAGGAGATGGACTAGTCCAAAACATCAGATTTGTTAGATTTCCACAACTTACAGCATCTTAGGGAAAAAAGTAATTTATAGTGCATTGTACTCTGAGATGAATGTACAGTTAGTTATATTTATTTTCATTTTACATTTTTTGTGACAATTGTCCTTTAACCTGCCTGACGGTATAATTCATTACATTTTAGGGTCTAAAAAGTGGTACAAAGTTTTCATATGCTTTTCACACTAGGGGCGTTTTCCGCCTTTTTTCAAGCGCAGGCGATTTTCAAAAATCGCCCTCAAACCTCTTGTGCAAGGATTCCCTATGAGAGAGTTCACAGCTGAGCTGAGCATTTTGAGGGTTTTTTGCTATAATGGAAGGTACAGGAAAAAACGCTCACAAAAATCGCTTTCAGCAGTGACTGCAAGAGTTTTTAAGAATAAATACAATGTATATTTTCCAGGTCAAAGAGTTCACTTCCTGACTTGCGTCAGGGAGTGAATTACAAAATTGCTCTGAAAAAGAACTTAGAAAAGGGCTTTTTACAAAAACACAGTGCACAGTGGAGCGCTGGGAGGGGGAAAAAAACAAAAAACAGTGCATAAAAACGCAAAACATTTGCGATTTTAGGTGTGAATGGGTCCTTAGACCCCAAAAGGAGGAAAAATACATACTGCAGAAAGATCTGCAGCAGACCCTGAACAGGCTCGCCTCCCTGGGACTACCGCTTCCAATAACATTTTTCTTTTACTCCGAGCCTGACACGTGGTTACCGCCAAAAGGTTAAACACATGCGTAGCTTAACCACTTGAGGACCGCCCCCAGCCGATGGGCGGCGGCAAAGTCCGGGCCCAAACGACCGCAATACGCCCATCGGCGGGGGCGGCTGCGTGGGTGGCTATGCGGCGATCGCGTCATTCGTGACGCGATCAGCCGCCGGGGACTGGCTCCGCCCACCGCTCGTAGTAACCCGCCGGCCGTTCGGAAGCGCCGGCGGGTTACTAGCACCCGGATCGCCGCATGGAAATAGTATAATAGGCTTTGTAATGTATACAAAGCCTATTATACTGGCTGCCTCCTGCCCTGGTGGTCCCAGTGTCCGAGGGACCACCAGGGCAGGCTGCAGCCACCCTAGTCTGCACCCAAGCACACTGATTTCCCCCCCCCTGCCCCCTGATCACCCACAGCACCCCTCAGAGCCCCCCCTGCCCACCCCCCAGACCACTGTTTGCACCCAGTCACCCCCCTAATCACCCATCAATCACTCCCTGTCACAATCTGTCAACGCTATTTTTTTTTTATCCCCCCCCCCCTGCCCACTGCCCCCTCCTGATCACCCCCCCACCCCTCAGATTCTCCCCAGACCCCCCCCCCAGACCCTTCCCCCCGTGTACTGTATGTATCTATCCCCCCTGATCACCTGTCAATCACCCGTCAATCACCCGTCAATCACCCGTCAATCACCAGTCAATCACCCCCTGTCTCTGCTACCCATCAATCAGCCCCTAACCTGCCCCTTGCGGGCAATCTGATCACCCACCCACACCAATAGATCGCCCGCAGATCCGACATCAGATCACCTCCCAAATCCATTGTTTACATCTATTCTCTCCTCTAAACACCCACTAATTACCCATCAATCACCTATCAATCACCACCTGTCACTGTTACCCATCAGATTAGACCCTAATCTACCCCTTGCGGGCACCCAATCACCCGCCCACACGCTCAGATTGCCCTCAGACCCCCCTTTATCAATTCGCCAGTGCAATATTTACATCTGTTATTCCCTGTAATAACCCACTGATCTCCTGTCAATCACCTATCAATCACCCACTGTCACTGCCACCCATCAATCACCCCCTGTCACTGCCACCCATCAATCAGCCCCTAACCTGCCCCTTGCGGGCAATCTGATCACCCACCCACACCAATAGATCGCCCGCAGATCCGACATCAGATCACCTCCCAAATCCATTGTTTACATCTATTCTCTCCTCTAAACACCCACTAATTACCCATAAATCACCCCCTATCACCACCTGTCACGGTTACCCATCAGATTAGACCCTAATCTGCCCCTTGCGGGCACCCAATCACCCGCCCACACCTCAGAACGTCCTCAGACCCCAGCCCTGATCACCTCGCTAGTGCATTGCTTGCATCTATTTCCCCCCTCTAATCACACCTTGAGACACCCATCAATCACCTCCTGTCACCCCCTAGCACACCTACCCATCAGATCAGGCCCTAATTTGCCCCGTGTGGGCTCCTGATCACTCGGCCAAACCCTCAGGTCCCCCTCAGACCCCCTTCCGATCACCTCCCCAGTGCATTGATTGCATCTATTTTCCCCTCTAACCGCCCCCTGAGACACCCATCAATCACCTCCTGTCACCCCCTAGCACTCCTATCCATCAGATCAGGCCCAAAACATCCTGTCATCTAAGAGGCCACCCTGCTTATGACCGGTTCCACAAAATTTGCCCCCTCATAGACCACCTGTCATCAAAATTTGCAGATGCTTATACCCCTGATCAGTCATTTTGAGAAATTTGGTTTCCAGACTACTCACAGTTTTGGGCCCGTAAAATGCCAGGGCAGTATAGGAACCCCACAAGTGACCCCATTTTAGAAAGAAGACACCCCAAGGTATTCTGTTAGGTGTATGATGAGTTCATAGAAGATTTTATTTTTTGTCACAAGTTAGCGGAAATTGATATGTATTTTTTTTTTTTCACAAAGTGTCATTTTCCGCTAACTTGTGACAAAAAAAAAAATCTTCTATGAACTCACCATACTCCTAACAGAATACCTTGGGGTGTCTTCTTTCTAAAATGGGGTCACTTGTGGGGTTCCTATACTGCCCTGGCATTTAAGGGGCCCTAAACCGTGAGCAGTAGTCTAGAATCCAAAGGCCTCAAAATGACCTGTGAATAGGACGTTAGGACCCTTAGCGCACCTAGGTTGCAAAAAAGTGTCACACATGTGGTATCGCCGTACTCAGAAGAAGTAGTATATTGTGTTTTGGGGTGTATTTTTACACATACCCATGCTGGGTGGGAGAAATCTCTCTGTAAAAGGACAATTGTGTGTAAAAAAAAAATCAAACAATTGTCATTTACAGAGATATTTCTCCCACCCAGCATGGGTATGTGTAAAAATACACCCCAAAACACATTATACTACTTCTTCTGAGTACGGCGGTACCACATGTGTGGCACTTTTTTGCACCCTAAGTGCGCTAAGAGGCCCAAAGTCCAATGAGTACCTTTAGGATTTCACAGGTCATTTTGCGACATTTGGTTTCAAGACTACTCCTCACGGTTTAGGGCCCCTAAAATGCCAGGGCAGTATAGGAACCCCACAAATGACCCCATTTTAGAAAGAAGACACCCCAAGGTATTCCGTTAGGAGTATGGTGAGTTCATAGAAGATTTTATTTTTTGTCATAAGTTAGCGGAAAATGACACTTTGTGAAAAAAAACAATTAAAATCAATTTCCGCTAACTTGTGACAAAAAAAAAAAATCTTCTATGAACTCACCATCCTCCTAACGGAATACCTTGGGGTGTCTTCTTTCTAAAATGGGGTAATTTGTGGGGTTCCTATACTGTCCTGGCATTTTAGGGGCCCTAAACCGCGAGGAGTAGTCTTGAAACGAAATTTCTCAAAATGACCTGTGAAATCCTAAAGGTACTCATTGAACTTTGGGCCCCTTAGCGCAGTTAGGGTGCAAAAAAGTGCCACACATGTGGTATCGCCGTACTCAGGAGAAGTAGTATAATGTGTTTTGGGGTGTATTTTTCCACATACCCATGCTGAGTGGCAGAAATATCTCTATAAATAGACAATTGTGTGTAAAAAAAATAAAACAATTGTCATTTATGGAGATATTTCTCCCACCCAGCATGGGTATGTGTAAAAATACACCCCAAAACACATTATACTACTCCTGAGTACGGCAAAACCACATGTGTGGCACTTTTTTGCAGCCTAACTGCGCTAAGGGGCCAAAAGTCCAATGAGCATCTTTAGGCTTTACAGGGGTGCTTACAATTAGGCACCCCCTAAAATGCCAGGACAGTGAACACACCCCACAAATGACCCCATTTTGGAAAGTAGACACTTCAAGGTATTCAGAGAGGAGCATAGTGAGTCCGTGGCAGATTTCATTTTTTTTTGTTGCAAGTTAGAAGAAATGGAAACTTTTTTTTTTTTCTTTTTTTTGTCAGAAAGTGTCATTTTCCGCTAACTTGTGACAAAAAATAAAATCTTCTATGAACTCACCATGCCTCTCACTGAATACTTTGGGATGTCTTCTTTCCAAAATGGGGTCATTTGGGGGGTATTTGTACTATCCTGGAATTTTAGCCCCTCATGAAACCTGACAGGTGCGCAGAAAAGTCAGAGATGCTTGAAAATGGGAAAATTCACTTTTGGCACCATAGTTTGTAAACGCTATAACTTTTACCCAAACCAATAAATATACACTGAATGGGTTTTTTTTTATCAAAAACATGTTTGTCCACATTTTTCGCGCTGCATGTATACAGAAATTTTACTTTATTTGAAAAATGTCAGCACAGAAAGTTAAAAAAATCATTTTTTTGCCAAAATTCATGTCTTTTTTGATGAATATAATAAAAAGTAAAACTCGCAGCAGCAATCAAATAGCATCAAAAGAAAGCTGTATTAGTGACAAGAAAAGGAGGTAAAATTCATTTAGGTGGTAGGTTGTATGACCGAGCATTAAACCGTGAAAGCTGCAGTGGTCTGAATGGAGAAAAAGGCTCTGGTCCTTAAGGGGCGAAAAGACTGTGGTCCTGAAGTGGTTAAAGGGGTTTTGTGGATCTTTAAAAAAAAAAAAAAAAAAAAAAAAAAAAATGACACTTACCTGGGGCTTTTATCGGCCCCCTGCAGCCGTCATGTCCCGTGTCGTCCTCCTACGATCCTCCGTTCCCCACCGCCGGTCCCTGACAAATCCTCTGATGATACTGCGGCTGCTCGCCCGTGGCCATGCGCGTCCTCGCTCCCATGCATGTCTCCGGGAGCTTACTGCGCAGGCGCAGTAACAAGAAAACCTTGTACTGCGCCTGCACAGTAAGCTCCCGGAGACACGAGCGGGAGCGAGCACTTTTTGTCTAGTTACACAAATAATTGGACCGGGAGCAGCGGTGGGGAACGGAGAATCGTAGGAGGACGGCGCGGGACATGACAGCTGCAGGGGGCCGATAGTAGCCCCAGGTAAGTGTCAGTTTTTGTAAAGATTCACAGAATCCCTTTAATGGAGTTATCAGGCAAAAATAGCCCAAGTGGGCTTTACTCACCTGGGGCTTTCTCCAGTCCCTTGCAGCCGACTGTCCCACCACAACCACTCCGCTCCCCGCCGCTGTCCCGATCTCCGATGTCCGTATTTAGGCCAAACCGCGGGGTCGGCCTTACTGCGGCTGCGCGAAGCGCCGCTGTCAATCACGGCCACGTGAGCTGCAGCGAACTGTGCCTGAATATGGACACCGGAGACAGAGGCAGGGAGCGGAGCAGTCGGCTGCAAGGGGCTGGAAAAAGCCCCAGGTGAGTAAAGCCCATTTGGACCATTTTTGCCTGATAACGCCTTTAAGTTAAGGTCAGGCAAACCAATTTGTCAGTTAACAGACATTTTCAAGGAGACTAATTATACAAAATGTAACATTCATGGAAACGAAGTAACAGTAGAATGGGAATTTGTGAGAGAGATGACACATGTCTGACAAATGTGCCATTACAAACTCTCCCTCCTGGAGAAACTAGATACAAAACACTGCAGCTCAGACCAGCCAAGGCAAGCTCCCACAGTGACAATGTCAGGCAAGCTCCCACAGTGACAATGTCAGGCAAGCTCCCACAGTGACAATATCAGGCAAGCTCCCACAGTGACAATATCAGGCAAGCTCCCACAGTGACAATATCAGGCAAGCTCCCACAGTGACAATATCAGGCAAGCACCCACAGTGACAATATCAGGCAAGCACCCACAGTGACAATATCAGGCAAGCACCCACAGTGACAATATCAGGCAAGCTCCCACAGTGACAATGTCAGGCAAGCTCCCACAGTGACAATGTCAGGCAAGCTCCCACAGTGACAATGTCAGGCAAGCTCCCACAGTGACAATATCAGGCAAGCTCCCACAGTGACAATATCAGGCAAGCTCCCACAGTGACAATGTCAGGCAAGCTCCCACAGTGACAATGTCAGGCAAGCTCCCACAGTGACAATATCAGGCAAGCTCCCACAGTGACAATATCAGGCAAGCTCCCACAGTGACAATATCAGGCAAGCTCCCACAGTGACAATATCAGGCAAGCACCCACAGTGACAATATCAGGCAAGCTCCCACAGTGACAATATCAGGCAAGCTCCCACAGTGACAATATCAGGCAAGCACCCACAGTGACAATATCAGGCAAGCACCCACAGTGACAATATCAGGCAAGCTCCCACAGTGACAATGTCAGGCAAGCTCCCACAGTGACAATATCAGGCAAGCTCCCACAGTGACAATGTCAAGCAAGCTCCCACAGTGACAATATCAGGCAAGCACCCACAGTGACAATATAAGGCAAGCTCCCACAGTGACAAGGTCAAGCAAGCTCCCACAGTGACAATATCAGGCAAGCTCCCACAGTGACAATATCAGGCAAGCTCCCACAGTGACAATATCAGGCAAGCTCCCACAGTGACAATATCAGGCAAGCTCCCACAGTGACAATATCAGGCAAGCTCCCACAGTGACAATATCAGGCAAGCACCCACAGTGCCAATATCAGGCAAGCACCCACAGTGACAATATCAGGCAAGCTCCCACAGTGACAATATCAGGCAAGCTCCCACAGTGACAATATCAGGCAAGCTCCCACAGTGACAATGTCAGGCAAGCTCCCACAGTGACAATGTCAGGCAAGCTCCCACAGTGACAATATCACTCATGTGAAAAGGACAATCTGAACATGCTTTCCCTCCATAAAGAATCTGCTCTAGGAGGTCAGATGACTTCATAATCTATCAGTTTTGTCACATGCACTTCACAGATGCAAGGCCTGTTCACACAATTTATTTATTTATTTTATGTATTTATTTAAGTATTATAGCGCCGACATATTACGCAGCGCTGCACAGAGTATATTGTCTTGTCACTAACTGTCCCTCAGAGGCGCTCACAATCTAGTCCCTACCATAGTCATATGTATGTATCGTGTAGTGCATGTATGGTCTAGGGCCAATTTGGGGGGGGGGGGGGGGGGAAGCCAATTAACTGATCTGTATGTTTTTGGGATGTGGTAGAAAACAGAGTGCCTGGAGGAAACCCACGCAGATACGGGGAGAACATACAAACTGCTTGCAGATGTTGACCTGGCTGGGATTCGAACCGGGAACCCAGCGCTTGCAAGGCGAGAGCGCTAACCACTGTGCCACCGTGCTGCCCAATGGGGAAATGTATCAAGAAATACTGTACAACAAAATCTGGGACCAACTGAGTATTGTTCATGTACGACTGAGTAACAGATTTTACTGTTTCTGTCACACCCAACATCTACTCAACATTTATGTTAACTTTGGCAATGGCTTTGCAATGGAAATTTAGATGGAATGTGCAAACATTAACAAATGAGGTAGGAAACCCCTTTCTCAGCAGTAAGAATCATTACTTGGGATGTACTGAGGTTAAAGGGGAACTGAAGAGAGAGGTATATGGAGGCTGTCATGTTTATTTCCATTTAAGCAATCCCAGTTGCCTGGCAGCCCTGCTGATCCTCTGCCTCTAATACTATTAGCCATAGCCCCTGAACAAGCATTCACCAGATCAGGTGTTTCAGTGGTTCAGACTTTAAAGTCAGATCTGACAAGACTAGCTGCATGCTTGTTTCTGGTTTTATTCAGATACTACTGCAGAGAAATAGACCAGCAGGGCTGCCAGGCAACTGGTATTGATTAAAAGGAAATAAACATGACAGCCTCCATATATCTCTCTCTTCAGTTCCCCTTTAAAGCACTGTGAAAATTAGGTCTGATTTGTTGAAGTACAACATAGGGGGCAACTTATAAATGGGTCAGACCAACATTTCTGACTTGTAGCCTGTAAAATGTAGGTCCTACTCTCATACTTAACTCTTCTTGTAACCCCATTAACCCCACAGAGCCGTTCTGCCAGTAACTGGGGATATTACTGTGCAGCGGGTGTCCTCTCAGTTGCTAAACTCGCGCGTCCTGTTACTAAATGCACACACAGCGCATATAGTAGCCAGCTTCTAACCTGCCCCGATCGCAGTGTCCTTCCTTCTCTCCCCTGCAGATAGAGGTAGCCTGCCCCGATCGCAGTGTCCTTCCTCCTCTTCTCCCCTGCAGATAGAGGTAGCCTGCCCCGATCGCAGTGTCCTTCCTCCTCTCCCCTGCAGATAGAGGTAGCCTGCCCTGATCGCAGTGTCCTTCCTTCTCTCCCCTGCAGATAGAGGTAGCCTGCCCCGATCGCAGTGTCCTTCCTCCTCTTCTCCCCTGCAGATAGAGGTAGCCTGCCCCGATCGCAGTGTCCTTCCTCCTCTCCCCTGCAGATAGAGGTAGTCTGTCCCGATCACAGCATCCCTCCTCCTCTCCCCTGCAGATAGAGTTAGCCTGCCCCGATCGCAGCATCCCTCCTCTTCTCCCCTGCAGATAGAGGTAGCCTGCCCCGATCGCAGCATCCCTCCTCCTCTCCCCTGCAGATAGAGGGAGCCTGACCAGATTGCTGCTTCCCTCATCCTCCCCCTGTAGATAGAGGTAGCCTGACCCGATCGCTGCTTCCCTCGTCTTCCCCCTGCAGATAGAGGTAACCTGACCCGATCACTGCTTCCCTCGTCTTCCCCCTGCAAATAGAGGTAGCCTGACCCGATCGCTGCTTCCCTCGTCCTCTCCCCCTGTGGATAGAGTTAACCTAACCCGATGGCTGCTTCCCTCGTCCTCTCCCCTGTGGATAGAGGTAGCCTGACCTAATGGCTGCTTCCCTCGTCCTCTCCCCTGTGGATAGAGGTAGCCTGACCCGATCGCTGCTTCCCTCGTCTTCCCCCTGCAGATAGAGGTAGCCTGACCCGATGGCTGCTTCCCTTGTACTCCCCCCTGTGGATAGAGGTAGCATGCCTTGATCGCTGCTTCCCTCGTCTTCCCCCTGCACATAGAGGTAGCCTGACCCGATCGCCGCTTCCCTCGTTCTCTCCCCTGCAGATAGAGGTAACCTGACCCGATCGCCGCTTCCCTTGTCCTCTCCCCCTGCAGGTAGAGGTAACCTGACCTGATCGCCGCTTCCCTCGTCCTCTCCCCTGCAGGTAGAGGTAGCCTGTCCCGATCGCCGTTTCCCTCGTTCTCTCCCCTGCAGATAGAGGTAGCCTGTCCCGATCGCTGCTTCCCTCGTCCTCTCCCCCTGTGGATAGAGGTAACCTAACCCGATGGCTGCTTCACTCGTCCTCTCCCCCTGCAGATAGAGGTAGCCTGTCCCGATCGCTGCTTCCCTCGTCCTCTCCCAATATGGATAGAGGTAACCTAACCCGATGGCTGCTTCCCTCGTCCTCTCCCCTGTGGATAGAGGTAGCCTGACCCGATCGCGGCTTCCCCTGTCCTCTCCCCTGCAGATAGAGGTAGCCTGTCCCGATCGCTGCTTCCCTCGTTCTCTCCCCTCGAGTGAGAGGTAGCCTGACCCGATCGCTGCTCCCTTTTCTCCACCGGCTGCAGTGTTGCAATGTGGTGTCACCTCTGCCGGCAAACTGAAGTGCCAAAAACAATGCTCCCACGTCCAATGTTTTCCACATCACATTAGAGTGCAATGTCTTCCTCTGCTCTGAAGTGCAGATAGCACTGTTCTCTATGCACTGCGATTTCCTATGAACCCTCCTGGTCTCCATCTGATAGCGTCCTTGCAGAGAGAAGCCTAGCAGGAGAAGCTGATGCATGACTGTGTCAATTTTCACAAGCATTTGTGCAGATTGAAAATGGACTGATCCAATATTGCAGTGAAATTAGAATGGTCCATTTTCTATCTGCATCACTTTGCACAATCCATGAACTTGGAATACTTGCATCTCATTGACCATCCTCAATCTCCATCTGGGCTGCGTTTTTTTTAGCTGCAGAAGCGTTATTATAAAAACAAAAACATATTCTAGCTATGCTATTACACAACATAATTAAAACTGTGCCTGGAGGTGTGTTTTAATGAACACACACCTAAACTTACAGATTAGGCTTGATAAGAGATACCACGAAACACATTCACATGCAGATAGAAATCAGTTTCCCAGGACCAAATATTCATACATTGGGATGGTTCCATTGCTTTCACAACTGCCAGCTACATACATTAACTTCACAGCAGGCAACCAGAGGTTCTTCCTTGTATTTATATGGAACAGAGATGCTTTAATCACATCTCATCCAATCCCCAGACTGGCTCTGCATCCCAATACTCTCTATCACTCTACACTGTGTGCAGGACAGAAGGAAATACTTTACAAATATCCAACAAGTATGCACAGGCCATTCCCAGTGTTTACTTCTACATTATGTACAAAAACTAGGTTTCACATCTGGTTGTAGTTTAAAGCCCAACTTCAAATAGAATAACTAGCTTTGGATAGCTTGCGAAAGGGTTAGATCGGGGCTACACAAATCCCAGGAAACAGGTTGCAAAAAAAGTTTTTATTTACTTGTTAATGGAGCTACCGCAGCGCCTAAAAATGTCCTGCTGGCGCTAACTGGACAGATTGGCACCTTAATTTGACCAACCCTGGGTTAGACTCTATGGGGCTCTTTTTCTTCCTTCCCTTTCTGTTCCTGAGACCACCACAGCTTTAATATGAACCCTGGGTGTCATGGGGACAGTAATAAAATCCTAAATGTGGCCACAAACGATACAATTCTTTGGATGATCAAGTGATCAGAAACAATTGTCCAGACTCACAAATAGCAGAATAGCTGCTATCCAATTTGATCAGATTAATGGAATCGAATTGAAAACCAGATCAATGTTACGATCAAAATGAAGAATTGATTGTCCAAAGAATCATATTGTTAATGGCCATCTTAATCGTTATTCTAATTCTTTATTTTACACGCACACAACCCCCCCCCCCCCAAAAAAAAACAGTCTACTTATTGGAAATAATAATCAATCAAAATAAGGGAAATGAAGTCACATAGTTAAAGGGCAACTGAAGTGAGAAGAACATCGGGGCTGCCATATTTATTTCCTTTTAAACAATACCAGTTGCCTGGCAGCCCTGCTGATCTATTTGGCTGCAGTAGTGTCTGAATCGCACCAGAAACCAGCATGCAGCTAATCTTGTCAGATCCGACAATAAAGGTCAGAAACACCTGATCGGCTGCATGCTTGTTCAGGGTCTATGGCAAAAAGTATTAGAGGCAGAGGACCAGCAGGACAGCCAGGCAACTGCTATTGCTTAGAAGGAAATAAATATGGCAGCCTCCATATCCCTCTTTCTTCAGTTGTCCTTTTTCACACCATGTAAAATAATCCAAACGCACTAGCACACATTAACACACTACCCATTCAACTCAATGGGCATGTTAACAGCATTTCCTGTTCAGGAAATGCTGTTGAAAACAAAGAAAACCTTGAGAATCCACCATAAAGAGATGGACTGTCAGCTCTGTCAGATTTTAACTGCCTACTTTTTTCGTGATAGTGGCCCTTTAAGATATCTCCACCACTAGAAATTGTGTCTGTAGACTGTTTACTTACCGTCACAACGAGCTATGAATAGTGTATATGGCCTTTCAATGCAAATCCTCAGCAATGGTGGGGAAGAGGAGTAGCAAGTACATCTCTGCATCTCCACTGCTGTGAGAGGCTCATTAAAAGTATGAATGTACTGTATACATTTAATTACACCTGATAAACTGTATATATATATATGTGTGCTTCAAACAGTCTTTACATACTGTAGGTCTCCATGAGGTATGCATATCTTTATGGGTACAAGCACTGCAGGCAATCCCTAATTAGATTCCTCAGCCATTACCAGTATTTATAAAACTTCCTGATGACAGGTCACAGAAATCCAGATCAAATGAGTAGAGAATGTGGACTGGGGCACAAGAACACAATTCTTAACATTTTTACCACTGAATCTTTTAATGGGAACATCCAAGCCTTTACATATGGGGTGAAAGTAAAAAACAAAAAAAAACGAAACACTGGAACGTTTTAAACTAAATTTCACACTATGACAAAGTAAATTCCAGAGAAAAGCTGCAGTCACCTGATTGCTGGGACTGACTGCTCTCCCTAGATTCCAAGTATGTGTCTACTGTGGGCATTACTACTTTGTGCCCAGTTAAAGCCCATAACCCAGCAAGCAAGGTTGGCTCGTGCCCCCAGAAGCTGGTGCAGCTAGGAGAGCCTGCCAAAAGCCAGCCACTGCAGGTGGGAGAGCCTGCCAAAAGCCAGCCACTGCAGGTGGGAGAGCCTGCCAAAAGCCAGCCACTGCAGATGGGAGAGCCTGCCAAAAGCCAGCCACTGCAGGTGGGAGAGCCTGCCAAAAGCCAGCCACTGCAGGTGGGAGAGCCTGCCAAAAGCCAGCCACTGCAGGTGGGAGAGCCTGCCAAAAGCCAGCCACTGCAGGTGGGAGAGCCTGCCAAAAGCCAGCCACTGCAGGTGGGAGAGCCTGCCAAAAGCCAGGCACTGCAGGTGGGAGAGCCTGCCAAAAGCCAGCCACTGCAGGTGGGAGAGCCTGCCAAAAGCCAGCCACTGCAGGTGGGAGAGCCTGCCAAAAGCCAGCCACTGCAGGTGGGAGAGCCTGCCAAAAGCCAGCCACTGCAGGTGGGAGAGCCTGCCAAAAGCCAGCCACTGCAGATGGGAGAGCCTGCCAAAAGCCAGCCACTGCAGGTGGGAGAGCCTGCCAAAAGCCAGCCACTGCAGGTGGGAGAGCCTGCCAAAAGCCAGCCACTGCAGGTGGGAGAGCCTGCCAAAAGCCAGCCACTGCAGGTGGGAGAGCCTGCCAAAAGCCAGCCACTGCAGGTGGGAGAGCCTGCCAAAAGCCAGCCACTGCAGGTGGGAGAGCCTGCCAAAAGCCAGCCACTGCAGGTGGGAGAGCCTGCCAAAAGCCAGCCACTGCAGGTGGGAGAGCCTGCCAAAAGCCAGCCACTGCAGGTGGGAGAGCCTGCCAAAAGCCAGCCACTGCAGGTGGGAGAGCCTGCTAAAAGCCAGCCACTGCAGATGGGAGAGCCTGCTAAAAGCCAGCCACTGCAGATGGGAGAGCCTGCTAAAAGCCAGCCACTGCAGATGGGAGAGCCTGCCAAAAGCCAGCCACTGCAGGTGGGAGAGCCTGCCAAAAGCCAGCCACTGCAGGTGGGAGAGCCTGCCAAAAGCCAGCCACTGCAGGTGGGAGAGCCTGCCAAAAGCCAGCCACTGCAGGTGGGAGAGCCTGCCAAAAGCCAGCCACTGCAGGTGGGAGAGCCTGCCAAAAGCCAGCCACTGCAGATGGGAGAGCCTGCTAAAAGCCAGCCACTGCAGATGGGAGAGCCTGCTAAAAGCCAGCCACTGCAGATGGGAGAGCCTGCTAAAAGCCAGCCACTGCAGATGGGAGAGCCTGCCAAAAGCCAGCCACTGCAGGTGGGAGAGCCTGCCAAAAGCCAGCCACTGCAGGTGGGAGAGCCTGCCAAAAGCCAGCCACTGCAGGTGGGAGAGCCTGCCAAAAGCCAGCCACTGCAGGTGGGAGAGAGCCTGCCAAAAGCCAGCCACTGCAGGTGGGAGAGAGCCTGCCAAAAGTCAGCCACTGCAGGTGGGAGAGAGCCTGCCAAAAGTCAGCCACTGCAGGTGGGAGAGAGCCTGCCAAAAGTCAGCCACTGCAGGTGGGAGAGCCTGCCAAAAGCCAGCCACTGCAGGTGGGAGAGCCTGCCAAAAGCCAGCCACTGCAGGTGGGAGAGCCTGCCAAAAGCCAGCCACTGCAGGTGGGAGAGCCTGCCAAAAGCCAGCCACTGCAGGTGGGAGAGCCTGCCAAAAGCCAGCCACTGCAGGTGGGAGAGCCTGCCAAAAGCCAGCCACTGCAGGTGGGAGAGCCTGCCAAAAGCCAGCCACTGCAGGTGGGAGAGCCTGCCAAAAGCCAGCCACTGCAGGTGGGAGAGCCTGCCAAAAGCCAGCCACTGCAGGTGGGAGAGCCTGCCAAAAGCCAGCCACTGCAGGTGGGAGAGCCTGCTAAAAGCCAGCCACTGCAGATGGGAGAGCCTGCTAAAAGCCAGCCACTGCAGATGGGAGAGCCTGCCAAAAGCCAGGCACTGCAGGTGGGAGAGCCTGCCAAAAGCCAGCCACTGCAGATGGGAGAGCCTGCCAAAAGCCAGCCACTGCAGGTGGGAGAGCCTGCCAAAAGCCAGCCACTGCAGGTGGGAGAGCCTGCCAAAAGCCAGCCACTGCAGGTGGGAGAGCCTGCCAAAAGCCAGCCACTGCAGGTGGGAGAGCCTGCCAAAAGCCAGCCACTGCAGGTGGGAGAGCCTGCCAAAAGCCAGCCACTGCAGGTGGGAGAGCCTGCCAAAAGCCAGCCACTGCAGGTGGGAGAGCCTGCCAAAAGCCAGCCACTGCAGGTGGGAGAGCCTGCCAAAAGCCAGCCACTGCAGGTGGGAGAGCCTGCCAAAAGCCAGCCACTGCAGGTGGGAGAGCCTGCCAAAAGCCAGCCACTGCAGGTGGGAGAGCCTGCTAAAAGCCAGCCACTGCAGATGGGAGAGCCTGCTAAAAGCCAGCCACTGCAGATGGGAGAGCCTGCCAAAAGCCAGCCACTGCAGGTGGGAGAGCCTGCCAAAAGCCAGCCACTGCAGGTGGGAGAGCCTGCCAAAAGCCAGCCACTGCAGGTGGGAGAGCCTGCCAAAAAGCCAGCCACTGCAGGTGGGAGAGCCTGCCAAAAAGCCAGCCACTGCAGGTGGGAGAGCCTGCCAAAAGCCAGGCACTGCAG
This sequence comes from Hyperolius riggenbachi, assembly GCF_040937935.1. Lineage (NCBI taxonomy): Eukaryota > Metazoa > Chordata > Amphibia > Anura > Hyperoliidae > Hyperolius > Hyperolius riggenbachi. Next base: position 118,839,573 of record NC_090647.1, read on the forward strand.
GTGGGAGAGCCTGCCAAAAGCCAGCCACTGCAGATGGGAGAGCCTGCCAAAAGCCAGCCACTGCAGGTGGGAGAGCCTGCCAAAAGCCAGCTACTGCAGGTGGGAGAGCCTGCCAAAAGCCAGCCACTGCAGGTGGGAGAGCCTGCCAAAAGCCAGCCACTGCAGATGGGAGAGCCTGCCAAAAGCATATGTGACTGTGCAGAGGGGGTTAACTCAGAGTACTTGCACATCACTCATATGTACCCACAGTTACATTGCGTAGGGCCTGGTAGATGTTCTTTGTTCCTGTCTGTACCTTCTACAAGTACTCTTACCAAGGACTAGTTTTAGGCCTCGTTCACATCTATGCAGCGCAGATGGCCGTGCGATTGGAACGCAACACGTACGATCGCACACCATCTGCCCTGCTACCCGCTGCACTGCTGATCCCATTCATTGACAGTGAATGGGTCAGCTCTGCGCTTGCGGGCAGAATGCATGCAGCAGTACTCAAGCGCATTGTACTGCTGCGTGGCGCAATTGATGTGAATGGCAGAAGGGCTGTCTATACCCTTCTGCCGTTCTTGCATGTTACCACGTCACACGCGCTTCCAAAAGCGCACGGAATTGCGTATGATGTGAACGAGGCCTAAGTCTATGACTAAAAGTATTAGAGGCAGAAGATCAGCTGGATAGCCAGGTAACTGGTATTGTTAACTGGCTATCCAGGGAATAAATATGGCAGCCTCTATATCCCTCTCAGTTCAGTTGTCTTAAAATTCCTAAGCGTTGGCATTTAAGAGATGCATTTTATGTTGCATACTTTCAATGAACAAGATTATATGCAAATTAGAGGAGTCGGAGTCTAAGTCGGTGGAATCCTAACCTGAGGAGGAGTGGGAGGATTTTTGTACCGACTCCACAGCCCAGATTCTTTTCTCTTTCATGTAACGCAGCTTGCTACAGAAGAATCAGGATACAGTACTATAATATAAACACACTAGCCTTTCTGATCTCTGAATTTCTACACACCCTCCTAGCAGGACTAGCAGAACTAGTTAATATTTGATGACATTTAGGGGTGGCATTAGAATGACAACATTGCTAGATTAGCAGGCAGGAAGCATCTGCACTTTGAACTTGGCAAGGGATAATGCTGCGAAAAAACTGTATCTCCTCTATTCCGGCTGGCTATTTTGCCAGCAAGGGAATTACACATTGTTTAGCTTATTTTAATCAAACTCTGCAAAAGTTGCCAAATTCCATGGACTGTCAAAACACAGACTTCATTTCTGAATACACTGGGGAGTTGGGATGGGGGGGGGGGAGAAATCCCTCGCTAGACTTCACAGCTGAACTCAATATGAAGCTTTCAACAACTCTTACTGTGTCTTTAGAGTATTTAATAATAAAAAGATCAATCCATTACATGTTGGCTACTTATGAACACCTTTCTGGGGCTCGGGCATGAAGAGGAGTACAAAGAAAACTAAGGCAAGACTGGAGCAGGAGCCCAGAGCAAACTATCAGGTTTCGGTCACCAAACCGAGATTGTACTTATACAGTGGTGTGAAAAACTATTTGCCCCCTTCCTGATTTCTTATTCTTTTGCATGTTTGTCACACTTAAATGTTTCTGCTCATCAAAAACCGTTAACTATTAATTAGTCAAAGATAACATAATTGAACACAAAATGCAGTTTTAAATGATGGTTTTTATTATTTAGTGAGAAAAATAACTCAAAACCTACATGGCCCTGTGTGAAAAAGAAATTGCCCCTGAACCTAATAACTGGTTGGGCCACCCTTCGCAGCAATAACTGCAATCAAGCGTTTGCAATAACTTGCAACGAGTCTTTTACAGAGCTCTGAAGGAATTTTGGCCCACTCATCTTTGCAGAATTGTTGTAATTCAGCTTTATTTGAGGGTTTTCTAGCATGAATCGCATTTTTAAGGTCATGCCACAACATCTCAATAGGATTCAGGTCAGGACTTTGATTAGGCCACTCCAAAGTCTTCATTTTGTTTTTCTTCAGCCATTCAGAGGTGGATTTGCTGGTGTGTTTTGGGTCACTGTCCTGCTGCAGCACCCAAGATCGCTTCAGCTTGAGTTGACAAACAGATGGCTGGACATTCTCCTTCAGGAATTTTTGGTAGACAGTAGAATTCATGGTTCCATCCATCACAGCAAGCCTTCCAGGTCCTGAAGCAGCAAAACAACCCCAGACCATCACACTACCACCACCATATTTTACTGTTGGTATGACGATCTTTTGCTGAAATGCTGTGTTACTTCTACGCCTGATGTAACGGGACACGCACCTTCCAAAAAGTTCAACTTTTGTCTCGTCGGTCCACAAGGTATTTTCCCAAAAGTGTTGGCAATCAGTGAGATGGTTTTTTTAGCAAAATTGAGATGAGCCTTAACGTTCTTTTTGCTTAAAAGTGGTTTGCGCCTTGGATACCTGCCATGCAGACCGTTTTTGCCCAGTCTCTTTCTTATGGTGGAGTCATGAACAATGACCTTAATTGAGGCAAGTGAGGCCTGCAGTTCTTTAGATGTTGTCCTGGGGTCCTTTGTGGCCTCTTACATGTTTTCTCTGCACTCTTGGGGTAATTTTGGTCGGCCAGCCACTCCTGGGAAGGTTCATCACTGTTCTATGTTTTTGCCATTTGTGGATAATGGCTCTCACTGTGGTTCGCTGGTGTCCCAAAGCTTTAGAAATGGCTTTTTAACCTTTACCAGACTGATAGATCTTAATTACAGTACTTTGTTCTCATTTGTTCCTGAATTTCTTTGGATCTTGGCATGATGTCTAGCTTTTGAGGTGCTTTTGGTCTACTGCTCTGTGTCAGATAGCTCCTATTTAAGTGATTTCTTGATTGAAACAGGTGTGGCAGTAATCAGGCCTGGGGGTGACTACAGAAATTGAACTCAGGTGTGATAAACCATAGTTAAGTTATTTTTTAACAAAGGGGGCAATCACTTTTTCACACAGGGCCATGTAGATTTGGAGGTTTTTTTTCTCACTAAATAATAAAAACCATCATGTAAAACTGCATTTTGTGTTCAATTATGTTATCTTTGACTAATAGTTAACAGTTTTTGATGAGCAGAAACATTTAAGTGTGACAAACATGCAAAAGAATAAGAAATCAGGAAGGGGGCAAATAGTTTTTCACACCACTGTATGTGGCTCTGAAAAACTGCCTCACTTTTACTCCCGTTTTCATTGCACAGATACTGATAAAGCTACTCCAAATGTCTATTGCTCTCTGTACCTAGTTTGGTCAGTTGGATTTGCTCATATATTTTTATATTTAATACGTAAAAGGGTAGTCCAGAAAGTAAGGCCCATTTACTTTTAACTGCCTCACAAGGAAATCTGTATAATTTAATTTGCTTCTGGCAGGCTGTGCTTGAATGATACAACCATGATGTATTGACTATTGATTTCATATGAACCCGTCCTTCTGTATGAGCTTACTATGAGCTTTGAAACTCATGCAACTGAAACCCTCATGTGCCTTATGTTGCTATATAGAAATTGCATCTGTCAGGTCTTTTCTCTCCTGCACCGCTTGTCACCTGACTGAAGAAAGCTAGTAGCTGCTTGTTCATTAGCACTGACATGAAGCACCCACCCCACAAATCACTTCAACCCATAGGTGAGGAGTGTGATGCTACTACAGTACAAAAAGTGCATTGTAAGCCTTGTAAAAAGAATATCATAAATGCTTAAATAAAGGAGGTGATTAAGTGGAGTAATAATCAGAAGATAGGGTGTCTAAAATAAAATATACAAAAGGTTTCCTTAAAGAGAACCAGAGACGAAGCACCCTCATGTATTTTATTACATTTATCAGTGGGAACATGACAGTAAACACCTACCCTGCTTTTAGTTTTATTCTTCTCAGTCTAATCTATCTTATCAACTGTGATAAGAATCCACCGACTATTCAGTCGAGGTTTGACCTGGAATCATTATAGCTGAGTCACTCTTTTGTGAAGTCTTTTCAAGCCCAAGCCTTCCCCCTCCTGGCTCAAATTTCATGCTTTACATACTGAGAGCTGTGATGATATGGGAGGGGCTGATGCTGCAGGAAAAATCTCTGTCTAAGGGCTGGTTCAGACGGACGCTTGCGGAGCGTTTACCGCAAGCGTTCGGACCGTCGCGGTAAACGCTCCCATTCAAGTGAATGAGAGCGTTTACACCAAGCTTTTGCGCGCTTTTACCCGAACGCGGCGTTCGGGTCCCGATTTTCGCGAGCGTTCGGGCTGCCCCTGGAAGCAACATGTAGCTTCCAGGGAGCGGCCAACCGCGACGGCTAATGTTCCCCTACGGGAAAAAAAAACCGCAACAGCATCACGACGCGACCGAAGGCTACTGAAAGCCTGACCGCTCAGCCGCCGCAACGCCCCCAGACGCGACGCTACGCAGACGTCCGTCTGAACCAGCCCTAATGCTGGATACACACGGTGCGTTCGTGCACTCGATTCGTTTATTTCCAACATGTCCGATTTGGATTTCGATGGATCGTTAGGTCGATTCGCATGCAAAGTATGCCGAATCGACCTAACGATCCATCGAAATCCAAATCGGGCATGTTGGAAATAAACGAATCGACGGGAAAATCGAGTGCACGAACGCACCGTGTGTATCCAGCATAACAGACAAGTGTGGCTGTGTGATCTGTGTGCTCTGTGTGTGCAGCCTGTCATTATTATCTACTGTATGCAGTTTCATTACTATGAGAGACACTTCCTACAGGCAGCCACAAAGCATACCAGAATATGAAGTTGAAAGCACACAGATGAAAGCCTACAGCAGCCCTTCTTGTCTATAGTCTCATATAGCCTATACAGCACATCCAGAACACCTCATAACCTGGAACAGAAGGAATATGAGCCGGCAGCCATATTGGATATTTCCTGGAGGAGTAATGGATAAAAAGCACTCAAAAAGGCACACCAGAGTGGCGAAATTATCGGGTAGAGCATTTATTCTTTACAAGCTATCAACTGATATGTTTATTTTGTGTGAATCGTTCATCTCTGGTTCCCTTTAACGAAAGAGGATGGTGGTGGGGGTTAGGGGTGTTTGAAAGAGAGAAAGCCCACTGGTATTTATTATTGTGCAAATTCTAATAACTAAAAAGCAGACGTGAACGGTTATAAACATGAAAAGAGAAAACAAAAAACTTCATTCAGGCCTAGTTCACATTATAAAATTGCTAGCGCAATCGCTAAGTGCTTTGGTGAGCGCTTTTCAAAGCAATTTTCCAGGCGATTTTTTTTTTGATTAGCGTTTTTCTCCAGCGCTTTTGGTTGGCGTTTAGCTTAGGATTTTCCTATACCTTGCATTAAAGCGCAAATGCTCAGGTAATGGTACAGGACCCATGTTTGCGATTGCAAGGAAAGCTCATTGCTCATGTGAGCTTACATGTAAGGTCATTGCTCAAGCACTTTTATAACGCTTTTTAAAATCACCAGTTCACAGTTCATTGATCATCTCTACCTAGTACATTGAGAAGTCAAAAGTTGTCACACATCCTGGTTTACCCCCTCACCTGACTATAGTGCACAGCAGAAGACTTGACTGCACATTCTCTACACAAAAGGGTAGGGAAAGAGAAAGTGACGCAAACCTGAAACTACCTGAATAAGGAGGTTGCCAACATTACTTCCTTTATAAAGGAATAAAAAAAAACCCCACCAATTTACACTTAACACTTGCGTCAAGCATGCCACCAGTGAAGTCAACGGTTACGGAAGAGCTGTGGTTTCCTAGAAGGTGTCTCACACATTGCTGAGCCTCCTTGGATTAGATTTACTTTAGATAATAAAGTATGGCAAAACCAGTAAAAAAAGGGGCCACCTTCAAAGTGAAACTCCTGACAAAATGTGAATACCTGTTGTACCCGTGTACCAGTAAAGTTAAATGAAAATATTTATGTGCCTTGTTCCTCTGTTCTCTTGTACATTCCTGTTATAGCTGCTGTGTTTCTACACTTCCTATTTTGACATGACAGTGGCAATCGAATACAGAGAATTTTTCCCTTCTGTCCTCACAGCATGACCTGCAGAAATACTAAGTAACACCAAGCATTTAAAGAGGAACTCCAGTGAAAATAATGTAGTAAAAAAAGCGCTTCATTTTTTACCATAATTATGTATAAATGATTTAGTCAGTGTTTGCTCATTGTAAAATCTTTCCTCTCCCCGATTTACATTCTGACATTACATGGTGACATTTTTACTGTGGGCAGGTTATGTAGCTGCTCCTAGCTGTTTTGGCTGTTAGAGACAGCTGTAAACAGCTAATTCCTGTCTGTGAACATTGTTACATTGTGGCAGTTTGCCCAGAGTACCGCGGTACTCAGAGCTTCTTGTGGGAGGGGTTTCAGCACAAAATCAGTCATACAGCTCCCACTGATGGTCTGTTTGTTAAAAGCATTATATTTCTCATGTAAAAGGTGGTATCAGCTACTGATTGGGATAAAGTTCAATTCTAGGTTGGAGTTTCTCTTTAAGAGCCGCCAGTTAATTGGAAGTGTAGTCATGTGACAGAGCAATGAGGGCTGAAGGCAGTATGGACCCCTCCCAGTGTAGGGGAATTATGGGGTCATCGGGGCTATTAAAATCTATTTTCTAACCGAGAAGAAACAGGGACACCTGTTGCGCTATAGCTGCAGTATAGCAGCCGAGCAATGCGTCTGCACAGTGTCCGTTCACAGGCTTGGTTTCTTATTGCTGCTTGTCACCCTTTTGGAAAGATTCCCCCAACTACTATCTGTCACCAGGGCCGGAGCCACCATAGGATAAAAATGGGCAATTGCCCCAGGGCCCCAGAGCCTGTAGGGGCCCCCAAAGTGTCCCTCCCCCATCTTAACTGTTGCTCCCCAGGGACTATACAGAGTCTGTTGAGTTGGGAGGTGATTGGGGGAGGGTCAGCAGCCAGCTCAGGGGCCCAGGAGGGAAATTTGGCTGCAACAAAGGGCCTCTAATGACGCTTTTTGGTCGGGGCGTGTCTGTCGGGGGACCCCCAGGCTAATTTTGCCCTAGGGCCCAATTGTTACTTGAACCGGCCGTCTGTCACCAGTGACGAAAATATCGGAAATCAATTGCAGACTAAAGCCTTGGACCCACTAGAGCGCTTTTTGAGCTCCAATAGCTGGCGCTTTCAAAAACTCTTTTGCTGATGTAAGTCTATGGTATTAATCTCACTGAAGCTACTGCGATTAGGGCTAATCACAATCGCAGGACATGCAGCATTTTGTGAAGTTTGGTCTTCAATACAAAGTATAACTAGCTGGAAAACACACCGGTAAACGCTTACACAAAGCAATAGCAATTGAGATAGCGCTTTGCGATTTGTAGTTGGCCTCTGGCCTAAAGGCCCATACACACGTCGGATTTGCGCGGACAGGTCGTTTGAACGTTCCGTCGTTCGCACGTTTCCGCATGAAATCCGGCGTGTGTACAGACTATCGTTCGGGAGATAAGACTGGTTACCAGCGATCCGCCCGGCGGATCGTTGGTAACCAGTCTTATCTCCCGAACGATAGTCTGTACACACGCCGGATTTCATGCGGAAACGTGCGAACGACGGAACGTTCAAACGACCCGTCGTTCGCGCAAATCCGACGTGTGTATGGGCCTTAAGACAGCAAGAGAAAAACCTAAAAGCAATCCAAACCCTTTACCACACTACTAAAATGTTATGTTTGCTGTGGTATTCGCCTTTTAAAAGACCGCTATCGGGAAAATTGTAAAATACGTGTAAATGTATACAAATAAAACGTAGGTTTCTTTCAGAGTAAAATGAGCAATAAATTACTTTTCTGCTATGTTGCACTCACTTACAGTAATAAGGCTGCATTTCCACTTGTGCGGTGCGGAATCGCCGGGAAATCACCGCAGACGAAATCGCATGCGGATGCGATTTTGCATGCGTTTTTACCGCGATTTCGCATGCTATTCCGCATGGGGTGGTAGGTGGGCGATTTTAACCATGTCACTGCCTGTGTAAATTAACATTACCTCCTATGCGAAATCGCGGGGAAAAATGCATGCCAAAACCGCATTCGATTTCCCTATTAGATACATTGTATGCGATTCGCTTAGCGGCGTGCGGGGAGCGAATTCTGACGGCTCTGCCGTGCAGATTTTCCCCGCACACAAAAACGCTCCGCACAACGCACAAGTGGAAATAGGCCCATCCACTTGTATTGGCTGTGCGAATCTGCATGCGGACAACGCATGCTTTCGCTATAGTGGAAATGAGCCCTAAGTATTAGAAATCTCACAGATCCAACAGGTTTTGGACTAGCCCATCTTCTCATGGGGGATTCTCAGCAAGGCTTTAATTCTTTGTAAAGACATTCCCTGAAAAGGATTTATACACTGATGCTGGCCAGCCTCCCTGCTCACTTTTTTGGCAGTTGGACAAAGCAACTGCCATTCACTAAGTGCTTTTGAAAATAAACAAAACCTTGAGAATCCCCTATGAGGAGATAGGCTAGTCCAAAACCTGTCGATTCTGTCAGATTTCTACTACGGGCTATAAGTGATAGCAATATAGGAGAAAAGTAATTTATGGCTCATTGTGTTCTGGAAGAAACATACTTATTTGTATGTGTTTACATGTATTTGAAATTTTATGATTTGCCATAGTGGTCCTTTATAGATAGCGTTAACTAACCATCACCAGTAAGTCCACAGTGATAACAAAAAAAAATATAGATCCTCAAAATGGGCAGAAACTGCAATAAAGACTAGAGACTCTCTTAGGCCAGGTTCACACTTAGCAGAATCGCATGAGTTTTCCCCATAGCACATAGTGGAAAATAGGGGCGATTCTGCTAAGCGTGACCCTGGCCTTAGCCTTTTCTACCGCAAAAGTTTTTTTGTCTAGCGCTTTCTTTCTTTATTCAACAAAGAGTAGCATTTAATTTTCAAAAGAGACCCTATAGCTACAGTGCACAATCAACAAATGGTCATTTCAACATAAAAGTAAATAATCATTGGTGAAAATGCTTAGAAGACTGTTACTTCCTTGTTATGAAATCGGAGGCATACAGAGTTTGTACAACCCACAATGCAGTGCTCAGTGCCTGACAAGCTGTCCAGAGAAAATGTGGAAGCAGGGGAGTATGTTTTTGGCAGGCAGCGGCTATGCTGGGTGTGTAGTTACACAAGATCAGTTTGTTTGCTTCAATGGCACAGAATGAGAGTAAATACTGCAATACAACAGCATGCTCCAGCATCTCATGTCACCTACGTAAACGTGCAAAGAATTTTGATGTACGCAGGAGTCACAAGCCAATAAGAATACATTTACAGTGAAAGCAAGAATAAGGCCGTTTCAGCATCAACTGAAGAAAATAAATGAATACAGGACTTACTCACCGACCAGAGAAACCATATTCCATAGGAAAAAATATATAAGTAAAATATAAACCTCCACCTAAAAGGAAAGAAAATAGTGATATTAGCCACAGTTGGGCAAGCTGTAGAATTGTAACTTTGGGAATAGAGAGACATCACAACTGTTTATTGTCACTATTTTTCAGAAAAGAAAAATATAAAAAGTATACAATATTTACAATTGATTACTTTATACAATACGTAAAGGAAGAACACAGGGCAACAAACTGATGCTTGTGTCTATGGTAGCAACACAACGCTTCTCAATATATAAAACAGTGGGAAAAACCAGCAAACCTAAGCTTTTTTTTTCCGTGCTGGAAAGAACTCTTTGGATGTAAACCAGATCACTGATTTACATAGGCTGTCAGATTCAATGCATGTCTGCGGAAAAATAAATAAATAAAAAAAAAAAAAAAATCAAGCTGACAGTGTGAAGGAGTCCTAGCTCTAGAACTCATATGCTGGTGCAGTGCCATAATGATTTGTCCAATCATCAGGATTTATTAATAAACATAGTCTCCGTTTAACAAAACGAGATGGGCACTGTAGGTGCTTTCTTATCCTGAATCAGACCATAAGACAAAACATACAAGGGATGCCAAGCAAATTAGCACAGCTGGTTAATAGCCCAGATCTACTTTGGACTATAGGGTTGATTGGCTTGCCAAACCCATGACCTGCCATAGACTGCTACTACCTGCAGTGAGGGGGGTTATGCAAATGTCTTAAAGTGAAGCAGAGGTGAGAGCGATATGGAGGCTGCCATATTTATTTCCTTTTAAGCAATACCAGTTGCCTGGCTATCCTGTTGATCCTCTGCCCCTAACACCTTTAGCCATAAACCATGAACAAGCATGCAGCAGATCAGGCGTTTCTGACATTACTCAGATCTGACAAGATTAGCTGCATGCTTGTTTCTGGTGTTATTCAGATACTACTGCAGCCAAACAGACCAGCAGGGCTGCCAGGCAACTGGAATTGTTTAAAAGGAAATACATATGGCAGCCTCCATATCCTTCTCACCTCAGCTTCACTTAAAGTTAAGCCCCGTACACATGCTTGATTAAAGTCTGCTGAGGTGGCAGGTAAACCACTTCAGCCAATAAGTCGCCGTGTGCAGAGGAGCCCCAGATCGCCCAGCAATCCGCCTGGTGGATCAACTTCGCCAAGTGGCGGACCCTGCCCACCGCCTCCTCGCAGTACAACAAGGTGGGCTGTCGGCTGTACAGCCTACTCTGTACAGCCTCAGCCAAGTGGTGTCGCCCGAAGGATCGGGTTCTGATCCCAGTCGGGCGACATCAATCCAGTGAAGGCAACAATGACCAAAAAAAAACCCAGATGTGCTGAAAGTTACAATATACAAATACCTCATTAAAAAGACCAGCGCATAGTCATACAGTCCTACTTACATGCTCTCAGAAAATTTTGTTACTAAGCTCGGCTTATCCTGATTCCGCCTTTGTCTGAACCACCTCTGGATCTTGCGTGCCTCCCAGTCCAACTGTTTTGACAGCCCCTCGAGGTGCTTTCCATCTGGACACTAAACAACACATAATGAAAGATTTCAAACAATACATATTAACCACCTCACAGTCATAGAATTTAAAGAGGAACTGCCGCGAAAATCTTAAAATTTAAAACACATACAAATAAGAACTATATTTCTCCCAGAGTAAAATGAGCCATAAATTACTTCTCTATGTTGCTGTCACTTACAGTAGGTAGAACAAATCTGACATTACCGACAGGTTTTGGGCTAGTCCATCTCTCCATAGGGGATCCTCAGCATGGCCTAGTCTTTATAAAGATACTCCCTGAAAAAAAGATTAAAACAAAGATGTTGGCCAGCCTCCCTGCTCGCTGTACACTATTTTGGCAGTTGGACGGAGCAACTGCCATTCACTAAGTGCTTTTAAAAATAAAGAAAACCCTGAGAACCCCCCTATGAGAAGATGGGCTAGGCCAAAATCTGTCGGTAATGACAGATTTCTCCATCTTATTGTAAGTGACAGGAACATAGGAGAAAAGTAATTTATGGCTCATTTTACTCTGGGAGAAATGTACTTCTTATTTGTATGTGTTTTGAATTTTAAGATTTTCACGACAGTTCCTCTTTATACACCACCTTTATAACAACCCTGAACAAGAGAATCCCATATGGGCAGCATGGTGGTGTAGTGGATAGCACCCTCGCCTTTCAGCGCTGGGTCCCTGGTTCACATCGCAGCCAGGGCACTATCTGGATGGGGTCTCCCCGTGTCTGTGTGGGTTTCCTCTTCCCACATCCCAAAAACATACAGAGAAGCTAATTGTCTTCCTCTAAAATTTGCCCAAGACAACGCTGGAAATAGGATTAGATTGTGAGCTCCTCTGAGGGACAGCTAGTGACAACACTTTATACTGTGTAAAGCACTGCAGAAGATGTCAGCACTGTATAAATACCACGGAGGGTAGGAAACTCAGACCTTTCTAGCTTCAACATTGTACACAGCTTGGGTTCAGTGATGGTGAATTCAACTTCAGGAATGAAATTTCAACTGTTGTGAAACATTCATTCTTTCACCTAAGAAATATTGCAAAAATTAAGCACCTCATTATTTCAGAGGATCTTCTAATCCTTGTTTACGCCATCATATCACAGCTGGACTATTGCAATGCTCTCAATGTAGGCCTTCCAAATAAAGACCTACACTGCCTGCAGGAAGTACAGAATGCTGCCGCAAGACTTAACAAGCCAACCCTGCCATTGCCACATAACACTAATCTTTGGCTCACTACACTGGATACCCATAAAATGGAGAATCCTTTTCAAAAGTGGCATGCTAAACATTGAAATCCCTCTACGGTGGCTGGATGGTGTAATGGTTAAGGGCTCTGCCTCTGACACAGGAGACCAGGGTTCGAATCTCAGCTCTGCCTGTTCAGTAAGCCAGTCAGTAAGTTCAGTAGGAGACCTTAGGCAAGTCTCCCTAACACTGCTACTGCCTATAGAGCGCATCCTAGTGGCTGCAGCTCTGGCGCTTTGAGTCTGCCAGGAGAAAAGCGCGATATAAAATGTAATTTGTCTTGTCTTGTATACAAGCTAGGCCCCAGACATCTTAAAGTGGTATAAAACCCAGCATTTCTTCTTTGCTCTAAAAGAATATTTACAGCGTATAATACACTACCACAATTTTGTTTTAGCAGAACAGCATTCAAAGGGTTAAAACACAGGACTAAAGGTGCCCATACATCTAGCGATGTACGGGCAGATTTGACGAAGAGACAAATCTCTCTTATTGAATCTGATAAGAGAGATATGTCAGCTGCCCATACACCACAGGCCGATTCCCGATCAATTTCAAGATGAAATCGATCCGGAATCGGTCTTTTGTGCCACATCCGCCACTGTGCCTTACCTCCCTAATGTATACATTACCTCTCCGCGTCCTCCTCTGGCTTCCGGGATTCCATCTACATACATACATACATACATACATACATACATACATGCGCACCTCAAGTGGTCTCCTAGTAAGGGCGCGCGCCCTCACTAGGAGACCACACGGGGCGCGTGTGTATGCAGAAAGATCCGTATTCGAACTGGTGATAACATTTTGTGTTTACTTAATTGTAGCAGAGAGGAATGTAAACATTCCCTGACTGTGCAGAAACTTCTTCTAATGTGTCCAGAACTGATACACTGCTCAGAAATAATTACTGGGTACATTACAATATAAATACACCCGTTATAAATAAAATGCAATGGCAGCTTTCAGAGCAAATAAAAAAACTGTACTTTGGGAACTTGTAATGTCTAAATTAATAATAATATTTGTGCACAAAAGCAAATATGATAACTGTATGGGATATAAAAAGTAGGAGAACATTTTTATTGAATATTATGTCAGAGTTTAATACCTCTAAGGATTTGTTGAAACGGTGTCACATCTTCCACAACTTCAGATCAAAAGGATCTAATAACAGGCGCATGCACGGCGCGACCGAGATGGCCGCTTGAGAGAGGAGCTCCAGCCCACGCCGCCATAGCCCGAGCCGCCGTACGCTTCCACTCCGCAATTATAAAGCGGCTCCCACCGGGATCCCCACCGGAACATCCCCTGCAGCAGATGCCACCAAAAGCGCCGCTCAAATCCATCCCACAGAGCGGCAAGATGGACCGTTACCTCCGCCCTGCAGGCCTCCAAGATGGCGCCGACAACGTGAGTCACACAGACCCTCCTCCCAGCCCAGAAACTCAGGCTGTCATGCCCGCAGACACCACTCCGATCACAGCCTCAATGCTGGAATCAGCTCTAGACAGGCACTATCGTGCCATGCATGAATCACTGCAGCAGCTTATGATCACAGCGCTGCAGGACATAAAAACTGATCTGGCAGGGCTGGGAGACCGCACTAATGTCTTGGAGGGGAAGGTAGACACCCTAGCACATAAACAAGCTGATCTTGAGGAAGAACAGCAGATTATTCTATCAGACCTCAAATCGCTCCGCACAGCCCAAGAAGACTCTGAGAACAGAGAAAGACGACAAAACCTGAGAATAAAGGGAGTCTCCATGACCATAAAACCTGACCAAATTGTACCACATCTTACTGAATTCTTTAAATCTGTGGCCCCAGATATCCCCGATGAACTATGGAGACTTGACAGAGCTCATAGATCGCTGAGTGAACGCCCATCATCTGCTCAGAGACCTAAGGACATCATCACCAGGCTCCATTATTATGAAGCTAAAGAGGCCGTGCTTCAAGCTCTCAGGAAATCCCCCTCAATCACTTTCAAAGGAGACGATATCCATGTTTATAATGACTTATCTTTAATAACTTTGGCAAAAAGGAGGGCTTTCAAACCCATCACACAACTACTTAGAGACTCCCACATTCCATACAAATGGGGATTTCCCTTCCGCCTCATAGTGATCAGAAACGGAATGACCTTTTCCATTTCAGATTTTGATAACGCTCCTATGTTCCTTAGGCAACTGGGCCTGAAGATGCCCCCGCCTCTACCAAACCCAAACAGATCACCTACTATCTCTTCTCCGCCGAGAAAAGTGCGTCATATCGCAGAATGGGCTAGAACGCCCGTTAGAAGCCTCACCTATCAACAAGGGTCAAAAGACATGGAAGCTCAGTCGACCTGATCAATATGACTGCCCCTATTTAGGGTCCAATTACCTTTGATCCTCTCATAAGACACTTAGATAATTGTTCCATATCTTTTGCTTGATCTCCGCTAATTATAGCCTAAAAACCTGCCTCCTCACTAAACACCTCTCCCCTTCCCCCCAACTCATGTTCTCAGATGTTATAGTACACAGTTTATAAATTCTCTCTCTTATTATTGATCCCGGGATAAAATGTCAGTATGCCGGCTCCAGGCTCTCGAGCGCTTACTTTGGGGTGCCAGCATCTGCCTCCGGAGAATCATGCCCAGGCAGTCCAGGCTTCTTGAAGGTCTGAACTTCTCTGGGATGACCTCACTCAGACAACCGATTTTGGTTGCCACAAATTGTAGCCTCATTTTTTGCAGAGGCTCTAAATCCTCTAATGCTGTTAAGATGTTATTTGTTTTTATGTGCTTGTTATACTTGTTTTGTCCTAGGAATACGATATATATACTTCCCCCTAATTCCCCCTGGATACAGTGTTCGACCTCTCGCCCCTTAAGTAACCATTTCAATCCAAAGGGCTATGGTTAAGCTTCTAACATTGAATGCAAAGGGTCTAAATATACCCCAGAAGAGACAATACCTCCTCCGAGACCTTAAAGGGACTCCGAGCAGTGCAGAAACTATGGAAAGATGCATATCATTTTAAAGCTCTCTTTCTCCTCTTTCCAATGATATATAAATCACAGCCCTACGCCTTTTAGTTTTCGCTATTTTTGCGATTGAAATTGCCGCGGCCACGATTTCAATCGCGAAAATAAAGAAAACTAACTACGGCAACGATTTAGGTGTCGCCAGAAAGAGGAGAATGAGAGCTTTAAAATGATATCCATCTTTCCATAGTTACATTGTATTACACAGGCCGACTTTTTCTGCTGAATGGAGCTGCTGACACTGGGGAAAGTGTCGTCCTGTGTAATACAATATAACTATGGCTTGATGGATATCATTTTAAAGCTCTCTTTCTCCTCTTTCTGGCGACACCTAAATCGTCGCTCTACGCCTTTTAGTTTTCTTTATTTTCGCGATTGAAATCGTGGCCGCGGCAATTTCAATCGCGGAAATAGCGAAAACTAAAAGGCGTAGGGCGGTGATTTATATATCATTGGAAAGAGGAGAAAGAGAGCTTTAAAATGATATGCATCTTTCCATAGTTTCTGCACTGCTCGGAGTCCCTTTAAGAGAATGGACATAGATATTGCTATGCTCCAAGAGACCCGCCTCCGGGAAGGTGACTCAATCCGATTAGGAAATAGACTCTACTCTGGGTTATATCTAGCTTCAGGACCAAATAAAAAAGCAGGGGTTGCAATCATACATAAAAACTCCCTCCCACTGCAAATAAACAAGACTATAAAAGACCCTAAAGGACACTACCTAATCCTAACAGGTACGCTGGCTGGAAAGCCAATCACCCTGGCCAATGTTTATGTTCCTAATCACCAACAAGCGCCCTTCCTCTCCCTTTTTTTAACAAAACTCCATAAAATTGCCACGGGCACTCTCCTATTGGGAGGTGATTTCAACTTAACATTCTCTTCCTCCAAGGATCGTAGCTCCCCCACCTCAACATCCTCAGCTGCCACACATAATCGCAACTCTCGCGAGTTCAGAAGGTTAATGAGAAAGTATAGACTACTTGATATATGGAGAATTAACAACCCCACTTCAACGGAATATACTTTCTACTCCCCCCCTCACGCTTCACACTCAAGATTAGATTACTTTTTCTCTGAAGCTACCCTAATCCCTTTGATAAAAAAGTCTGAAATTCATCCGGTAGCATGGTCGGATCACCATAGTGTATCCTTGGACCTAGAATGGCTACACAAACCGCATAAGCCTCTTCACTGGAGACTGAATGAGACTCTCCTCCAGGACAAATCTTTTACCTCTGAACTCGCTAGAGACCTGCAATCATTTTTCCAAACTAACACTGACTCAGTTTCATCCTACGGCATTCTATGGGAATCACACAAGGCCTATATCAGGGGCCTTTTTATAGCAGAGGGATCCAGAAAAAAGAAACTATCCTCCCAAAAACTAACATCACTTCACACAGCCCTATCCGCAGCTCAAAACACGTATAAATCCAACCCAACCCAAAACCACTTTCTCCAAGTACAACAACTTAAACAAAATATTCGCTCCCTACAATCCGCCCAAATTGAAAAAAGCCTCCGCTGGACCAAGCAACTTTTCTATGAGAGAGGGAACAAACCACACACAATTCTAGCCAGAAAACTAAACCCTAAAAACTCCCAACATTTAATCTACTCCATGAAAGATTCAACAGGTCACATACAGTATAACCCTCAAACAATTGCCCAAATTTTTACGGACTATTACGAACAGTTATACAATTTACCCGATCACAACAAAGACCCCACCTTTTTATCCCAAGTTGACTCCTTCTTGGCTCCTCTAAACTTACCCTTGCTCACTGACCCTCAACGTGCCATACTTAACTCCCCTATAACCACAACAGAACTAGCTGAGGTCATTAAATCACTTCCCTCCTCTAAATCCCCAGGACCCGACGGACTACCCTACTCTTACTATAAAAAATTCCAACATATCTTACTCCCCCACCTAGCCTCCTTAGCCTCTAAAATAATGGAAGGACATATTCCCCCCCCCCCCCCTCGATGCTAGCTTCCCTCCTCACGGTAATCCCTAAGGATGGAAAAGACCCCCAGCTACCCCAAAGCTACAGACCAATATCCCTACTAAACTCTGATCTAAAGATAATAACTAAAGCCCTCGCCAACCGTTTAAACCCAATACTCACAACTTTAATAAACAATGACCAGGTAGGCTTCATCCTGGGGCGCCAAGCTGGAGACAACACCAGGAAAGCAATAGACCTTATTTCAATAATGAATAGAGGAGGAAAACCCTCACTTCTCTTAAGTTTAGACGCGGAAAAAGCCTTTGATCGGCTCTCCTGGCCTTTTCTCTTCAAAGTGCTCCAGCATCAAGGTTTTACTGGACCTTTTATCACTCTTTTAAAATTCCTATACTCCTCCCCCACATCCAAGGTTAAACTACCCTCTGCTTCACCCTTGCCATTTAACATAAAAAATGGAACTAGGCAGGGCTGCCCCCTATCTCCCCTTCTATTCGCAATAAGCATCGAGCCCTTAGCCAGTGCCATCAGACTCAACAAAAACATCCTAGGAATAAAACACGGAGGCTATGAACATAAAATCTCGCTATTTGCCGATGACATCTTACTTTCCCTAGCCAACCCTACAACTTCTCTCCCAGCTCTACACTCTACAATATCCACATATGAAAAAATATCTGGGTTCAAACTGAACAAAGACAAAACAGAAGCTTTACCAATTAAAATTCCCCCAGGGATATTACTTGCTCTAAAATCCCATTACCCTTACAACTGGAGGACCCAAACCTTAAAATATTTAGGGATTAACTTAACCACCTCATATTCTTCTATATACAAACACAATTTCCCATCTTTGATTCAGAAAATCCTTCAAGATCTACATAAATGGACAGCTTACAAAATTTCGTGGATAGGGAGAATATACTCATTGAAAATGAATATACTACCACGTATACTGTATCTATTTGAGACCCTCCCAGTCCAGGTCCCCTCAGTTCAACTGTCCAAGTTACAATCTGCCTTCCTCAAATTTGTTTGGAATCACAAGCGCCCAAGAGTCTCAAAAGAGGTCCTTCTTTCCTCTAGGGAACAAGGAGGCCTGGGCCTACCTCACCTAAAATACTATTATCAGGCAGCACATCTACGACAGCTAACTGAATGGACTGACTACAGAGTTTTCTCCAAATGGGCAATAATAGAAGCTACGGAAGTCTCTCCACTATCTTTAGCTTCTTTCATATGGGTTGATAATCCCCCAAAACTACTACACTAATCCCAACCATTCCCTTTACCCTCAAAATATGGAAAACTACTGCGCAAAACGCAAGACTAAAATCTCATCCATCCCCCCTATTCCCCATATTAGGAAACTCTTTTTTTCCCCCCGGGAACCGATCCTACTTTTATTGCCCGATGGTACCAACTGGGTTTCTTCAACCTCAGGAACTGGGTAGATCCGGCTTCTGACAAACTACTTACACCATCTGCCATTCAGGAAAAAAAAATCTCTCCTACCCAACACTCTTCGAATTAAACCAAATCTACCACTTCTTGCAGAGCCTCACCAAGGGATCATCCTCCCTATCCTCATACACGGCTTATGAAAGGTTATGTATGCATAGGGGACATCAAAAAGGCCTAATCTCCCAAATATACTCCCTACTACAAACAAAATCAGGCTCTATGGATGTTTCCCATCCTTATATGAAAAAATGGGAAAATGCCCTATCAACTACCATAGACAAGGCAGACTGGGAAGATATTTGGGAGAATGCTAAACACTCCTCTATTTGTACTCAAATTAAAGAAAACATATATAAAATATTGTTTAGATGGTATCGGACCCCCGAAGTCCTCTCTAAAATATACCCCCAGGTTCCTGACATATGCTGGAGAGGATGTTCTCTTACAGGCTCCCTGGAACACATTTTCTGGTCCTGTCCGGTAATTGTCCCATTATGGGAAGAAGTCCAACAACTGATTCTGTCAATCCTAGATGTTTCAATCCCAGTAGATCCAATCATTATGTTGTTGGGAAAGCCCACCCCTGGCGTGAGCAAATTCGCCAAACGACTGATTAATCATATATTAACTGCAACTAGGCTTTCGATTGCCTCAGCCTGGAAAAGTATAGCTCCTCCTAACATATCAGAAGTTAAAATTAAAATCAACTGGATCAAATCCATGGAACAAATGACGGCAACACTCAGAGGCACGGAGGAACTCTACCATAAAGTCTGGGGACCATGGTTACTCAACTCACCAGACTATATGCCTCCTTAATCTTTCCAGACAAGTTCCCCCCTCCTCTATAAATCATGGGAAATAGACCCCTTGCATCAACTCTCTTTAGTGACCTTCTTCCCTTACATATAATACTTTGGGCTGAGATGGACGAACACTGTATACCAGTATTCTCTCTTCCTCCCCCCCCCCCCCCCTCACCCTTCCCTCTCCTCCCCCAGATCCTACTTCTCTCCCAATACCAACTTCTTTAGTCTCTTCTTAACCTACCTAAGAACTTGCTAAACAATAAGTGAACCCAAATCCACTCTAGCCCTATACCCACAGGATATTTCAACTACAAAAGATGTCTCATCCTCAGAACATATTCACTTACAGGATAAGACACTCTTCACTCTCGGACGAAAATCCAACTTACTTTCAGATCTACATCTGGACATTGATTCCTCAGGAACACTCCCTTTTGCTTTTTCTCATAATTTTTTTTCTTTTTCTTTCTCTTTTCTCTTATTCAGAAAATATGTTGGAGTCTGACAAGCTCAGACTGAAGAAGTTGTTATATAACTGCTTGATAAATACGAATGTCCTCTGTCGGACAACCTGTACTGTACCAACTGATCTATGTCTATGGCTAATTACCAATAATTGTTAATAAAAATAGAGTTACAAAAAAAAAAAAAGGATCTAATAACTTGACCAGCCCCAGAGTCCAACTAAAAACCTTTGGAGACAGAGCTTTCTGTCATGCCCAATACCCTTTGGAATGCCTTGCCAAACTTAACGCTGTATTCACAGTGGGATGTAGCGTTTCAATGCAACGTTAGAGTCGCAACGTGTCTGCGTTAAGGGGTAACGCACTGCAAGCAGCGAGTTACCACAACGCAACATTTTTTTTAACAAGACTAATGTCCCACTGTGAACGGCCCATAGGATTAGCATTGCAGTGCGGTAAGCTGCGTTATAAGACTTTATAGGGTAATGAGCTGGTGTAATTTGAGCTGACAGCTGTCAGCCGACTTTTCCAAATTCTGAGCCAATATGTAAACACAGGAGCTTAACACTTTCTGTGCTCCCAGGATAACAGGAAGTAACCACGCTGCAGAATCTCAGTAGCAGTTCTGTAAGCTGTACCAAAGAATTTTTTTTTTTGTAAAGGTTATGCATCTCATCTCAGAGCAGAATGCAGGAGGTGGGGGAGCGATGGGGAATGGGCGGAGATGCACAACTGGGCAGAGCTTCCCAGTGACAGATGGGGAAGGGACGTTAGAATACCTCCCATGTGGACGTTTTGCAGGAGTGTCTATCCTGCAAGAGACATCCCTACCCCTTAAGATTGCCAACAAGCTACACGTTGACAATTTTAGAGGATAACAGCGGGGCACAAGGGTGGGCAGAGAGCGGCACAGTGGACACAGAGGCAGGTCATGGACTGGGGACATGCCTCTGTGTCCCATCTGCCTCCTCTGCGCCACCTCGGGTACACTTTAAGGAAAAAAGGTGCTTGTGGTTACTGGCAACTACTTTTCCTGAACTCCATTACACCCACAAAAGACTTGACAAAACAAGTTTATAGAATTACTATTTAAAATGCCTATTTTATAGTACCCAGATACATTTGTTCTAAGCAGATAACTCCAGGCAATATATGTTCTCAGTAAATCTGCACCTGTAGAAACACAGGAAGTGCCGCCTTTGTCAGCAAAATCAGCATTCTGGTCCTGTGATAGATCACTGGGCTGTGGCTGATAAAAGCTCTTTTGGGGAGATCTGGAAGGCGCACACAGATTTTATGTGGAAATCGATTGAAAATCTAGGTGTAATGTGTGGCAGGAATCGAGCTGATAGATCCCTTTCTGACCAGATTATGATCTGAGAAGGATCTATCTGTTGGCCATATTGACCAGTGTATGTAGACACACATACAATTTTCACAACAGGCAACCTTCTATTAAAGGGGCACTATGGTGAAAAATTGTAAAATTTAAAATATGTGCAAACAGTATGTTTTTTCCGGAGTAAAATGAGCTCTAAATTACTTTTCTCCTATGTTGCTGTCACTTACAGTAGGTAGTGAAAATCTGACAGAAACAACAGGTTTTGGACTATCCATCTCTTCACAGGAGATTCTCAGCAAGGCTTTTATTCTGTATAAAGATATTCCATAAAAATGATTTAAATAATGATGCTGGCCAGCTTCCCTGCTGGCTACACAGTTTTTTTGGCAGTTGGACGGAGCAAATCCCCCATGAAGAGATGGACTAGTCCAAAAACGCCCAACCTCCCCCAACTGTTTGCACGCTTTTTATTTTTATTTTTTTGCAGTTGGGCAGAGCAACTGCCATTCACTAAGTGCTTTTGAAAATAAAGAAATCCCTGAGAATCCCCCCTTAAAGAGAATCTGTACTCTGAAATTCTTACAATAAAAAGCATACCATTCTATTCATTATGTGCTCCTGGTCCCCTCTGTGCTGTTTCTGCCATTCTCTGCTGCAAACCTGGCTTGTAATTGCCAGTTTTAGGCAGTGTTTACAAACAAACTAACCAGCTTCTAATAGGCTCAGCTAAGCAGAGTGTGTTAGTCACACAGAGCCTGCAGGGGGTGTGTACAGCTTCTAGCTAATCACAAGCAGCCCTGCACATTCCAGTCTGACTGCCTCAGCCTGACTGTGCCGACTATAGAGAGAAGATTAGATCATATAACAGAGATAACACAGCTACTGTGCAATTAGGAAAAGCTGCAGTAAGCCAGACCACATTAGAAAAGGCATAGGAACTTATAGCATAGAAGAAATAAAGATAAACAATTTGTTACAGAGTCTCTTTAAGGAGCTGGGATAATCCAAAACCTGTCAGTTCTGTCAGATTTCTGCTGCCTACTGTAAGTGACAGCAACATAGAAGAAAAGTAATTTATAGCTCATTGTACTCTGGAAAAAAACATACTTATCTGTATAGGTTTGCGAATATTTAAAAATTTTTTTGCCATAGTGCCTCTATAAATATTTCTGGCGTACTATCATGTTAGGGCCATTTTCCACTGCTGCAGAGTCCACAGAGTTCCCCTGCAAGCAATTAGAGCAGGGAAACTCTTCCTGTTGCGCCAAGAGCTTGGCCATCCAAATTCCACAGCATGCTACAATTTACTGCAGCAAACACCTGAATCCCTATAGAAGTGCATGGCAGGGCTACAGGGAATCAGATCTGTACTCGCATCTCTGCAAGTGCCGATGTGTGTCCTGCAAGTCTCACGCAGGCCCAGTGGAAACCAGCCCTTATGCTAGGAACACACGTTTCCTTTTTGTGGTAGAATCTTTCCGATTGATGCCTTCGATAAATTCCATCATATCCGATTCTCCGCTCGATTGCTTTCCGCTCGATTTCTCATAGAAGTGAATGGAAAAAAAGATAAGAAAAATGAGCGGAAGATAAGAGAATAGAGCAGAGAATAGAATGGTAAATCGATCGCGCAGAGAACTGACTGTAAAAAAGTATCGCGTGTTCCCAGCATTAGACATATTGAACTACTTTACAGCAGGGGCACTTCAACAAGTCCTGTAAGGAATCACTTTGGATTTCTGACTTTTGCATAACTAGGATTCCTGCTGGCAGAAGATGACAGCTGATCGATTTTGTTTCTCAGAGATGCCCTTTAAACTGTAAGATAAATATGTTCAAAGTGCAGTGTGATAAACTCTCTCTTAATCCCATGATTTGTTATCTCTGTGCCCTATGGCACCATTCATTTCACACAGCGTATATGTCTGGTCTGCAGAATGTAGTGTTGTAAACAAATCGCCTGCTGGAGTCTGTACCCTGCAACCTGGCAACCTACTGCCAGCACTGCAAGGGATGGAAGGCATCCAAGCAATACCTGTGAAGACCATTGTCTCCAGGGTGTTGCCTCAGATCCCATTTAGTCTGGAGTAGAGTATTTTTTTTAACGCAACTGAACAGTACTTTATTGTTTTATCACAAGTGGAATGAGGAGTGGCTGCACCAGAACTTTGCACGAGGCTTATCAGATTATGGACGTGCCGATGAACTAACCAACAACTTGTGTAATTAAACAGCCTGTTGATCATCAGCAGGTTTCACATGTGTTTAGCCCAGTGTATAGTTCTGGTTCAGCCTCTTCTAATTCCCCCTCTTAGGGCTCAGACACACTACAAGTGCTTTTCTGAGCGCTTTTTGCCCATCAGAGCTTTCTGAGAGCTTTTTAACCTGCTGAGCGGTCTGGACGAGCTCAGCTCGTCCAACACCGCCAGAGGCTGCCGCTCAGGCCCTGCTGGGCCGATTTTCGTAAAATAAAAAGCAGCACACGCAGCCGGCACTTTGCCAGCCGCGTGTGCTGCCTGATCGCCGCCGCAAGCAGCGGCGAAAGAGGGTCCCCCCAGCCGCCTGAGCCCAGCGTAGCCGGAACAAAAAGTTCCGGCCAGCGCTAAGGGCTGGATCGGAGGCGGCTGACGTCAGGACGTCGGCTGACGTCGATGACGTCACTCCGCTCGTCGCTATGGCGACGATCTAAGCAAAACAAGGAAGGCCGCTCATTGCGGCCTTCCTTGTTTATTCTGGGCGCCGGAGGCGATCAGAAGAACGCCTCCGGAGCGCCCTCTAGTGGGCTTTCATGCAGCCAACTTTCAGTTGGCTGCATGAAATAGTTTTTTTTTATTTAAAAAAAACCCTCCCGCAGCCACCCTGGCGATTTAATCAGAACGCCAGGGTGGTTAAAAAACGCTCCCATTGACTTACTGTATATACTCGCGTATAAGCCTAATTTTTCAGCAATAAACCTGTACTGGGAGAACATCTGGCTACTGTAGAGGGGGCTATATTGGGGAGGAGACTTATACACAAGTCAATCACTTTTTTCCTGGTTTCTGAGGGAAAAAGTGGGTATCTCAGCTTATACACAGGTCAGCTTATATGTGAGTATATACTGTACATTAAAATCGCAGTAATATCTTGTGATTTTACCGCAATCTTTTTTTCCCATGATTTTAATGTAAATCAATGGGAACGAATTTTAAAAAGCTCTCTGAAAGCTCTGATGGCCAAAAAACCGCTTAGGGCTCTTTCACATCAGACAACGCGAACAGGAGCCGTTCTCCTGCACGCGTTGTCTGCCTGCGGCGTGTCGTCGGGTATCTGCGGTGCGACGCAATCAGCGGCGGTAGCTGGTAATTAAACCCGACGGAAAACGCCGGCTCGCGGGTGCGTTGGAGGAAAAACTGCGTCCGGGTGCGTCGGAACCGCAACGCATCGAAACGCAGCGTCGAGTGTGAAAGGTAAAATGAAAGTCTATGGACTTTCATCTTACCTTGGTTAACGCAAACGGCTTCCGTTTGCGTTAACGCAGAAAGTCTGCCCTAATGTGAAAGAGCCCTTATAGTGTGCCTGAGCCCTTAGAGAAAATATTTTCGAATGGGTCTTGGTGGAGATATATGACAGTGCCCATTCTCCTCCTGCTTTAGGCTCATCACAGCACCACTGGAGGTATGAGAGGACAAGAAAGTGTCATTAGGTTTCATGCTCAAACGCATAGGTCTCCACCACAGGGAGAGCAAATGAGTCAGACCTGTTCCAACACAGCTGTATACTTCTGCTGCACAAAGGTTAATAGGAATTTAACCACTTTACCTCCCGCGGTACGGATTTTTCCGTCCCTTTTTCCACTCTGTCACCACCAAGGGATGGAGAAATCCGTACCTGACGCCGCTCCCGCCGCTGTCCGCGCTCCCGTTTGCTCGTCCACGCGCCCCCACCCTCGTGCACGCCGCCGCCCGCCCGGAGATCAATGAACGGGAAAAACCTTTCCCGTTCGTTGATCGCAGCCCCCCGCAATCATCAGCTACTTCTACGAGAAGCAGTGCGATCATTGTGGAAAAAAAGTTGCCCAGCCTCCCTGAACTTCCTGCAAGCGTACTTCCTGTACGCTTGCAGGTCGCATAAACAAAAACTCACTGTGGCCAAATCGTAAAACTACACCCTAAAGCATTTTTTCATATACAAATACATTAAACATTAAAAATTCTCTCATTACCTCCCACACTCCCCAATTTATTTTTTTTGTAATTTAAAAATATATATATATATATACAATTAAAAAAAAAAATACATAAATAGTTACCTTAGGGACTGAACTTTTTAAATATTTATGTCAAGAGGGTATAACACTGTTACCTTATAAACTATGGGCTTGTAATTAGGGATGGACGCAAAACTGAAAAAAATGCACCTTTATTTCCAAATAAAATATTGGCACCAAACATTGTGATAGGGACATAATTTAAACGGTTTTATAACTGGGACAAATGGGCAAATAAATGTCATGGGTTTTAATTACAGTAGCATGCATTATTTAGCATCCCATTAAAACACATTTAGAATAAAATAATTCTTGGCATTATGTCCCACCTAAAGAAAGCCTAATTGGTGGCGAAAAAAAACAAGACATAGTTCATTTCATTGTGAGAAGTAATGATAAAGTTATAGACGAATTAATGGAAGGAGCGCTGAAAGGTGAAAATTGCTCTGGTGCTCAAGGGGTAAAACCCCTCAGTGGTGAAGTGGTTAAAGAAGCATGTTCCTGGCCCTGATCACCTTCTCACTGCCCAGAGGAAAAAGCAAGGCAGTCTACCAGCACCTAGGTACCCCTGCCCTCAAATTGCTCCTTAAAGAGAATCTGTATTGTTAAAAATCGCACAAAAGTAAACATACCAGTGCGTTAGGGGACATCTCCTATTCCCTTCTGTCACAATTTCGCTGCTCCCCGCCGCATTAAAAGTAGTCAAAAACAGTTTTAAAAAGTTTGTTTATAAACAAACAAAATGGCCACCAAAACCGGAAGTAGGTTGATGTACAGTATGTCCACACAGAAAATACATCCATACACAAGCAGGCTGTATACAGCCTTCCTTTTGAACCTCAAGAGATCATTTGTGTTTACCTTCTGTCCCCCTGCAGCTCTCATCCACTGAATACTAGTGACAGGCTGATCATTTTTTCCTGCAGACAGCTCTGCCCGGTGTCTGTAATTCCTCAGTATGTGACAGCCCAGCTCCTTTCACAGCCTAACACAGGACGATTTATCAAGCTTGTAAAAGGCAGCTCTCTTCTCTCACTGACAAGAGAGCAGAGGCTGCGTAATGTAAATAGCACACACAGGAGTGTGTATAGAGGGGGCATGGGGGGAGGGGCGTGCATAACAGATCAACAACACTGAAGAATTGGCAGCCTTCCAGACACCGGGCGACAAATCCGACAGGGGAAAGATACGTTGATTTATTACAGAGATGGTGATAGTAGAAAGTGCTGCAGTAAGCCAGATCACATTAGAATAGGTTTAGGAACTTGTAGGATAGTAGAAAAAAAGATGAAATTTTTGTTACAGAGTTTTTTTTAAAGAGACCCTGTACTAAAAAAAAAAAAAATCCCGTGTTGCATTTCATAGTGGAAAAGAGCCCTAAAGGGGGCTTAGATGCTTTCCTTGCATTGAAAGACATCCA
This sequence comes from Hyperolius riggenbachi, assembly GCF_040937935.1. Taxonomy (NCBI): domain Eukaryota; kingdom Metazoa; phylum Chordata; class Amphibia; order Anura; family Hyperoliidae; genus Hyperolius; species Hyperolius riggenbachi. The sequence goes on from NC_090647.1 coordinate 118,866,533, forward strand.
TGGCTATAAATACTAGATAGGCCCAGTGGCGATGATCCAGGGATTTTATCTGATTGCCATCTGGGGTTGGGAAGGAATTTTTTCCCTTTTGGGGCTAATTGAACCATGCCTTGTAAGGGTTTTTCACCTTCCTCTGGATCAACAGGGATATGTGAGGGAGCACGCTGGTGTTGTACTTTGTTCTCTGGTTGAACTCGATGGACGTATGTCTTTATTCAACCCAAATTACTATGCAACTTACTATGTAAGTGATGTGCTCAAGCATCCAAATCGTTTAGCCCTGCCAAGCACGGCTACAGAGATTCGGGTACATGGTGCAGAAAAAAAATTGAAGCATGCCATCCTGAATCATAATGACAAGCAATGTGGATGGCAAGCATTTGCCTTAAAGAGTAACTGTTAGCCCCCAAATTGAAATTTAAAACACTATTGCAATGTTTTATTTATTATATAAGTGAGCCAAAAAGCCAATGTACAAGTTAAAAATCAATCTAATTTTGTTACTATCTAACCTTTTCCCCCAGCTCCGGACGCAAGCCACATATCAGATACTGTAGCATGCAGAGCATGCCTATGTCTGGCCGACCCCCCTCTCCCCCCCCAGGACCAGGTGCCAATATATTCTCCCCACCGCAGCTGACCGCTCTGACACGGAGAGAGAGCGGCAGCACTTCCAGAGCAGCACCGCAGAGCAGCCAGCGCCGTGCATCTCTCTCACATGTGATTCTCTCACATGTGACTCGGCGGCGGCTGCTCTGCGGTGCTGCTCTGGAAGTGCTGCCGCTCTCTCTCCGTGTCAGAGCGGTCAGCTGCGGTGGGGAGAATATATTGGCACCTGGTCCTGGGGGGGAGAGGGGGGTCGGCCAGACATAGGCATGCTCTGCATGCTACAGTATCTGATATGCGGCTTGCGTCCGGAGCTGGGGGAAAAGGTTAGATAGTAACAAAATTAGATTGATTTTTAACTTGTACATTGGCTTTTTGGCTCACTTATATAATAAATAAAACATTGCAATAGTGTTTTAAATTTCAATTTGGGGGCTAACAGTTACTCTTTAATAGGCAGCGTTTCCCTGTGCGACTCGCCTGTGGGTGAAACGCTGCAGATTCAGCCCTTGTGGAAATAGGTCCTTGCTCTTGCTGAATCAATGGATGAAATGGCTGCTGGGAAAAAAACCAAAACATTTCAGACAGATTTTGTGTCTGGAATGAGGCAGAACGTTTTCCCAGTTGTGGTGGTCTGGCTCTATTATAGCGCCACTCTCCAGGTAGATTAACCACCTGAGCGGTCTGGACGAGCTCAGCTCGTCCAACACCGCCGGAGGCTGCCGCTCAGGCCCTGCTGGGCCGATTTACATCAAATAAAAAGCAGCACACGCAGCCGGCACTTTGCCAGCCGCGTGTGCTGCCTGATCGCCGCCGCTCTGCGGCGATCCGCCGCGAGCAGCGGCGAAAGAGGGTCCCCCCAGCCGCCTGAGCCCAGCGTAGCCGGAACAAAAAGTTCCGGCCAGCGCTAAGGGCTGGATCGGAGGCGGCTGACGTCAGGACGTCGGCTGACGTCGATGACGTCACTCCGCTCGTCGCTATGGCGACGATATAAGCAAAACAAGGAAGGCCGCTCATTGCGGCCTTCCTTGTTTATTCTGGGCGCCGGAGGCGATCGGAAGATCGCCTCCGGAGCGCCCTCTAGTGGGCTTTCATGCAGCCAACTTTCAGTTGGCTGCATGAAATAGTTTTTTTTTTATTTAAAAAAAACCCTCCCGCAGCCACCCTGGCGATTTAATCAGAACGCCAAGGTGGTTAAGGAGCAGAGCATCTCTGTCGTAATAAACCTGTTGTATTCTGCTCATTTCACTTTCTTTGTCCTGTGATAGCCGTTTCCATGTTTGAGTATTTGTAGCATCAAAAGTACTATATCAATAACTACATACGCAGTAGCAAGAACTTCCCAAAGTACTGTATGCTTATAAGCCTAATTTTTCAACACAAAAAATGTGCTGAAAAGTTACTCCTTTGGCTTATAAGCGAGTCAGTGGAGCAGGTTTTGTTAGTGGCTCCCTGCTCCCCATCCCCTCTGAAACATGATGTGCAGAGTGCGCTGCTCAGGACTATTTTGTGCTAATAATTGCCTGACTCCACCATCACCTTAACCACTTGCCGACCGCCTTAAGCCGATGGGCGGCAGCAAGGGCTGGGCCCAAACGACCGCAATACGCCCATCGGCGGCGGGGAGCATGGTTATGCGGCGATCGCGTGACGCGATCTGCCGCTGGCGCTCTTACCCGCCGTACGGAAGTGGTGGCGGGAAATTAACTCCTTGATCGCCGCATACAAATGTATAATACGCTTTGTAATGTATACAAAGCGTATTATACAGGCTGCCTCCTGCCCTGGTAGTCACAGTGATCGAGGGACCACCAGGGCAGGCTGCAGCCCTCCATGTCTGCACCCAAACACACTGATTGTGCCCCCCAGGCCTCTGATCGCCCACAGCACCCCTCAGACCCCCCCCCCCAGACCCCTGTTTGCACCCAATCACCCCCCTAATCACCCATTAATTACTCCCTGTCACTATCAGTGCTATTTTATAGATTAGGTTCTAAACTGCCCCCTGGGGGCTCCTGATCACCCCCACACCCTCAGATCCTCCCCAGACCCCCCCCCCCCCAGACCCACTCCCGTGTACTGTATACATCTATCCTCCCCTGTACTCACCCATTGATCACCTGTCAATCACCCATCAATCACCCCCTGTCACTGCCACCCATCAGATCAGACCCTAACCTGCCTCTTACGGGCACCCAATTACCCACCCACACCATCAGCTCGCCCGCAGACCCACCCTCAGATCACCTCCAAAGTGCATTGTTTACATCTGTTCTCCCCTCTAAATCACCCACTGATCACCCATCAATCACCCCCTGTCACTGCTAACCATCAGATCAGACACTAATGTGCCCCTTGGGCACCCAATTACCCGCCCACACCCTCAGAACGCCCTCAGACCTCCCCCCCTGTGTACTGTATACATCCATTCTCCCCTGTAATCACCCACTAATCACCTGTCCATCACCCATAAATCACCACCTGTCACTGCCACCCATCAGATCAGACCCTAACCTGCCTCTTGCGGGCATCTGATCACCCACCCACACCGTCAGATCGCCCGCAGACCCACCCTCAGATAACCTCAAAAGTGCATTGTTTACATCTGTTCTCCCCTCTAAATCGCCCAATCACCCCGTCACCACCTTTCACTGCTACCCATCAGATCAGAGCCTAATCTGCCCCTTGGGTACCCAATCACCGGCCCACACCCTCAGAACGCCCTCAGACCCCCCCCCCCCCCCGTATACATCTATTCTCCCCTGTAAAATCACCCACTGATCACCTGTCAATCACCCATCAATCACCCCCTGTCACTGCCACCCATCAGATCAGATCCTAACCTGCCCCTTGGGCAACCAAACACCCGCCCAAACCCTCAGAATGCCCTCAGATCCCAGCCCTGATCACCTCGCCAGTGCATTGCTTGCATCTATTCTCCCCTCTAATCACACCCTGATCGCCTACCAATCACCCCGTCACTGCTACCCATCAGATCAGACCCCAAACTGCCCCCTGTGGGAACCCAAACACCCGCCCACACCCTCAGACCCCGCCTGAACACCTCTCCAGTGCATTATTTACACCTGTTCTCCCCTCTAATCACCCCCTGAGACACCCATTAATCACCTCCTGTCACCCCCCTAGCACTCCTATCCATCAGATCAGGCCCTAATCTGCCCCCTGCGGGCATCTGATCACCCGGCCAAACCCTCACCCGCCCCACCGCAGTGACCCCATTTTAGAAAGAAGACACCCCAAGGTATTCCGTTAGGTGTATGATGAGTTCATAGAAGATTTTATTTTTTGTCACAAGTTAGTGGAAAATGACACTGTGAAAAAAAAAACAATAAAAATCAATTTATGCTAACGTGTGACAAAAAATAAAATCTTCTATGAACTCACCATACACCTAACGGAATACCTTGGGGTGTATTCTTTCTAAAATGGGGTCACTTGTGGGGTTCCTATACCGGGGCACATGTCAGTTAAATCATGTGTGTATGATGATCTGCAGATCTCATAGACTATCATTGCAATTTGCAGGAATGGATTTTTGGCAGGAACAGATCTTTTGCAGACACTGATCTTTTGTGTCTGTACAGCATCTTTGTGTGCAGCATCTTGCAAAGATTTGTCTGATGGGGAGTTCAGCTCCATAGAACAGACTGTGTAGAGTATGGCTCTTATACTACATGAAGGGTGGTAAGATTGGTCTGTGATCTTTCATTTTCCAAAGACTATAGTCTGATGTGTGTATGAGCCTTAAGCTGCAGGAGATGCCTCAGGAAAAGTGGATTCCGGTTACACTTAAAGCAGACCATGAACTCAGAACTTCCTCTCTGCTCTAAAAGATAAGCAACAGCATAACCACCTTTAAGGCCTCTTGCACACTGCAAGCAATTCAGATTCAGATTCCGCTTTTTAATCAGTTTTTACACCCGATTCAGATTCCGATTTGCAGTGTGCAGGGAGCAAACTGCAAATCGGAATCGGAAGTAAAAACCGATTAAAAAGCGGAATCTGAATCTGAGTCGCTTGCAGTGTGCAAGAGGCCTAAAGCAGATCTGAGATGAAAAACTTAACTATAACAAGTAACTTGTCTATATAGCTTATCTAAAGTTTAGATATCTTACACAGCATATCTAGCTACAAGCAGCTTCAAAAGTTTAAGATTTTTTATTTCTGTGCTACGAGGGCAGCCATGTTCTGTTTGTCACATTGTCACAGGCTGAGGGCTGGAGATGCTATCAGCTTGCCTGTGTGTAAATTCAGTCTCCTCTCCTCCCCTCTGCCTCTGAAATCAATGGCTAGTATCCTCCTCCTCCTGCCCAGACTGAGCTCCCATAAGCCCTACAGTGCCAAGGCACAAAAGGAGCTGTGGGTGAGGCTTGTTTATTTTACAGGGAAAGAGGTGTTACAGGGAAAGAGGGGTTACAGGGAAAGAGTATTAAAACAAAAAATTTGGCTTGAGGAATGCCCTATAAACCATATGAAAGGAACACAATTATGCAATGAGTAAAAAAGTTCATCTCGGATCCACTTTAACCACTTCACCCCAAAGTGCTATTTTCACCTTTCAGTGCTCATCCCTTTCATTTGCCAATAGCTTAATCATTACTAATCCCAATGAAATGATCTATATCTTGTTTTTGTGTTCATGGAAGCAGACATTGTTAACATTTGCATCTACAAATGAGCTCTCTACCGTGGCAGTCAGCTGACACAGTTAAGGAATCAAATTACAACTTGTGATTAGTCACAGATGAGGGGGAATTAGTCAGGCTAAACTCTCGAAATACATACAGGGTGCATTTCCCTCAGTTTTCCTTCTGTGCAGTAAAAGAGTTCAGGTCCACTTTAAAAAGTTGTTTATAGTGCGATGAATTATATTGTGGACCGATATAATAAATAAAAAAAAGAATTATGAACTTATGAATTGTAAGTGCAATTGACTTTACGATAAGATTAAAGGTTTTGTTTTGTCAGGGAGGAGTTTGCACTGACTAAACTGATTAGGAGATCTGCCCAACTTAAAATCCCTAGTGAATGACTTGTGTTGTAAGGATTTAGATCCTCAGGCGCATAGTTACCAAACGACGCACCAGCTTTGTATGGTAAAAATGTGCAAAAATGAAGGACAGAACTACACAGGTCAGTATGAGGAACTCACCTTTGTGATTGAAATAAAGACTTTTTCTAGGATGGCGTTGGGTTGTGCTCTGCGTGGCCCATTCCCTTGGAGCCCTAGCCGAAGGGCACATGGCTTCGCTATAAACCTGTAAAAGATTGGAATATAGTCAGACACAAACACATAACTAGAAAATGTCATACCACAAATATAAATTCCATTTAAGCATAATCTCAAAAGGACAAATGAATGTTGAAATCAGCACCCTCTAAGCATCAGTCTAGATTTGAACACCTCACAAGGCTTGTCATTCTGTCTGACAGAAGTGAAACTTAAGCAAGGGCCGGGGAACAACAATTAGTAAAATGCTCGTTGCCCAGTGTGCATCTGCACAGAAGTGTGGGTTGGTGGGTTTTGCTAGTAAAAGCATCATTACAAGTGCTCATCTGTACGAGCCTACAAGTCATTTCTGAACACAGGCCTAAGGTGCTCTATTGTCTGTGCCCTGACTGGGAAAACGATGCTGATAAGATTCAGCACTATACTCTGCCATCTGCACTGAGAAATCATTCAAATCTGTTGAGAGTACAAGTTGTATACAGACAGATAATAGCTGTCCACTGATCTTTTAGGTTAAAGTGTACCTGAGGCTGTTCTCAACATTAAAAAAAAAAAAAAAAAAAAAAGTGCCACAGAGGCAGGTTCCCATCTGAAGGACATGCCTCTGTATGCCCGCCAAGCCGTTCTTAGCTCCCTCTATGCTGCACCAGCCAAACCCTCCCCCAATCTGCTGGTTGGCAGATTAATGGGGAAGGGGTGGCCTTGCAGGAGAGAACCTCATGCGTGACACCCCTTCCTCTGCCTCTCCCCAGCCCCTTCCATGTCAATCAGTGCTCGGTGAGTCTCGGAGGAGAGCACAAAGCTGCATTTTCAGTGCCATGACCCCAGGTGCCATAGAAACGAAACTGAATGAAATCTAGCAAATAGGAGCGGAAGGGAGACAAAGCAATGGACATTACCTGATACAGCCACCCTTCCAATTTTTTTTCATTACTTTATCAACCAGCTTAGGTTCTTTTTAAGTTCACAATGGTGTGTTGCTTTGGACAATATAATCGCATCATTTCTGGCCACAAGATGGCGCTTTACACTATCATGGATTAACAAAAAGAGTTTGAATTTTTTACTACACATTTTACTTTCGTATGAATGAACATGGCTCCTAATTAGAATCATGTTTATTCATATACAGGCATATACAGGCACCTTGATTGGTAAACAGGAACGTGTTCCCTGAGCCAATCTTCCAGAGGAACAAGCGGCAGGAGCGATTGCGCGCCTACCGGTACATCTAGTTTGAGTTAACTAGTTAAAATAGGGATAAACTTATTGTGAATCACACACCAATGCAATTTTTTCTTTGGCCCATAGTCTTACATTATGTGCGATTTCACATGTGTTTTCTGCTATATGGAAAAAACATGCTAGAATCAAACAAATGTAGTCCCAGCTTCAATGTGACTGAGGAAAGATTTATAAAAGGTCACACTTAGGCAAAAGCCAGGAGAGCGGCCTTGCTTCACGGCGCAAGTAGTTATGCGAGTTACCATAGCAATGCTCCTGTTACCCATATGCCCTAGGTCGTGCTAACTGTGTAAGGCATGGTACACTGCTGGCGCCACTATTGGTAATATTGCTGTTTTCTGGGAGTACACGGCAGCTTTACCGTTGCTATGTGAATCTAGGCCCCTCATTCCCTCTTAGGGCCTGAGCATACTAGTGCTCTTCTGTACGCTTTTTATCAGCACACCAACAGACTAAGCATTTCTCAAAAGCGGAAAGAAGCGCACTAGTGAGTTCAGGCCCTATCTGGTCCTCTTCCTTCTCTACAGGAATTAATAGGCACCTCAGTTAGGGCTCGTTTCCATTCAACACAAAGCCGTGCAGCTCTGTGTTGTGCGTCACTACCGGTGGGGAAGGGCATGGAGCTTGCAAACCCATTCATTATACTGAATGAGATCATGGCCGCAACCACCCTGAAATGCAGGCAACCATGTGCTGTGATTCAGTGGTGAATCGCAGTGCATGAATGGAAACAGCAGACAGTGCAGTCTATGCACTGTCTTCCATCCCTGCGACCGCGTTTCCATAAGCTCGCCTGAAAGCGCGCCATGGGGCAACGAGCCCTTAGGCTGATAGGCATGGCCATAAGTGAATCATCAGCTGCAATGTATGCAGCTTGGTACCGAGACAATAAAACACAACATGAAGTGCATCTAACTAGCCATATACCAATCTGCATTAACTCTGCAAGCAAACCAGAATTATCATCCTATTGTCCAGCTCTACAAGACAGATAAATGTGGAGATGTCCTTTATTAAGTCAGAATTCTACAGACAAGCAAACGGGCATAAACTGCAGCCCATGTGATGGTTTACCAGTTACCATTGTACAGCTTGCAGCTCATGTTCTGGGATCAGTAGACACCCGGGGATATTGTTCTAGTGTTTGTGCTTATTTCTCATGTTTGTGTGGTCTCCATTGGCTGATCAGGTTTCCTCCCACAGGACAAGACAAGCTAGTAAGTTAATTACTTTCCGTATACTACTATCTCAATGTTATGAAAAAAGGAAACTGAAGCTGGGAGATTTTTAGGAGCATTGCCACCTGGGTTCTGGCATCCTCGCTAATAAAGGGTTTTCAAAACTTTGCAACAATGATAATCTGAAGCACAGGGACACTACAAAAATTCCATAAAGCCCAATAAAAACAACATGGGTCCAGTGTCATACTAATCTAAAACACTCCACGGGACTATTACATTAATAAAAAGCCTAAAATTAAAGTGCAGCTGAACAGCAGCGCTTGTTACACCGCGGGTGTGTGCGCTGGACTTGCCGCTGGTAATACACAACAGAGACAAACAGTATGTTGTGTCTGAGCACGGCTGCGACCATGCTCAGATGTGACTCCACGGGGTGGGGGTGTGGCCTGTCCAGCGGCAGTACTGAGGGCTAACAAGCGCCTCGCTGGTGCACAAGAGCAGCAGACGGGCAGCGATTTCACCACTTTCAGCTGCTTGTACGAAAGAAGCCTTGCGCAGCTTGCGTCCTGGCAATCTGGAAAGAGTCATTTTGACGATTGCAACTGAATGAAAACTACAGTTTCCCAAACTATGACCACAGTTCTTTGCAGTCAATCAGAAATGGAAGCTGAAAAGCACAGAATCAACATGGAATCTAACATTTATTTCCCTTTCAAGTGGATGCAAGAAACTTACTCATTGCATAATTGTGTTCCTTTCATACAGTTTATACAGCATTCCTCAAGCCAAATACTTTTTTGTTTTAATGCTCTAATTCCCTATAAACTAAACAAGCCTCGCCCACAGCTTTTCAGAGTGCCCTGGCATTTTCAGACAGTAGCAAGGCTTATGGGAGGTCAGTCTGGGCAGAAGGAGGGGGAGGTGTTACTAGCCAGATATTTCAGAGGCAGAGGGGAGGAGGGAGGAGAATTAGGGGGAATTAGGTTTTCACAGGCTGAGGGCTGGAGATGCAGATCAGCTTGCATGTGTGTAATATTTACAAACAGAACATGGCCGCTGTCATATCAGAGGAAGAAATAATCATATTCTGTTGAATCTAATTGCAGCTATATTTGCTGTGTAAACTATCTAAACTTTAGATTATGTGTTTTCCTACTTTTTATTATCCATACAGTCATATTTACTTTGTGCACTTGTAATATGGGCCATTTACAAAATTACAAGTTCCCAAAGTAGAGTTACCTGCTCTGAAAGCTGCCGTTGCATTTTATTGCATATACAATACAATAACATTTCTATAGCGCTTTTCTCCCATAGGACTCAAAGCGCTTATCTGCTGTATTTTTATACTACAAGGTATCTAGTGATCATTTTTTGTTTTTTTCTGCTTGGCTGCAAATTAAAGTGTACCAGAGCTGAGTAAAAGATAGGTTTTATACATACCAGCCCCATAAGCTCAGACCACTCCCACGCCGTCATCCTCCACCGTCTGCAGCTCCGGTACCGGGTCCCGTCACTTCAGCCAGTCGGGGCCAGTCTGATGCAAGAGAAGTGCGCTCTTTGTGCATCTCCCCAGCAGTCACTGGAGAGATACTTAGAGGGCGCACTTCTCCTGCGTAGACTGGCCCTTACTGGCTGAAGTGACGGGACCCGGTGCAGGATTTGCAGACAGCAGCATGGGAGCGATCCGAGCGGATGGGGCTGGAGGAAGCCCTAGGTATGTGTAAAACTTTTACTTAGCTCTGGTTCTCTTTAAGGCATGTGCACATGCTAGGTTAAAGTCATCCTATAACGACCGTCTCAGCTGATAATCTGGCATGTGTACAGTGGCTCCTGACTAGCAAGCAACCCGCCAGGCAGATAAACTCAAGCGATGACTGATACCTTTCTTATTGCGGCTTGCCCCGGGCCTCCACCTCCCTGCATAGCAACAGAACACGTTGTCAGCTGTACAGCTGACTCTGCATCTGTACAGCATTGGCCCAGTGATGTCGCCTGAGGGATCGGGTCCCGATCCCCACTGGGCGACATCAGTCATGAGTGTGTACAGGCTTTGAGTTTCAGCACTTCTGGGAATGTTTATCAACGGTGGGTGAGACCTAACTGTAAACAAAAGACAATGTAATCTCCACCTCCGCATCCGGATATAAGCTTCACACTGAAGAAGAAGAAGTGCTGTGTTTAACAGTTTGAATGCTGTTCTGCTACCATTTTCTTTCTCGTAGTAGGTTTTATGGTGTAAAACATGTACGTTGTCATTTATTTTCAATGGAGGATCTGAAACGTGGGAGGAAGCAATGGCAAGTATATTTTTAAAAAAATGAATTCTCCCTACTTGTAGTCTTATAGAAGTGTAAATCTAACTACACAAAAAAATTGAGGTAACTCAATTCCAGTTATGACCGAAAAAAAACTTGTTATACACAAAAACTGAGCCCTTTCAGGATACATATAACCCTCAGAACATGGCTTTTTCATAAGTGAGTGCTACAAGTCAACCATTCACACTGCATCCTCCACCTCACATTATAGCATCACCTTCAGCCTCTCAAGAACAAGCCAGCCAGTTCCCATCCATTAAAGAGAAGGGAGGAGTCTGCAAAACATGTTGCCTGTAGTGTTTCTGATTAAAAAAAAAAAAAAAATACCTTCAAACATTGCTGTTAGTTTATTTCAACTCAGTGGGGCCCCTTAAGGACAAGAGCCTTTTTTATTTTTTTCCTTTGTGATCACTGTGATTGGCTCACAGGGGGTCAAAAGTCCTTAGACAGCTAAATTTAGTGCCAGAGTGGACGCATGATTGTCCCCCGTGTGACTGAGCCGGTATAGTAAAAACACCTCATCTGGCTTAAAGAGAACCCGAGGTGGGTTTGAAGAATATTATCTGCATACAGAGGCTGGATCTGCCTATACAGCCCAGCCTCTGTTGCTAACCCAAACCCCCCTAAGGTCCCCCTGCACTCTGCAATCCCTTATAAATCACAGCCACGCTGCTGACAAACAGCTTGTCAGAGCTGGCTGTGTTTATCTCTATAGTGTCAGTCTGCTGCTCTCCCCGCCTCCTGCAGAACTCCAGTCCCCGCCTGCATCCCCCCCCCCCCCCGCTGATTGGAGGGAAGGGACGGGGCAGGGACCGGAGCTATGCAGGAGGTGGGGGAGCAGCTGAGACTGACACTACAGATGTAAACACAGCCTCACAACACAGCTGTGATTTATGAGGGATTGCTTAGTGCAGGGGGACCTTAGTGGGGTTTGGGGTAGCAACAGAGGCTGGGCTGTATAGGCAGATCCAGCCTCTGTATGCAGATAACATTCTTTAAACACACCTCGGGTTCTCTTTAAGCAATCATAATTGTGGCATAGATTTTACTATGGGAGGTGTCCGAAGCAGTTAAGGTAAGCCCACTAGTCTCCTCCCACCCTTTTATGTGCTCACTCCCACAGGGACAGTACCAGCATAGTAACAAGTTCAGAGGTATCTATTTTGCCATGTTTTTGTTTTTTTAGAGCATAACCACCTGGATCCTAGGATCATCCATGTCACGACTGGAAACAAAGTAGTTTTCCCCACAAGTGCATCACTGAATCAGTATCAGGATACACTATATAGGGCTCCTGGTGACTATATGTTTGTTTGTTTTCTATTTCTGGAAGGCACATCATGACCTCCGGAACCTCCCTAAAATTCCCAACCATTGCTTGTACTAGCAGTAGATGGGAGTCCAGTGGACAAAAAAACAAACTGGTAGGCTCTACCAGCAGGATGGATGTGAATCCTGGTTATATATTGTACATTAAAAAGGTGGGATGATATGGACTTCGCATGACTGGCCACACAAAGCCTGTAGTAATGTGTGGCTCTATAGCGTATCCATGTACTGTGTATTTGTGGAAGCTTATACAGTGGTGGAGCACCTAATGAGAAGGGTGTGCAGGTCAGAACTCTGTATAATTCAGCAAAGCTGCATTAATTCCTGGATTGTACAAGCATTTCAATGATAAGAGTTTACTTCTTTATAACCACCAGGGGTGAGGTCTCCATATTAGTGTAATGTATTCTCTAACAAGCCCAACCCTGTCATTTTCATTTCAAGTAACTCTGGAGTAACTCTGGAGAAGAAAAAAAAAATGAAAGAACCTGTGCTACGGGAATGGAGGACTTCCTCTCTTCCAATCACATTGCAGAGTTGGGAATTACAAATATTTGTCAACTTTACACCAACTAAACTTAACAGTGTACAATCCATGAACTTCACTGCTACAGACTACAGACTAGCCCAACCAAGCAGAGACGCATACAGCAACTGAACAGATCACAGCCTGGTCGTGAGTTTGTATTTATTATACCATGAACGTGATAAAGATATCTTCCCCAGATCTTTTGCAAAACTTTGAATGACAAAGGCCGTTTAATGGGAGGACTCTTACCTATCTCATAACAAGGTTGTACAGTAATCAGGCTTACAGCTGCATTGACCAGAATGTGGAGGCTGCCATCTTGATTTCCTTTTAAACAATACCAGTTTCCTGGCAGTCCTGCAGATGTTTGGCTGCAGTAGTGTGAGTAACACCAGGAACAAGCATGCAGCTAAGCTTGTCAGATCTGACAATAATGTCAAAGTCATAAACACCTGATCTACTTATTTGTCTATGTTTGCACATATTTTACATTTTACAAATTTTTTGCCGTAGTGCCCCTTTAATACGATTAACATAAGGAGTGTTACATATTACTTATCTAATGAGGAATAAATGTATTAATATACTTTTAAGATGTTGTCATTTGTATGTCTGCTGTCTAGTGGAGTGAAACTCCATATGTATGAGTCAACTGCCAGGCAGCTCCTTCCCAGCAGGGGGACATGCAAGTGCCACAGTTAGCTGATCCTGAATGCTACATGTAGCAATCAGGATGAGACAATGACAAATATTCGATGGCGGTATATGATCCAGTTGGCGGCTGTCCATTCACTTGGACTGCACTTAGACGATTGTCACAGCTGTTAATGCTATGGAGATTGCGCAAAAGGTGGATCAGCGCATCACCAGGCCGCCTCCGAATGGCCTCCAATCAGAGCAATTTTCAATTTTACTTGGTGGCGCACCCAGGCTATGCATATGCATAGGTTAGGATTTAGTTAGTGTTAGGTCCCCTCCCATCAAGGATGACTTCTCCGCAGTGGGAGGGACGAGTATTTAACAAGTTGTATGCAAGCTGTTACAGGAAACTAACATCCTCCAGTGGTAGACAGGTCATGTGTATGCTCAGTGTGTATTATATCCCACAAGAGGGGGTTGCACTCTCTTGCAGGTAGGCACGTATCTGTTTTTAAGTAGCGCTGTTCATTTCCTTGCCACAGTTTAATGCTATGGAGATGTCCGTGTGAACCGGCCCTTATGCCTCGTACACACACTAATTGGTTCTTGCCCAAGGCTATTTCTACAGATAGCCTAGTGCGTGCGCGCGCACGCAACGGCCGCAATCCTTCACCTGGATCATCTCAGCCAGAGTCAGGCCCAGGGCATTGCTCTTCTACTTACCATCCAATGTGCACAGCGCATCATCCCTCCTCCCCACTCCCCAGCAGCAGGGCTGTGGAGTTGGTACAAAAATAATCACACTCCTGTTTGTGAAACTACCTACTCAGACTTCAGGTACCCAAAATGGCTCAGACTCCTCGACTCGGACTCTTTAGTCTAATCAGGGCTGTGGAGTCGGTACAAAAATCTTACGGCTCCAACTCCTCAGCTTATGAAACCACGACTCCAACTCCGACTCCGGGTACCCAAAATGGCTCCAACTCCGACTCCACAGCCCTGAGCCGAATACTAACCAAGGCTGTAGATTTGGTACAAAAACCATCCGACTGACTCCCCCGTTTATGAAACAGACTCCAACTCCGACTCCAGGTACCCAAAATTACTCTGACTCCAACTCCACTGCCCTGCCAGCAACATAATGTGTCGCTAGCCTATAGGCTAGTGACACATCTGATTAGCATTCTGCTGCAGGTGGCAGTGCTAATGCCTGGGTGCGCACCTTAACATGACTTATTCTGAGACAGTAAGTCACGATTTGTATTTGAGCCCAGAGCTTTCATTCTCAAGAGTAATGTTCTGATGACAGGATAACTTCTACACAGAGTCAATTCCTCTTACAAGATTCTGCCATTCCAGCATGTGTAAAATATATCAGGGCTGTGGAGTCGGTCCAAAAATCCACCGACTCCGACTCCTCAGTTTAGGATTCCACCGACTCAGACTCCTCTAATTTGCATATTACAATTTTGTTGATTAAAAGTATGTAACATGAAAATTTGTCTCTTAACTGCCAACGCTTAGGAATTTTACAAGACAACTGAAGTGAGAAGGATATGTAGACTACTATATTTATTCCCTTTAGACTAAAACGAGTCCTTGGTAAGAGTACTTGTAAAAGGTACAAACCGGAACAAAGAACATCTATCAGGCCCTAGGCAATGTAACCGTGGGTACATGTAAGAGTGATGTGCAGGTACTCTGCAGGGGAATGAGGAGATTCTTCCTCTATTACACATTCTTCATGCACAATCTGAACAAGGTTTATGGGTGACAGACAACACCTCTGTGTTCAATGTGCACAGCATTCTCAGTGGATTCCCTGCAGCTCTGTGGGGAGTGCATATGTAGAGTATAGTACTACTGTGTAACAAAGTAAACCCGAGACAGATGAAATTAAAGTTTTATACATACCTGGGGCTTCCTCCAGCCACCTTCAGGATAATCAGTCCCTCGTTGTCCTCCTCCACCACCTGGATCTTCTGCTATGAGTCCAGGTACTTGAGCCAGTCGGGCGTAGTGCGCATGCATACACTCCGCCGCCAGGAGCATACTACACCTGTGCAGCACTATTGCGCAGGTGCAGAATGTTCCTGGCTGTGGGAGCGGCATGCGGCC
This sequence comes from Hyperolius riggenbachi, assembly GCF_040937935.1. Taxonomy (NCBI): domain Eukaryota; kingdom Metazoa; phylum Chordata; class Amphibia; order Anura; family Hyperoliidae; genus Hyperolius; species Hyperolius riggenbachi. The sequence continues at coordinate 118,881,752 of NC_090647.1, forward strand.
GGACAGCGCTGACCGGCTGAATTACCAGGACTCATATCAGAAGATCCGGGTGGTGGAGGACAGCGAGGGACTGATTAGCCTGAAGGGGGCTGGAGGAAGCCCCAGGTATGTATAAAACTTTACTTTTCATCCGTCTCAGGTACCCTTTCATTTGTAGTCACCAAACCAAATTTTAACAACATATCAAATTATTTGATTTCATTAGCAAAGGGAGTGCATACATTTGCATAAATCAGCATCAATGCAGAATTATTTCCATCTCATTGATCATCTCTATTAGTGACACAGCTACACATCAGGCGTTATACTTACAGCATAGATGTTATTTAGTATATATAAGAGATTCCTGTGTACACATCATATATACTGTACAGTCACAATCAGATATGTATATCTGACCTTAAACATACGGGGACTGCTTTATTGAAGCAGCACAAGTAACTAATTTTGATTGGTTTATTTCATTTTTGTGGACTAAGCACAGCTATTACTGTATATATACTGTATATATACATTATTTTTAATGACTATTATCTGAGAAATAGAACATTTTATCATATTTTCTATTTTAATTACAGTTACAAATTCATTAGGAGTCGGAGTCTGTGCATTTTTTCCCGACTCCGACTCCAGGCACCCAAAATTGCCCGACTCCACGACTCCGACTCCACAGCCCTGGAATATAGGACACTTGGAATCTGGTTGGTTGCTTCACAGTTCCTCCACCTCACTTCTACAAGCTTTTTATTACGTATAAGAAATGTTCCGGTCAATGACCTCATACACTGATGTACTTGCATTTTGAATGAGTGCTTTCTATGGAATTCAGACTAAACACTCACAGCCATTTCAGTGCACTCATGTGTGCTGGCCATATGTCTCGTGTATCTGTATGCAAAGCGGTATATCTTTACAAGTCAACCTTTCACTAATGAGACACGACTGACTTGAGCACAATGAGCAGTGACATAAAAAGGAATGGAAAACCTATCCCTTTCACCAACAAGGATCAGGATAAAGACTGAGCCCCACAGCAGAAATAGCAGTAGTTCCAGTATGGTGCTCCACACACAGAGATGTAAAATTAAAAAGTGAGCGTGTGCACAGTTTCATCCATTTATCTTGTCAGCAAAATGAATGTTCAAGAAACTAAACTATGCAACGTAAGGTCATCTGTAATGTGGCATGAGAGTCCTTAAAGTGGACCTGAACTCTTGCACAGGACAGAAGGAAAACAGAAAAATGCACCCTGTATGTTTTTAGAGAGCCCGGCATGGGCAAATTTGGCCCTCCAGCTGTTAAGGAACTACAAGTCCCACAATGCACTGCAGGAGTCTGACAGCCACAGTCATGACTCAAAGGCAAATGCATTGTGGAACTTGTAGTTCTGTAACAGCTGTAGGGCCGAGTTTGCCCATGCCTGGCTTAGCCTGTTTAAAGCGGATCCGAGATGAAAAACTAACTATAACAAGTAACTTGTCTATATATCTTATCTAAAGTTTATAAGTTTACAAAGCAAATCTAGCTGCAAACAGCTTTAATAGAATATGATTATTTCTTCCTGTGATACAATGACAGCAGCCATATTGTTTGTAGACATTACACAGAGGCAGGCTTATCTGTATCTTGATCACTTATGGTAGGTACACACCATACAATTTTCTGTTAGATTTTTTCTTAGATTTACCTGCCAGATAGATTTACCTACAACATGGAAAAAAGCTAACAGAAGAATCTAACAGAAAATTGTATGGTTTGTACCTACCATTAGCCTGTAAAAAAAAAACCTAATCCCCCCCCCCCCCCCCCCCCCCCTGCCTCTGAAATCAATGGCTAGTAACACCTCCTCCTCCTACTGCCCAGACTGAGCTCCCATGAGCCCTTGCTACTGCCAAGGCTCTCTGAAAACCTGTGGGCATGGTTTATTTAGTTTATAGGGAATTAGAGTATTAAAACAGAAACAAAACAGTATTTGGCTTGTGGAATGCCCTATAAACAATAGGAAAGTAACACAATTATGCAATGAGTAAAAGTTCACCTCGGATCCACTTTAATTCCCCCTCAGTGATTAACCACAACTTGTAATTTGATCTCTCCCGTGTCACATGACTGCCACGGCAGAGATGGCAGATAAGCTCATTTGTAAGCACAGGCTGTTAACAATATGTCTGCTTCCGTGAAAGCAGGAAGTAGAAATAGTGGAGATTTAGTTCAGGATTTGTATCAGCTGTAATGCTGGGCATACACGACAGTAAACTCCCCTTATCAATCGAGCCGCTGATGGCTCGATTGATAATATCCCACAGGTCCGATGACCTGCCGGATAGATTTCCCGCTCGATCCCCGCCGGCGGACAATAGCGGGGAATCGAGCGGCTGATAAGGAGCGCTGGCGGGGTTGAGTGGGAATCCATCCAGCGGCTAACCGGCTGCTGGATCTACCCGTGTATGCCCAGCATAAAGAAATGTTTTTCTTTAAAGGTTATTATGCTGTTGCATATCTTATATACCAGAGAGTAAGTTCTGAGTTCATGTCCACTTTAACTTACAGTCATATTAATCAGGTAAAATTGTCCCGTTTTTAAGCTAATGAGCCCTGCCAATCCTAGTAAGCAAGCTAGCCTTCCCTGAGGGTATGCCAGTGTTGTGAGCAGCATCATTAACTAAAGGCTTGAGATGCATGAAGTGCAGGTGCATCACTTGCTAACAAGCCAGACGACTCGGGTGCCTGCATCCACCTCACCTGCTCCTGAAGGTTCCGAAAGTTATGTGATCCAGAACAACTGTTCCTACTGGCAACTAGGTGTTGAATTGGATTCAGATAGCCTATCTGTTAATTTCAATGGAGTGGCTGTCTATGCTTTACTGTAAAGTAGTCCCAGCGGCTATGAAGGCTAGTGGCAGATGGGAAAACAAAGGAAGACCTGGCCCTCTAATTTAAACAGCCTCTCGTACCTGCAGGTGTGAGCGATACAGGATCAGGTACTGGGGTGCCCATGGGGACAGAAAGTGATATTTTAATAACTACACTTTATAAAGGCACTTGTCCTTTAAATGATCTGTAAGCTTGCAGAATACCAGACCATACACGTTTGTTATTATTTGAATTTATGGGCTTCAGACACCTCCTGTAGTCCATGAATTTAGTAACCCTAGTTTCCAACCACGACAATAACTTCCTTCTCACTTGCAACATTGAGGCTTTGCTGACATTATAAATCGCAAGCACTGAGCACTTTTGTTAGTAATTTTATAGGCTTTTTTTTGTGCAATTAGCATTTTTGGCAAACGATTTTGTAAACGCTTTTGGTGTGTGATTTGCAATTTTCTGTGTGCAGACTATAGGAAGTGAAGTGCCCTCTTTAACCTGGAACTGAATGTATTGTAAAGTAATTTTTCTTGAAAAACGCTTACAGAATTGCTTTTCCAAGTGCATACCTTCCATTGAAGCGTAAACGCTCAGAAAATAGTGCAGGATCCGAATTTGCGATCGGAAAAAAAATAACGTATCGCTTATGTGAGAACACTCACATTGGAATTCATTATACAAGCGCTTTTAAAAAACGCTAAATGCTTAAAAAAAAGCTCAAAGCGCTCATAGGCTTTCATTCATAAAGCATTACCACATGCGGTAATGCAGAAAACTGCTGATTTTACCGAGCACTTAGCAAAATGTCAATTCATAAAAGCAGTTACTACATGAAAAGCTGAACCTCTTGAGTTCTTGCTTCTAAGATGTGTATTTTACATCAGAAAGCATGGCATGTGTAAAATTCCTTGAAGTTCTTCTACACTGTGGCAATTAAATAGATTAAGAAATACTAATAGACAGATACAGAGCAGATTCAGGGCAAGCACAGGCAGTATAACAAAGGATGCACATCTGGAGGGAAGTTGGGGATGCCTCTTATTGTAATGCTGTCTCTGAGAACAGGAAAGTAACAATGTTACCTACAGTTGGGCTTCAGCAAAACACCGCATTTCTATCGCAGCTATTAAGGGCCCTTTTCCACTAGCAATCGCAATCACAAACGCCAGCGATTGCAATTTTTCATTAATTGTGTTATGCGATTGTGATTTTTTATTTGCATTGCACTATCCCTCTTAAAATCGCTCCAGAAAGCGATTGCGATTTTCAAATTGAATCACTATAGTGAAAAATACTTCTCATGATTTCCATGATAAAGTAGCAACCCTAGTGATTTAAAAATCACTAGGGATTTGCGATTATGCGATTCAGCTGTGCAGTGGAAAAAGGCCCAAAATGTTTATGAATTAGTACACAAAAGTCTAAAATACCAAATGCGGTATTTCCTGACCAGATTTTTGTACCGCACATGCTTTTATGAATGATAGCCATAGTGTGTACAAGCCCTTAGGTCTACTGCCCACTACTAGAGTGCTTTTAGTCGCACTTAGGAAATTCAAAAGCATTAGGCTAATGACAGTTAATGCATGAGAACCCACAGGAGCAAATGGGATTATGGAAAATTGAAACTGTGGGTCCTGCAGCATTTACAGTCCAGTAAAAGAAGATACAGGCACTGCAAAATTGCTCTGCAATTGCTGTGTAAAAGCGACTTTGCAGCAATTTCACTGACCTAACAAAAACATTTTGCAAGAAAGCACAACCCCCCCAAAAAAAAAAAAGATTCTAATAGTGCCGGAAATCGCTGTACAAAACTCTAGCAAAATGCTGAGTGATTGCAATTTGTAAATAGGCACCCGGCCTAACTCAGTTGGCAAGATAATGATACTATAACCATTACACTAAAAAAGGAACTTTATTACAGGACAATTACGGTATCTGAATTAATGCTTTTATAGCAACTGTGCCCAACAAAGCTAACCTTTTGCAACTGAGCTGGAATTTGCAGATTATAAGCAACACTTTCCAACTTGGATAAAAAAAAAATGCTACAAATGTAAAATGTATCTAGGAATATCCAGAGCTAGTCATATTGCTTTTATTTTATATTCACGTACTACTGAGACAGTTGCCCATATTTGTCACTCAAACAATATGTCAAACAATGTGTTCCCTGTTCGTTCCTCAGAATGCAAATTTCAGTAAATGAATAATGGTAACCAATGACACGTGGTGCTGGTCTGCAAACAAGAACTAAAACCTCAGCCACGCGCTGAATGGAGATAACAAGAAAACAAAGTCAGACTGCTGCCAGTAACCTCAGTACAAAAACCTACGTTTTGAACTTAGTATGAATGTTTTCCTATGGTTCCTTCAGGCTGTAGCCCAACGTATATTCTCCCAAGTGCCTATGTATACTAATTTCATGTGTTCTCTGACTTGATATGAATAAATAATGCAGGCAAGGTGCCTGAAGCCGTACTTCTCAACCACAATGGACAGAATATTCACTTCCTGTCTGAATCAGGACTGAGTCAGCCACTTACATACCTGATATTTAACTCTTTCAGGCAGAGAAAGAAAAAAAGGAACACAGCATAGTTATCTGTGTGCTAGGCACTGTGCATACACATGTCTATCTCATTATGTCACATTTCAGTTGTGGTATCCTTTAAGGGTGTTGCCTTTAATGTAGGGTTGGAGGTCTTGACCAGGGTTCAAATTCTGACTTAAGGCCGGCTCACACTTTAAAAAAAAAAAAAAAACGTATCTGTAAGATAGGTTTTTAAAGCTCTGCAGAAACGCTGGAGGCGGATCCTATGTTAAAAATAAAACCCGCTTCCACTCGTGCAGAAACACGGATCGCATACGGATCCGTGTTGAACAGAACGAAAACGTAGCAGAGAGTCCGGATTTGACACCTTTTCCCGGACTGGACGGGAAATCGTGTCCAATGCAAGCCTATGAGACCGGACACTGTCCACTCTTACTAGTCGCCTGTTTCAGTCCCACCCCATCGCAATGTCATACTCATGCGTCCCGCCGTCCATCACCGCTGCTCGGTCCATTCTGAATAGCCTTTGAGGCCGACAGAAGCACGGGGATTCGCCACTGGGCTGCAATAGAACAATGGGAATCCTCAGCAACAGAGAGAATTCTCATGGGTTCATGTTGAACCAATGAAAACTCTCCCTGTTGCTAGGCTGAATTGGCCTGTTGCAGCCTATAGAGAGCCATGCTTCTGCTGGCCTGCAGGCTGTGGAATAGACTAAGAGGCGAGACAGGTGACTGGCTATGCATCCGCACCAACACGATCGACATACAGACGTGGAACGTGCCCTACCATTCAGATCAGATCCATGTCAAACGGATCAGTTCTTCAGAAAACCAGATCCATTTGACACGGATCTGATCTGGAACCTGACAAGTGTGGAGTGGCCCTAAAGCCAGTAGGTATAACAGGAATGAGTCTTTGGGCAAGGCTCCCTAATGCTCCTGGTCGCCTGTGGAGACCACCCTAAGTGGCTGCAGCCCTAAAGCGCTTTGAGCCCGCCAGGAGAAAAGCACAATATAAAGGTTGTGGCTTGTCTAATGTTTATCGATTCTAACATTATGGAGAACATCACACACTCAAAACATACTTTTATCTAAAAATCTTGTAATGTGCTAGCTGGTCTATAATGAAATGTAAATGTATTAATGAAACAAAGCTTCCTGAGGAAAAAGCAATTAAGAGGTTTATCAGTAGGAAGGGAAACAATCAGCTAATGTATTGCAGCTTCCATGACTTTACAGTGAATACAGAAAACCGCTGACCTATACTGAATAACCTGGTGGAAATAGCATGCAGTGCTCCATAGCACCATGAACCCTCTGATTGCCATTGACAAGATAGACCTCTGCAAGGCTGTGCCCGTGGTTGTTCGCCATTGCTGAGCCCCAACTCATCAAGGTTGCCAAAGGGTTAAAATAAGCTTATAGTGCCATAAGCTGCTGCAAACAAGATTTAGAAGTCAGGGTTGTATGAAGTGATGATATTCACCCCTCTCCTTTCTTTGTTACAGCTTTTACAAATCCTGCAATACATTTGCAGTGCATCTACTTCCTGCATTCATGAAAAAAAGACATAGGGTTAACATCCTGTGTTTATAAAATAGCTGCTCTGCCATGGCAGCCAGCTGACTTAGCTGAGATTAAATTACAGTTATTAGTCATAGATGAGGGGGAAATTAGACAAGCTAAACTATCTAAATACATATAGGGTGCATTTTTCTATGCTTTCCTTCTGTCCTGCGCAGGAGTTCAGGTCCACTTTAAAAGGGGAATGTCTACTTGGCTTTTTATTCAATTATTACTAATGAACTTCCATCATAAAAGTAAAACATATCTAAACTTGATTTTGTTCACAATCCATGTCAGGCTAAAATGAGCCAGCGCTCACTATGTATTACAAACAGAACAACAAGAAAATACTATTACAAGGCTGCGCCCTGTCACATGTAAGATGGGGTTTTGGAGGCCAAGCAGTAGTTATCTGCAATTGACAATTGGCGTATCTTTGTGATGTGACGTGACTGGCATCAGCATTATACAATTAGTAGAAGCAAAAATGCTCTCTCTAATTTAATACATACACAGGCTGCAGTTCAGAAAACAACAAACATCAGTGTGCATAATTCTCATCTTGGGGATGTGCCTGAAGAGTGCATCACAGCCAACATCTCCCCTCCCCTTCCCCAGAGGCTCCGAAGAGAGGAATTAAAAGAAATACACTGCTCATACATAAATGGGAGGCGTGCTTCTAATATCACACTTCATCTGATGCCATAGAAGACCTACTACCGTTACTTAAAGAGACACTGAAGCGAAAAAAAAAAATATGATATAGTGAATTGGTTGTGTACTATGAATAATTACTAGAAGATTAGCAGCAAAGAAAATATTCTCATACTTTTATTTTCAGGTATATAGTGTTTTTTCTAACATTGCATCATTCTATAATATGTGCAGATTACACAAAACTCAGCATTCAAAATGAGTCTTTCAGAGCAGTCTGTGAAGTAATGAACTCTCCTCTGGCAGAGAAAAAGTAAACAGTTCACTTACAGTTGAGATAATAAAAGTCAGATAACAGCCCTCTCCACGACTACCTTAGTCAGAGAGCTTAATAGCTTTTTTGCATAGAGATAATAACTGGAGTTTCTCAACTCTTCCTGTACTGGAAACAATTACACTGATGTATCTGATCTTAATGTTTTATTTCTTAGCTGTGCTACACATACAAATCATAATATCTTTTTTTCTGCTTCAGTGTCTCTTTAAAGGACAACTGAAGTGAGTGGCATATGGGAGCTGCCATATTTATTTCCTTTTAAAGTGCAACTGTCGGGCATAAAATCAATTCTTTATTTTTATCTGGTAAACAAGTAACAAGGATGCTAACCAGGGAATCCAAAATGTAAAAATCACTATTACTCTCTTGTTGATAAACAATCATTCCCCAGTTTGCCTGACTCTTATTTGGTACATTGCTGCACAAAGGAAGTAGCAGGGCATGATGTGGTGTCCTTTTTGCTTCTTTACTTTCCTCTCAGACTTAACTAATGCAGCCTGATTGGCTAAAGCCTCTTCTCCCACACCTCTGTTCCTCTCTGATTGGCCAATATTTCTCATGATGAGACAATGCACTTTCTATTGCAGAGCTGGGTGGGAGTGCCTGAAGACTGGGAGGAGGGCAGGCAATGCATACACAATCAGGCAGAGTAAGAGAAAAAATGACATCAGGATTGGCTTCAAGATAGACACAGTTAAAATGGAGAATAAGAAGAAGGATTTTCTCTTTTTTTACTATAGAAAAATCACTAAAACCAAAACGTGGACACTGCAATACATATGTTATGCAAGTAGAGTAAGTATTTATCTACTTATATATGTGTTTCTTTCTGAGATAGTATGGCTAACAGCTCCTCTTTATGAACCAATAGTTGCCTGGCAGTCCTGCTGATCCTCTGCTTCTAATTCTTTTACCCATGGACCCTGAACAAGCATGCAGCAGATGTGATTCAGACACTACTGCACCCAAATAGACCAGCAGGTCTGCCAGGCAACTGGTATTGTTTAAAAGGAGATACATATGGCAGCATCCATATTCTTCTCACTACAGTTGTCCTTTAACTACCCAACGACCACGTCACGCGAATGGGCGTGACCGCGGCAGCAGCCCCAGGAGCCCATGACAGCCGATCGAGTTATTGGCTGGGGGGGGGGGGGGGGAGGGAGGGTTTTCAGGAGGGGGGGGGTAAATACTACATTTTATTTTAAAAAAAAATAAACAATGGGGCGGGGCAATCAGATCCCACCAACAGAGAGCTCTGTTGGTGGGGAGAAACCGGGGGTGGGGGGGGGGTGGGGGGAATCGCTTGTGTGCTGTGTTGTGTGGCCTTGCAGCGAGCCCTTAAAGCTGCAGTGGGGAATTTAGTGAAAATTGTCCTGGGGTGGTGGGGGGAGGTTAACACTGCAGTCCTCAAGAGGTTAAAGGGGAACTGAAGAGAGAGGTATATGGAGGCTGTCCTGTTTATTTCCTTTTAATTAATACCAGTTGCCTGGCAGCCCTGCTGGTCTATTTATCTGCAGTAGTATCTGATTAAAACCAGAAACAAGCATGCAGCTAGTCTTGTCAGATCAGACTTATAAGTCGGAACCACTGAAACACCTGATCTGCTGCATGCTTGTTCAGGGGCTATGGCTAATAGTATTAGAGGCAGAGGATCAGCAGGGCTGCCAGGCAACTGGTATTATCTAAAAGGAAATAAACATGACAGCCTCCATATACCTCTCTCTTCAGTTCCCCTTTAAAGCAAGTCTGAAGCCAACAATAAAAAAAAAAAAAAAAATACCTAAGGAGAGGGAAGGCTCTCGGTCCTATAGAGCCTCCCTGTTCCTCTCCTGGTCCCCTCATTCCCCCGCAGGCTTCTCCTGCAGCAGGAAGCTGCAACGGTCTTTGGGAGCCCGAGTGCTCCCGAAAATGGGTGGCTCTGTACTGCGCTTGAGCATGCGAGTGCTCCCGAAGCCCAAGCGCAGTGGAAGAGAGTAGTCTCCGACTCATGGGTCAGAGACTGATAACAGGGGAGCCAACGAACGAACGAGGAGAGGAGGAGAGGAACGGGAAGGTTCTATAGGACCCAGAGCCTTCCACCTCTAAGTATCTGTATTTTCTGTATTTTTTTTTTTGGCTTCAGACTCCAGGCGACAGTATTGTCAGAACACCATCAGAAACAAGCATGCAGCTAATCTGCTAATCTTGTCAGATCTGACAATAGAAACACCTGATCTGCATGCTTGTTCTGGGTCTATAGGTGCGTACACACGCACTACCGCCGGCAACGACGGGTCCGCCGGACCCTCCCTTTGGGCGGACGTTCAGCCGACAGTAGCACATGTGTACGCGCTGTCGGCGGACTGATAAGGCCGTTTTTGAACGATCCGCTCAGCGGATTGTTCAGAAACAGCCTTATCAGTCCGCCGACAGCGCATCGTTCAGAAACAGCCTTATCAGTCCGCCGACAGCGCATACACATGCGCCACTGTCGGCTGAAAGTCCGCCTAGCGGGAAGGTCTGAGAGACCAGTCGTTGGCGGCCGTAGTGCGTGTGTACGCACCTCAAGGCTAAAACCATTAGAGGCAGATGATCAGCAGGATAGCCAGGCAACTGGTATTAAAGAAATAAATATGACGGACTCCATATCTTGCTCGCTTCAGGTGTCCTTTAAGTTGTGGTGACAACTGGAACAAGATGCTAAGGGGAGGGGGACAGAAACCAGAAACCATGACCATGAGACAGTCATGTAATATTTAGAAATGGGAGGAAAATCTAAAACGGAATATTATTACATCACATATTTCATTGATGATGTAGCAACAACATAGATGCTCCATTAATGATAGGGGATGCAAATGATGAACTTACATAGACGATTAGCCCAAACCAGGACGGAGGATGTGAGGAAGACCATTCCCAACCCAGGAACCTGCATCCAGGGTTTCCCTGCACTTAGTAAAGAGGATGCTTGGGGGGGGAGAGAAAAGACATACAACATAGTACTGGTGGCTATGTGCAACATCCCAAATGTAATACATATTGCACACCCTGACTGTGCAAGCCAACCATATGGCTCAGCAGACCGTAATTATTATAATTTGACAAGCCATTAATAAGTAGATGATGCAGTAGTTGTGTGCCAGATTCTGCACCAGAGCAAAGTATTTAATATCTACTAGGGAGACTATGATGATGGCAAGGACTTACTTTATATTTTTAAATAAAACTTGCCACTACCTTCAATAAAAACATAAGCCTGCAGTGCTAAGGTTGCTAGATAACATAGGCTTCAATTCATCAAAGGCTGTCTGATAACAAAAAGCAAGTGCAAGTCGTTATATCGCATTCGGTATTTTAGACTTGTGTGTACTAATTCATCAATATTTTCACATGTATGGTAGATGTTCGGTAAGTTACTTGAAGTGTCTCTGTGTTGTTACCCTGTTCCCTGCAGTGAGGGTATTACAACAGAAGAGAGGAATCCCCAACATCCCTTTAGATGTGAATGTTATACTGATGCTGCTTGCTCTGAGTCTGCTCTTAATCTGTCCCATTAGTCTTAACATGCTATTTACTTGCCACAGCTTAGATGAACTGCCAAGAAACATTACACATGCCCTGCTTAGGTGATTTTCCCCAGCAGTTCCCACTAGCATATCTGCATTTTCAATCAGGCACTCAAAGGATTACACTACCAAAGGGTGCCTGGAAAACATATTTTGTCATTTTCTCTCTGCTTGCTGCCTGGGTGGTCTAAAAGCTCCTTCCACCCAAGAAGTCTGTCAACCCATCAGCGGCACTTGCAGGAGACAGGGGCTCTTTCTATTTGCTCCCGGCTCCTGTTAATCATGGGGACATCTACACAGAAGGCATTCGAAGCTGGTTACCGACAGAGGAGAGCTGGAGGTAATCACCAAATGTGTTACCGAATGCTGTAACATTGATGAATTGACATTTACTGACATGTGTTAAGGTATTTACAGCACAAGTCAGTAATTTATCTCACTGCTCGGTAATTTCAGCTTTTCATGCGGTAACTGCTTTGATGAACTGACATTGGCCTCAATTCACTAAGCTCATCTCCTGTCTTTAATAACGTTTCTAGAGTTATCACCATGGTGATGAGGCATGTCGTATTCAGGAAACATTTTACCTCATGCAAAAATAAAATTAACTCTTCTGTCTAAGTTAACTGTTCAATCCTTAAAATAACTCCAGAGTTAAAGACAGGCTGTTTATTAACTGCGTGTGAAAATAACCACAGAGCAGGTAACTTAAGGAATGAAGAGATAAGACAACTCTCTCACTGTGTGGAGGCAAGTTTTCTCTTGCCTTATCTCCAGCATGATCTTAGTGAATTGAGGCCATTTTCCTAAGAGCTCGGTAAAGTCAGCTGTTTTCAGCATTACCGAAGGAGGTAATGCTTGATGAATTGAAGCCATAGTGGTGCTTTTTCTTAAAGAGAATCTGTATTGTTAAAATCGCACAAAAGTAAACATACCAGTGCGTTAGGGGACATCTCCTATTACCCTCTGTCACAATTTCACCGCTCCCCGCCGCATTAAAAGTAGTCAAAACCAGTTTTAAAAAGTTTGTTTATAAACAAACAAAATGGCCACCAAAACAGGAAGTAGGTTGATGTACAGCATGTCCACACATAGAAAATACATCCATACACAAGCAGGCTGTATACAGCCTTACTTCTGAATCTCAAGAGATCACTTGTGTGTGTTTACCTTCTGTCCCCAGCTTCTCTCATGCACTGAACATTACAGGCTTCCTGCAGACAGCTCTGCCTATGTCCTTAATTCCTTAGTATGTGACAGACCAGCTCCTTTCACAGCCTCCAGAGGAGGATTTTTATCCAGCTCTCTTCTATCACTGATAAGATAGCAGAGAAGCTGCTGGCTTATGTAAGTAAAACACACACTGGAGTGTGCATAGAGGAACAGTTCAACACTGAAGAACTTGGCAGCCTTCCAGACACAGGCCGACAAGTCTGACAGGGGAAAGATACATTGATTTATTACAGAGATGGTTATAGTAGAAAGAGCTGCAGCAAGCCAGATCACATTAGAATAGGTTTAGGAACTTGTAGGATGGTAGAAAAAATGTTGTAATTTTTGTTACAGAGTCACTTTAAAGCTACGTAAATACGTTGGTTTTTAACTTGGCCCACAGTGCATGATAAAAGACAGTTTCGTCCGAGAATCGAGACTCAAACCAGCGTGTGTACAGCATGCCAGATCTTTAGAGATGCCCAAAACATGATCAAATTGTTCTCCCTGTTCCCTCACCTGTGGGTATCCGTTGTCATGCCGTTCTCAAGCCGCCCCCCTTAGCACCATAGCAACGGATGCATCGCTAGCTTGAAGGCTGATGAAGCATCTGTACAGCATCAGCACTGCTCTGTCACCTAAGTGATAGTGTACTGATCCCTGCTAGGCGATGGCGGTGGTTACTCAGTTGGTCATGTGACTCTCCTAGGAGGTTCAGCAGCTTACAAGTTGTTCCTGACAATAGTATGTTAGTTTGGCTATAATCTGTGGGATATGGCATGCTGGATTTTTAGCAGATGTCAGGCGGCCGCTGTACATTCACTGAAGTCGCTTGCCTGAGGTGGTCTTTATCAGCCGCGTGTGCGTAGCTTAAACTGGCAAAAGCTAAAATGATGGAACTTCTAATTCCTGCCTGTTCATGTGATCACTGTTCACCACTCCTTTGTGTGTCCTCTGACAATGCTCACCTCTTCTGCTTTTGAAAAGCGGTTATGCAATGCGCCATTGTGAAGCCTCAGCCATAAGGAATAGCAAATATTAGTTAATCCATTCAGGGTACAAAGCAAATAAAACATACACCTGCTGTGTTAACACGTATAACTAAACAAGGGATGAAAGTACACAGACTGGCAGTTACGTTTTCCAGAAATGTAGCTTCCATGGATCTGTGTAATACATCCGCTTACTAATGAACCATTCATCCTATCTGCCATAGTGTACTTGTCTGTAGTGCAACGGGTATAGGCACAGCAGCTCCCAAGCAGCTTTGATTTTTAGTCCATTTAACAGCAACTTAAAGAATATTTTTTTTCCTGATGATTTTTAATCAGCAGGAAATGTATATACTATTAACTTTAACTGAAACATACACCTGCATTCACAGAAAATAGAACAGCCTAATCCGAAATGCAAATCCTGCAATTGTTGAGCCAGTTGTACCCATATAGGGCCTATGCACTCTTGGCCTAGTTCCTGTACAGCACTCTCCAGTGAGTCACAAAAATGGCAGTACAACTTATGTGGTCAGTTCATTATAAACTAAATCCTGAAATAGTTATCTTAGAATTACTGTACCTATATAGAGTAAGGGCCCTTTTCAACCAGCGCTGGCTGAATCGAAAAGTCGCAAACCGCTAGCGATTTTACAATCGCTACGGTTTGCTTTTTAACATAGGAATCGCGGTAGGTCATTTCCACTACCGCGATTCGTTTTTTTCAGAAACGCGAGGCGGAGCGATATTTGCCGCGATTTTGCTATGCAGTGCATAGCAAAATCGCGGCCGCAAACGTCGGGGAATCGCCGGTAATTGCGATTCAGCAATCGCTAGCGTTCAGCGTGAACGCTAGCGACTGCTAGTGGAAAAGGGCCCTTACAGATTGCTCAGCAAGCTCATGGTGAACCAGAACTAGAGACCTGTGCCTATTGTCCCCAATTACTATGCATTTATCACTGAACTTAGAAAGGCTGAGGAAATGCTTGCAATAATGCAAAAAACGGTAATCATTCTTCATAGTTTCAGGATTATAGCACACAAAGATGATACTTGGATCTCTGCTTATCAGTGTGCACTGCTCCATTGACAAAGGAGGGACTTGCGATCATGATCAGACATGGTTTCCATTAAGTCAGATTACTAACAAGTAGTTGGCAGAAGCCTTTGCACAACCGATCATTTCGGTTAACCATCTTAACTTCAGGTCTCCATCTCTGATATGTGGCACATACGTATGAAATCGCTGCCGGGAGACTCGGACACAGGATACAGCTGGTATATGGCTGATCCTGCTGCTGCACAAGTCTCGGCGGCGTGAATTACTATTCCCCCTCTAGGTCCACGTGGCTGGTAGGGAATGATGTAATTCTGTTTCCAGCTATTGGAGGGCGAAAGTGTTTTAAAGGGAAGGTTCAAGCAAAAAAAAAAAATGAGTTTCACTTACTTGGGGCTTCTACCAGCCCCATGTAGCCATCCTGTGCCCTCGTAGTCACTCACTGCTGCTCCAGTCCCCTGCTGGCAGCTTTCTGACCTCGGAGGTCAGGGCCACATTGCATAAATTTTTACGCATTCTAGCTAGTGCAGGAACAAAAATGTACGCGTTGCACCACTAACGCGTAAAAATGTATGTGTTAATGTTCCTGCACTAGCGGGAATGTGTAAAAATGTACGCAATTCGGCCCTGACCTCCGAGGTCAGAAAGCTGCCAGCGGGGGACTGGAGCAGCAGTGAGTGACTACGAGGGCACAGGATGGCTGCATGGGGCTGGTAGAAGCCCCAGGTAAGTGAAACTCATTTTTTTTTTTGCTTGGACCTTCCCTTTAACCATTTAATGGCAAGCAAACGTATTAAAACGTCATGCTTTAGCCTATTAATGGCAACATGACGTTTTAATGCGTCGCGCGTTCCCGCCGCCGCTCCGCACGTGTCCGCGCCGATACCTCCGCCATTACAGTCAGGTTTCCGTGCTATGTGATTGGGGAAGAGGACCGAGCGGTCCTCTACCCAATCGCAGTGCCTGGAGTGAACGGACGTAACCGCGAACGGCGGCTACGTCCATTCACAAAAACAGGAAATTGTTACAGGTTTAATAAAGTGTAAAAAAAAAAAAAAGTGATCACTTCCTATTACGGAGAGTGTTCACTAGCGCCATCTTATGGCCAAAAAGTATATTACACATACATGCACATACATACCGTAATATGAACATACACAGTAGTAATAAATTAATACATTACACTTCCAACCCCCCCCCCCCCCCCCCCCCCCCCCCAAAAAAAAAAAACCCTTGTAAAAAAAAAAAAAAAAAAATCAGCTTCAAATAAATAAATAGTTGCCTTAGGGACTCAGCTTTTTTCAATCTAGATTTTATGTGGGAAAATTTATTTTACTTTATTACATAGGGGCTTGTAATTATGGCCAGAACAAAAAAAAAAAAAAAAAAAACAACACAGAAAAATAACACCTATATTTCAAATATTATATTGTCGCCATACATTGTGATAGGGACATAATTTTAACGGTTTAATAATCAGGACAACTGGGCAAAATAAAATGAGTTGGTTTTATCCACTGGAGAATGTTTAATTTTAAAACTATAATGGCTGAAATCTGAGAAATAATGATTTTTTTTCCATTATTTTTGTATTTTTCCCATTAAAACGCATTTAGAATAAAAAATTCTTAGCAAATGTACTACCCTATATTCCACCTCAATCTTCCTCCTCGGGAAATTCCTCGGCACCCTCAAGTTTTTATGTCTACATTAGCGCACTTAATATTAATGGCTGCCCGAAAGGTGATTCTCAATAAATAGATCTACCCTAGTGCTCCTACAGTGTGGGATGTTAAGGAGGAACTTATTCATTTATTCAGAATAAATCGGTTGGATGCCCTGACGCATAAAGATAAAAAACCAAATTCTTCTTTAAAAACGTGGAGACAGTTTATATTGAAATCCTTTACCAAGAAAGAACGAGATCGTATCCCCTTCCAAAGACACGAAGTGGTATTTAACAGAGCAATTAATGGGCACATTGGGGAGACTAGAGGTGACATAGGAATAGTCCTACCAGTTAAAGGAAAATCGGAGATGACAGGGGAGGGCAGGGAGGGATTGGGGTTGAAAGAATTTTGGCCAAAATGCTGTTTGTGTCCTAACCAAAAGGGACGTAGTACAAAATGACAAGTCAATATATTTTATTTTGCAACAAGTGTACTGTGTCAGCACAATAAGGAAGCGAGATTATGGTATCCTGTATTTTTCATTTGAAGTTTGATATTTCTGTTCTTCTGTAAAAAAAAAAAAGCTTTCAGCATTGTTTGGCCAAGGAAAATTTCAAATAAAGTTTGTTGTAAAAAAAAAAAAAAAAAATGTACTACCCACAGAAAGCTTAACTGGTGGCGAAAAAAACGAGGTATAAATCATTTTCTTGTGAGAAGTTGTAATAAAGTTATTAGGGAATAAAAGGGAGGAGCACTGACCGGTGAAAATTGCTCTGGTCCGTTAGGGTAAAAACCCTTGGGGGTGAACTGGTTAAAAGTAACTTCAGCTCCTTCTGACGGCGCCGAAGTTGCTCACTATGTGCCGCTATAGCCGTAATTCCCATTATGGTCTATGGCGGTGCCGGCTGCGCCTTAATCTCCTGTGCTGTTATTACAGTGCTTGTCTCAGGTTGTGTAGTACACAGCCAAACTGTCTTACCTGCAAGTCTATCCATAACACAGACAGTAAGCAATGTTCAATAGATCCTAGTTAGTGAGAGCAGCCTGTGCTGCTGAATTATGTTGAATCCGACAGGGAAGAAAAAAAAATCGACAAGTATATGGGCACCTTAAGAGTGCGTACACACATCCAATGTTACCCACTTCCATGTAGTACGAGCTTTCGCCTACACAAATCTGTTCATAGTATTAAAAATCTGTTGGCCCTCATACTGCATGGAAATGGTAAAATTGGCAATAAAAATGGGTGTGTATACGCATCCTAAAGGGAGCATAGCCTATCAACTCCCCTTTCTGATTAGTCAGACATCCATCACATCAATGGACTAAAGGTGGCCATACACACGCATAGATTGCCACTTAAAGGACAGATGCGAGGTAAAGAAAAAATAAATAGGATCTACTTACCTGGGGCTGTCTCCAGCCACTGGCAGCCTATCTGTTCCTCGTCGCAGCTCTGATGTCCAGGGATTCCCTTTGTTGCAGATGGCGACCTTGGCCTTGCCGCTCACGTGGCCTGGAACGTTCTGCGCAGTACTTCTGCCCACAGAGATAAGAGATAGGGGAGCGATGATGATGTGCCGGCGACGAGCCAGAGGCTTCAAATACAGGAAGCTACAAGTGATGTCACTTCCTGTATTTGAATTCCATGGCAGGTCACTGCACATTACTCCCCTCTCTCTCATTCCTGTGGGCTGCCGTTAATCTTGAGGTCTGACTGACTATACGGGCGGGCAGCGCAGCTGGAACAAGGGGCGGCTATGCAGAGGGAGACCCGCTCTGTGCAAACATGCAGAGGGCAGCGCATATCAGCACTTGGCAGAGATGAACTGTGTGGGCATGTGGGCGGGCCTTAGATAGCACCTGGGCGGGGATTCAAAACAGCCGGGCTGGCCCCCCCACCTAATTAGTCCTGGGGAGAACACTGTGCTGAAGAAAGCCACAGGTAAGTAGATCCTGTTTTTGTTTACCTCGCACCTGACCTGTCCTTTAAATGTGGCAAACAGATCGATTATCAGTAGATTTTGAGCATCAAATTTATTGAAAATCTATTGCACCGCAGCATTGTACTGTTTAGATGTAGTTTAATGCTATGCCATGGATCTGCCGTCTCTGACCTATATGTTCCGTGTGGCAATTAATGCTGATCAATTTTTGCGAAAAGCGATTGAGGTTACAATTGAGGTGTCACATTCCCAGCAAATTCAGAGTGAAAATCAACATGTGTATGGGCTGCTTAAAAAGGGAGGCTTAAAAAGTCAAAAGTGGAGGGACTTCCTTCAAGCACTTTCAGCAGCAGTCCTCCTGATCCTGGCAATAGTTCTAACACAAGAAAATGCTTTGTCATGCAGGCTGCGTTGCAGGTAGCCTCTGGTTATTTACTTCATCACACGGTTTATTTTGCCCAATTTTACCTTAGGGTCACTTTACAGATATAAAACAAAAAGGTTATTCTACAGCACAGTAAAACAAACCCAAAGCTCACACCATACACTTGTTTTGTTGCACTGTTTGCCAAGAAATTAAGTTTAATAACACACAACTGATCCTTTTTAAGAGAATGCCTGCTTGCCTGCATCCATCAAAATCAGCAAGGTGTAAGCTTAAAAAGGGACTGAATAGTAAAAAAATAAAAATAAAAAAAAATAAACCAACCCTTGCAGCCTTCCTGCCCCGCGCTGGTCCTCCCCGATCCTCCGTTCTCCCGCCGCCAGCTAGTTTTGTTACAGATGATGGGGCGCCTGCGCGCGCGCCCCGCGTATCTTCACGTTCCTGCCCAAAATAGCATCCTGCTCTATTAGCACAGGACGCCATTGCGGGCGGGAATGCAAAGATATATATGTGTGGCTCGGGGTGCGCAGGCACAGTAGCCAGTACAACTGTAACGAAACTAGCTGGCAGCGGGAGAGCTAAGGATCGTGAGGAACCGGAGTGGGACAGGAAGGCTGCAAGGGCTGACAGAAGCCCCAGGTAAGTGAAATACTTTCACTAAGGCTAAGTTCACACTACCTGCATTGAGCTGTGTTGCCGCATGTGTACACACTGCCCATACTCTGTCCACGTTCACATCTCTGCGTTGTAAAGGACCATGTTACCCTACTGCACTTTCTATATTGTTTCTGGATAATTAAATGCTTAACACAAGAAGGTGTGCAGGCACGTTTTCGTAAGATCAAAATCGATAAGGCACCTGGCACTGATTGGTATGGCATCCACCCCAGGGTGGTAAATGGATCTCAGGTCCAAAAATAATACAAACAACAAACTAACCTAGGCTGCTCCCGAGATTTTATCTGTATGCAGTCCTAATCACTAAATCAGTTTGTGAGGCTAAATCAGGACTATGGGATACAGTTTTGGGCATCATACTACAGGATCTTCCTGTTCTAGAGCAGGTGCAGAAGTCAGGGCTGTGGAGTCAGTACAAAAATCATCCGACTCCAACTCAGACTCCTCAGTTTATGAAACCACTGACTCCAACTCCGAGAACTCCAAATTGCTCTCCACAGCCCTGGCAGAAGTGCAGCTACATTAAGCAGAGAGATGGAAAGTCTCAAAAAGAAAACTTGGGACAAATGGGGCTTATTTAGCTTGAAAAAAAAAAAAAAAAAGCCAGCTAGTACAGGAGAGCAGCTGACCAGCGGTGAATTCTCTGCTGATCAGCTACCTATCTGAAAGCTGTATAAATCTACATTAGATAAATATCTGAACCCTACTTGAATTGACCAATGAAGCTTTTGATCAGTTTTCGGTAAGCAACTGCACATGATTGGCCACCAACGGCAACAAAGGATCGGTTGTGATTCATCCGGTTTGATTTTTTTTGACCAACGATCGTACATTAAAAGGGAGTGTGTACAGTTAAACAGGATAGTATAACAATTGCACACACCACAGTCAACTGTTCATAATCGCTCATGTTTGTACAGTTATCGGTCGTTTCAGTTAATAGCAGCTCAGAAGTCACTTCTGCATTATCGGTCAATTACTTTTTTCTTGAATCGTTCATGTCATACAGGTCAGTCGTTTAAGAACGTTAACCTTCGCCGATCGATCATTGGTCAACGTTCATTTTAGTCTGAGGTGTGTATGTACCTTTAATGCAATGCCGACACTTGTTGCAATATGAGAGTGCTTTCAAATTTACGGAGATTCGTATGCGTGATGCGATTTTATACTGCCGACCATCCGTTTATTTCCTTGCAAGTGAAATCCCAAAAGTGGGACCGCAGCTTTAAGGAGATCCATGGCTATAATTACTGAGGGTTGCTCCAGAGATTTTATCTGATTGCCAGATCGAGCCGGGAAGAGATTTTGCCATTTTAAGGCGAATGCTGGGTACCCACGTTACATTTTTTTCGTGCGATTTTGCGACCCGATCCTTTTTTTCGGCGCGATTCCGCACTCTATTCTCTTATCTTCAGTCATTTTTCTTATCTTTTTCCATTCACCGCTATGGAGCAATATCGGACATGACTGATTTTATCTATCTGATCCATCTATCGCACGGAAAATCGTAACGTGTGTACCCAGTATAACAGGCCCATGGCTTGAAAGGTTTTTGGGTTTTTTGCCTTCCTCTGGATTAGCTGGGATATGTGCATATGTAGGACCAGGTTTTACAAATTATTTTTCTGGTTGAATTTAGAAGGATGTCTCTTTTTTCAAACAAACAAACCATGTATGAAACTGTGTGTGAAATACAGCAATTAATTTTGCTATGAAAATAGCATGTGCGTTGAAACATGTAGAGAGTGCATTGGATTTAACCCGCATTGTCGCACAGGTCTTGGAGCTCAGTCTATATTCAGTTTTATCTTAGTCCTTGTCTTAGGTATACAAGTGAATAGGAAATGGCGGTCAGACTGAGCTGGAACTCAATACAAAGGTATTAAAATTATTTGAATAAAAGGGACTTCGCACTGCAGTTGACCTAATGTTAAACTGCAATGGAACTCAAGATAAACTGTTGTCAAACTGAACTCAAAGGTTTTTGTACAGTAGCCATATAACCTGTCAGCTGAGAACAATCTTTTCAAGATATGTAATAGACTGCTAGCCATAATAAGGAATAGCGATAAGGTTCAAGAGGCTAATTTTACAGGAATTGGAATTTGCTGTGGCTAAACCAGACCTTTGTAATAGTTAATCAATATCGGGAGCAGCTGAATATTTGAAGCCTCATACCCATGCTCAGATCATCCTCGGCTAAAACCCCATACACATAAGAGAACGGCTTCTGGCTTCCTCAATGGGCATAGCGCTTACACATTCATACTACACCATCCAATCAAGTCCCAGGGCGGGAGGGGAACAGCAGAAACGAACAAAGCATGACGCAGTGAGTTACAGTGAAGGGGGCGGCATACTGCTTGTAAGGAAATGAGGGTGGTTACGGAGTCACCATCGCCCTTGCACCTGAATAACAAATTAAATACAAGGCTTAGGCAAAGAGCAGTTTACCGACCCCAACCCGAGCTAGAGCTACACTGGAGCAATTGGCTGAATGCTACAGTGCACCCATCTCAAATGCTGATTTTATTATAGAGACATCAGTCCCAGTCAATTTGTAAATTGAAAGATCTATATATGCACAAAGTATTAGGGAGCCACAGTATCTGGAATAGGGTTCTGTCAACTCTGCCCATACACAAACACAAAGCTCGGGCTACACACTTGCAATTTGATGGGCTGCTGGTGGCAGGAAGCCCCCAAAACCATAACCAATATCTAAAAATAAAGGTTCCAGAGATTAAAGGATGCCGCACAATGAGACAACCCCAACACAGACGTACATGGCACAATGTCAGATAAGATGCACTACACAGGCAGGAAATGTGAATAACTCATCTGTTCATTCAAATCAGGTGGCACACAAGCCTGAAGCCCGTATATATATATACACACCTGGAAGCTCTGCGCAAAAGAAGGCGGTCATAACTGCTGCCTCTAATGGTAGGATGGATACGATCAAGGCCAATGTATATGCCCAGGGCTGTGGAGTCGGTACAAAAATCTTCTGACTCCGAGGTTTATGAAACCACGATTCCGACTCTAACTCCGACTCCCCAAAATGGCTCAGAGTGACTCCTTGACTCCGACTCCTTAGTCTAATACTTAACAGGGCTGTGGAGTTTGTACAAATCAACTACTCCGACTCCGGGTGCCCAAAATTGCCCCGACTCCGACTCCTCAACTTTCCCCATTGCGGTGAACAAGCGCTAGACGCGCGAAACGGACGTCCGCAGGGGGATCTAGACCTGGCGCCCACCACATCCGCATTGCATCCGACCAAATGCTGACTGTAAGTGATTTCAATTATCTACTAACCTAATAAATATTCTGAATCGCAGTGCTGGCCTTACCTTGCCTCCCTCCTTCATACAAGATTGCAGTCTGCCATTAAGCCTATGCACGCCTTTCTACAGGATATACACTTACATCTAATACAACGTATTCAGGTCCAGTCCACATCTCCTGCTGCTACCTTGAAGAGTGCTGGAATTCTGCTTTTCTTGCTTTGAACTAATACTTAACAGGGCTGTGGATTTTGTGCAAAAATCAACCGACTCCGACTCCTCAGTTTATGAAATCAACGACTCCGACTCCAACTCCGACTCGGGGTGCCCAAAATTGCCCCGACTCCAACTCCACAGCCCTGTATATGTCCCCATGGTACTACCAACATGGCACTGGGTGAAGTGCCTGGCAACAGGAGATTGCAGAAAATCTTCAAAGTTATTAATATGTTCAGAAAGCCATTTTTACTAGGAAACCATGTGGAGTGTATGCAGAGGAGGAATCCCGGAAGCCAGCGTGGGACAAGCGGAGGTCGCCGAAAGGTAATGTATACACTTCAGACAGGGCACCGGGGGGACATTGACATTAGGGGACAGTGTCGGGGTGGCGAGGCGGACGTATATGGCACACAAGGCCAATTCCCGAGAGATTTCATGCTGAAATTGATCGGGAATCGGCCTGTGGTGTATGGGCAGCCGACAGATCTCTCTATAATCAGATTCAATTAGAGGGAGATTTGTCTCTTGGTGGAATCTGCACATACATCGCTAGATGTATGGCTACCTTTAGATAAACACCTCAGCGAGAGATGCTCAGCAGCAGGAAGTAGATAGCATACACCTGCAATGCAATGTTAACTGGCATCAATTCTTCATTTAGGTTTACTTCATCTTCAACCATTCAGAAACAGAGGATCCTTTCATATGGGTACATAGACTGACAAATGGCGCCAACGGTAGCTCTGAATTAATAGAAATAAAGAAAAGCTAAGTGAAGGATTGGTGTTGCCAGCTGATAGTAATCTCTAACTTAGAGAGCTTAAGGATCACTTATTCACTCCCACCCTGCTGAGTAAAGCAGTAAATGGAAGTTCCTACATGGGAGCTGGCAAAGTGCCTGCTCACCCTATATACACTATGCATGAGAAGCTTGCCTGCACTAGCCTCATCTCCTGTCCAAGCCAATGAATGCTGTCTGTGCACTCTCATGGGAGCTGAGGACACTGCAGCTGGGTTGCTCTTAAAGGGAGCCTAAAGCTAACAAAATTGTCAGTTTAACTTACCTAATAGGGGCTTCTTCCAGCTTCCTCTTACATAGGCCTTCTGTTCCATACGCAGCAGTCCTTTTTCCATGTTGTAACCCATAAACATTACAGCCCAACACCACCATATACATGTCTTTTCCAAGAGTAGCCCATCGCTGGCCAACATTTCCGTATTCCAGGTGCAAGTGTTCAGCAGCCCCTCTTTCATGTGCATTATTAACCCTAGGAAAAGGCTTATGTAGCCTCTGCAAAAAAAAAAAAAAAAAAAAAAAAACAGTTTCTAAAGAATAACTGTGCAGGAGGTGCATTTGTGCACAAACTACTGCTCTACAGGATACACTTTGGTGAAAAAAAAAATAAAAATTGGAAGCTGCAGTGAGAAACCGTTTGTTGCTTACGTAGCTGTCCCCCCTCCTACAAATATCAGTGGGTGGGAACATAAGAAGAAATATTCATCATTCCTTTTACCAGAAGGCACTGCGACAATATAACCTGAATGCCTCATAAAGACATCACAGTATCATGTGCCAAAAGAAACAGTCCAATGTTATCTGTAGCAAAGCACTTGCTGCATTACTGCGGCTCATTGCATTTAGAGTCCATACTCTATTCTGCCAAGTTTTTTTTGTTCACAAAGTCCCAGATCGTGAACAAGTGCTTTTGAACTGGGCATGTAGGAGTTCCAAACCACACTTGCTCAGTGAAAGGAAGAGCTTCCATTGTGCACAAGTGCTTCCTTATACTATGCATGGACGGTTCGGAATGTGGGCATGCCCACTGTTTATGTGTTGTGCACAGCCACAGGTGCTGTCTGCCAAGAGCATTCAACTGCCAGGGCAATCAAGGATTGAGAATAGTAGAGACTGCGAAGGCAACCACTATGTACTTAAATATTTAATTTTCCTTCAGGTGCTCTCTAATTGTTTAACTCGTTACTCCAATATTGTACCCGTGTTTCCCTGAAAATAAGACACTGTCATATTAACATTTTTTCCTTCAAAAGATGTGCTAGGGCTTCTTTTTATTTCCGGGGAGGTCTTTTGTGGGGGTGGCCAGAACACACAGTGTATATAGAGTCTGACTCCACCCCCCCACCACTTATGTAGCCAGATTCCCTGCCCGCTTTACCTACTCTGCTCCCCGCAAAATAAGCCCTAGCGACAATGAGACCTGCGTAAACAGAGATCACTTCCTGTGCAGGGCAGCGCACTTACTGGACACATTTGTCGCCTTTATCACGTCACTGCTAATCTGCGGTGTGAATTATGCTGGGCATAAGCAGCAGGGGGATCCAGACTTTCTTCAGGAGGGGGCCAGGAGTAGGAGCAGAGGAAGTAAACTGGGAAGGTGGGGGGGGGGGGGGGGGAGGGGGAGGAGGTCTGCTGCTTAGGGCTTATTTTAAGGGGAGGGCTTATATTTCGAGCATACTCTAAATATATGCTACGGCTTATGTCACAGAAGAGCCGTGAGAAAAGAACGCAATTGCAATCGGTTTGCTGCACCGATTGTCGTTGCGTTGCCAGATCTGGATTGTCTGTCTGTGGATCCTAGGCAGTCAAACCTGGGGTCTCTCCTTCTCTCAGCAGAGGAATAGCATTAACTTAGGTGCAGGATGACTGTTGATTTGCTAGTGAACTAGGAACAAACGCTTGTGTCCAAGAGGCTAGTGTTTATTTTTAATTACCTGAGGACAAAGGGTCTGCACTCTGGCAGAACCTCAGATAGGTGTCAATTGCTTCCACCATTTGGTGAGCCCAGCAAAGGGAGCAGCACAGCATGAGGCCAGACGGCCTGACTCCGTCAGCAGCAGAGAGAAAATGAATGCTGTATATGATTTTTTGCACCTTTACAGAATATAGTATGTAGGATAATTATGAGAGTTGCATCATTGAGTTTGTGTCGTCTTGCGGAATCTTTCGAGACCAGCCTTGGGGGGCCAGGGGTACTCTACAACCAAGTTATTAAACTCCTCAGGAACGGGATCCTCTGCCCTAATCAAGTCTGATGTCATAGGAATTATCATAATCTGAGGATTATTAATCTGTTATCAGCGCAAATGTGGCATTTATCGGTTTTGAGTTATAACGCTTTATAAGTTTAAACCTAAATCTCTCTCCAAGGACTTGAACTGTGATTGGTTTGTAATTCAGAGGGGGCAGGCATTGCCACACCCCCGAACCAGGTTCATCAAAAGCACATTGCCAGCAGGCGGACTTCTTGGGAACATGCTGCAGCTTTGAGGAACAGTGGCGGCCATCTTGTCTGAACTTTGCGCCTGAACTGAAACAAAGGAACTTTACGAGTTTTCCCAGAAAGGACATATTTCCACGAACTTTAAGTATCCGTATTTTGTTCCCTTTTATTTTTTATACTGTGCTATTTGTCTCTATAATTGTTGATTTTAACGATTTTCTGTATATAGATTATTTATATTGCATATTTAATAAACAACGCTAACATCCTTTATTTGTTCAGCTACCCTATTATTCAGCCGTACAAACTGAACCCTGGTTTCTGAAGAGTCGCTACTATTGTTGATAGCTAGATAAAATGGTGTGTTTAACCGTTTTCTATTTGCAGGTCTAGAGTCAGGCAGTCAGTGGGTTCCTTTGTCCCATGGTAACAGAGGTGGTGGCAGTTATACCCTGAAATAGTGTGCAATTTGTATTACCGTAACTCACAGGCTCCCGTCTAGTCGGGCTGCTGCCAAAATCCCAGCGGTTTCTGTGCACCGATTGCGACCACAGATTGCATGGCCTGTGTGCTGAAACCGATTGGGAGGCATTGTGCAGTCCGGCCACTAGGGGGCCTGTGACAGCGTATTTTCACGGGAGGTCTTAAATTTGGGGAGAAACAGTATGTAACCTCCCTAGCGTTCTGGATGAGCTGAGCTCGTCCAGACACACTAGAGGGCACCGCTCAGGCCCCGCTGGGCCGATTTGAATAATTTTTTTTTAAAAAACACGCAGCAAGCACTTTGCTTGCTGTGTGTCCTACCCAATCGCCGCCGATACCCGACGCGAAAGAGGGCCACCCCCCGCAGACCCCGTGCGCAGCCTGGCCAATCGCCGCCAGGTTGCGCTTTGGGGTGGATCGGGAGTCCCTGTGACATCAATGACGTTGATAACGTCACTCCATTCGCCGCCATGGCGACGGGGGAAAGCCCTCAAGGAAATCCCGTACAGAACGGGCTTTCCTTATGGGCGTGATCGCCGGAGGCAATCGGAAGGGTGGGAGGGAATGAGCAGGAAGGGGAGAATCATGTAGCTAGCGCTAGGCTAGCTACATAATGTAAAAAAAAATTAAATAAAATCGGGTGAAAAAACCCTCCCGCGGCCGTACAGCCGAGGGAGTCAGAACGCCCAGCAGGTTAAAGGCCTTTAAAATAAAACTGAAATGAGGTCTAAAAGAAATGTAAAATCCTGTGTCCCTTTAACACTCTACTTTGCAAAAAGGTTAATAAAAAGGTACCATATAGCTACTAGTGCCATGACTCCCAGTTATAATGTGGAAATCAAGACAGACCCGCTTTATTCAAAACCCTCAAACCTAGCATGTGGCGAGTTCCCAATTACCACTGCAGTAGACTAATGAATGAATGGACATTCCTGATCATTAAGCAAGGCACATGCTGCCAGTATAGAAGATAACAGCACTGCTTTGTGCACATTCATTTTTATTTCAGACATCCTGAAATTCTCTGCATCCCAAATAACTAGAAGCTGACCATATCCTGAGGCTGCAAATCAGGCACAGCCCGACACACCCACCTCAATGTTCCAAGGCTGGGCAGAAGCTGCTCTCTGGAATGCAGCGTTCAGTTTGCATGAAACAATGTTTGTTTCTCATTTATTGGAAACCTAAACCAATTCTTTCCTGTAAATTTATGTAATTACATATCATTTATAAGTAAAAGTAGCCACTTACTGCCGTGTCTGCAGTTTTTGTTTTGCCCCCCGTCCTCTGTTTTTGCCTCCGTGGTTCCCCCTTGGCGTTTCTCATCGACTGGCCAGTAACTGACTTTCGTCAAGACCTTCCTGGGTCTTTGCGTCAATGCCTCTTTTCTTTCCAAGCACATGCACGGCTTGTTTTCTTGTGCACACGTCACGTGTGTGCATGCATGCGCTCACGTGTTCAACTAGCCGTCCCCCTTCTCAATTACGTGAATGCGCACGCGGTTCCCTGCAAGGCCGCGTGCCCAATATGAAGACACTCGTGCACTAAAGTTGAAGAGTGCAAGAGCGGGGAAAAGGAGCTTCCCGCTTTGTCAACTGCTCTGCGCTAGAAAGCAGTGCGGCTGCGGCGCAATATTTAATGACGTATGAAAATGAAAAGCTCGGCCACACTGCAGCTAGAGACTGACAATCGGCAAAAACATGCTAAATAGATATTAAAAAAAATGGAATGCAAACTGGAAAGGTATTTTCTTCAACAACTTCATTTTGGTTTAGGTTTCCTTTAAGGGAGACAACACTTTTCTGTGACTGTACATTTCTCCTGCACAGTGGGCCTCATACTCTGAGCACGGGCTCCTTTCCATTATGTACAGCCCAGTACAGGATACCACATCACTCTCAATGAACACATGCAGGAACATCACACGCTACATAGAAAATTATGCCTGCCATCCATAATGTTGCGCTATCACACTGCTGAAGACACTAGTCAGTGTGTGGAATGGTGCACCACAGCTCAAGTGAATGGGTAGTGCGGTATGCCTGCATTAAACAAATGTTAACATCCTAAACAGGCACTCAAGACATTTAAGTGCTTTGCACTGCAAAGCACTGCATGAATGACTGCAAGAATGTGTGCCATCCTTTCTACACAGATGCTGTCTCCATAGCAATAAGAGTAAATTGAATCTGCAGGAAAAATTTACAGCAACCAGTTTAATTTAAAGTGAATGGTAACCGCATTTAAAAAAAATGAGACAGATACTTACCCAAGGAGAGGGAAGGCTCTGGGTCCTATAGAGCCTTCCGGCTCCTCTCCTGATCCCGTCGTTCCAGTGCTTGCTCGCCCGGTAGCAGTATTTGACTAAATTAGTCAAATACTGCTTTACCTGGACGAAGGAGGCTTCAGAAGTCTTCAGGGAGCCCGAGTGCTCCTGAAGAAGGGCGGCCCTGTACTGCGCCTGTGCAAGCACGCTCTCTTGCACGCTCACGCCTGTGCTGTATGGAGCCGCACATCTTTGGGAGGACACGGCTCCCGAAGACTTCCAAATACCCTTTCGACGGGGGATTGAAACAGGGGGGGAGCCAGCACAGGATAGGGAGCACCGAGAGAGGAGACAGAAGGCTCTATGTGACCCAGAGCCTTCCCTCTCCTTAGGTAAGGATTTGCTTCATTTTTTTTTTAAATGCGGTTCCCATTCACTTTAAAGCAAACCCAAGGTGGTGAAATAACAAAATAAAAAAAAAAAAAATAAAAAAAAAAAAAAAAAGGTAGATACTTGCCTGAGAAGAGAAGCCTCTGGATTCTGCACAACCCCACCCCCACTGGCCAGGACCCTCTTTTAGTTTGCAGCTGCGATACCATTCATGCACGAGCGTGGTTATACTGCACATGCACGTTACAGTTAAGGCTTACTACGAAGGCAAAGCCACAAGTCGGATATGTTCAGCAGGGCTGTGGAGTTGAAGTCAGTGCAATTTTTGGGTATCTGGGGTCAGAATCATAAAAAATGTTGCGACTCCTAATAAATTTAAACTGCAATTAAAAAGAAAACTATAATAATGGTCTATTTCTCATATAATTGTCATCACAAACAGCTTGTATATACAGTAATTGTAGTGCTTAGTCTACAAAAATGAAATAAACCAATTAATTGTGCTGCATCAATAAAGCAGTCACAGACGGCCAACAGTGTCAGCTTCCTGGTCAGGAGCTTTGTTTTGTTTCCAAAATCAGATACCATCTTAATAAAGCTTTAAAATTCCTAAAACTGAGGAGTCAGAGTTAAGGTATCAATCTAAGGAGTCGTAAGCAACATAATCTACTAAGGAGTCGGAGTTAAGGAGTCGGAGTTGAGGAGTCGGAGGTAACAATCTGAGGAGTCGGAAGTATCAATCTAAGGAGGTGGAGTTAAGTCAAGGTAACATAATTTGAAGAGTCGAAATAGGGTGATTTTGTACAGACTCCACAGCCCGGATGTTCAGAGGGTCCATGTGCGGCAACGGTGGGGACACGGAAAACCTCCCGACTATCCAGAGGCCTTCCTTTACCTAGGTACGTAATTAACTTTTTTCCCCGTCACCTCTGGTTCACTTTCAAGACAACACAAGATACCTGCAAGCTTTTCTCTGTAAACACATCAAACCCTTATGCCAGATTTTTAGACATGCTGATAGCACTATGCTGCTGTAGGTCGAAAGTCGAGGAGGCGGAGCAATTTTGGGTACCTAGAGTCGGAGGTTTCAATAAACTGAGGAGTCTGATGATTATTGAACCAAATCCATAGTCTTTAAAATTAAAAACATTTAGGGCCCGTTTCCACTAGAGCGAATCTGCATGCGTTGTCTGCATGCGGATTCGCACAGCCAATACAAGTGGATGGCCCGGTTTCCACTTATCAGTTTTTTCCTGCGTTTTTCTGTGCAGGATTTTTCTGCACGGTAGAGCCTGCAGAATTCGCCTGCGTGAGGAATGCAGGTGATTCGCAGGCTATGTATTTGATAGGGAAAACGCACGTGCGTTTTTTGCCGCGATTTCGCATGAAAACTAATGTAAATTGAACCAGGCAGTGACATGGTTAAATTCGCATACACCCTGCCTATGCGAAATCGCGGCAAAAACGCACGCGGAATCTCATCAGCATGCGATTTCGTCAGCGGTGGAATCCCAGCGATTCGCACCGCACTAGTGGAAACGAGCCCTTAGACTAAGGAGTCAAATCAAATTTTGGGTACCTGGAGTCAGAGTCGGTGGTTTCATAAACTGAGGAGTCGGGTGATTTTTGTACTCCACAGCTCTGGCCATATCAGTGGGGTGTCTTAGCAGCTACATTATTATAACAAATATCTAAAACATAACAAAAACACCAACATACACCCAACATGAAGCACATTTGATATTTATAGCTTAATACAAATATCATTTAGCTTTACAATGGCGCCACAGTCCAACCGGCACAACATTTACTAGCGATTACTGCTTATCAGCATTTGTACTCACCAGAGCGCATGTAAGTAAGTAGACAAGATATCTCCAGCAAGTACAGGGTGAAACATAAGACAGCGGATTGTAAGCAAATCCTTCATAAGATACCTGACTGTAACTAAGCCATAAGCTCTAACGATTGTACTGCTCTCAGGGGACTACAAGTGTCATCAAAAACTGCTCAATCAAAACATGTGCTGGATGTGTAATTATATTTCAAGCAACACATGTTTAGATAGGATAATTCAGGTGACCCTGATATTTGCGAGAACTGTCAAAGATTTCAAAAAAATAAATAAATAAAAAACTTATTGGCATGTATCAGTTACAAGGAACAGCCTTCAGAACGATCAGTCTTTGTTTGGCAAACCACCTTGTCATATGCTTATGGGAATTGGGTTACTGAGGTTACTGACACTTGCCTCAGAGACTGCTTCTCAATTACTGACAGTTGCCCCATATGTCAGATCTTTACTAGCTTTTCTTGTATCTGCAGCAATAACAGGCAACTGGCTCCTTTTCACAGATGGTTTATCTTATAAACATCCATCATTGCCAGCAGATCTGTGGAAGGTGTGGAGATCACATGCAGTTCTGCTGAGGAAACAGGACTGGATGTAGATATAGGTTTAGGAGAAGTTTCACTTGCTATCCTACCTTAATACAATGCTCTACTTCAACTGTTGTATTATTCCTGTTCTGTTGTATTGCTCTTGTTCTGTTGTACTACTCGTTTTGCTGTATTAAGCCCAATCTACACTATACGATTCGATTACGATTCGACATGTCTGATCAGGATTCGATTCAATTCGATTCGCCATTGTTTTGCAATGGCAAATCAAATTGAATCGAATCCCTATCGGACATGTTGGATTTAATCGGATCGTAAATAGAATCGTAATCGAATCGTACAAAGAATCGCATCGTGTAGATTGGGCTTTACTCGTCTGTTGTACTCTGTGCCAAAGTGCCAAATCCAATTCCGGGCACGGCCTAAATGTGCTTGGCGAAATAATTGAATTCTGCATCTGATACAACAGCATGTGAACAAAGTGAAGTGTATGCAGAACACCGAGAAACCCCAATACGTCTACACCAAATTCCCCACTTGTAAACTTACTGAAAACATTCTTTGCATTTAAGTGCAATATTCAAGCATAGTTGACCTTTTTCTGTGGCCATTTTTTGTTTTTATAACTACCTATGGTCAGGGCTGAGTCAGTACAAAAATCATCTGACTCTGACTCAGTTTCTGAAACCCCTTACTCCAGGTACCCAAAAACTGCTCCGACTCCACAGCCCTGCCTATGGGTTAAGATCTTACAGGAAATTACGTAAGCAGAATATGTAACACAGGACTTATTGGTAGTAAAAAGGGTTTACTGAAAAGAGCCACAATGGTGTCTTATGCTGGGCATACACGGTGAGATTTATGCGCCGGATCGAGCCGCTGGCTCAATCCCGGCGCATCCCCGCCGGCGCCTGGATCGATCCCTGCTCGTCCTCACGGGCGCTCCTTATCTTCCGCTCGTTTTCTTCCCATTGTCCACCCGCGGGTATCGAGCAGGGAATCGAGCTCCTCGCTGATCGGACCTGTCGGAAATTATCAATCGAGCCATCAGCGGCATTGATTTTCAGCAGACAGTCCGGCGTGTGTACAGTCTGTCGGCAGACTGATACAGCTGTTTCTGAGTCGCTCAGAAACAGCCGTATCAGTCTGCAGACAGACTGTACACACGCCAGACTGTCGCTGTAACGCCCATCCAGCGGGAGGCGACGACGGACCCATCGTTGCCTGAAGTCCGGCGTGTGTACAGACCTTAAGGGCCAAGTGGTCTAGCTGGACAACATCACAGGAAGAATAAAGCCTTGTACACATGCTACAGCAGCCTTTATCAACCTGTATACCCAGGAGGAACCTTGCAAATAACTTTTGGATCTCAAGGAACCCTGCAAACTTTTTAATCTCGAGGAACCCCTGTATCTATTTTTCCAGAGGCATGGTCTTTAAAATAAAGCAAGGCTGTTAATTTCACTACCTACTATTACACTGCCACTCATTATACTGTGCTCATTATTACTCTGTCCCCCAATTTAGTGCTTCTTTTTACAGTACCTCCTTTTATAATGTGCTCGATTATACTTCTTCTACGATGGGGGAAAATGCCAAGGAACCCCTGCAGAGTCCTGAAGGAACCCTGGTTGAGAAAGCCTGTGCTAGAGGCATCTCGTCTGTTTGGGGCTGTCTCTGTTGATAATGTAGTGCTGGATCATCTTAGTCAAGCCCATTATTATTTTCATTACCACTTCTGACATGCCTTAACTCCTCCATTCCAAAAGCGACTTGTCTGTACAGTCCTCAGACCAAAGCTGTCACGTGAGACTTTGAATACGGATCCCTGCGGACATCGGTAATTGTGCATGTGTCATAAGCCACAAAATCCCACGTGCAAAAACATCTTCCCCAAAAGCAGTTCAGAGGGGCTTCAGTGTCTTCTCATGGGTAGATCTTTTACAGTTTTCCACATTTCCATTTCATAAAATTTTTGGGGGACCTAACCAAAATGAAGCTTTACCTAGCAACACCTTCAGCAGCAGTCAGAGCCCACCAACAGAAAGCTCTGTTGGTGTCCAGAAAAAGGGGGGGGGGTTGTGTGCCAAGTTGTATGGCTGTCCAGCACACTGTTAAAGCTGCAGTGTGCCAAATTGCAAAAATAGCCTGGTCACTAGAGGGTGTAAGCCTGTGGTACTTAAGTTGTTAATGACCTGTCTGTATCACTGTTTCATGTTGTAATGTCTCCTTTACTTATTGTACAGCTCTGCGTAAGCAGCGCTTCACAAATAAAGTTAATAAAAACCCTTTAGCATCTAGCATCTCAAATATCAATTAGAAGGCTCAGATCTGCAGTTGCTGTAAGGTTAACGTTTATTTCCAAACAGCAATATGGTGGTCACCACAAAAAGCCAGCAGTTTGTAAAGGTCTGTATAGAAAGGTGAGACTGGGCCAATCAAATAAGTGAGATCAAAAGGAAGTTTAGTTCAGGTTTACTTCAACAATAGGTAAAGCAGGAGAGGTAAAAACTTTGAAACTGTGCTGCCTTAATTTGCTTATATCTGCAGGTGAGGGTAGAGGAACTGCAAGAATGTAGTCTTAGCCAATTTATTCTGCATTTGACACCTTTCAGGAAGCCAGAGCTCAACCTCCCAGTTCATATACAGGGCAAAACAGGCTGCCAATAGAGCCACTGCCCTATGTTAGAATGCTAACAAGCACACACAACTAAAGGATAAAAACTTGCTCAAAATGTTCCCATTGTGTCAGCTGGCTGAGTCCTCTGGCCCTCTGACATGATCAACAAGATGCTACTAACAGAAAATCCTGATGCTCTATGAGAGAGTTCATATCAGAGCGGTTTGTTTGCGATCCACTTTGAAAAGCGGTGCTTGGGCCATTTTTTTTTAGGAGATTTGCCTCAATGGAAGGTATAGGAAAAACGCAAAACGCTCACAAAATCGCTTTGGAAAGCGATTGCGTGAGCAGTTTGTTTTTTCAAAATATACATTGTATTTATTTTTTCCTGATCAAAAGACGGAAACAAAAACAAGCGAACGCGCAGAAAATCGCCGGAAAATGCTTTAAAAAGAAACGTGGAAAAAAAAGCCGCAGACAGACACGGGAGCCGAACCCAATGTGAACAAGGCCTAAGAGCCATATGGCAAATGAACACTCCCTTTTGCTTTGTCAGAGAGGTCAGCTAAGGGCATTTACACAATCTCATATATTTACATTGGGGTCTGCACACCCACATAATTCTCATACATCAAGCAGTATACAATATCACTAAGGCTTGGGTGCAGTGTAATATAACAAATACACAATAAAAAGTACACACACAAGCACATTTTTGTATGCAATACTTATATTAATGCTCAGAAAAAGGTATCAAAAACACATGTACAGAAACACCAGTACGGAATACATATGTATACAGCATAATGTCATATAGTGGTAATAGAGCCTTCAAATAATAGAACAAGAAGTCCCAGTATACTATGTATAGGCAAAATCAGAGAGGGAGGAGATATAGTAGTCCAAAATTGCAATACTGTTTTGAGGCAACAAAGGCCTCTTGATCACAGGCAAGCAAGTCCATGTAGTGCGATAGCAGCAAGGCAACTGAAGCTGAAGTGCAGAGCGGCGTCCTCACTGTGCTGTATCCGGATCACGTTACGAATACTCTCTAATGCTCCCTAATTGGCCCATTAGCACCGGGGCCGGACCTTGTGACGCATGCGCTCCAGCGGCAATTGCCGCTGTGCGCATGACGTCACTTCCGCTTTAGTCAACCTGCACGATGCGGAAGTCTCCATTAGTAGCAGACAATTGCCAATCAAAGTGTGAACAACATCTCTGTACGGGGGCGGGCGCAGCGTTGTCCTTGAAACCTAGTGATCCTATTCTGGTGCAAGATGCAGTGCTGTCCTGGGCCAAATCTGTCAATAAAGATATAAAGACACCTGTCTCCTCATGAACAGACTAGAGGCTGATGTGTCTTCACCTTCCTGCATCTGCCCTAGAACCAACATTATAAAAACTCAAGGGTTCCCAAGCAGCAGTTTATGGCTCACTAAGTCACATGCTTTCTATTATGGGGGGGGGGGGGGGGGGGGGGAGTATGCAGGCTGTATCAGTCTTTACAGTTATGTACAGTACAAGGTAAACTCTCTGGAGACTGTGAGCAGTGCTTTTTAACATGTGACCTCCACCAATGGGATGAGATGTAACAATGTTAAAGCTGTGCCAGAAAACAATGTCAGTCAGCATGTTGCTATTTAGATGGAATATTCCTGCACATTTCCCATAATCTAATGTTTAGGTCACGACAGATAAGGTGCCCTAATTTGATAACTAAACTTGATATGGGATGTGAACATAATAACTGCAGAGGCCCAGCCTACCAAATAATTCATTTCAAGGTGAGCTTGTTGCACAGAATACCTCAGGTAAGGACAGAATCCAAGGCATTCGGCAAATGACTACAGTACCTGACTTTCTAATAAGAATGTCCTTCACAAACGAGGAGCAGACTATGACTGCACAATAAAGGAAGCTGCTGGTTTATTTCAAAGAGAAAAGATTGTGTTAGGGCTTGTTTCCACTATAGCGGTGCCTGCATGCGGATTCGCATAGTCAATACAAGTGGATGGGATTGTTTCCACTTGTGCGTCGTGCGGGTGCGTTTTGGCGTGCGGGGGAAATCTGCACGGCAGGGCCGTCAGATTTCGCGTGCGGCAGGGATGCGGGCGAATCGCCCGCAATGCTTTTAATAGGGAAATCGCATGCGGCTTAGTCATGCGGATTTCCCTGCGATTTTGCATGTAAAGCAATGGAGCTTTACACAGGCAGTGACATGGTTAAATTCGCCTGGCTCCTTGCCATGCGAAATCGCGGGGCAATCCGCATGCGGAAACGCATCCGCATGCGATTTCATCCGCGGTGGAATCCAGGCGATTCCGCACCACAACAGTGGAAACAAGCCCTTAGGCTCTGGATAGGACTTATGAAGTAGATGGCTGTGCTTCTTACAAGCATACAACTATTTTCCATTGATCCTTTGCCCTTTACATACTATGCAAACAATAGCGTAACAGCTGCAACCACCTAGAACTGGTGTTGTCTTTTACGAAGAGGCTGTTCAAGGCTTGTGGGTAAACATTGCCTGTAATCTACAAACTCAAGTGTTCCTGGTCAAATCTTTTTCTTTCTTGGTAAAGATCCAATGCTAGGTACACACGATTAGATTTTCTGTCAGATTCACTGCTGATCGATTATTTCCAACATGTCCCATCTGATTTCCTAACGACTTTCCTTTCACTTCTATAGAAAAATCGCTCAGAGATCTGATCAGACACGTTGGAAATAATTGATCTGGCAGTAAATCTGCCAGAAAATCTCATTGTGCGTCTGCTGCCTTAAAGGGACACTTAAGTCAAACAAAAAAAATGAGTTTTACTCACCTGGGGCTTCCAATAGCCCCCTGCAGCTGTCCGGTGCCCTCGCCGTCTCCCTCCGATCCTCCTGGCCCCGCTGGCAGTCACTTCCTGTTTCGGTGACAGGAGCTGACAGGCTGGGGACGCGAGTGATTCTTCACGTTCCTGGCCACAATAGCGCCATCTATGCTGCTATAGCATATATCATATACCATATAGCAGCATAGAGGGTGCTAATGTGTCTGGGAACGCAAAGAATCCCTCGCGTCCCCAGCCTGTCAGCTCCTGTCACCGAAACAGGAAGTGACTGCCGGTGGGGCCAGGAGGATCGGAGGGAGACGGCGAGGGCACCAGACAGCTGCAGGGGGCTATTGGAAGCCCTAGGTGAGTAAAACTCATTTTTTTTGTTTGACTTAAGTGTCCCTTTAAGGTGTCACATGTACTCACCCTACCCATACCTGATCAAAGCTCTGTTATCCTGCTATTCACGTAAATTAATCGAAAAAGCCTAAGCTCATGCATATTTTCTGTAATTGCATAAAAATAAATACAAATGTACTAAAAGATAGTGCAATAACACTTTGGTTTCGCAACATAAAGCTGGCTGCAAGCAGTCAGCAGACGCTAGGAGAGATGGTCAACAAGATGCAGAGAATTCAGACTTGGGGGGGCCCTCCTGTGCCATTTGGATCCTGCACAATTCCCCCTGGAAAGTTCTCAAGCCTGGGGCACTCTGCACATGCGCAGCCTGGCCCTGCATGCGCTCCCATCACCAGGGAGGGTTTACATCTACGTCCATGGAAACGACTAGTGTTCCATAGCCATGTTTATAATGTGCACTGTCCACAATTCTAGTCACATGCAGCGTGCATTAATTTGCTGCATGCAGCAAGGTTTATCTTGCTTGCAGGAACTGCATTAGATGTGGACCAGCCCACTGAGCAACATGAATGGACACATCTGGTGCGGTTCTGCATTCGTGGACACTGTGTACGATCCCTCCAAGTGCGATTCCTGCAGAAGGTGGCCTAAATCAGGTCATTCATCTTGACACACACCATTCACAAACACCACCACAGCTTTCCCCTGTCTACCCTCCTGGGAAGCCTCAATTCTCAATCAGCCCTTGTACATTTGAATTATTAATAAGAATAAGAAGCTCCATTTAAAGCT
Organism: Hyperolius riggenbachi; assembly: GCF_040937935.1. Lineage (NCBI taxonomy): Eukaryota > Metazoa > Chordata > Amphibia > Anura > Hyperoliidae > Hyperolius > Hyperolius riggenbachi. The sequence continues at coordinate 118,920,105 of NC_090647.1, forward strand.
TTCTGTGAAGATAAATCTTAACTTGCAATTATCCTTCAACTAATGTTTCAGAAACACAGCTGTAATGTCACGCCAGCACTAAAAGCACTTCTGCAATCCAATTTCAACTGGCTGCCTTTGTGTTGCATTTTCATTTTGAAAAACGCATTCTTGTTCACTTCGATTAGAATTGTGGCAAAATCCCCACATTCGATTTTTTTTTTTTCCAAGTGAATGAGAATTACTTTTTCAAAAGGCAAAGCTGCATAATTGCAATGTACAGCCAAAGGAAATCTGGCCTAAACTAAAGAGTGTCACTTACCTGGGGCTTCTACCAGCCCCATGCAGCCATCCTGTGCCCTCTTAGGTCACTCACTGTTGTCTTCCCCCCCCCCCCCAGCTACTTACGTTTTTGCCAACCTCGGGGTTGGCGGGCCACATTGCGTACATTTTTACGCTTTCCCGCTGGTGCAGGAACATTAACACATACGTTTTTATGCGTTAGTAGTGCAACGCGTACAATTGTTATGCGTTGCCTACTAACGCGTAAAAATGTATGTGTTAATGTTCCTGCACCAGCAGGAATGCGTAAAAATGTACGCAATGCGGAAAAGACGAAACTAGCTGGCAGCGGGGGAATAGAGCAGCAGTGAGTAGCCACGAGGGCACAGGATGACTGCATGGGGCTGGTAGAAGCTCCAGGTAAGTGAAACTTTTTTTTTTTGCCTGAGGTTTCCTTTAATGATCAGGCTTGCCGGATCCTGTACAATAATAAATAAATAAAAAAAAAAAAATCGACACCCAAGTCCACTGGTTTCCTCCTTACTAAAACAACAGAAATCACGTTGTCAATACCAGTGATGTCTTCTCTCCTCCCTTCTTCACAGGAGCAAAATGTCACTTGGATGTTGCCAAGGAACTTATCTGCACAGTATTTGGGCCCTTTTGGGATTAGTTTGATGCACTCTGTCCTCATTCAAACTAGTGCGCTTCTGTCCACTTTTCAGCAACATGTATCAATCTGTAACATTGATGCGCTGATAAAAAGCGGCCATAGTGTGAATGAGGCCTGAGAGGGGGTGGCAGGATATGTGTTTATAATCTTTCGATAGGTTTGATGCAACAAATGTTTGCTCTATACATGTAAAGCAGTTGGCTGATGGTGTAATGGTTAAGGGCTCTGCCTCTGACACAGGAGACCAGGATTCGAATCTCGGCTCTGCCTGTTCAGTAAGCCAGCACTAATTCAGTAGGAGACCTTTGGCAAGTCTCCCTTACACTGCTACTGCCAATAGAGCGCGCCCTAGTGGCTGCTGCTCTGCTCTGGTGCTTTGAGTCCGCAAGGAGAAAAGCGCAATATAAATGTTATTTGTCTTGTCTTGTCTAATAGGGCCATAATTAGGACTTATACAAATTCTGGGGTACCTCAACGCGGTGTTATGCAAGACAATGTATTCTTTTGTAACAAAGACCCCCAGCTTTTGAGCCCACTTTTGCACGCACTGTTGATAGGCAGTGAAATGTCTATCAAACTCTCACAACTGCTCACTGCTGCCTGGTACCTGCTTGTTGCTGCCTGGTAACTGCTTGCTGAGCACACAGCTCAAAAGTCCATGGTAAGGAGGCCTAACTTAGCTAATGATAGCAGTAGTTTCTAGATGATAGATTAGGATGAAAGGATTTGCATGCGAGTGTGCACATGTTAACAGACACTGCATTATTGGGGCCCTGCAGAATTCGATTCTGATGGAAACTTAACTCTGGTCTCTGGTCCCTGATCTGTATCATCAGAATTTTAAGCAACCTTCTTCCCAGCCCTGAGGAGTCTTATGGGAGGAAGCTGTAGGGGTGAGAGAGCACAAAGAGGCAAACCTGTACCTGCTTGTGTCCAAGGAGGGGGCCACTTCCCTGTATGACTGGCAGGATAGAGGCCTCTACCTGAACATGAGCAGGTAGTTTTGTTTTTCTTAAAACTGTTCCTTCATCCTTACGGGCAACTTCCTTCTGTCACAAAGGCATCAAGAGCAACCATGTCTCAGCCAGACAAAAATGACCCTTCCATTTCAATCTGCAGCTAGCATTTTTTTTAATTTAAGATGAGCTAGATATTGCTTTTTGCAATTATTCCAAGAGTACATTGTGTACAGAAAATTCCCAAGTTCCTTAATTTTGTTGGTTTCACAATTGACATGGTCATGAATCATGCACTTCAATTGGGCCCACTGGATGCAGAATTTCTGTGTAAGATCACCTCTATTTCACGACTTCCTCTCATTTTCATATCCCTCTTATGAGATATCTTATGAGTTTCATCTTATCTCTGAAACTCTTCCTCACCTTGTCTACCACTCTCTGAACCTGAAAACCTTTAACCACGTCCTTAAAACACTTCTTCAGACAAGTGTGCAATTGTGGTCTCTGTTTAAACAAATATGCACATCTGCACTAAGGCTGCTTACACACTAAGACGTTACAGGCGCACGTTAGTGCGCCTGTAACGCTCCCCCAACGCACAGCAATGTAACACAAGTGGGCTGTTCACACAGCCCACGATGAGTTACATGTAACGCTGCACGTTCTGCCGTTCTGTCGAAAGTGCAACATGCTATGGCGTTACAGCGGCTTAAGCCGCGTTAGACTGTTTGCACATGCTCAGTGGGGGGCGGAGAGGAGGCGGGGAGATGCAGCTACAGTAGCCGCGCACATGGCTACTTAATATTCACTGCACTGGCGGCCGCTGATTGGCCGGCGGGATCACGTGATGCGGAGTGTCTCGCTCTGCATCACGTGGTCCCGCCGGCCAATCAGCACCACTCTGGGAGACCTTATACGGATAGAGCCGCCTAACGCGGCTCACTCTACCATCCTCTCCCGCACCACCATACGTTGCGTTAGGTGCACGTTATGCGACCTTAACGTAGCACCTAACGCAACGTCTTGGTGTGCAAGTAGCCTAAATGTTGCTGCCTCATTCACTGGCCCCTTCATAATCTTGCCTAGTGTCCCTACCCCACTACCCTCTACATTGTACACTCATAAGGGCATGGTCTTTTTCTAGTGTTTCTTGCTTCTGAGATAAATAATTGTCTTCCAAGTGAGCTGGCTATAAGTACAGAACCAAACATGAGGTAAGCATGCTGCAGTGAAAAATTCAAAATGACATATCTGTCCTGTAAGAAATTCAGATACTCTTTAAGCCTGGTTCAGAAGTTTAGATAGCATTTTGACACTTGTACACAAGTGATTACATCACTGACTGGCATACGTGACTAAGCATCAATATCAGTTTCTGACTAGAGCAGAGGGGAAAGGAACAGGAGGCTGAGCTACAAAAAGGAGAATACGACAGCGATCACCTAAAGAAAAATGTAATGCAGCTAATTGCTATTTTCCCCGGAAGTTTTAAGGGTTAAAAGGAACCTGAAAGAAGAGCCGCATGGAGGCTGACACTTTATTTCCCTTTAAAATATAACATCTGCCTGGCTGATATGCTTTCATGGCCTGAATCACAACTGGAGTTGGCATACTGCCAGTGGAGCCAGACATGAGTCAGGTCACAGGTCTGCAGCAAACATGCAAAAAGGGTGCCGGGCAATTTGGGTGCAGGGTGAAGCCAGAAAAAGGCTCACCCTGCTGTGGCAAATTCCCCAGCGGCGTTAATTACTATTCCCCCTATAAAGTGCTGGAGGTAAGACCCATTTCGGCTTCCAGCTACTGCTGGTACCCGAATTCCACTGTTTTTTACCATAATTTTGGCTCAGTCTTTTGCCAGCGTCCAAATTATTAACTGTGCAACGCTATAGCCATAATTCACATTACAGCCCATGGCGGGTCCAAATGTCCTCAGCCACGCTGCGCCCTTTTTCCCTGACTCGGTTACTAATTTAGAGAGCATTAAAAGGTGAAGGGATCAGACTGATAGCCGATCAAGCAGCATTTCTGAAGAAGAAATAAAGCTGTCATCTACCATGATCATTCCCTGTGTCCTTTTATGCTGGGTAGACATGATGCAATTTCCAGTCAGATTGAGAGGTAATTTGACAGGAAGTTGCATCGTATATGTACATGTCCAAGTAACTGCTCCTGCTCGATAACGGGATTGATTTTTCCAATGATAATTTGTCAAAATCAATCCCGTTACCAATCGGGAGACGATCAGACATGTCAGGAATCATCGGTTCAATTCCGTCGAACGGAAAGGAAGTTGTATCATGTGTTCACAGCATTACAAAGTAATTTTCTTTACCTTACATGTCACCGCCAGTGTGTTCTCAAATATTTCCAGGAGGGCATAAAAAGAACCCGGGTGAAGCAACACTGACAGGGGTTGAACTCTACATTGTTTCACTGAAACTGACAGGGGCCCCTGCTGTGTTCTGCACCGAAATACACTGACTAGGGTAACAATAACTGCTTACATGTTCTCGCATATTGGCTCTTACTCCACAATACCTGCATATTCTGAATGGAGCCGCTTCTTACCTCGCTTCCCATGATCTACTGTTTAGTCATGGAAGATGCTATTGTAGGCTGGGGACAATGGGTGGCAGATATTGTGATGGGGAGAAGGTGAAGACAGGACCTCAGGGCTCTGGCATATTCCCAAACTACTGAGCTTTCCTGGAGGGAGCGAGGATGTGGTAGCATTGGCTTTTATCACATGCCCATGGTGGCTCTGTATTACTGATGTGGGTCCCAGCATCCTCCCTCCATAAGGGAGAGGGAGGAGGAAAAGCCTGTCCGCTGTCATGTTAGGGTTAGGTAAATAAAGTTTATACAGTATTTTTCTTTTCATCTTGACTGGTAGCACTAAAGGTGTATATACACCAGACGATGTATGGGCAGATCAACAGAGACAGCTCTCTCTGACTGAATCCGATTAGAGAGAGATCTGCTGGATGCCCATACACTGCAGGCCGATCAATTTCGGCAGGAACTAACTCGGGAATCAGCCTTGTGACATCGCATCTGCTCCCTCACATATCCCCGTTGATCCAGAGGAAGGTGAAAAAACCCTTACAAGGCATGGTCCAATTAGCCCCAAAAGGGAAAAATTCCTTCCCGACTCCAGAGGGCAATCAGATAAAATCCCTGGATCAACATCATTAGGCATTACCTAGTAATTGTAACCATGGATGTCTTTCAACGCAAGGAAAGCATCTAAGCCCCTTTTAAATGCAGGTATAGAGTTTGCCCTAACGACTTCCTGTGGCAATGCATTCCACATCTTAATCACTCTTACTGTAAAAGAACCCTTTCCTAAATAAATGGCTAAAACGTTTTTCCTCCATGCACAGATCATGTCCTCTAGTCCTTTGAGAAGGCCTAGGGACAAAAAGCTCATCCGCCAAGCTATTATATTGCCCTCTGATTTATTTATACATGTTAATTAGATCCCATCTAAGGCTTCTTTTCTCTAGACTAAATAAACCCAGTTTAGTGGTAGTGGTAAAAAATTACCAGTTCCAAATTCTGGGTAAAGTGCACACAATCAAGTATGATACACAAGGGAAGAGGGCCCTGCCAAAGGCTTACAATCTAGAGGGAGGGGCTGGTGACACAAAAGGAGGGGTGCATCAAGAAGTTATTGGCAGAAAGGATTAGGGTAGTGTTTCTTGGTAAGTGAGACCTTCCATCCCACATATCAATTTTGTTGCTCGTCTCTGCACCTGCTCCAAAACTGCAATATCTTTTTTGTAATGTGGTGCCCAGAACTGAATTCCATATTCCAGATGTGGCCTTAATAGAGAGTTAAACAGGGGCAATATTATGCTAGCATCTCAAGTTTTTATTTCCCTTTTAATGCACCCCAAAATTTTGTCAGCTTTAGCTGCAGCAGCTTGGCATTGAGTATGATTATTTAACTTGTTGTCGATGAGTACTCCTAAAGGTGCGTACACACATGCGACTATAGTCGTTTGAAACGATCGTTCCCCGATCATTTCAAACGACGATCGTTTGAAAAAAAAAGCAGCTAACGACTATTAAGTCTAACGACGGATGAGCTAGATCGTTCAAAAGGAACTATCTAGCTTGGCGGATTTTTCCCAACGACGATCGTTTGCAAAAGTAGCACATCGTTGGAAACGGTCGTTCGTACTAGGCTTGACATGCGCATTTCACTATTTCTCCATGGAACTTTTCATTTTTATGCGCAAGCGCAATAGTTGCTTTATGTGATGTAACGTTCGTTTTAACAATCAGATCGTTACACACCTTTTAAAACTAACTTTGGTCGTTCTTTCTTCAATTAAAACCTTGTTCGTCGTTCATAACGAACGATCGTTGTCGCATGTGTGTACGTAGCATAACTCCTTCTCCAGGTTTGATGTCCCCAACTGTATCCCATTTATTTTGTATGGTTCTAGACCATTGGTACGACCAAAATGCATGACTTTACATTTTTCAACATTGAATTTCATCTGCCATGTATGTGCCCATATAGCCATCCTATCCAGATCCTGTTGCAATATGACACTATCTTCCTGAGAGTTGATGATTCTGCACAATTTTGCATAGTCTGCAAAAATAGCAACATTGCTCACTATTGCATCTACTAGGTCATTAATAAATAAATTGAAGAGCACTGGACCCAGAACAGACCCCTGTGGTACCCCACTGCTAACAGTCTCCCATTTTGAGTATGATCCATTGACCACAACTCTCTGTTTTCTGTCCATTAGCCAGTTCCCTATCAGTTCAGCAACTCTCTCTGTCCCATGCAATGTCTTTACAGTGGAGGAAATAATTATTTGACCCCTCACTGATTTTGTAAGTTTGTCCAATGACAAAGAAATGAAAAGTCTCAGAACAGTTTCATTTCAATGGTAGGTTTATTTTAACAGTGGCAGATAGCACAACAAAAGGAAAATCGAAAAAATAACCTTAAATAAAAGATAGCAACTGATTTGCATTTCATTGAGTGAAATAAGTTTTTGAACCCCTACCAACCATTAAGAGTTCTGGCTCCCACAGAGTGGTTAGACACTTCTACTCAATTAGTCACCCTCATTAAGGACACCTGTCTTAACTAGTCACCTGTATAAAAGACACCTGTCCACAGAATCAATCAATCAAGCAGACTCCAAACTCTCCAACATGGGAAAGACCAAAGAGCTGTCCAAGGATGTCAGAGACAAAATTGTAGACCTGCACAAGGCTGGAATGGGCTACAAAACCATTAGCAAGAAGCTGGGAGAGAAGGTGACAACTGTTGGTGCGATTGTTCGAAAATGGAAGGAGCACAAAATGACCATCAATCAACCTCGCTAGATCTTACCTCGTGGGGTGTCAATGGTTCTGAGAAAGGTGAAAAAGCATCCTAGAACTACACGGGAGGAGTTAGTGAATGACCTCAAATTAGCAGGGACCACAGTCACCAAGAAAACCATTGGAAACACATTACACCGCAATGGATTAAAATCCTGCAGGGCTCGCAAGGTCCCCCTGCTCAAGAAGGCACATGTGCAGGCCCGTCTGAAGTTTGCCAATGAACACCTTAATGATTCTGTGAGTGACTGGGAGAAGGTGCTGTGGTCTGATGAGACCAAAATACAGCTCTTTGGCATTAACTCAACTCGCTGTGTTTGGAGGAAGAAAAATGCTGCCTATGACCCCCAAAACACCGTCCCCACTGTCAAGCATGGGGGTGGAAACATTTTGCTCTGGGGGTGTTTTTCTGCTAAGGGCACAGGACAACTTAATCGCATTAACGGGAAAATAGACGGAGCCATGTATCATGAAATCCTGAACGGCAACCTCCTTCCCTCTGCCAGGAAACTGAAAATGGGTCGTGGATGGGTGTTCCAGCACGACAATGACCCAAAACATACAGCAAAGGCAACAAAGGAGTGGCACAAGAAGAAGCACATTAAGGTCATGGAGTGACCTAGTCAGTCTCCGGACCTTAATCCAATAGAAAACCTATGGAGGGAGCTCAAGCTCAGAGTTGCACAGAGACTGCCTCGAAACCTTAGGGATTTAGAGATGATCTGCAAAGAGGAGTGGACCAACATTCCTCCTAAAATGTGTGCAAACTTGGTCATCAATTACAAGAAACGTTTGACCTCTGTGCTTGCAAACAAGGGTTTTTCCACTAAGTATTAAGTCTTTTATTGTTAGAGGGTTCAAAAACTTATTTCACTCAATGAAATGCAAATCAGTTGCTATCTTTTATTTAAGGTTATTTTTTCGATTTTCCTTTTGATGTGCTATCTGCCACTGTTAAAATAAACCTACCATTGAAATGATACTGTTCTGAGACTTTTCATTTCTTTGTCATTGGACAAACTTACAAAATCAGTGAGGGGTCAAATAATTATTTCCTCCACTGTATGCTTACATAGCAAAATAAAAAGTGATCCAGCCTATTATATGTAAGTGTAAGATGCACAGCCACATGCAGCACAGGAAGGGGGGAGCATGATATAACAGTAGCTAAAAGGTGTAAATGACAGGATGTTGTCAAAAGGTCAAAGTGTGATCCATGCCATAAACAGTAGAGGCATAGATTAGTGCGTCAGAAAGAAAAAAAAAATACCATCACAGAGGTGAGCTTTGTATGCAGAACGCATATCATAAAGGGTTTAGAAGTATCACAAAAAGGGAGTAAGCAATAGGGGATGTTATAAAAAAAGGATTCTCAGGGTACATTTCACAAAATCATTGCCACAAAATGGGGTACACATCCTCATGATCTGTGCCACAGGAATGTACAGACAGAGGATCTGTACCATTAACAGTGTCAAGGGATGTAAAGGTAGAAGGGTATGTACGATGCTCAGTGCCATAAGGATGTAGAGGCAGAGGGGTACGTACCTTAACCAGTATTACACTAAAGTACAGGCAAAGAGGTACATATGAACCACGATCAATGCCAGAGTAATGCACAGGCAGAGAGGTATTTTACAGTAATCGGTGCCAGAGGTATGTACAAGTAAGAGTGGCATGTACAGTGGTCATTGCCAGTGCAATGTACAGGCAGAGGGGCATGTACAGTGATCAATGTCTTAGCAATGTACAAGCAGAGAGGTATGTACAGTGATCAGTGCCAGAGGGATGTACGGGCAAGTGAGGCATGCACACAGTTCAAGGTCTTATCAATGTACAGGTAGAGAGGTATGTACCCGTAATCAGTGCCAGATTGATGCATAGGAAAGTACAGTGATCATTGCCTCAGCAATGTACAGTGATCAGTGTCAGAGGGATGTACAGACAAGAGAGGAATGTACAGTGATCATTGCGAAAGAAATACACAGGTATAAAGGTATACACAGTAATCAGTGCCTCAGCAAAGTACAGACAGAGATTTATGTATAGGGATCAGTGCCAGAAAAATATAACCAGCAGAGATGTATAGTGATCAGTGCCAGAGAAATGCACAGGCAAGTAAGGCACGTGCAAGGACCACTGTCTTAGCACAGGCAGAGAGGCACGTGCAAGGACCACTGTCTTGGCACAGGCAGAGGCGCACGTGCAAGGACCACTGTCTTGGCACAGGCAGAGAGGCACGTGCAAGGACCACTGTCTTGGCACAGGCAGAGAGGCACGTGCAATGACCACTGTCTTGGCACAGGCAGAGAGGCACGTGCAATGATCACTGTCTTGGCACAGGCAGAGAGGCACGTGCAATGATCACTGTCTTGGCACAGGCAGAGAGGCACGTGCAATGATCACTGTCTTGGCACAGGCAGAGAGGCACGTGCAATGATCACTGTCTTGGCACAGGCAGAGAGGCACGTGCAATGATCACTGTCTTGGCACAGGCAGAGAGGCACGTACAATGATCACTGTCTTGGCACAGGCAGAGGCGCACGTGCAAGGACCACTGTCTTGGCACAGGCAGAGGCGCACGTGCAAGGACCACTGTCTTGGCACAGGCAGAGGCGCACGTGCAAGGACCACTGTCTTAGCACAGGCAGAGGCGCACGTGCAAGGACCACTGTCTTAGCACAGGCAGAGGCGCACGTGCAAGGACCACTGTCTTAGCACAGGCAGAGGCGCACGTGCAAGGACCACTGTCTTAGCACAGGCAGAGGCGCACGTGCAAGGACCACTGTCTTAGCACAGGCAGAGGCGCACGTGCAAGGACCACTGTCTTAGCACAGGCAGAGGCGCACGTGCAAGGACCACTGTCTTAGCACAGGCAGAGGCGCACGTGCAAGGACCACTGTCTTAGCACAGGCAGAGGCGCACGTGCAAGGACCACTGTCTTAGCACAGGCAGAGGCGCACGTGCAAGGACCACTGTCTTAGCACAGGCAGAGGCGCACGTGCAAGGACCACTGTCTTAGCACAGGCAGAGGCGCACGTGCAAGGACCACTGTCTTAGCACAGGCAGAGGCGCACGTGCAAGGACCACTGTCTTAGCACAGGCAGAGGCGCACGTGCAAGGACCACTGTCTTAGCACAGGCAGAGGCGCACGTGCAAGGACCACTGTCTTAGCACAGGCAGAGGCGCACGTGCAAGGACCACTGTCTTAGCACAGGCAGAGAGGCACGTGCAAGGACCACTGTCTTAGCACAGGCAGAGAGGCACGTGCAAGGACCACTGTCTTGGCACAGGCAGAGAGGCACGTGCAAGGACCACTGTCTTGGCACAGGCAGAGAGGCACGTGCAAGGACCACTGTCTTGGCACAGGCAGAGAGGCACGTGCAAGGACCACTGTCTTGGCACAGGCAGAGAGGCACGTGCAAGGACCACTGTCTTGGCACAGGCAGAGAGGCACGTGCAAGGACCACTGTCTTGGCACAGGCAGAGAGGCACGTGCAATGACCACTGTCTTGGCACAGGCAGAGAGGCACGTGCAATGACCACTGTCTTGGCACAGGCAGAGAGGCACGTGCAATGACCACTGTCTTGGCACAGGCAGAGAGGCACGTGCAATGACCACTGTCTTGGCACAGGCAGAGAGGCACGTGCAATGACCACTGTCTTGGCACAGGCAGAGAGGCACGTGCAATGACCACTGTCTTGGCACAGGCAGAGAGGCACATGCAATGACCACTGTCTTGGCACAGGCAGAGAGGCACGTGCAATGACCACTGTCTTGGCACAGGCAGAGAGGCACGTGCAATGACCACTGTCTTGGCACAGGCAGAGAGGCACGTGCAATGATCACTGTCTTGGCACAGGCAGAGAGGCACGTGCAATGATCACTGTCTTGGCACAGGCAGAGAGGCACGTACAATGATCACTGTCTTAGCACAGGCAGAGAGGCACGTACAATGATCACTGTCTTAGCACAGGCAGAGAGGCACGTACAATGATCACTGTCTTAGCACAGGCAGAGAGGCACGTACAATGATCACTGTCTTGGCACAGGCAGAGAGGCACGTACAATGATCACTGTCTTGGCACAGGCAGAGAGGCACGTACAATGATCACTGTCTTGGCACAGGCAGAGAGGCACGTACAATGATCACTGTCTTGGCACAGGCAGAGAGGCATGTACAATGATCACTGTCTTGGTACAGGCAGAGAGGCATGTACAATGATCACTGTCTTGGTACAGGCAGAGAGGCATGTACAATGATCACTGTCTTGGTACAGGCAGAGAGGCATGTACAATGATCACTGTCTTGGTACAGGCAGAGAGGTATGTACAATCATCACTGTCTTAGCACAGGCAGAGAGGCATGTGCAATGATCACTGTCTTGGTACAGGCAGAGAGGCACGTACAATGATCACTGTCTTGGTACAGGCAGAGAGGCATGTACAATGATCACTGTCTTGGTACAGGCAGAGAGGCACGTGCAATGATCACTGTCTTAGCACAGGCAGAGAGGCATGTACAATGATCATCGTCTTAGTACAGGCAGAGAGGTATGCACAGGCAGAAGAGTATGTGACATGCTTATTGTCAATGTGTTGTCTAGGTAGAGCTGCATGTATTGTCGTCTAAAGAGGGATGTACAGGAAAGTGGGTGTATTTCCTGATCACTGTCAGATGAGAGATGTTCAGAATCAGTGGTCTATAGTGTGATCATCAGTGACATAAATAAAATGTATTATGATGGCTGCTGTCACTGGATGTGCAGGCAGAGGGGGTGTACTGTGATCAGAGTGGAAGCATGCATGACAGAGGATGTTCCCTCATTATCCGTGACTCTGGGGACTAGTACAGACAAAAGGCTCATACATTCTGATCGGCGTGAATGGCAGCTCCATAAACATATATGTATAGATACACTGAGTGGGGTCACGAGGGGGTGTCAGGTCACGTGACAGCGGCGCCTCACCTCTCGAACAGCAACCTGAGAACGAATATCCCGAAGGCAGTGGGGAAGGCGTAGAGGAGGTGGCCGGCCCGCGGGTACTGCTCCCCGCTCTCCGTATCCGCGAGGTCCGCCCAGGTGACATTCTGCGGTAACCAGAATCGCTCGTTCCAGAACCAGGCCGACAGGGCGGACATCTTCCCGCGGACAGCAGCACGGGGGATGGCGGCTCCCCTCTCTCAGCTCTCACACGGAAACTAGGCGGGACTGACAGAGCTCTCCACACGTCCCCGCCTCTAACCCAGACCGCACCCGGAATATCTCCCCCCACCCACCGCCATGTTACTACACCATACTGAGCGCCAGGCGTGTCACTGTGCCCAGCCCTGCCCCCTCCGTGTTACTAAACTATACTGAGCGCCAGGCTTGTCACTGTGCCCAGCCCCCTCCGTGTTACTAAACCATACTGCTCGCCAGGCGTCCCCAGCCCCGCCCCACACTGCTCGCCAGGCGTGTCACTGTGCCCAGCCCCGCCCCCTTCGTGCTATGACAGAGCGCTCTACCCCTCAGATCATTATCGTGCCGCCCTCTGCCCCGCCCCTCCAGATCACTATCCTGTGCTGTTCCATGCACCTATCGTGAGGTGTTCCGCCCCCATTTGCCATAGAGATGTGCTTTCAGAGGGACAGTCCCTTTTTGGGAGCCCTGTCCCTCTGTCACTTTTTCCACCTCATTTGTCCCTCTTTCAGGACTTTGTCCATCTTTATATATAAATATATATATATATATATATATATATATATATATATATATATATATATATATATATATAATTATTTTTATTATTTTTTTTTATTTATATAGCGCCAACATCTTCCGTAGCGCTGTACATAGTACAAACAAATAATGGGGAACAAATATACATAAGAAATACAAGACACTGTACAGTCATGACATTGAATAGAGTAAATACAGATGCATACATAGTTGATATGTAGTTGGTACATATAACATATGTTAAAATTACAGCAGTATGAGAACACTAGGAGGAGGTCCCTGCCCTTGCGAGCTTACAATCTAGAGGGTAGTGGGGAGGAAACAAAGGGGAAGGAAACACATGGATTAGTGGGTGAGCCAGTGTGCCTTCAGTGCTGCCTATAGCAAATTATAGGCTTGTCTGAACAGGTGTGTTTTCAGAGTACGTTTGAAGGTTTCCAGACTCGTGGCATGACGAACCGGTTGAGGGAGAGAGTTCCAAAGGAGAGGGACCGCCCGTGAGAAGTCTTGGATGCGAGAGTGAGAGGAGGTGACTAGGCTGGAGGACAAAAGGGTCTCCTGTGAGGAACGGAGGGTCCGAGCGGGGAGGTATCTGGAGATTAAAGAGGAAATGTATGGAGGCGATAGCTTGTGTAGAGCTTTGTATGCAAGTGTGAGAAGTTTAAACTGGATCCTTTGGGCAACTGGTAACCAATGGAGGGATTGGCAGAGAGGGGCTGCCTCAGAGGATCTAGAAGAGAGGTGGATGAGACGGGCCGCAGAGTTTAGTAGGGATTGGAGAGGTGCCAATCTGCTTTTTGGTAGACCACAGAGTAGGGTGTTGCAGTAGTCAAGACGGGAGATGATTAGGGCATGCACAAGCATTTTAGTTGCTTCTTGTGAAAGGAAGGGACGGATTCTGGAAATGTTTTTGAGATGGAAGTAGCAGGAGGTAGTTAAAGTGTTAATATGTGGTTTAAAGGAGAGCTCAGAGTCCAGAGTTACCCCTAGGCAACGAGCTTTGGGGGTTGATGCTATTAGGGTGTTCTCTACATTGATTGTGACAGTGGGAGGTGGAACAGAGAGCGAAGGTGGAAATATTACAATCTCCGTTTTGCTCATATTGAGTTTAAGGAAGCGGGATGACATAAATGTAGATACAGCGGATAGACATTTGGGGACTTATGATAGTAGTGTAGAGAGGTCTGGGGCAGAACAATAAATTTGGGTGTCATCAGCATAGAGGTGGTATTGAAACCCAAAAGAGCTTATTATCTGTCCCAGGCCATGGGTGTAAATGGAAAAGAGGAGGGGTCCGAGGACGGACCCTTGTGGTACTCCCACAGACAGTGGGCGTGGAGAGGAGTTGGTATTGGCATAGGAGACCATGAAAGAACGTCCAGACAGGTAAGAGTTGAGCCAGGAGTGTGCTAAGCCCTTGATTCCCAGTGTTGAGAGGGTTTGGAGAAGCAGGGTATGATCAACAGTGTCGAAGGCAGAGGACAGATCTAGGAGTATTAGTACCGAAAATCTGCCTTTGGCTTTAGCAACTAGGAGGTCATTGGCAACCTTAGTGAGAACGGTTTCCGTAGATTGTTGAGGGCGGAAGCCAGACTGGAAGGGGTCCAACAGGGAATTAGCAGAGAGAAAGTTAGACAACTCTGAGTAAATGTGGTGTTCCAGCAGTTTGGAGGCAAAGGGAAGGAGAGAGACTGGGCGGTAATTAGAAAGGGCAGTAGAGTCTAAAGAGGGTTTTTTGATTAGTGGCGTTATGATAGCTTGTTTAAATGAAGAAGGGAAAATGCCAGTTGAGATGGAAAGGTTAAACAGTGTTGTTAAAGCAGGAATGAGGGGGGAGGAGAGCTGGGGGATAAGATGAGAGGGAATAGGGTCTGAGGCGCATGTAGTAAGATGAGCTTTAGAGATTAGTGAAGAAAGATGCTGTTCAGTTAAGGCAGAGAAGGTTGTTAGCAGGGAGGGGGTTTGAGTGGGTGAGTGGTTATGTGGAGAGGGATAGTTAATAGTAGGGGAGCTGCCGGGCAGAGAGGAAAAAGGAAGAGGTGATTGGACCGGTGAAGAGGGTTGCTTTTGAAAGCTGTTCTGTAGCGTTTCAATTTTGCTCACAAAATATGCTGCAAAGTCCTCTGCAGACAAGCTTGTGGTTGTAGGGGGAGGCGGGGGGTGGAGAAGAGAGTTGAAGGTGTTAAAAAGTTGTTTAAGGGTTATGGGATTGTGAAGAAATAAGTATAGAGAAGTATGACTGCTTTGCAAGTGAGAGAGCGTCCCTGAGCTGGAGCAGCGTGTTTTTATAGTGGGCAAAGTCATCTGCGTTAGTATATTTCTATACTAAAATGTGTTTAATTGACTCTAAACTTTATTCCCATCCTTTACATTGATATGTTACTAGTTTTAAAATGTTAATATGAAGGAAAATTAACCAGGATAGAAAGGACTAGCGTGGTTTGAATTATAAAACAACATATTTTTCTTATGAAATCTTTATGGTATGCTAGGGGCGTGGTCGGGGGTGTGACATGGGCGTGGCTTAAGTGTCCCTTTTTCTCATCTCAAAAAGTTGGGAGGTATGGGTGATCCGGATAGTTGCTATCCGGATTTCACCCAGTAATGCTGTGCGGGCTGGGAAAGCTTACCTGTCTGATGTCTTCTTCGGTCTGTCCCTCGGCGCCTCCCACTATGCGGTCCACGTGCGTCACGTGATACAAACACTTCCTCCTTCAACCCAGAAGGAGGAAGTGTTTGTAATCACGTGACTGCCGCTTGGAGCGCATCGTGGGAGGCTCCGAGGGACGGACCAAAGAAGACGTCAGACAGGTAAGCTTGACCCCTCCCCCGCCCAGCATTACTGGGTGAAATCCGGATAGCAACTATCCGGATCACCCGAATATGAGCCCATGGCTGTTTGTGGGAATAAGGGAAGGGTACCGACAAAATAACCTACCCGTCAAATCTGCCTACATTCACTTTCAAACGTATAGCAGGAACCGGCCTTAGGTTTCACAGCACCCTGAGCGAAACCTGACTTTGGTGCCCACCTCTTCATCCTCTTCGCAAGCACGTGCGCACATATAAACACACCTTAGGCTCATATGCAAGTCACCTTTTATCCTGAGTTATCTCCTAGGACAGTGGTTCCCAACTTTTTTGAAGTCATAACACATCATGCCAAACACTCATATCTCTCTAACACATCACATACAGTATGTATAATAGAAAAATACTAATAATAACCACAAAATGGATGGAAAGAGTGCATTATCCTGAATAGATTTAAAAATAAAGGCTAGAACCTTTCAGGAATATTAATAGAAACAATCAGTGGGAAAGTTAGCCCCCCCCCCCCCCCCCCCAATTTGGAATCAGAATCAGAATCAATTTATTTTATTTTCGCCAAGTAAGTTTGCACCTACAAGGAATTTGTCTTGGCAGTTGCTTAACAAACACAAACAAAAACAATACAAGGACAGACAGTGTGAATATTACAAGTTAAGGACGTTATAAGTATAGTGGCAGTAAGCAATGTGAGAATTGTTCATGTTTAGTTCTGTGCTGATTACTTTCAGTCCTAGCAGCTCTAACGTGGTTCAGCATTAAGTATGGCTACCGCTTGAGGAAAAAAACTGTTTCTGTGTCTAGAGGTTTTGGTAGCGATTGACCGGAATCTTACTCCTGAAGGCATGCGCTGGAAGATGGAGTGAGCTGGGTGAGAGGGGTCAGAGGCAATTTTGGTTGCTCTCTTTCTGCACCTGCTAGTGTAAAGATCCTGCAGGGAAGGTAAGCTACAGCCAATTATCCTTTCCGCTGATCGGATGATGCGCTGCAGCCTCCCCTTTTCTAATGCTGAGCAGGAGCCGAACCATACAGTCATAGATGATGTTATGGTGGATTCGATGATTGCAGTGTAGAACTGCACCATTAGATTTTGAGGTAGGCCAAACTTTTTCAGCTGCCATAGATGGTACATTCTCTGTTGTGCTTTCTTGACAATAGTGGCAGTGTTGTTGTCCCATTTTAAGTCGTTTGAGATCGTGGACCCAAAAAACTTGAATGACTCTACTTGGGTTATTGTGGATCCATTTATGGTTAAGGGGAGGTGCTGGAGGGGGAGATCTCCTAAAGTCTATTATCATCTCCATAGTTTTGAGAGCATTTAGTTCCAAGTTGTTGCTGCTGCACCAGGAGGCAAGCTGTCCCACCACATGCCTGTATGCATACTCATCCCCGTTTTGAATGAGACCAACAACTGTTGTGTCGTCTGCAAACTTCAGAACCTTAACAGATGGATCTGTGGAGGTGCAGTCATTGGTGTAAAGTGAGTACAGCAGTGGGGAAAGCACACAGCCCTGGGGTGCACCAGTACTGACTGGGGGGGGGGGAGGTAGCATTTGCCACATGTGAAATGCAAATGACAGCACAGCACTGACAATTTGCACCACGCATTATAGCCACGGTGCATCCCCCCCAAAACAAGCCCTCAGACTCAGTATAGGTAAGTACGTAGCCAGGTATAGGTGCCCCCAGTATAGGATCTCATGTGTAGGTGCCCTCAAATTAGGTAGCCAAGCATAGGTGCCCCCAGTATAGGAAGTCAAGTGTAGGTCTCTCCCCATAGGTAGCCAGGCATAGGTGGTACCTCCAGTATAGGTAGCCAGGTGTTGGTGCCCTCCTTCAGTATAGGTAGACAGCTATAGGTGCCCCCAGTATAGGAAGTCAGGTGTAGGTTCCCTCTGTATAGGTAGCCAGGAATAGGTGCCCCAGTTTAGGAAGTCAGGTGTAGGTGCCCTCTGCATAGGTAACAAGGCATAGGTGGCTCCAGTATAATAAGTCAGGTGTAGGTGCCCTCAGTGTAGGTAGCCAAGCATAGGTTCACCCAGTATAGGAACTCAGGTGTAGGTGCATCATTATAGGTAGCTAAGCATAGGTGACCCCAGTATAGGAAGTCAGGTGTAGGACATAGTGCATGTGCTGGCGGCAGATCACTCACCATCTCCACATGTTCCAGCACTGACATCACTCTTCTCTCCTCGCCTCTGTTCCATCCCATCTGTAGTTAGAGCAGGGCTATAAGAAAATGTCCGCATTTGTGAACATCGGCGGCCATTTTCTTGTAGCCCTGCTCTAAATACAGACAGAGCGTTGCTGCGGAGGCCGGGAGGGACAGAGCGGGGCGGCGAGGGGCAACACTGCGGTGATCTGCGACACTGTGCTGTGCACGTCCGCCCTTGGAAGCCGACGCCCTGAGCGAATGCTCTGGTCCCTCAGGTCAAAGGCCGGCTATGAAGGGAAGGGTATATGGGATTGGGGTATACAGCCCATAAGGGTGTGGAGCAGCCTCTCTCAACCTATTTTGGGCCGAGGAACCCTAAAAAATGTTTTCGAATCTCAGGGAACCCAGGGGCAAACCCAGGATTTTCAAGGGGGGGGGGGATTCCTGAAAGGTCTTCCTCAGCCACGCACATTACAGTATAATAATATGGTAGGACATCATGCTGGGTACACATAGTGCGAGTGCGGCTGCGCAGCTCTAGGGCCTCCCTCTCCGATCCACACTACGTAGCGTGGATCGGGGAGGGAGGCCCTAGAGCTGCGCAACCGCACTCGCGTCGGTGCGGACTGCGCAGCCGCGGCCTCCTTTGGCGGCCATATTTGAGGAGGCAGGAGAGCCCGACCCGGGCTGTGGGGTCGGGGTCCGGCCGGGGGGAGGATAAGCAGCGGGGACACGGCGGAGCTGCGCGGATGGCGTCCTCCGTGCCTTCAAACTTCATCCAGGTACAGACCTTTTTTTAGTGATTTGGGCTCGTAAGTCCTTAAAGTTCCCCAGAGCTGCTCCATGCTCTGTATCATGCTGCTGCTCCATCCAAAGTCAACTGTAGCTGGGAAAGAAAGGGGGCAGTGCTGTGAGCGGGAGGATACCTGCAGATATTCTGGTGTCTCAACTTGTGCCTGTCCCCAGACACTGCACTGGCCCTGGTCTGAGGGGGAATTCTGGGCAGCTGTAATCCCCCCTGCGTTTGCCTATGGAACCCCTGCATGAAAATGATGCCGAGAAATATCGCCATTTTGATTACAAACTTAAATTTTCACGAATTAGCATTCTATCACCCAGGGGCGCCGCGAGGCATAAAGCAAACCAAGCGGCTGCTTGGGGCCTCAAGATCGTAGGGGCCTCGGCGGCTCAGTGACGTCGGCGTGACGTCACTCTGTTTTCCCGCAGCCCCGCGGGGCTGGCAGAGCGGAGCAGGGCAGCAGGGCTACGGTAAGATGGCCGCCGCCGAAGCCCTGCTCTGGAGACTATTTGTCTCCAGTACAGGGCTTCGGGTGGCCATCTTTCCGTAGCCCTGCATTTGATTCAATCAGCGCGGGAGATTGGAGGAGGGAGGGAGCTCCGTGGGAACTGCGCGCCTGAGGAGCCGGCCACCGGCCAGGAGAGGAGACGGGGAGAGAAGACTTCTGCCAGTGCCAGGTGAATAAATTCTTTTCTTTTTGCAGCCCTTATCTGCTGAAAATGGGCCCTAATTGCATTTGATATCTGCTGAACTGTGCCCTAATTGCGTTTGATTTCTGCTGAACTGTGCCCTAATTGTGTTTGATTTCTGCTGAACTGTGCCCTAATTGCATTTGATTTCTGCTGAAAATGTGGCCCTAATTGCGTTTGACTTCTGCTGAACTGTGCCCTAATTGCGTTTGATTTCTGCTGAACTGTGCCCTAATTGCATTTGATTTCTGCTGAAAATGTGGTCCTAATTGCGTTTGATTTCTGCTGAACTGTGCCCTAATTGCGTTTGATTTCTGCTGAACTGTGCCCTAATTGCGTTTGATTTCTGCTGAACTGTGCCCTAATTGCATTTGATTTCTGCTGAAAATGTGGCCCTAATTGCGTTTGATTTCTGCTGAACTGTGCCCTAATTGCGTTTGATTTCTGCTGAACTGTGCCCTAATTGCATTTGATTTCTGCTGAAAATGTGGCCCTAATTGCGTTTGATTTCTGCTGAACTGTGCCCTAATTGCGTTTGATTTCTGCTGAAAATGTGCCCTAATTGCGTTTGATTTCTGCTGAAAATGGGCCCAAATTGCGTTTGATTTCTGCTGAAATGTGGCCCAAATTGTGTTTGATTTCTGCTGAATTGTGGCCCAAATTGCGTTTGTTTTCTGTTGAAATGTTGCACAAATTGCATTTGTTTTCTGCTGAAATGTGGCCCAAATTGCATTTGTTTTCTGTTGAAATGTTGCACAAATTGCGTTTGTTTTCTGCAGAAATGTTGCACAAATTGCGTTTTTATTTTCTGGTGTCTGGGGTAACTGTTGCTGCATTTATTATTTAATGGTCATAGTTGGCTATATTTGCTGTGCTACGGTTAAGCTCCGCCCATACAATGTCAATCCGCCCTCCCGCTCCACCCACATGTCATGGCCACGCCCACTTATGCGGGATAGCCACACCCATAGGGCCGCTTACTACAGTCCGCTTGGGGCCACAAAAACCTTAGCTGCACCCCTGCTATCACCACTAATATCATGTATAAACAATGTTGCACATATACATTGCACCAATCTACTACCATAGCAAATGCAGTAATCATCTCACATAATAAATGCATTAATCACCCCCCCATACAATGTGTCAATCACCCCACATGTAAATTGCACCAATCAACTACCATAGCACACACATAAAATTTAGCAATTACCCCATATAAAATGCAATAGTAGGCATATATGCAGTGCATTCATCCCACATAAAAAAAAATCAATGGTGTCATCGATACTAACCAGTATAGGTAGGCAGGAATAAGGGCCCCCAGTATAGATAACTAGGCATAGGTGTTCCCAGTATAGGTAGGCAGGAATAGGGGCCTCCAGTACAGGTAACTAGGCATAGGTGTTCTCAGTATAGGTAGGCAGGAATAGGGGCCTCCAGTACAGGTAACCAGGCCTAGGTGTTCCCAGTATAGGCAGGAATAGAGACCTCCAGTATAGGTAACTAGGTATAGGTGTTCCCAGTATAGGTAGGCAGGAATAGGGGACTCCAGTATAGGTAACTAGGCATAGGTGTTCCCTGGGTAGGCAGGAATAGGGGCCTCCAGTACAGGTAACCAGGCATAGGTGTTCCCATCATAGGCAGAAATAGGGGCCTCCAGTATAGGTAACGAGGCATAGATGTTCCTAGTATAGGCAGGAATAGGGGCTTCCAGTACAGGTAACTAGGCATATGTGTTCCCATCATAGGCAGAAATAGGGGCCTCCAGTATAGGTAACTAGGCATAGGTATTCCCAGTATAGGCAGGAAATGGGGGCCTCCAGTACAGGTAACTAGGCATAGGTGTTCCCAGATTAGGCAGGAATAGGGGCCTCCAGTACAGGTAACTAGGCATAGGTGTTCCCAGATTAGGCAGGAATAGGGGCCTCCAGTACAGGTAACTAGGCATAGGTGTTCCCTGGGTAGGCAGGAATAGGGGCCTCCAGAATAGGTATAGGCAGGCATAGGTAACCCCAGTAAAGTTGCTCCCAGTCTCCTTGCTCCTGCACGGGATTCCAGTGGCCAGCTATCACCCCCCTGCATGCTGACACGCTTCCCCTCCGGCACGAACATAAAGAACATACTCACCACCAGCTGCCTCTGTCATCTCTTCATCCTCGATCTCAGCTTCGTCCTGGATCCCACTGCCTACAGTCCACGGGGTAGCTGTGTCCTCGTGTCAGCCATGGTCGCTCTCTCACGCAACCTTGAAGGGTGCAAAAACCGCCCAATGAGAGAGCAGACTCTGCTTTCTCATTGGATGGTTTTCGCAGCCTTCAATGCGTAGATTAATGCGCCCCGTATTGAATCAATCCGCCAGCCACATCAGAAGACTAGTGGGACTATTTTGTCCCATGAAAGGCGAAAGTGGGACCAGTTTGTCTTACAGAAAAGGCGAACTGCCGGGGAACCCCTGAGGGATCCTCATAGAACCCCGGTTGAAGAACGCTGGTGTGGAGGATATAATAGACAGTATGGGCAGCTGGGATATATTGTCCATAGGGGTGAGGAGGGTATAGGGGGCAGCATAAGGAGTATACAGTCCATGGGGTATCATGTTCCTCTCAGTTGGTGGCAGGTAGTAACATATCGGGCAGCTATTTGCACTGTTGTTTTCCTTCCCCTCAGTACGAAGTAGCCTTTCTTCTCCTCATCTGTGGAGATGAAATCTGGGGTGTAAGCGGATATTCTCTGGAAGTGGGCAGTCCTCACAGGTGTGTATTTTCTGCAGTGTAGCAGGAAGTGGTTCTCATTCTCTAGTGCCTCCTGGTCACACTGCCTACACAGTATCTCCCTTTGGGGGCAACTATGCTATACTGGGGGCGACTATACTAGCTATACTGGGGGCAACTATACTACCTACACTGGGGGCAACTATACTAATACGGGGAAAGTATACTAGCTATACTGGGGGTGAATATACTACCTACACTGGGGGCAACTATACTAGTTATACTGGGGGCAACTATACTAATGCTGGGGCAACTACACTACCTACACTGGGGGCAACTATACTAGCTATACTGGGGCAACTATACTAGCTATACTGGGGCAACTATACTAACTATACTGGGGGAAACTATACTAGCTATACTGGGGGCAACTATGCTCTCTCTGCCTTTCTGATGTCCTTTTCTGCTGTCTCTCTCTCTCTCTCTCTCTCTCTCTCTCTCTCTCTCTCTCTCTGCCTTTCTGCTGTCTCTTTCTTTCTGCTGTCTCTTTCTCTCTGCCTTTCTGCTGTCTCTCTCTGCCTCTCAACTCTCTCTCTGTTGGCTTTCTCTCTCTGTCTTTCTGCTCTCTCTCTCTCTCTCTGCCTTTCTGCTTGCTCTCTCTCTCTCTCTCTCTCTCTCTCTCTCTCTCTCTCTCTCTCTCTGCCTTTCTGCTCTCTCTCTCTGCCTTTCTGCTCTCTCTCTCTCTCTCTGCCTTTCTGCTCTCTCTATCTGCCTTTCGGTGCTCTCTCTCTGCTTTTCTGCTGTCTCTCTTTCCGCTCTCTCTCTGCATCTATTCTGTCTCTCTCTCTGCCTTTCTGCTCTCTCTCTCTCCCTTTCTGTGCCCTCTCTCCTCTCTCTCTCTCTCTCTCTGCCTCTCTGCCGCCTCTATCTACATTTCTGCCGTCTTTCTCTCTGCCTTTCTGCTGTCTCTCTCTCTCTCTCTCTCTCTCTTCTCTCTCTCTCTCTGTCTTTCTGCTGTCTCTCTCTCTCTCACTGCCTTTCTGCTGTCTCTCTCTCTCTCTCTGCCTTTCTGCTGTCTCTCTCTCTTTCTGCTGTCTCTCTCTCTTTCTGCTTTTCTGCTCTCTCTATCTCTCTCTCTCTCTCTCTCTCTGCCTTTCTGCTGTCTCTCTCTCTCTGCCTTTCTGCTCTCTCACTCTCTGCCTTTCTGCTCGCACTCTTTCTCTCTCTCTCTCTGCCTTTCTGCTGTCTCTTTCCAAATCCAAATCCAAATCCAAAAAAGCTTTATTGGCAGGACCAAATACATTTAGCATTGCCAAAGCAAAATAGAACATTAACGTGGGGGGGGGGGGGGGGGATTGTGGGAATAAGGGAAGGACATGGGTATACAGTCCATAGGAGGATGTACGGGATGGTATGGGGGGGATGGGGTATATAGTCCATAGGGGAGGGGGGTATAGGCATACAGTCCATAGGGGAGGGGAGTATGGGGTTATACAGTCCATGTGTTATCATGTTCCTCTCAGTTGGTGGCAGGCCGTGACATATCTGGCAGCTATTTGCACAGTTTCTTCCTCTTCCCCCAGTATGATATAGAGTTTCCTCTCCTCATCTGTGGAGGTGAAATCTGCAATGTGGGCGGAGAGTCTTTGGAAATGGGCGGTCCTCAACGGTGTATATTTGCTGCAGTGTAGCAGGAAGTGGGCCTCATCCTCCAGGACCCCCTGATCACATTGCCGGCACAGTCTCTCCTCCCTGGGCTTCCATGTCTGTCTGTGTCGTCCTGTCTCTATCTCCAGGTTGTGGGCACTCAGACGGTACAGGCTCAAGGCCTGTCTATCTTTGTGGTGGTGTAGCCTCTCCAGATATGGGGCCATTGTGTACTCCCTCTGTAGTGATTGGTAGATAGTGAGTTTCTGGGAGTTCTTTATGTCACTTCTCCATTCCTCTATGTATCGGTCCTTGCAGCTTTCTATCATTCCTTTTATTTGGGCTTTTGTCAGCCTGTGTTGGTGGTCTTGGCTGGGCTGGCTCTTGACGTTTTGTTTCAGAGAGCGTGGTATGGCCTCCCCACCCTGGCTCAGTGAGGCTTTATGGTGGTAAGTGCTGGGGTTGCTGCTCTGTATATGCGCCCAATATGAGAGCGCCCTCTGCTGGATAGTCAGCCATAGTGGGAATCTGCCTAGCTCTGCCCGGCAAGCTGAGTTCGAAGTGCTGCGATGGACTTGGAGAAGATACTTGCAGAACTCTAGATGGAAGATTTCTGTTGGGCTGGAGTCCCATTTTGATTGGTCAGGGTAGGTGACCGGGCCCCATACCTCACTGCTATAGAGCAGGATTGGGGTGATGATGCTGTTGAATATCTTTACCCAGACTCTCACCGGTGGTTTTAGGTGGTAAAGTTGCCTTCTGATGGCATAAAACGTTCTGCAGGCTTTTTCCTTCAGGGCCTCTACTGCTGGTTTAAAGCTCCCAGTTTGGTTAATTTCCAGCCCCAGGTAGGTGTAACTGTTTGTGGTCTCCAGTGGGCAGCCATTTAATATAAATGAGGAGGTGGGCATTTTTAGATTTTTTCTCTGGAACACCATCACTTTTGTCTTCTTTGGGTTGATGGGCAGTGCCCATGTGGTGCAGAAACTCTCCAGTACTGCCAGGCTGTCCTGTAGGCCCCTTTCTGTTGGGGAGAGCAGCAGGAGATCATCTGCATACAGCAGGAACTTCACCTCGTGGTCATGCAAGAGGAGGCCTGGTGCTGGGGAGGATTCCAGGGCTACAGCCAGTTGGTTAATAAATATGTTAAAGAGCGTTGGGCTCAAACTGCAGCCCTGCCTGACTCCTCGACCCTGCTTGAAGAACGCGCTTCTCTTCCCGTCCACTTTCACACTGCATTGGTTCCCAGTATATGAACTCTTGATGACATCATAGATTCTACCTCCTATTCCGCTCTCTAGGAGTTTTAGGAAAAGGCCTGGGTGCCACACCGAGTCAAACGCCTTCTTAAAATCCACAAAGCAAGCGTGTATTTTGCCACGTGAGCTGTGGACATGAGCCTTGATAAGGCTGTGCAGTGTGTAGATGTGGTCGGTTGTGCGGTGGTTTGGCATGAACCCAGCTTGGCTTTTGCTGAGTACGTCCTGCTGTGTGAGGAAGGAGAGGATCCTTTTATTGATGATGCTGTTAAACAGTTTCCCCAGTGTACTGCTGACACAGATTCCTCTGTAGTTTGCTGGATCATATCTGTCCCCATTCTTGTAGATGGGTGTTATGAGGCCTTCACTCCAGGCCTGAGGAAAGGAGCCCGCACTCAGGATAAGGTTGAAAAGTCTTGCGAGTGCCTCATGTATGTCCGGGGGGCTGTATTTGATCATCTCTGGCAGGATGCCATCGGTACCGCTAGCCTTCTTACATTTTATCAGCTTTGTTCTTTCTCTTATTTCCTCCATCGTGATTTCTCTCTCTCTTTCTGCTGTCTCTCTCTCTTTCTGCCTTTCTGCTGTCTCTTTCTCTCTCTTGCTCTCTCTCTCTGCCTCCCTACTGTCCCTCTCTGCTGTCCTTCTCTGCCTTTCTGCTCTCTCTCTCTCTTTGCCTCTCAGCAGTCACTCTTCCTCTCAGCTCTGTCTCTCTGCAGTGCAGTCTCCATTTGAAAAAACCCTGCCACAGATGTATTTACGAGGGGGGGTGGAGGTTTAACTTGACTGAATGAATTACAGCCAATCAGGTAACCCTAAGACCCCCCCCAATACCGCATGATTAAGACAGAGCCTGGCATGACAATTAAGACAGAGCCTGCCATGACAATTAAGACAGAGACGGACATGACAGGCTCTATCTTTTACACTGGAGGTACACTTTACCTGGAAGCCACCAGTTTAGTTTGCCATTTGCAAACACCTGACTATTTCTTCTGTAACACAGTACACCCTGCAATTATGTATTGATCTGAGACAGAACTATGCACTTTGAATTCTAGTAAAGACTTTACAAATTTTATTGTACTGTATTTTTGTAGCCACTGCCATAGAGACGTGATAAGGAACATTGTAGCCAAAAAGCTAGGGAGACTTTATGACTTTTACAGAGGTAGAGTGTTTAAGGCTTAGATTATACTGATCCCTTAGCTGGTGTTCACACCAGGTGTGATAACAACCTTAAAGGACATCCAAGGTGAAAATAAACTGAGAAAAACAATTGTATCCATCCTCCTTCTCCTAAAAATAACTTTTTTTTTTAGATATCCCAGTTTTATTTTTATATTTAAATCTAGTTTTTAAGTTTTTACTGTTTCATTGTCTCTGCTCAATGTCACATTCATTAAGGCTGGTTTCACAGTGGGACGTTAAAGTCCCACGTTACAGCAGCCATGTAACGCAGCCTAACTCACAGCACTGTAAAATCAATGTGCTGTTCACAGTGCACACGTTGAGTTACATAGTAATGCAGCACGTTTAAACAAAGTGCTGCATGCTGTACGTTATACTCGGCTAAGCCACGTTAGACTATTTGCACATGCTCAGTGATCTCCTCCTCCTCTGCAGCCAGCCACATGGCTAATTAATATTCACTGCACTGTGGTGACTCGTGGTGGGACTGTAGTGTTGTCCAGATCATGAAGGAATCGTTAATTTGATCCGGATATTTTTTGTGAGTCGAATCATCCGGATCATCACAATAAAAGATTCGGTTCACAGTGGATGTCTGTCTGGAAGAAACAGTAACATACAGAATGTACAGTGCAGGGAAAGTCCTGTCCTGCTAGTCATTTCACCCCCAGTCTGCTTCCCTAGTAAAATGATTCAAATGATTCAGGTTAAAAGATCCGGATCTTTTCAATGATCCGATTCGAATGATCCCAATCCTTAAAAAGATCCGGACTTCCCATCACTATCCTGGAGCGGCTGCTTTGAGAGCCGCATAACGCGGCTCAACCTGACGTCCAACTTCAACACCACCACGCGTTGTGTTAGGGGAACGTTATGCGACCTTAACGGCCCCTAAAACGCAACGTCTTGGTGGGAAAGTATCCTGAAGGATGCTAGAGCTCAAATCGATTAATTATTGACCCTTTTTATCTCTTTCCTGCTTTCAGAAGCCATTATTTCTTTATTTCTTTATTTCTTTATTGTATTTATAAAGCGCCAACATATTACGCAGCGCTGGGCAATAAATAGGGATACATACAATATGTAGGGGTGACATACAGCAAAATGACAATACCTGAATACAAGAAAGATCAGATCATGCAGCACAGTATGAGTACAAGGTAATGCTTAGTCAGTCACTGGATGGAGCATGGAGATTAGGCAAGTTAGGTTCACTCAGATGCCTAGCATGGGTGCACAGTAATGGAGGTGCAAGATCAGGTTGGACACAAAAGGAGGAGGACCCTGCCCAAAGGCTTACAATCTAAAGGGAGAGAGGTAGGAGACCAGAGTTCAGCTGTGGGTTTAGAGCACTTGTGAGGGGTAATAGGCCAGATTGAAAAGGTGAGTTTTGAGGGCTTTCTTGAAGATGATGAAGGAGGGGGCTGCCCTAATGGGTGGAGGTAGGGAGTTCCATAGTGTTGGAGCAGCTCTTGAGAAGTCCTGGAGGCGTGCATGGGACTGGGTGATGCAGGGGAAGCGGTTAGGCGAAGTTCATTGGAAGAGCGGAGTGAGCGGCTAGGTGTGTACCTCTGAGTAAGATCGGGAATGTAGGTTGGACAGGATTTGTGGACAGATTTGTAGGTCAGACACAGTCTCTTGAATCTGATTCTGGACTGGATAGGAAGCCAGTGGAGGGATTTACTGACAGTAGAGTGTTTTATGGCTGTAATTACTAATCAGTGAGGGTTATGCTATAGTCTGACCCAGTCCTGACCCGGACAGAAACTGACCCTTGCATACCTGATTTTTAGCTCTTTCAGGCAGAGAAAGAAAATAAGGAACACAGTCTAGTTATGTGTGTGCTAGGCACTGTACATACACATGTCTGTCTCATCAAGTCACATGTCACCTAGGTTGCCCTTTAAAAATTTGGAACTATTCTGCCAATGGAAACCTGGGTTTCATTGACATGTTTACTTGTATGGTATGCCAGTAACTGAAGGTTTGTCTTTGAAGCTGTGTCTTTTACTGCACAGCTATTGTTAGCAGCTGTCACACCTGCAAGGGACGTCATGGTAACATGGAGAAGTCTCTGGAGATGTGGCTTGCAAAAGAGGCCCTTATATACCTATTAAAAAACACAAGTTTCTGACAAACAATTAAATACCATTCTATGAGGTATTCATGTGACATCACCCTCCAATTCCTATTCGCTTTGTCACCATTCAGCCCTCAGACCCTGAGAGAATTCTGAAGGCATCCAGCACTGTAGGCAAAGTAACCATTTGGATTGGTTGGTTAGTCCACACACAATACAATTTCAATTGTACGTACAATCAATGCAATCTTCAATCTTGTTCAGAGATCGTTTAAGCTGCCAACGCTTCTCATTTGAGTGTGAGAAGACGCTATGCTAACTCTCTAGCTAGTCCTGTAGGCAAAAGGTTTATTTCAGCAACCTCTCTAGATATAACTACTGTATATCCTATGTAATAAAACCCTAACTGTCCCTGCGTCATCCTCCCTGTCCCTGCGCCTGTGTATTTTGACTACTGCGCATGTGTAGTCGTTGGGACAGGAGGAGGACTGGGACGGGGGTGCGGTGGAGGGCAGGAGGTGGGTGCGCGTGTGCATGCGCAAAAGCCTTACTTTTGTGCGAATGGCAAATCTGTCCCAATTTATATAATGCAGAACAAGTAATATATTGCAATATATTTTCTATTAACAGGTAAATAGGAACAGTTGTATCCCTGCTGGTAATGTAATGAAATGTTTGTATGTACTTAACTTTATTGTATCTCCTATCTTATGTTATGAAATAAGAACACTAGTTAATGGGGATCCTGAGAGGTTCTTATACCTAAATTATTCATTCTTATGATATATTTAAGTTTATAGGGCACATATACACTCCTTATTGTCCCCACTCATAATGCAGTGTTATTAGTTAGAAAGTCAGTTTTGTGGTGTCACTGTTAGATTCTTCAAGTGCCCAAGTAGTCACTTTATTGCCACATGTGAACACAGTCCGCATCCAAATCATATTAGAAACCAGGGGCATAGCAATAGGGGGTGCAGAGGTAGCGACCGAATCGGGGCCCTTGGGCCAGAGGGGCCCCGAGTGGCCCTCCCTCAACTGCAGTATTAGCTCTCTATTGGTCCTGTGCTCATAATAATCACTTCTACAGATACTTTGAATAGTAGTAATCATTAACAAACTGTTCCCCATCCCCTTCTTGCACCTCTGACACTGTAGTTGCCATTGGCAGGTTTTGGTGCGCCGTATCAATTGGTATGTATAGAGTGCTTGGGGGGCCCCATTGTAAAACTTGCATCGGGGCCCACAGCTCCTTAGCTACGCCACTGTTAGAAACTTATTTTAGGCTACATTTACAGTGGGGCATTGTGGTATGGTGGACTTTACAGGGAGTGCAGAATTATTAGGCAAATGAGTATTTTGACCACATCATCTTCTTTATGCATGTTGTCTTACTCCAAGCTGTATAGGCTCGAAAGCCTACTACCAATTAAGCATATTAGGTGATGTGCGTCTCTGTAATGATTAGGCAACTTCCTTTCCTTTGGCAAAATGGGTCAAAAGAAGGACTTGACAGGCTCAGAAAAGTCAAAAATTGTGAGATATCTTGCAAAGGGATGCAACACTCTTAAAATTGCAAAGCTTCTGAAGCGTGATCATCGAACAATCAAGCGTTTCATTCAAAATAGTCAACAGGGTCGCAAGAAGCGTGTGGAAAAGCCAAGGCGCAAAATAACTGCCCATGAACTGAGAAAAGTCAAGCGTGCAGCTGCCAAGATGCCACTTGCCACCAGTTTGGCCATATTTCAGAGCTGCAACATCACTGGAGTGCCCAAAAGCACAAGGTGTGCAATACTCAGAGACATTGCCAAGGTAAGAAAGGTTGAAAGACGACCACCACTGAACAAGACACACAAGCTGAAACGTCAAGACTGGGCCAAGACTGATTTTTCTAAGGTTTTATGGACTGATGAAATGAGAGTGAGTCTTGATGGGCCAGATGGATGGGCCCGTGGCTGGATTGGTAAAGGGCAGAGAGCTCCAGTCCGACTCAGACGCCAGCAAGGTGGAGGTGGAGTACTGGTTTGGGCTGGTATCATCAAAGATGAGCTTGTGGGGCCTTTTCGGGTTGAGGATGGAGTCAAGCTCAACTCCCAATCCTACTGCCAGTTTCTGGAAGACACCTTCTTCAAGCAGTGGTACAAGAAGAAGTCTGCATCCTTCAAGAAAAACATGATTTCCATGCAGGACAATGTTCCATCACACGCGTCCAAGTACTCCACAGCGTGGCTGGCAAGAAAGGGTATAAAAGAAGAAAAACTAATGATATGGCCTCCTTGTTTACCTGATCTGAACCCCATTGAGAACCTGTGGTCCATCATAAAATGTGAGATTTACAAGGAGGGAAAACAGTACACCTCTCTGAACAGTGTCTGGGAGGCTGTGGTTGCTGCTGCACGCAATGTTGATGGTGAACAGATCAAAACACTGACAGAATCCATGGATGGCATGCTTTTGAGTGTCCTTGCAAAGAAAGGTGGCTATATTGGTCACTGATTTGTTTTTGTTTTGTTTTTAATGCCAGAAATGCATATTTGTGAATGTTAAGATGTTATATTGGTTTCACTGGTAAAAATAAATAATTGAACTGGGTATATATTTGTTTTTTGTTAAAGTGAATGTTTACCGATTCTAAAAACAAAAAGTCGGATACTCACCTAAGGAGAGGGAAGGCTCGGTCCTAATGAGCCTTCCCTCTCCTCTCCCGGTGCCCGGTCCCGCGCAGGATCCCCCGTGGCAGTATTCGACCAGTTCGGTCAAATAGTGCCACTTCCGCATGCCTTCGGGAGCTTTCGGAAGCCTTCGGGAGCACTCGGGCTCCCGATGACGCGGCCGCTCCATACTACGCATGCGCGAGCGCCCTCTATGACGCGCTCGCGCGTACGTAGTATGGAGCGGCCCGTCTTCGGAAGCCCGAGTGCTCCCGAAGCCTTCCGAAGTCCCTGGGGCGGCGGACGCGAACGGAGGAGCCAGCGCAGCACTGAGGGCACCGGGAGAGGAGAGGGAAGGCTCATTAGGACCGAGCCTTCCCTCTCCTTAGGTGAGTATCCGACTTTTTGTTTTTAGAAACGGTACCCATTGGCTTTAAGTTGCCTAATAATTATGCACAGTAATAGTCACCTGCACACACAGATATCCCTCTAAAATAGCTAAAACTAAAAACAAACTAAAAACTACTTTTAAAAATATTCAGCTTTGATATTAATGAGTTTTTTGGGCTCATTGAGAACATGGTTGTTGTTCAATAATAAAATTATTCCTCAAAAATACCACTTGCCTAATAATTCTGCACTCCCTGTATAAACGCATTGCTAACACAATGCAATTATACTGTAATGATACATTCACATCGACGCATTAGCAGTGCCATGCGGCGGATCCGTTTACATAATGCGTGACATGCCGTATGTTATCATATAACATGTGCGTTAACAGTTGCAGTGAAGTATATTTTGTATGTACTGTTTGCTTCACTGTATGCATTGCATCTCACACATGAAATAATGCATGATGCAACTTTTCTCCTCCGTTGCATTGCGATCCTATTTTTACAGAACCTAGCCTAACCACTACTGCTGTATATGTAGTAGTATTGAATTTTTCCATGCATCATGTGAATACAGTAGAATTTCATTATAGTAAACCTCTGGTTATAGTAAACTCAGTCCTCAGGTCTCAGCAAATGCATCTGTATAAATATACAATGTATGACCAATTCTGATATAGTAAACTTCTGATATAGTAAACTACTTTTCCTGGCCCCTTGGAGTCTACTATAAAGGGATTCTACTGTATCAGTTTTCTGCCACTTAGCATTAGTGCTATAGGTAAATCATGATCACTACAACTACTACTAAGTAGAGATGGCCCGAATGGTTCGCCGGTGAACGGTTCCAAGCGAACTTCTGGGGGAGAACCGCAAACTTTACCGGAAGTTCGATTCGCCACTATAGTGCACCATTAGGGTCAACTTTGACCCTCTACATCACAGTCAGCACATTGTAGCCAATCAGGCTACACTCCCTCCTGGAGCCACTCCCCCCCCCTTATAAAAGGCAGGCATCGCCGGCCATTTTACTCACTCGTGTGCCTGCAGTAAATAGAGAAGGGACAGCTGCTGCAGACTCTCTCCTAGGGAAAGATTAGTTAGGCTCTTGTAGGCTTCTTAGCTTGCTCATTGCTGATTCTTATTGCTAAAGTAGCACCCCACAACAGCTCTTTTGAGAGCTAATCTTGTTCTTGTGATCAATTTTTTTTTCTGTGTGTCCCACTGACACTTGTGTTGCATAGAGAGCCTTGATAATTCATACTGTGTGTGCCACTGCCAGGCCCAGCACATTCAGTGACTACCTGTGTGTGTGACAGATGCACATTATCCATCACTGCATATACCTACCTGTTGATCAATGTGCACCCACCCACCTACGTGAGCGCACGCAGTGTCACTGTGGCTGTCCGCTACCTGTCTGTGTTTGACAGGTGCACATTGTAATACCCATTGCTGCATATACCTACCTGTTGTTCACAGTGCACCCACCTACCTATGTGAGTTGAGCGCACACAGTGTCACTGTGCCTGTCCGCTACCTGTCTGTGTGTGACAGGTGCACATTGTAATACCCATTACTGCATATACCTACCTACCTGTTGTTCACAGTGCACCCACCTACCTACATGAGCTGAGCGCACGCAGTGTCACTGTGCCTGTCCGCTACCGGTCTGTGTGTGACAGGTGCACATTGTAATACCCATTACTGCATATACCTACCTGTTGTGTTCAGTGCACCCACCTCATCACTGCATATACTTACCTGTTGTGTTCAGTGCACCCACATACCTACGTGAGTGCACGCAGTGTGAAATACCACTCCGTGCATACCTGTTAACTGCACCTGTGTGTTTGCACATTGTATTAGTCAAGTCAGTGCATACCTTTCACTTCACCCCCCCCCCCCCGATATGGACAAAACTGACAAAACAGGTAGAGGCAGAGGTAGAGGCAGACCCAGTGGAAGGCCACCCGGCAGGTCTGTGCGAGGTCATGCTGATGTGATTTTGTGCGGCCCTGGACCAAAGTACAGTGCTCAGAAGAAGGGATGTCCCATCAACTCCCAAGATTGTCAGGACGTGGTTGACTAATTAACACAGAACACCTCATCTTCCGCATCTTCCGCAGCCACCAGCGCTACTCCAAGTATCACATCCGCTACATTTGACAGTTCACAGGAGTTATTTGGTGGGGAAATCACTGATGCACAGCCATTATTGTTACAACCAGATGAAGGCGCTAAGCAAGTTACACCACCTCATATGTCTGAGTTACGTGACACTATGGATGTAACGTGTGCAGAGGGGGATGATGAAGTACCTGCTGTTGGTGCAGTTTTGGAGGTGTCTGAGGCAAACGAAGCTGGGCAGGATGATTATGATGATGACAATGATACAGATGCCACGTATGTTCCCAATAGAGGAGATGAACAGGGGGACAGTTCAGAGGGGGAGTCAGAGAGGAGTAGGAGGAGACGAGTTGCTGAAAGAAGCAGGGGGAGCTCAATGTCAGAAACAGCTGGTGGCAGTGTCCGGCGGCATGTATCGCCACCTATGTACAGCCAGCCAACATGCCCTTCAACGTCAGCTGCTGATGCTACCATAGTGTCATCACCCCAGGGGGCTCAGCGGTTTGGAAATTTTTTAGTGTGTCTGCCTCAGATAGGAGCAATGCCATCTGTTCTCTCTACCTCCAAAAATTGACCCACGTAGGGACATGTGTCTTACAAAGGCACATGGAGAAAAGGCACAAACTGCAATGGGAAGAGCACCTGAGCAAAAGCAGCACACAAAAGAAAAGCCACCCTCCTTCTACTCTTCCTCCTTCAGGTGCATCATCTTCAGCCGCTTTCTCCCTTGCACCTTCACAGCCACCCTCCTCCACTCCGCCTCTGCCCTTGAGTGGTTCCTGCTCCTCTGCCCACAGCAGCCAGGTGTCCATGAAGGAAATCTTTGAGCGGAAGAAGCCAATTTCTGACAGTCACCCCCTTGCCCGGCGTCTGACAGCTGGCTTGGCGGAACTGTTAGCTCGCCAGCTGTTACCATACCAGCTGGTGGACTCTGAGGCCTTCCGTAAATTTGTGGCCATTGGGACACCGCAGTGGAAGATACCAGGCCGCAATTATTTCTCTAAAAAGGCAATACCCAAACCGTGAAGTGGAGAGGCAAGTGGTGTCATCTCTGGGACACAGCGTTGGGTCAAGGGTCAAGGGTCCACCTGACCACGGATGCCTGGTCTGCCTGGTCTGCCTGGTCTGCCAAGCACGGTCAGGGCCGCTACATTACTTACTCAGCCCATCGGGTCAACCTGGTGACCGATGGCAAGCAGGGTGTACGTGGCTCTGCAGCGGACCAACTTGTGACACCTCCACGGCTTGCAGGCAGGCCTCCTGCCACCTCCTCTTCTTCTCCTCCTGCTACATACTCTTCGCTATCATCCTCCTCCTCCTCCTTGGTTGAATGGCAGTTCAACTCTACTGGTGCTGCGATCTCCTCTCCAGCTACACAGCCCCATCTCCTCAGTAGTGATGGGCCGAACCTCCGATTTTAGGTTTCCGAACCGGGTTCACGAACTTCCGTGGAAGGTTCGGTTCGCGAAAAAGTTTGCGAACCGCAATAGACTTCAATGGGGAGGCGAACTTTGAAAAATAGAAAAAATTATGCTGGCCACAAAAGTGATGGAAAAGATGTTTCAAGGGGTCTAACACCTGGAGGGGGGCATGGCGGAGTGGGATACACGCCAAAAGTCCCGGGGAAAAATCTGGATGTGACGCAAAACAGCGTTTTAAGGGCAGAAATCACATTGAATGCTAAATTGCAGGCCTAACGTGCTTTAAAACATCTTGCATGTGTATACATCAATCAGGTAGTGCAATTAGAGTACTGCTTCACACTGACGCACCAAACTAACTGTAACGCACTGCAAGTTACCAGCTGTTTGTGTAGTGATGGCCATGCTGGACTACTGCGCAACATGGCGAGATTGCTCTTCCTCACTCAGTGATAATAGCTGGCGAGCTAATAGTTCCGCCACACCAGCTGTCAGATGCCGGGCAAGAGGGTGACTGGCCGAAATTGGCTTCTTCCGCTCAAAGACTTCCTTTACGGACACCTGGCTACTGCTGTGGGCAGAGGAGCAGGAACCGCTCAAGGGCAGAGGCGGTGTGAAGGAGGGTGGCTGTGAAGGTTCAAGGGAGAAAGCGGATGAAGACGATGCACCTGAAGGAGGAAGAGGAGAAGGAGGGTGGCTTGTCTTTTGAGGGGTGCTGCTTTTCCTCAGGTGTTCTTCCCATAGCTGTGTGTGCCTTTTCTCCAGGTGCCTTCGTAAGGCACTTGTCCCTATGTGAGTGTTGGCCTTTCCACGGCTCAATTTTTGGAGGCAGAGAGAACAGATGGCTTTGCTCCTATCTGAGGCACACACGTTAAAATATTTCCAAACCGCTGAGCCCCCGTGGGGTGATGGCACTACGGTGGCATCAACAGCTGTCCCTGAAGGGCATGTTGGCTGGCTGGCCCTAGCTGGTGATACATGGCGCCGGACACTGCCCCCAGCTGTTTCTGAGGACAAGCTCCCTCTGCTTCAATCATGGAGTCGTCTCCTCCTACTCCTCTCTGGCTCCCCCTCTGAACTGTCCCCCTGGTCATCTCCTCTATTGGGAACATACGTGGCATCCGTATTATCGTCATCATAATCCTCCTGCCCAGCTTCGCTTTCCTCAGACAACTCCACAACTGCACCAACTTCAGGTGGGTCATCATGCCCCTCCTCACACGTTACGTCCATACTATCGCCACCTAACTCAGACGTATGAGGTGGTGTACCTGCGCCTTCTTCTTGTTGTTGCAGTAGTGGCTGTGAATCAGTGATTTTACCACCACCACCACCAAATAACTCCTGCGAAGTGTCAAATGCTGCGGATGTGGTGCTTGTTGTAGCGCTGGTGGCTGCGGGAGATGAGGTGTTCTGTGTTAAATACTCAAGCACGTCCTCACAATTTTGGGAAGTGATGGCACGTGCCTTCTTCTGAGCACTGTACTTTGGGCCAGGTCCGCACGAAATCACAGCAACACCACCTCGCACAGACCTGCCAGTGCCAGGTGGCCTTCCTCTGGGTCTGCCTCTACCTCTTCCTCTACCTGGTTTGTCCATTTTGTCCATCTCGGGGGGAAGCTAGGTATATGCAGTGAGGTGAGTTCACTCAACCCAAAGGTAGTTATATATGCAGTGAGGTGAGTTCACTGAACACAACAGGTAGTTAGATGCAGTCAGCTGAGTTCACTCAACACAAAGGTAGTTATATGCAGTGAGGTGAGTAAACTCAACAGAAAAGGTAGATATGCAGTGAGGTGAGTTCACTCAACTTAAAAGGTAGGTATATGCAGTGAGGCAAGTTCACTCAACACAAAAGGTAGTTATGTGCAGCGAGGTGGGTTCACTCAACACAAACGTAGGTGTATGCAGTGATGAGGTGGGTTAACTAAACACAACAGGTACTAGTAGTAGGTAAATGCAGTACTGGGTGGGTAGTACAATGTGCAGCTCCCTGTCACACACACAGGTAGTCACTGAATGTGCTGCTGTATGCTGGTGGGCTGCTGGCAGTGGGACACACACATTATGAATTAGCAATGCTGTCTAAGCAACACAAGTGTCTCACACACACAGGTAGTCACTGAATGTGCTGCTGCTGCTGCTGCAGGCAGTGGGACACACAGTATGAATTAGCAATGCTGTCTAAACAACACAAGTGTCAGTTTCAAACACAGAAAAAAAAATTGATCACACGAGCAGGATGAGCTCGGAAAAGAGCTGTTCTGGTGCGCTATTATAGCAATAAGATTCAGCTAGGAGCAAGCTAAGAAGGTAAGAGCCTGACTAATCTGTCCCTAGGAGAACAAGTCTGCAGCAGCTGTCCCTAGTCTGTCTCTAGCAGGCACACGAGTGAGGCTAATGGCCGCCGGAGCCTGCCTTATATAAGGGGGGGGGGGGGGGTTCCAGGGCTTAGTATAGCCGAATTGGCTACAATGCGCCTGCTGACTGTGATGCAGAGGGTCAAAGTTGACCCTCACAGAGCATTATGGGGTGAATCGAACTTCCGAGAAAGTTCGCCTTCGCCGGCGAAGGCGAACCACCCGAGGTTCGCCGGCGAACCGTTCGGCCCACCTCTACTCCTCAGGGCCTATGCTGCATGCCAGGTACGACGGTGTCACGCCATTTTAGACTTGTCTTGCCTCAAAGCGGAGAGCCACACTGGACCAGCTCTTCTGGCTGCTCTTAACAAACAGGTGGATCAGTGGCTGACCCCGCACCAGCTGGAGATCGGCAACGTGGTGTGTGACAACGGCAGCAATCTCATTTCCGCTTTGAATTTGGGAAAGCTGACACATGTACCCTGCATGGCACATGTGCTGAATCTAGTCATTTAAAGATTTGTGTCAAAGTACCCAGGCTTAGAGGACGTCCTGAAGCAGACCAGGAAGTTGTGTGGGCATTTCAGGCGGTCTTACACGGCCATGGCATGCTTTGTGGACATTCAGCGGAGAAACAACTTGTCGGTGAGACGCTCGATATGTGATAGCCCGACTCGCTGGAATTCGACCCTGGTCATGTTTTCTCGCCTGCTAGAACAGGAGAAAGCCGTCACCCAGTACCTGTACAATTACAGTAAAAGGACACAATCTGGGGAGATGGGGATGTTCTGGCCCAACAACTGGACACTGATGTGAAATGCATGCAGGCTCATGCGCTGTTTGAGGAGGTGACCAACCTGGTGAGTCGCAGTGAAGGCACCATCAGCGACTTGATCCCGTACGCTTACTTCCTGGAGCGTGCCGTGCATAGAGTGGTGGATCAAGCTTTGTGCAGATGGCGTCTTTCATGCTGTCCAGCCTGTTGAGGGACCCCCGTATAAAAAAACTCAAGGGTAATGAGCTGTACTGGGTGGCCACGCTACTAGACCCTCAGTATAGGCACAAAGTGGCGGATATGTTACCAACTCACCAGTAGGCAGAAAGGATGCAGTACATGGAGAACAAGCTGGCAACTATGCTTTACAATGCGTTTAAGGGTGATGTCACAGCACAACGCAATAAAGGTACCACTGCCAGTAATCCTTCTACCATGTCCACGCAGGCAAGGACAGGACGCTCCAGCGATCTAATGGTGATGTCGGACATGCGGACATTCTAATGGTGATGCCGGACATGCGGACACGCCTCAACTCAGCGCTTCTGGATCCACCAATGCCTGGACCGGCAGGTAGCCGACTACCTGGCTTTAAGTGTGGATGTAGACACTGTGAGCAGCGATGAACCCTTGGACTACTGGGTGCGCAGGCTTGACCTATGGCCAGAGCTGTCCCAATTTGCCATCCAACTTCTGTCTTGCCCTGCCTCAAGCGTCCTGTCAGAAAGGACCTTCAGCGCAGCTGGAGGCATTGTCACTGAGAAGAGAAGTCGCCTAAGTCACAAAAGTGTTCAGTACCTACCTCACCTTTATCAAAATGAATGAGTCATGGATCCCAGAGGGCTACTGCTCACCTGAAGACTAAGTCAGTCCCCACTCACAACATCTCTCCCCGAACACGCTGAAATCAGCGCATGGAGATTTTTGCGCAGCCGGCGCCACCATAGGCCGTAATAGGAATTACGGCTATAGCAGCGCACAGGGAGTAACTTCGGCGCCGTCAGAAGACGGAGCTGAAGTTACTTTTAAAACATAATAATTCGGCTTCCAGCAAGCCGAATTATTTCATTCCCCACTATCCATTGCGGCCTGGAGGGGGAATAGAATTTAATAGGGCAGGGACTTGTACGCTCTCTGCCTGCACGCTGTGTGATTGGCTGCCTGCCCCAAGACTAGGTCGCTCCCCACACAGCACCTCTGCCCACAGGCCGCTTGATTGCCTTGTTCTCCACCACCAACAGGGTCCAGGACTCCAGACAGATTTCTGAATTTTTAAGGCCGCTGCTAGCAGCGGCCGCTATAATGATTTTTCTGGTGCGTGTACATGCCTGCCTAATTTTTCTGGCTGCAGTGCAGCTGCAACAACAAAACAAAAGGCATGTACATGTGCCCATTCCCCTTTGTGATCATTACCTTTGGTGCAGTGAAGGGGCTTGCGTATCACAATGAAGCAATGACCGCCGGCTATATGAGGTCGTTGCTTCATTGTGGACAGCCCAAATTTGATCAGCTGGACAGTCACTGTTCTGTCATTCAGCTACCTCAGCCCGGCGACCATATGGGCTGGAAAGCCACCATCACCTGCACTCTCATCATGGTGCGCACCAGTCCAGCACGGCCGTCACTACACAAACAGCTGTTTGCAGTCTCTGCATACCTTTCACTGCATCTTTGACTGCACATTGTATTATACCTAGCAGACAGTGCATACCTTTTACTTGAATGGATGGCAGACTTGCCCTCCATAACAGATTCTCGTTACAGGTAGTACAGTCTATCAGTGTCATATACAGCAGGTGTAACGATTGGTGTCAGTAAGTAACAGAATTCTGATTATTAGGTGATCTGCAGTATCACCTATAATGCAGATATATACCTGATTATATGATGGTCTGCAGAATCACCAATAATACAAGTATACAACCAGCTAATGTGATAGCAAGGTTTAAGTGCTTGGTGCAACAGTAGTACTGATAGGTTAGCTATGCCACACCAGTGGAGCTGGTGGGCACTAACAGTACAAAACCCCTCACCAGAGACTAGGGCCCTCTGGTGAGAGTAGAGTGGTCAGACTAAACTAGTTGGCAACAGACTGGCAGATACAGTACAAAGTCAGAAGACAAAGGCAAGAAGGTTTTAACAGGCAGAGTCAGCAACAAGATCAGATGGGCAGAAGTGCAGAATCACTGAGAGTAAGAATAGTCAGAACGAGCAAGAGTCATACACAGATAATACAATATTCAATTATGATTATGGCTATAAAACAATCCTATCACTGTGTGAAATCCCCGGTTTCCTCCTGGATCAAAGCACACCGGATCTATCTAAGGTCTAAACGCTAACACAAAGTATTCGCAACAGCAGACGAGTTGCGAGTGATTCAGGGAAGCTTAAGAAGCAGAGGAGACCCCTCCGACACGCCCTCTCTCATCAACCAATGAGGAGCGGCGAGCGTCTCCTCTGACGTCAGCCGACCAGCCGGTCAGCTGACGCACCTCCTCCCTGCATAAAGGTTTCGTCTGTGCGCGCACGGCCGCACGCACGCGACATTGCAACCCTATGTGCTGCTGACAAATCCGTCCTCGGTGTGCTAGACGCCCGAGGACCGGACAGATCGCTAGGCAGGGAGATGGAGGCAGCTGCGGTGGTATCGCTGTTCACCGCAGCTGTCTCTTCCGTGTTTGTTACAGTAGGGCCTCGAAAGTCCTCCTGTATTGTTATTTTTGGTCACTACCTCGGGACGTGCATGCCATGCCTGCTGCCTTCCTTGGATGTGTGGTAGCCGTTTCTGCTCCTTTGCCCACAGCGTGCTTGCTGCCTTCCTTGGATGTGTGGTGGTGGTAACCGTTTCTTAGGCTCCCACTCCGGACTGGAATCGAACCGGGATTCCCCGGCCATTACCAGTGGTCACTCACAATGGCAGACTTGCCCTACATAAAAGATTCTCGTTGCAGGTACTGAACAGCAAGCAGAACAAGTATTTAAAAAAATAGATGTAAGCTTTAACAATGGTAGAGCAAGAACCATTGAAAGTTGATAAGGCAGTCAGACATTACCTGACATCACTGAGTGAGGAAGAGCAATCTCGCCATGGTGCGCACCAGTCCAGCACGGCCGTCA
Organism: Hyperolius riggenbachi; assembly: GCF_040937935.1. Classification (NCBI taxonomy): domain Eukaryota; kingdom Metazoa; phylum Chordata; class Amphibia; order Anura; family Hyperoliidae; genus Hyperolius; species Hyperolius riggenbachi. The sequence goes on from NC_090647.1 coordinate 118,961,292, forward strand.
CTACGCAAACAGCTGTTTGCGGTGCGTTACACAGTGAGTTTGGTGTGTCAGTGTGAAGCAGTACTCCAATTACACTCCCTGATTAATGTATATGTTACGGCCAGAACCCGAAGTTTGGCCAGAACTAGAAGTGGCCGGCCACTTCGGGTTCTGGCCGGCCAATGTGCGAACTGGCCGCTGCGCTGCGGCCAATGTGAGAAATGCAACAATTCCTGTAAAGTTAATGGGATGTTGTGGCCGCAGCGCAGCGGGCAAATGTATCACACATCTTACTTTATTCAATGACATTAAGCCGACCGGCTTTTTCCCCGCTTTCTCTCTTCCTCTCGCCTCTCTCTCCTCCCCTCGCCTCTCTCTCTTCCTTCTCTTATGGGCAGCCGGGCGGGGACACGCGTGTCCAGGAGAGTCGTTCGTCGCGGCAGGAGAGCAGAGCGGGGAGGCTGCAGACATCGCTTCTGCCAGCACCCGCTCTGCAAGAACGGCAGGATTCCCCTGCCGCGACGAATGACTCCGGAGGGACACGCGTGTCCCCGCCCGGCTGCCCATAAGAGAAGAAGAGAGAGAGGCGGGGGAGGAGAGAGAGGCGGGGGGGAGGAGAGAGGCAGAGAAAAAGCCGGGCGGCTTAATGTCATTGAATAAAGTAAGATGTGTGATACATTTGCCCGCTGCGCTGCGGCCACAACATCACATTAACCTTACAGGAATTGTTGCATTTCTCACATTGGCCGCAGCGCAGCGGCCAGTTCGCACATTGGCCGGCCAGAACCCGAAGTGGCCGGCCACTTCTAGTTCTGGCCAAACTTCGGGTTCTGGCCGTAACATATACACATGCAAGATGTTTTAAAGCACTTTAGGCCTGCAATTTAGCATTCAATGTGATTTCTGCCCCTACAACTCTGCTTTGCGTCGTTTCCGGATTTTTCCCCGGGACTTTTGGTGTCTATCCCACTCCGCCATGCCCCCCTCCAGGTGTTAAGGTGGCCACTAATGATCCAATCTTTTTCATCCAATCTTACCATTTATATGTAATATAAGGTAACTGCCTGAAGTATCCATTCAGTATATTCACTCAATTTACCCTTATACTACATAGATTTGGTAAGATTGGATGAAAAAGATTGGATCGTTAGTGGCCACCATTAGACCCCTTGAAACATCTTTTCCATCACTTTTGTGGCCAGAATAAATGTTTCTAGTTTTCAAAGTTCGCCATTGAAGTTTATTGCGGTTCGTGAAAATCGAACGTTTGGCGGAGGTTCGCGAACCGAAAATTGGAGGTTCGGGCCATCTCTACTACTAAGTCATTACATAATGTGGACCCTGGATACATGAAAGAAATGTTGCAGCTGCGTAGCAATCTCTGCAATCTCACATCCACAGGTTCTAATAATTTAGTCATACCCAGAGTCCACCTGGAAACTTTTGGTCCCAGAGCCTTCTGTCATGCTGCTCATACAATATGGAACTCCTTACCTTAGCAGATCAGGAAAGCTCCATCTCTGGACGTGTTTAAATCCTGAAAACCCACCTTTTCAGTCTGGCATTTGCAGAAATATAATTTTCGTTGTGTTAATACTTCATCCTACTACCAATTACTGAATCTGAGAGAGCCTAAGTGCTTTGAGTCCTATGGGAGAAAAGCGCTATAGAAATTTTATTGTTGTTATTGTTCCCAGCATTGCAGCTCGTAATAGCCCAGTACTCTATTCCCATCTTTATCAACTGACTGGAGATCTAATCCACCTATTGGATGGAAATAGCAGTGGAGCTCAGAAATTGCCACTGATATCTGTAAGGTCTTGTTTACTACTGCACTAATATGAAGTGGTGAAAAATTGCACGATCTCTGGTGCCGAACACAGTGATTCCAGCGCTGGAGATTTGGGCGCAGCCGGCGCCACCATAGGACATAATAGGAATTACGGCTATAGCGGTGCACAGGGATTAACTTCGGCACCAAAGAAGATGGAGCTGAAGTTACTTTTAAAACAATAATTCGGCTTCCAGCAATTGCTGGAAGCCAAATGATTTCATTCCCCACCATCCATGGCGGCCTGAAGGGGAAATAGTATTTTACACGGCCGGGAACTTGTGCAGCAGCAGGATCAGTGATATACCGGCTGTATCCGTGCCCAAGTCTCCCGCACCGATTCTTCTCGTACGTTCTGGTGCTGGAGACCCTTGTCCCAGCACTGGTGATTATTTCTGGGAATGGGAATTGGAGGGGAGAAGTGATTCTGCCTGATTATGTGTTGGGGAGGGGGGTGTCAATAAAAAATAGTGCACAATTTTCTCTACCCCAAATTCCCCCTCTCAGCTACTTTTTCATGCCACCCAGCTGGAAAAAAATTCCGGGGAGAACACTGTAATCTGTAAAGCGCTGCAAAATGTGAGCATATATATAAATACCATACAAAATAATAATAGCTGTGCCCAAACCTTGTTTTTTAGTATATGCTAGTGCTGTTCTCACCACTAGGTGGCAACTCTGCATTGATGTATTGGAGTAATTTGTAATATGTTAGTAAATTATTTTGTTTTTTTTTATAATACGTTCATTATGTGGCATGTCCTCAACAGCTTGAGATGGACTAAGGGCTCGTTTCCACTATCGCGAATCCGCATGCATCCAACGCATGCGGATTCGCACATGTAATGCAAGTGGATGGGCCTGTTTCCACTGTAGCATTGTTGAGGTGCGTTTTTTTCAGCGGTGAAAAAACGCACAAAAGAGCCGCAGAATTCGCCTGCGAGTGGAATGCATGCGAATCGCAGGCAATGTATTTAATAGGGAAATCGCATGCGTTTTTCTTACGCGATTACGCGTGCGATTCCGCATAGGAACCAAAGTAAATTAACACAGGCAGTGACATGGTTAAAAAAGCATATAGCCTAACCTATGCATGCGTAATCGCATAAAATAACACATAAAAAAACGCACCTGCATGCGATTTCATCAGCGGTGGAATCCAGGCGATTCCGCACCGCAATAGTGGAAACGAGCCCTAAATCACGGGAGTTCGCGGTAGATTCTTGTACTAATTCAGAGCAACAATAATACATACATATCAACTAATCAGTGATGTTGTTTGGGCTACGTAACCAAGTGACTCTTGTTGTCAAGGGAATGGCAGTTTCTCATTCAGTAAAGGGAATGATGTTCCTATTAAAAGGACCACTATAAAGAACAAATTTAAGTTAAAATCTGACAGAAGCGACAGGTTTTGGAATAGTCCATCTTCTCATGGGGGATTCTCAGGGTTTTTGTTTGCAAAAGCATTTCCTGAACAGTTGCTAAAATTAACTGGCAATATAGTAAGACTAGTTGACCTAAGCTCTTTTAAAAACGGGCTCTAGGTCTTTTCACGCTGCCACCGCCAGTCAGTGCACATGCGCGCACCTGTTCGCCCGGCTCCCTGGCCCCGTCCTCCTGTCCCAACGGCTGCCTGTCCTGCACATGCGCAGTACCGCAACACACGGACACAGGGACAGGAGGACACAGGGATAGGATACCAGCCAGCCTCCCTACTCAACTGCACACTATTTTGGCAGTTTAATAATAACTGAAATACTGCTGTTTCAAGCTACAGAGCAGCAAAGCGTTCCACTGCTAGGAAAACAATACATTTTATTGATTCAGGTGATTTCTCACTACAGATAGATTTGCTGATGAGACATGAGTAATACTTTAAAAAAAAAAAAAGCAACAAAACAGAAAAATTCTCTCCTTTTGTGAAAACTTTCTACAGGAAATAAATGAGACAAAAATGTACTTATGAGTGTAGGTAGTCACAAATTTTAGACAACCAGTTTAGATATGTGGAAACGGGCCATCTGCTGTCAGTTTTGTCCTTTGTCTGCAGTTACTTGCTACAAATGAGCAAGAAATGTCTCGCAGTGGCTTCAATGCATTGCTCAAAAAGAGGTTCTCGGTTAAAGAACTAGATAACTGTGCACTGGTCTACTTTAGGGGACCCAACAGGAATCCCCATACATAAACGGCTACTTCCTGCTCTTGGCAAATTTACTATATTTGGTTGGTAACACAGATTTGTAAGAAATTGGGGAATGGGGGAAACACACAAAAATTGCACACAAAACCTTTCGGGCTTCAGGAATGGTGCTCGCCATGGATACCGCCTCCGCTCGCACGTTACTAAACCTATTTGGCTGGTGGCGTGGATAGTAATGCTTGCTGGGTCCCCTATTTCTTACAAATGGTTACCGTTTGTCTGTGGGGATTCTAGTTGGTTTCCTACAAAGTAGACTAGCTCCAATAACTGTAGAAGAGGCAGCCTATTGTGATAAGGTTTTACAGAAGGATGCCAACCTCTGCTAGTGATGATTGTAATCAGCTCATTAGGATTTCGCAAAATTTCATGTACATTTTCGCAATTATGCCTATACATTATTACGATTTCTAAATTAAATTGATTTCGCTTAGTCATTCGTAATTTTTGCGCAATTTCATGCCGGCTTTAGCAGTGAATAGCAAAGCTCCCATACATGCCATTGACACCGAAATTGCTATTACTATTATTATTATTATTTATTGTATTTATAAAGCGCCAACATTTTACGCAGCGCTGGACAATAAATATATACAATGATACAAGGATGACATACATAGGGTTATACACATAGAACAAAGTTATACATGCAAATTGTACAAAATACATGATCATGCAATATGGGCTGGTTAGGTAGGCCCAGTAATACAAGTACAGGCTGTCATAGGACAGGAGTACATGATCCTGTAGATTACACTAGGGAGTGGAGGACCCTGCCAGAGGCTTACAATCTAAAGGGAGGGGTGGAAACACTAGGGGGGGCTGTTAAATATTCCTTAGAGAGTTACTGTGTGGTAGGAGGTGGGTAGGCCATCATAAAGAGGTGGGTTTTGAGGGCTTGCTTGAATGTGTTGAAAGATCTGCATAAAGGTGGTAATTGAAGCCCAGGGAGGCGATAAGCTTGCCAATTGAGGAAGCGTATATGGAGAAAAGAAGGGGGCCTAGAACAGAGCCCTGGGGGACCCCAACTGTGAGGGGGGCAGGGGTTGAGGAGGAGCCATTGAAGGAAGTGGTGAAGGAGCGATTGGATAGGTAGGAGCAGATCCAGGCCAAGGCAAGACCATGGATGCCCATGGACTGTAGTGATTGGAGGAGGAGGGAGTGGTCAACAGTGTCAAATGCTGCAGAGAGGTCAAGGAGGAGCAGGATGGAATAACAGCCTTTGGCCCTGGCAAGGGTAAGGTCGTTGACCACCTTGGCGAGGGCTGTTTCAGTTGAGTGTGCAGGTCGGCATCCAGACTGTAGGGGGTCAAGTAGGTACATATGTTGATTGATTTTCTCAAAAACTACAAGGTCTTTTTGAAAAATTATTTTTTTTTATCTTGTACCCAATATACTCCTAAACACATGTAGCAATTTTGGTAGCAATAGCATATGTTGGGTCTTTGCTATTTACTGCTAAATTAAGCACAAAATTATGCAAAATGTCGCTAAAAAGTACGAAATATTACTATTACATACGAAATTAAGATTTTCTCTGAAATTTCGCATTACGATTACGATGCGAAATTTCGGCCCACCACCACTGACTTCTGCTTGGTGGTCACTGACAGGAGAGCTAGGTACACATATAAGATTGCTGTTGCTCGCAGGGATCCTCTCAGGAACGAGTGCTGTAAAGGCTTAAAGGGAAGGTTCAGGAACTGTTAACAAAAAATAAAAATCCGCATCCACTTACCTGGGGCTTCCTCCAGCCCGTGGCAGGCAGGAGGTGCCCTCGGCGCCGCTCCGCAGGCTCCCGGTGGCCGACCCGACCTGGCCAGGCCGGCGGCCAGGTCGGGCTCCTTCCGTGTTCTAAAATGCGCCTCACGGCGGCGCGCTGACGTCATCGGACGTCCTCCGGGCTTTACTGCGCAGGCTCAGTAGTTCTGAGCCTGCGCAGTAAAGCCCGGAGGACATCCGATGACGTCAGCGCGCAGCCGTGAGGCGCATTTTGGAACGCGGAAGGAGCCCGACCTGGCCGCCGGCCTGGCCAGGTCGGGTCGGCCACCGGAGACTATCGGGAGCCTGCGGAGCGGCGCCGAGGGCACCTCCTGCCTGCCACGGGCTGGAGGAAGCCCCAGGTAAGTGGATGCGGTGACCAGGCTATGTTTTTCAAAATAGGGCTCTGCATCTTTTTTTTTTTTTTTTTTTTTTTTTTCATAAAACGTTTATTGAAAAGTCAAGTTGGACATATACAGCAGAATTAGCTATTGCAAGCTATATCTTATACAGAAAAAGAGTAGCATTAACATGTGTTTTCTTCACTTATTATTGTTGCGAATAAACAAGCTGTAGAGGTATGAGATATATATGTTATAATGGAACAACAAAAAAATATATATATATCATGCACTTATTTCAGTTTGTCGTTCCATAGAATGCAAGGAGGAGTATTGCAACCTCTCCTCATTCCTGGAAGAGACAATTGTGAGCTTATTGAACAGAGGGCTAAAATTAGCCCCAATAAGCTATAAGGATGTATTTTTTTTTTTTTTTTTTTTAATGTACCGTGCATTCCTTGGCGTATCAGCCATCAGATTGTTCAGTATTCTGCGCATGGATCACCTCAACGTGCAACACTCTTAACTTTGTTCAGGGCTCTGCATCTTTAATGGCTTGCTGCAGAGCCACACAACGGTGCACACAAATGAATCCTCCCCCCTTTTCTGCTCACCAACGGAGCCTTCTGACATACATATTATATCATACGTTTTTTTTTTTCCTCGCTTCAGTGTCACTTGAAGGCTAGTGATGTGTCTGTTGCTATGGAAAGGAGGGCTAACAAACGGCGCATGACGATGCAGCGTTGAGTGGGCATGGTGATGAGAACAATACAATCCAGGGTCATTCAGGAGTAAATGAATGATGTCAAGCGCAAATCACAGTATTCTGAATCAGCTTCAGTTCTTAATATGTAGTCAATGATTCTTCAATGCAATGGGATGAGTATCCACTAACACCAGGACACCCTTTGGGGAACAAACTCACCAAAGACAGATGACCACCGTTAGATAAGTCAACAATGCTTTATCACCGGGGTCCTCTGTGTCATCAGGGTCCCAGTCCCTTGTGCCTCTTTAAGGGTTTGTGAAATCCTATTAGGACACAGAGGCACATTCTGTATACAATAACCTGCCTCTGTGTCCCTTCATTGTTCCTCCAGAAGGCTCTGCTGTCCCCCATTGTCACTAGCCTGCTGTTTACCTTCAGGCTGCCACTCGTCGCCGCTCCCCCGCCTTTCCCTCTTCACTCCTCACTTCCATAAGCTTCCTCCAATCGGCTTACAGAGGCGGGGAGGGAAGGGACAGAGGTAGGGAGCCGCGCTATACAGGAGGCGGGGGAGCAGCGGTGAGTGGCAGCCAGAAGGGAAACAGCAGACTAGTGACAGTCTGCCTGTTGCTAGACTGGAGGTTTCCATAATGGGGGACAGCAGAGGCCGGGCGGTGCCTGAGGGCACACTGTAAGGACACAGAGGCTGGTGAGTGTATGCAGAATGTGCCTCTGTGTCCTAATATTGATATCACAAACCCACCTCGGGTTCTCTTTAAAGGGTGCGCACACACATGGTTGGCCAGTTTTTCCACCTCCATAAAGTATGGGAACTTACCTACACAATCTATCCACAGTATTCAAAATCTGTTGGCCCACATACTATGGGGAGGTGGTCAAATTGGCCAATCATTGGCTCTTTTGGGCAGGGTGCGGCACTCTATAAGGTATGTGTTTGTAAATCGTTATCTTAATTATGTATTTCACACCCATTATTCATTGTGCAATGCTGCATAATATCTTGACACTTAGTAAAGCATGATAACATCAATAATAAATCAATGAATGCAAACATAAGCCGGTTAAAAAAGTTTGTAACAAATGTTTTCATCAATCATAAAAAAGGTCATAAAAACACGTTAGCTGCCTGTCCTGATCATGTTTTTACAGCTCCTCACCATCGGAAACAATTCTGAAAGAGAATAAAAGCAGGCTTCAGACATATTGAGGTGATGTCTATAGGTGTAGCTTACATCTGCAATTAGTGGCGTGTTTCCTGGAAGGAAAGAGATCCTTCACATGGGATCGATCACTTGATCATAATCATGGGTTTCAGAAGACATACTACCATTCGGCAATACAGCATAATCTCATTATAGTAAACTCCAAGGGACTGGGAAAAGCGGTTTACTAGGGCCCAGTATGCCCTGGTATATTTTCTGCTGCAAAGAACTAACTGCGCAGGCATAGAACTACTGCGCCTGCGCAGTACAGTCCGGATGACGTCAGCGCAACTCCGTGAGCCGCACGCTGAAGTGCAGTAGGCATCTTGTACCAGAGGGGACCCTGGGGCCACCAGCAGGGGAGCGGATCTGCGGCGAGGGCACAGGGCGGCTGCCAGGGCTGGAGGAGGCCCAAGGTAAGTAGATTTTTGTTTTTTAATCACCTCAGACCTGCCCTTTAAGTATACTTTAGGGCTGCATACCCAGGCGGGACAAACTGCTGGTACAGTATCCAGGGCTCCTTAAAAATTGCAGCAGTCACTGAAAAAGGCAACCACTTGCTTCCTGTGAGTGGCTCCAATACCTCCGTGAGCGGGACTTGCAGCACGTGTCCTGGAAAACTTTCTGCTCATACTCATGTCAATCATAAAGCCTCTCTTCAAAATGCAGCCAATCACGATACCTCTGTGAACGGGACTTAAAACTCTCCTCTTCACTCTCCTTAGTTTTGCAGCGAGACGGCCTGCTCTGATCTGTACCATTAGTTAGAACTAATGGTGCATATAGTCAGCCCAGTGACTTTTGAACTCTGGATATACAATGTCTCCCCATCACCTGGAGTCTGTTGTTTGTTATATTTTAGGAAACAGGTGATCTTATCTATTTAGCTAGAATGCCTGTGAAAGCCTCCTTAAGTGGCAATTAAGGCATCTAATTACATTTATTTATGTTTGCAAAAGAATGTTTCTCCTCTGTATCTCCAATTTATATAAGCTGCGTTTTTTAAAATCTTGTCAGTATATGCAGGAACTAAGTCTGATGAAGGCTTATTATTAGCCGAACGCCTACTTTTTATTTATCTCTAACTTAGCCAATACATGGTATCATCCTGATTCAAAACTTTTTGCTTTTACCCTCGTTACCGTATTTGTTGGATGATAAGACACTCCTGAATATGTCACACCTAGGTTTAGAGGACAGCAAAAACAGAAAAATAAACTAAACCTGGTGTGACCATGATGCAGGGGCATCTTATGAATCTCCCCCCCCCAATTATTGTCCCCCTTGTACCTTGTGGCCCTTTCTCCTGTGTCTTCCTGTCCCAGTGTCCTTTGTCCTCCCCTATCCTCTGTACCCCTGTGTCCTCTGCCCTACAGTGTCCCTGTGTTGTCTGGTGTGCCCATTCCCTCCAGTGTCTCTGTCCCCCACCCCATCCGGTGTTGCTGTCTTCCATTCCCTGTCCCCACTGGTGTCCTCTGCTCGTTATATACGAACATAAGGTGAAGGCTGCTGTTACCTGGAAATTTCTTCAGGCTACGGAAGTAGCCGCACAGCTTTTGAAAAGATCAACAAATCAGGCGGGGGGCACTGCCCCAGATCGCCAATCACAGCCACGCACTGCTCCCTTCTTGCTTAACAGGAGCCGATGGTCTTAAAGGGAACCTAAACTGTGAGGGCTCGTTTCCACTATTGCGGTGCGGAATCACCTGGATTCCACCGCTGATGAAATCGCATGCGGATGCGATTCCCCATGCGTTTTTTGCCGCGAATTCGCATAGGTGAGGGTATATGCGATTTTAATCATGTCACTGCCTGTGTGAATTTACAAAAACGCATGGGGAAACCGCATGCGATTTCCCTATTAAATACATTGCTTGCGATTCGCATGCATTCCACTCGCAGGCGAATTCAGCGGCTCTTTTGTGCGTTTTTTCACCGCTGAAAAAAAACGCACCTCAACAATGCTACAGTGGAAACAGGCCCATCCACTTGCATTACATGTGCGAATCCGCATGCGTTGCACGCATGCGGAATCGCGACAGTGGAAACAAGCCCTGAGGGATATGTATTTTTCCTTTTAAACAATACCAGTTGCCTGGCAGCCCTGCTGATCTCTTTAGGTGCAGTAGTGGCTGAATCACACACCTGAAACAAGCATGCAGCTAATCCAGCCTGACTTCAGTCAGAGCACCTGATCTGCATGCTTGTTAAAGGGCTGTGGCTAAAAGTATTAGAGACACAGGATCAACAGGACAGCCAGGGAACTGGTATTATTTTAAAAGGAAAAATCCACATCCTTCTCAGTTTAGGTTCCCTTTGAGGGCGGAACCATGGTTCCATCATTAGGGCCAATCACTGCACTCCCTCAGTAGCAGGCTTTAAATCTGTGGAGCGCTTTCCATGACTTTAGTTTATTTTAATCAATCAATCTGTTTTTTAGCATTATTTATGTTTTCCAGCAGCTTCAAGCCATCGAGCACAAGTGGATAAACTGGCCCTCTGGGCTAGTGCAAAAATTGAGCTCACAGCAACCAATCAGTATCTTGATCCGGACATGTTCTCAATTTTTGTATCCGTTTTGCACCATTTCTCTTTGCACTGATTTTGAAAAACGTAGACCACAGTTTTTAGGTTAGGCCACCATCAGCAATAGTTGCAAATTTACCGTCTGCACACTACTTTGAAGCAAAGGAAGCTATGCTCATACACTTTAGGGCCCAGGATTTAAAGGAGAAAGGAGGTGCCGACAGGAGTGGTCAATTGTTTGCTTCCTTGCTAGTGTGAGTAGCGTAGGGACCTTTTTGAACGGGAGAGAACCGCAATGCTGGTGAAAGGGTTCAGTACAGAATGCTTTTGCATGCAAATCATTTTGGAAGTGAATATCCTCCAGTAGTGCAATCAAATAGAACATGCATTTAAATTGTTTTTATCCTTACTAGCTTTCCAGTTGTGAGTGTTTGTGTGCAGAGGGTTAATGATTATTTGCACACTACTTTAGTCTGGTAAGCTGAACCTCAAGCCGAACACTGATGAACACAAATGCATTTATTTGTACAAAATAAAATTTGACATGAAGAGAGCTGAAAAATGTGAAAGGTAAGGTCTGAAAGAGCTTCACAATCAACCAAATGTTATGGGAGAGCTCACTGGTACGGCAAGCGCAATATTACTTCATAAGGAAAGGAAGTTTGTCCCGTTCGACCAATGAGCGTTTCATTTAGTCTTTAACAATTGCTTCTGTCTGGTTCTCTGCCGCTGCTTTCAGCTGCCACCGGCGCTCAAAGTATCTGTAGACACGCAAACTACACAAATATCCTCCATACACCGTCAGCAGTATCATGGAGCCAGAGAATGCCTTGTACCCAACATCGGCAATGCGCTTGCCGGAAACCATCTTTAACCTAGAAGAGAAGAAAAAATGTTGCTGAATAGACAAGCAAGAGTGTAAGGAGAAAAACTGCCTATTGTACCTCAAAATGACTTGCATTACATTTTCTAAGCCAGTAGTAACTACTACAGAATGATGCGACAAACAGTTTTCACTGAAGGTCTAACATGATATTGTTGGACCTAAGTGGACCTGAACTCAGAACTCCTCTCTGCTCTAAAAGATGCACAACATCATAATAACTTAAGAAAAAAAACATATATTTATTACAACTGATACAAATCCTAAAATAAATTTGCACAGTTTCTACTTCCTGATTCATGGAAGCAGATATATTGTTTACAGCCTGTGCTTTCGAATGGGTTTATCTGCCATAGGCAGTCATGTGACACAGGGAAGATCAATTATAACGTGTGATTAGACACAAATGAGGGGGAATTAAGCAGGCTAAACTCTCTAAATACATTCAGGGTGCATTTCTCTACATTTTCCTTCTGTCCTGAGCAAGAGTTCAGGTCCACTTTAAAGATAAAATGTGGGGTCATTACTAATGACCTCTTCACATAATACTGTATTCAATTTTCCCTCCTAAAATATCCCCCCTCCGATTACCTTCTGAGGTAATGTAACCCCTCCCCTCCTCTCTCTACCCCTACGGTGCTCCTGGTTTCAAAATTGCAAGTGCTCCTGGGGTCCTCTCCAAGAATAACTAATACAGAAAAAAATGCATACCTTTTGTATTTTTGGGGTTGTGTTTTTAAGATAAAGGTAACCCTGTTATCAGAATTTTTCACCAATAAGTGAGGTTTATCAATTACTGTTGTACTTTCTATTTATATTGCTGTGGGTGCATTGTCTGTATCATTATGTACCCCTTGTTTGTTTTTCTACTTTGTACAGCGCTACGGAATATGCTGGCGCTTTATAAATCAATAATAATAATACAGTAGAATCCCTTTATAGTAAACTCCAGGGGACCAGGGAAAGTAGTTTACTATATAAGAATTGGTTATATATTGTATATTTATACAGATACATTTGCTGGGACCTAAGGAATGAGTTAACTATATCCAGAGGTTTACTATATCAGAGTTTACTATAGCAAGAGTCTACTGTACAGTAAATACATATAGCCATTAATATGGATAATGGCCTTGCCATGAAGAATATCATATATCAGCATAGCATAGTGAGCAGCCCATGCCAATTCGAACCACAACCAGAAAGCAAGCCCAATGTATCTGACAAGAGGTAAATGATTCTCTGTGGAGGTGGAGTGACTGGCACCTTACCCTGAAAACTGCACAGGTCCTTTTACATTGGCAGACTAAACCCACAAGAGCCCGCAAAAGCAATAAAAGTCTATGGAGACTTTCATATTTACTGCGGCCCCTTGCGTGGCGCCGCAAGTGCCCGATCGACGCATAGCTAGTAGCGCGTTACCGCTGGACTTCTGCGATGGTAGAAGTAATGTAAGTCAATAGGCAACGCATACTTTTCAAAAAAAAGTTGGAGGCGCAGCTGCAATACCAATGATGGAAAACTTTGGGAATCCCAGTGACGTACTTCCTGTCCAGCAGGAGCGCATGTGCAACAAATGCGACTTGGACATAGTACTGGACCGTCCAGCAGGGGACAGGAGCGACCCGGGAGACGGTGAGGGATGGAGCGGCCTCAGGGGGGCTGGAGGAAGCCCCAGGTAAGTATAAAACCTGAGACCCTAATTCATCTCAGGTTCCCATTAAAGTACACCTGAAGTGAGAGGGATATGGAGGCGGACATTAATTTCCTTTTAAACAATGCAAATTGCCTGGCTGTCCTGCTGATCCTCTGCCTCTAATAGTTTTAGGCCTCTTTCACAGTGCGACGTTAAAGTCGCATGTTAGAAAATGTTTCAACGCAGACTAACGCACAGCAATACTAAGTCTGTGCGACATTCACAGTGCACACGTTGCGTTTGTGTGTAACATGTAGCGTTATTAGAAAGTCCTACATGCTGTGCGTTATACACGTTATTAGCTACGCATACTTTTCATTGCCTGTATGCTCTACTGTATGCAACGATATCAGAGCATTAAGTTGCGTTGCGACTTTTTTGGGGCGTTGTATTGTAATTTGAGTTGTGACTTTAACGATGCATCAAACCGCAACGTCCTACTGTGAAAGAGGCCTTAGCCATAGACCTTAAACAAGCATTTTAGGGATTAGCAACATGCTTGTTTCAGTGTGTGATTCAGGCAATATTGCAGCCAAAGTGATCAGAAGGACTGCAAGGCAACTGGAAAAAACAAAAAAAAACTAACAGACTCCATATGACTCTCACCCCTCAGTGTCTAGACAGGAAGTGATAGAGATCCTTACAGTCAGGAAGACACAACCGCAATTAAAGTCCAAGAGATGATCAAATGCTTTACCGCACTATTCAAAACTACAATATACATTTTCCTGGAATCTGCCTTTCATAGTCTAGAGATTAGATAATATTCCAATGATACCAAATTATGGAAAGGAATTTATTTTTCTTTAGCTAAAGCCATGCGTAGGACAACTGAAGTCAGAGGGATTTGGAAGATGCCATATTTCCTTTTAAAGAGACAGTAAAGCGGGGAAAAAAATATGATATAATGAACTGGTTGTGTAGTACGGATAATTACTAGAACATTAGTGGCAAAGAAAATATTCTCATATTTTTATTTTCAGTCTTATCGTTTTTTTTTTATAACATTGCATCATTCTCTAATATTTTCCGTTTACACAGCATACTAAAATGATTTTACATAGCAAGCTATTGAAATTTTGAACTGTCCTCTGCTGAGAAAAAAAAACAATACAGTGCCAAACACTTGAGACAACAAGCTTCAGAAGACAGAGCTCTCTGTAACTTTGAAAGTCATGGAGCTCAATGGTTCTTTTGCATAGATAACAACTGGAGTTTCTTAACTCTTCCTGTACTGGATACAATATTAGACTTATGTCTCTGCTCCTAATGTTTTATTTCTTAGCTGTACTACACATCCAAATCATTATATCATAATTTTTTTTCCGCTTCACTGTCTCTTTAAGCAATACCAGTTGCCTGGCAGCCCTGCTGATCATCTGCCTCTAATACTTTTAGCCATAGAACCCAAACAAGCATATGCAGATCTGGTGTTTCTTATTGTCAGATCTGACTAGATTAGCCACATGCTTGTTTCTGGTGTAAATCATACACTACTGCAGCCAAATAGATCAGCAGGACAGCCAGACAACTGGTATTGTTTGAAAGGAGATACATATGACAGCTTAATTTTTCTTTTAATGTTTAATAAGCCTGATGAATTTTTATGTTAATCTGATTTTTTTTTTATGGCAACTATGGTTTGCTACACAGTATATTTTTTGTGAAAATAACCACCCCTATTTGTTCACCATCTTACTTCAGGCCAGTAGATTAGCGAGAATCTTCTTTAATAGATTAGCATCGGGATTAGATAGTGAGATACCACACGCCCTGAGATGGCATTTTTCTATAATGAGGGATTACTGTACTACTTTCTCAACAAACCAGCAAGATGGAACGTTTATAAACCCACAGCGACCAATCAGAATATGCCCCAACAGAAGTGAATTAAGAGTCATTAAGAGTAACAGCATCCTAAAGTGATGCGACAACACAAACAAAATCCTCAATCCTCAAATGTAAGCAAAAGCATAAATATAAAGCACACACACATATAAATAACCACACTTCAAAAAACCCGCTGAAAGGAAACTTGAATGGAGAGAAATATGGACAGTACAACAGCTTGAGTCCTCTGAAAACAAAAAAAATTGTATGTTTAAATGATGAACCTTATTTTATTACTTAACGCGGTAGATTACAATAAAAGGTTTTTGAGACAGATCTGGGCTCTGTCAGGCATGGTGCCCAACAAAAAGACCTAACTAGCCCACAAGCTGGTTATTACCAGTATAATACACTCCATTAGCCATTAAAAGGGATCATTTAACCCAGACGTGGACAAGTCAAAATGGGATTCTGGAGCCAGCTTCGGAATCCCATTTTGGAAAACAGAAATGTTATGTTAAGCACAGCTAGCTGACTTTCTATGCACAAAGTGACATCATAAAAATCCTTACTTATCTTCAGCAGGCTGTGTCAGCAAAGGGGCTAGTTACATACTCGCCTAAAGCCCAATCTACATGATACGATTCTTTGTACGATTCGATTACGATTCTATTTACGATCCGATTAAATCCAACATGTCCAATAGGGATTCGATTAGATTCAATTCGATTTTCCATTGCAAAACAATGGCAAATCGAATTGAATCGAATCCTGATCGGACATGTCGGATTTAATCCGATCGTAAATAGAATCTTAATCGTATCGTGTAGATGGGGCTTAAGAAGAGAAAAGCTCTGGATCTCTTAGAGCCTTCGCAGTCCACTGTGCGCCCCCTTATTCCACCGTCGGCTCTCCTTTCAAATTTCCTGCCGGCTGCACCTTTGGGTCTCTGAGTACTTCTGAGCAGCTCCATAGTGTGCACGTGCAAATCTGCAACCACCCGAGGAGACCTGAAAGCTTCCTTGACATTTAACTGTACCTGAACTCTTGCACAGGACAAAAAGAAAACAAAGAATGCACCCTGTATGTATTTAGAGAGTTTAGCCTGTCTAATTTCTGCTCATCTGTAACTAATCACTAATCACAACTGTAATTTGATCTCTCCCTTGTGTCACATGAGTGCCATGGCAGATAAGCTTATTTGAAAGCACATGTTAACAATATGTCTGCTTCCATGAATCAGGAAGTAGAAACTGTGCAGATTCATTTTAGGATTTGTATCAGCTGTACCAAATAATTTTTTTGTTTTAATATTATTATGCTGTTGCTTATCTTGTAGAGCAGAGAGGACATTCTGCTTTAACCGCTTGCTGACCGCGTCACGCCGATGGGCGTGGCGGCAGCCCCAGGACCGCCTAATGCCGATCGGCGTAAGGTCCTTGGGGCGGGTATTGCAGGAGATCGCGATCGCGCATCTCCGCATAAATGGCAGAGCTCCACTCCGCCTTCAGTCTCCCAGCGGCGATCTAAGGCAGCGCTGTACTGGGGACAGCCATGTAACACGGCTGTCCCCTCCAGAGGCAGGGAAGTGATCGGCTGTCATAGGCTGAAGCCTGATTGGCTGGCGGGGAGAGGGAGAATTAAAATTAATAATAAAATAGTAACAAGTAGTAAAATAAACAAATAAATATTTATTTAAAAAAATAAAAAAACACCTGGTGTGCGATCAGACTCCACCAACAGAGAGCTCTGTTGGTGGGGAGAAAAGGGGGTGGGGTGTTAATCACTTATGTGCTGAGTTGTGCGGCCCTGCAGGGAGGCCTTAAAGCTGCAGTGGTCCAATTTCAGAAAAATGGCCTGGTCTTTAGGGGGGTTTAACACTGCGGTCCTCAAGTGGTTAAGAGCCGGTTCACACTGGCATTAAAAACTGTTCATTTAGCGGAACTAAATGGACTGGATCTAAATGGATGAGAACAGATCCTGTGTTAATCACAACGGATGGATGCAACGTTAATCACATTGCTCTATTTAGCCGGACTGCAAGTCTGTAGTAACCAAGATTTTTCCAGATTGACAGATGTCTTGCATTGATTGCACGCTAACGGAATGTAGGGTCACGGATGGAAAACTGATCCGTTTGACGGATCCATTTTTGATCTGTGCAGTGTGAAGTTGAACTCCACCAGTACAAAAATGTATGTAAAAAATGTTTTTTTCTCTATATAAATCATTTTGAAACTGAATATCATTAAATATTAACTTTCAATTTTGGTGTGTGGCCGTTACATCTTTAGGAAACTTGCTGGAAACCATGGCAACTTTTTGTACACTCAAAGGTCACCTCTCTTTGTTTTCCATATTTCATAACCAGCACAAAGCAGGAAGTACACTTTACTGCATTATTTTTTTTCACTTTTACAGCTTCACTGAGTTTAATGCTATGACACATTCTTTCCACTGGCAGGAGGAACCCTACACATCAATAGGAATGTTGGGACTCCATATGCAGTTAGGAATAATCACTCCCATCTCAGAACCAGCATCTCTTCCGAAACCTCTCAACCTTCAAGCGCACCCATAAAACACTCTGTTTCTGATTAGCACAGGATCTAACCTAGAAGATTCTGCTATCAGCCTCTGGACAAGCTGCGGTTGCTAGTCTACTTTAGGGGACCCAGCCGGAAAACTCATAGGGAAATTCAGCTAATGTGATTCGGTGGACGGCATCCTCTAAAACTCCTAGGTTTCCACAGCACAGCACCCTCTTACAGCTTTGTGCTGTAAGAGGGTGCTGTGGTTAAAATGAGGACAGTCAGCCAGACAACTGGTATTGTTTAAAAGGAAATAAATATGGCAGCTTCCATAGGTCTCACACCTTGGGCTTCTTTTAAAAATGTCATGTCACTAAAGTACTATATAAAAAAAAAAATCATTTCAGCATCACAAGCTTTATTCGTTTTGCATCAACTTGCTTTCAAAAGCAATCACCCTTTTCCTGGTTCAGCACAGCACAATAATGCAATGCACATTGCTCAGCACATTTCCCAGCAAGTGACAGCAGAGACAGGAGCTGTGGAACTGCAAGTCCCAGCATGCCCTGCCAGCTACACGCCGCATGGGCAGACAGCTGTCATTTTCTGTTATGATAAGGCCCCGCAGAGACACAATCATCGACCTTACCTGTGACTCTCACTCCTCTATTATTGTACTTCCTGCAGGAAAGACGTAATACCTCCCAAACACCAGCGTGACTACAGCCTGTCTGTTTACCACTAGAGTCTCTATGGTGGGAGGCGGAACACGTGGGTAGCTGTGATGTAATGTTTGGTGGAAGTGAAGTGCTGCTCTCCTCTCTTGATACTATACACTGTACAGTATACACAAACTGTTAGCAGGGAAAGGGGAGAAAGAGCAGAATTTTTTAATCTCATTTTTCATATTTGAAAAGATTCTGTTGTGCTGGTGGTTCTATTTTTTGATACATAATGAATCCTCCCCACAGAGAAGTTATAAAGTTATACTGTAGGTAGATCCAGGGTCCTGAGTTCTACCGAAGAAATATAAAAATCAACTTGCAAGTTTTTCTCCCCCCTCTGTTTTACTTTGCAATAACATGGCTTAAAGGAGTCATCAGGCAAACTATAGTAAAATGAGTGGTACTTACCGGGGGCTTCCTCCAGCTCCAAGCTCCCAGGATGTCCCTCGCCGCAGCCGTTCGTCGCAGGTCCGTCCCGGTCCCCGGCGATGACGTCAGAGCGACCTCCAGGTCACTCTGTACTGGGCCTACGTGAGCGGCGCTGTGAATCACCGCCACATGGGCCGGAGCGGAGTGCGCAGGCGCAGTAGTTCTGCGCTTGCGCAGTCTGCTCCGGCCCACGTGGCGGTGATTGACAGCTCCGCTCACGCAGGCCCAGTACAGAGGAAGCTCCCGGTAAATACCACTCATTTTACTATAGTTTGCCTGATGACTCCTTTAAAGCAGAACTGAAGATTGCTATAAAAACAAACAGTTTCACTTACCCGGGGCTCTCCCAAGCCCCCTGTAGCTGTCCTGTCCCGCGCAGGTCCTGCACAATCTTCCGTTCTCACGCTGCGGTGCAGTTCAGTTATTGCCAACTTGTAAGTCAACGGCAACTGCGCACCAGGGGCCACGTGTATCTTTCTTTGCGTTACCATCCTGCAGTGGACGGTAACCTGAAGAAAGATACACGATTTCCACCTAATCTTACTAAAAGATTGATTTGTTTTCTGAAAAGAAAGAATTCCTGCCATACACTGCACATCAATTTCCGATAGATTTCAGCGGGGAATCTATGAAAATCGATGGAACCGCAGCATTGCAATGCAAAGCTATGGAACCTCGATCTACCAATGCTCTTGCACTGCCCCGATCAAATTTTCCATTCTATCCAACTTTTTTTTTCTGTCGATCTCTGGCCAAAAATTGATTGATCTGACATTTTCAGGAATGAATTTCCAGCAGATTAATCAAATCTGCAGGGGAAAAAAAGGGAAAATTGGTGAGTGTATGGGCATCTTTAGTGGGGATTGAAGAAGAACTTTCTGGTCCCTTTTGAACAAAAATGCAAGTTTTAAGTTTATCTCAACTTCTGACTGGAAATGATGAATGTAACTATATAGCTCATGAGTCAGCACCACCAGTACATAATAGGTTATACATAAGAAACCAGCATTAAGGCAGTAACAGACCACTGTTTCAAAATGTTATTCCTTTATCAAGCTGCAATACACTGAGCCAGAATGGCGCACTCATTTATATACACCAAACCTTGAGGTGTCCAACCAATCGACACCTTAGACCCCTCCCAATAGGTGGAGTCTGCTAATTAGGGATAGTCTGAGATGCTGTGATTGGTTGGACACCTCAGGGTTTGGTGTATATGAATGAGTGAGCCATTCTGGCTCAGTGTATTGCAGCTTGAGAAAGGAGTAACACCCTGAACCTGTGGTCTGGCTCTGCCTTAATGTGTGCCGACTCATGAGCTATAGTTACATTGTTGGTTTCTTTGGGATATGAGGATTGAGTCTTGGCAAACCATCTTATATATCTGGCCATCTGGGTGCTCCAGAACTCTTAACTGCCATTGCATTACATCCTGCTTTTTGATTGCACCATGGCTACATCGGATGGAGCTTCTGTGAAGAACAATTTTTCTTATACTGTAGAACAGGCCAACGAGATCATAGCTGCCGTTGAAGGTAGAGCGGTCTTCCTATGGGAACCTCTGCAGAAGGAATTGGAGAATGTCAGGAAGAGCCGGATTAACCTGGATATACACGCCAAGACTCTGGCTGAATACTGTCGGTCTGGGAAGATACCTCGCAGAGTTAGATCTCAAGTCGCACCTCTAATGTTTCTCAGTGACAACCAGTTTTGTTCCACATGGGAAAAGATATGGAATAAGGCATCCCTGGATTCCATGCTCTTGACGATTGTACGCATCCAACAGGAGCTACCTTTATTGGATGCTAAAATTTCTAAACTGGAAAAAAAAATTAAATGTTTGATGGATGAGGAGGACTTTAACAAATTTCTTGATGAGTTAAACAAGAAACTTGATGATTTTACCAAATCTGTGGAAGCCACCAAAAGAGCCACGTTTATTCGTGATACATCTGACTACAATGGTGGATATGTGTATTTGTGGCAAAAACAAGTATTTCCTAGACTTATAAACAGAAAACCTAGGCAATCTAAGAAGTGTCCAACAGGCTATCTGACTGACACCCCTGGTGGCGAATCTTCCTCAACCAACAGTGCTGTCACCTCTAGAGATAACTCCCCAAACTACAGGGGAAGAGAAGATGTGGGGACTGCCTGTTCAAACAATAGCAAAACCGCCAAGAGCTCCATAACCCTACGACAGAGGAGGAAGTGATCCAAAAAGAATTGGGGCTTAACCTCACTGGCAGTTTGATTCTTTCCTGATTGCAATGCAGTAATTTTTTTTTTGTCATGTATCTTAAGACCCTAAAAGCAGGGGGAAAAAAATCATACTGCAGAGAGATTTCCTGCAGCCCCTGCATATTACTCATCTCCCTGGGATCCAGCACTGCAATTCTTCCTCCTGTCCTCCGGGTGCTGTTTTACCCGTGATGAGATCGCCGTCTGTCATGTGACAAACAGCAATTCCACCCGAGGGATCGAGAGCCTCTGGGGACAGGAAGAAGACTGGCTGCAAGCGTCCAGATCCCTGGGGAGGTGAGTAACAAACACCACCTTGCTGCATTCTTACACCTCCTGGGGTTCACCCCGAGCCAGGCTCGTTATCACTGCTCACAGCATTTATTATTTTTTCACCTCTTACTACACTTTCTCATGAGGAGAGGCATGTTTTCAATTATGGTGTATCTTTCGCTCTGATTCATTTGCCTAACTTCTTCAAATTTGATATTGAATTGTTTTGCTTTTTTTTAAAAGTAAAATAAAAAAAAATGAGCAATTTGCATTATACATCTTTAGAGAGGAGCTATGATGATGATACTATGATGATTGCTTTATATTTAAAGGACATCAGAGGAGAGCCAGTTGCCTAAAGCTTTAAGCCTAGTACACACATTCAATTTTGATTGACCAATTTTACCACCTTCATGTAGTATAAAGGTCAACAGATGCTGAATACTAGGAGCAGATTGTGTAGGTAAACCCTCATACTATATGAAGGTGGTAAAATTGGTCATTGATTGGTCAATAATAATTGAAAGTGTGTACCAGGCTTACTTACCTGGGGCTTCTTCCAGCCCCTAGAAGTCTCTCTGGTCCCAGACTGTAGTTCCGTCGCTCACCTCAGATGTCCTTTAACTACCTAATGCCAATTGGCGTCAGGTCCTAGAGCTGGCTACTGAAGGAGAAAGCGCGCACCCGCTCGGGAGACTGTTAGACGGCGTGATCGCCGTCTATTTACAGTGCAGCTCTGCGATCAGCAGCAGGGCTGCACTGGGACAGTCGTGTGACACGGCTGTCCCCCTGGGGGACAAGAGAGTGATTGGCTCTCATAGGCAGAAGCCTATGACAGCTGATCGCATGATTGGCCAGCTGGGGCGAGAGAGGAGATTTCTGAAAAAAAGCCAAAGACAAAATTAGTAAAAAAAAAAAAAAAAAGAACCTAAATATTCATTAAAAAAAATAAACACAAGGGGAGCGATCAGGGAGAAGGGGGGGGGGGGGGGGGGGGGGAAATCACTCATGTGCTGTGTTGTGCGGCCCTGCAGCTTGGCCTTAAAGCTGCAGTGGCCAATTATTAAAACAGGAGCCTGGTCTTTAGGGGGGTTTACCACTGTGGTCCTCAAGTGGTTAAAGGACAACTGAGGTGAGTAGAATATGGAGGCTGCCATATTTAAATCCTTTTAAACCATACCAGTTGCCAGGCAGCCCTGCTGATCTATTTGGCTGGGGTGGTGTCTAAATCAAACACCAGAAACAAGCATGCAGCTAATCTCGTCCGATCTGACAATGTCAGAAACCCCTTATCTGCTGCATGCTTGTTCAGGGTCTATGGATACAAGTATTAGAGGCAAAGGATCAGCAGGGCAGCCAGCCATCGGGTATTGCTTAAAAGGAAATGAATATGACAGCCTCCATGTCCCTCTCACTTCAGTTGTCCTTTAAACAACTCGGGGAAACAAGAATGACACAGGAAACACATCTGGTGGTAAGTGCTTAGGAGAATTGCTAGGAGCACCAAACATTATTTAAAGTACATTGTACATTATGCACCAGGACGTACGGGCAGTGTTGCCAACTCATCCCTTTAATTACTGACACATCTAAGTTATACAGGTTCTGGGGCTATTTGCACATAATCAGTGCTTTAACTGCATCTACTTAGCCACAAAACCTGTATAATATGTGTCAGTAATTAAAGGGATGAGTTGGCAACACTGCGTACGGGGGTTATGGCTTAACTACTATTCGGCAAGGGAGGGATATTAAAGTGAGCCCGAGGTGAGAGTGATATGGAGGCTGCCATATTGATTTCATTTTAAACAATACCAGTTCCCTGGCAGTCCAGCTGATCTTTCTGGTCAGTAGAGTTTAAATCACTCACCTGAAACAAGCATGCAGCCAATCATGTCACATTTGTCATAGACCTCTGATCTGCATGCTGCTTCAGGGTCTATGGCTTCAAGTATTAGAGGCAGAATATCAGCAGGACAGCCAGGCAATGTGCATTATTTATAAGGAAATAAACATGTCAGCCTCCATATCCTTCTCACTTCGGGATCACTTTAAAGAAAACATGTAATGTAAAAAAGTGCTCCCTGGGGGTACTTGCCTCGGGAGGGGGAAGCCTCTGGATCCTATTGAGGCTTCCCCCGTCCCACAGTGGTCTCGCTAGGCCCCTCCGAATAGCGGGCATGTAAATATTTACCTTCCTGGCTCCAGCGCAGTAGAAGCTCTCGGCTCGGGATCAGTCGGAAACAGCCGATCCCTGCGCCATAGAGCAGACCCTACTGGGATCGTCTGTTTGTGCCTTGGCCCATCAGAGCCGGGGAGGGTAAATATTGCAAGCACTACTTTGCCTATGCCACAGCACAACAAATTGTCGGCTGTGGTTTTGGAGGGGCCCAGCGCAGGGCCGCCATCAGAAATTTTGGGGCCCCACACACATCATCAGGCCTGGGCCCACCCACTGGTTGCTGTGCCCGCCCACTAGCCAACCCATGTCCGTGCGCGAAGTGTGCTGCACCGAAAAACGTGCATGGATTCGACACTGAAGAAAGCAGCATGCACAGCATGTGGTGGCAAAAAGTGGGCGTGACCATGACATGTGTGGGTGGAGCAAAATACTAGCAAAATACAGGTAGTCCCTGGTGACTACAAATGAGATAGGGACTTGTAGGTCCATTCTTATCCTTTATCTGTTCTCTTTTGTCCCCCTCTTTTCTTCCTGTGCCTCTTTTGTTCCCCTCTGTCTCACCTCACCTCAGTTTGTGCCTCTTGTGTCCCTCTGTGTGATCTCATGTTCCCATCTCATCTCTTGTCTCCCTGTGCCTCTTTTATCCCCCTGTGTTACGTCTTGTCCCCTTCTGTCTCAGCTCTTGCCCCTGCCCTAGCCAGCTACAGGTGCCCCCAGTATAGGTAGCCAGGTATAGGTTCCCCCAGTATAAGTTGCCAGCTATAGGTGGTGCCCGGGTAATGGTAGCCTGGCATAGTTGCCCTCAGTATAGGTAGCCTGGTATGGGTGGTGCACCAGTATAGGTTAGCCAGGTACAGGTGCCTCCAGTATAGGTAGCAAGCTATAGGCGTCCCAGTATAAGTATTGGCTACTTATACTTGGCGTATAGGTGGTGTCCCAGTATAGGTAACCAGGTACAGGTGGTGCCCTCAGTAAAGGTAGCCAAGTATAGGTGGTGCCACAGTATAGGTAGCCAGGTATAGGTAATGCCCCAGTATAGGTAGCTAGGCATAGGTGGTTCCAGCCCCAGTATAGGTAGCCTGTAGCCAGATACGAGAGTGCCCCAGTATAGAAAGTCTGCTGTAGCGGGCTCACTCATCTGCTCCCCACGTTCAAGCGCTTATGTCACTCTCCTCTCAGTGCTGGACCGAGGTGTGCTGGTTAGTGAGCCACATACCCGCAGCCAGCACATACAGATCTTCCAGTGTTTTGGGGGGCCTAGGGCCCCCAGAAGCCGTGGGCCCCTCACTGCAGTGTCAGTTGTCCCCCCCCCCCCCCCCCCCGATGGCTGCCCTGGCCCAGCGAGACCACTGTGGGATGGAGGAGGACGGGAAAGCCTCGATAGGATCCCCCTCCCAAGGAAATTACCAACCCCCCCCCCCCTCCCGGGCCAATTTTTTACATTTTAAAAAAGGGGTTTTTTTTATTGCTTGAAAATAACACTAAGGCCTCACTTCACTGAGCTTCATCAAACACTTTATCAAACGTTTGATAATTTACCTCATGGGTAAAATCTAATTTTGAATTCAGTAAGGTGTTATATATTTATCGAATGTTT
This sequence comes from Hyperolius riggenbachi, assembly GCF_040937935.1. Taxonomy (NCBI): domain Eukaryota; kingdom Metazoa; phylum Chordata; class Amphibia; order Anura; family Hyperoliidae; genus Hyperolius; species Hyperolius riggenbachi. The sequence continues at coordinate 118,986,249 of NC_090647.1, forward strand.
TATCGATAAAACGTTAAATCTATAACACCTTAGTGAATTCAAAATTAGATTTTACACATGAGGTAAATTATCAAACGTTTGATAGAGTGTTTGATAAAGCTTAGTGAAATTGAGGCCTAAAGCCTTGTACTTAAAATGCTAGCTTGATTAATAGTGGCAACAAAAAGGCCAATTTTTCAAAAATGGATTAGTCCACATCCTAGTCCAATGGCCAATGTCAAAGATGAGCTTCTCAAACTATTCTTACTGGAAAAACACACTGCTAGACAAAGAAAAAAGATCGAACAAGTTCTTTAAGGTATGGCGACACTTTATTCAGCATACCTTTCATCAACAGGATATAGACAATCTGATGGAAAACTTCAAATACTCAACATGGTACGGTACACACTAACTTTTGGATACCTTGGGAAGGCTACAAATTTCAGGGACCCCAAATGTGTAAAACTCCGTCTCCTCTTCAAACTAAATACCTAGCGACTTTTTATTCTCTGGGTGTATGCAGAAATAGACTCTATGATCATTAGATGTTGTTTTTTCCTGTGTGTAGGGTGGAGAGACCAAGGGAGGGCAGGATTTTAGAAGGGGGTGGGGAGAAGAGTTTGGGTTGTTGTAAGAAATCTTCGCAACCATACTGGTAAACAACAATTTCAGTCTTAATATTATTATACTGTTAGGCCCCATTCACACGAGTGTTTTGCCGGGCGATTTTGGCAAAACGCTCAAACGCTAGCACTTTTTAAAGTGCTAGTGTAATAAAACCCTATGGGCCCGTTCTCACTTGGGCAATTTGCGTTAATCGCCGGTGATTAATGCAAATCGCCAAACGCGTAGCCTGCACCATTTTCAGGCGATTTCCCAGCAATCTCGGGAAAATCGCTGCAGTGTCCAGTGATTTTTTTTTTTTTTTTTTTCCCCCCCCGAGTGAAATCGCGGAAAAATCACTCCCGCAAAACAATGGCGGTAATCACCGGCATTTTGCGCTTTTAAGTGTGAATGGGTCCTAAGATAACTAATTCATGGTTGTGGTGCCTAAGAGCTGGGCATAGGCCACGCTGTGTGAAACTGTCAAAATACATTGAAAATGTTCAATAAAACACTTTGAAAATAAAAATGCTAGCTTGTTCTCGACCATGGCAGCTGGTAAGTAGAGGTGATGAGGTGCAAATATTTCTGTTTATGTAAATTTATGTAAATATTTAGCTTGAAAATGGACCAATCAAGTCCCAATAAGGTTTAAATTGATTGGTCCAATTTCAAGCTGCATATACATTTGCATAAACATAGAAATGTTTGCAAATCATTGATCATCCCTACTGGTCAGGACTAGGGATGATCAATGAGATGCAAATTCTTAAATTATGCAAATTTTTATGGAAATGTATGCAGTTTGAAAATGGACCAATCAATTTAAACCAAGGTTTTTTTCAAGCTGCATATATTTGCATAAGAATGTGCATACATTTGCATAAACTCAGAATTTGCATATCTGATCATCCCTAGTCAGGACCATCTCTGCTCACAATCTAGTATGTGTACAGTGGGCCAAATGTTTCCTGGTATATCTGGATGATCTCAGCTGAGCACAAGCCAATCAAATGTTCTCCTCATGCTCTGCCTTGCACCACAAAGTTGTCCCGCCTCTCCCCTCCATAGTAACAAAACGTGTCATTAGGCAATCTGCATTGAACTGTCACGTGAGCATTCTAGATCTTTAAAAAAAAAAACCTTGGATAAACCTACACACGTTTAGTTTATCCAAGGCTGCCCCAACCGTTTCATCTTCCCCTTTATCTCCAGGAAAATAAAGCTCCACAGAAATAAGGAATTTTGAAGTATGTATTAGGAAGGGAACACACTAAGCAGCATTTTGCTGCGTTTGTGCATTTTTATGCGTTTGCGTTTTTTCCACACGTGTTTTCCTTGGGTTTTGCGTGTGTTTTAATGTGTTTGCAGTGCACATATATAAATCTCATATGCGTTTTGCAAGCGTTTTTAATGCATTAACAGGAAGCGGAAATACATAAAACTTGTTTATTTAAAAAAAAATGCATACAAAATGCAATCACTATTGACTGTGCGTTTTTGAAAAATATGCAACAAAACCAGCGTTTTTAGTTTTAACTATTTTTATTGAAATTTCAAATATACGTACAAAGATCTGATATGTTACATACTGCTGTTATTGATATTGGTATCCAGGAGGAAGTTGCCTTAGAAAGTCTATTTGAATGCTATATTTCCATACCTTACAATTGTACATATCAGAAGCAGACATTTGTTTAGATATAACTCTATTATCCTAAAATATAAAAAAACAAAAGATTAACAAAAAAAATAACTATAAACCGCATAAGTATGTACCTATAAATGTTAGAATGAGGCTGATGGTGCTTCTATAATGAGTGAAAGGCTTTCCCTTCTGGATGACTTCCCTTGTGGTGCCCGTGGTGTTCCCATGAACTCTTATCAGCCAGATTGGCTCTTAGTAATTGTGCTAATTTAAACATGGGGAGAGGATTTTATTTATTTATAATATGATTAAGTCTTCTTTATGATGTGGTCTGGAGTCTCTATTCCTAATGCACCACTCCATGGAGAGATTGTAATTTGTATAATGAATAAGCTTGTGCATGGGCGGTGCGTAAGGGGTACCCCATGATGCCAAGATCATTTGTTTAGCTGAGCATAGTAGGTGTATAATTTTAAATCTCATTACTAGGAAATGTATCTATGCCCTGGTGTAGTATAACTAAATCAGGCTGCAAGTTGGAGCACATCCCCGTGTTAAGGTGGGTACACACATCAGATAAGTCTTTGGAAAATGAAAGATCACAGACCAATTTTACCCCCTTCCATGTAGTATGAGAGACATACTCTGCACAGTCTATTCTATGGAGCTGAACTCTCCATCAGATAAAAATCTTTGCAAGATGCTGCACACAAAGATGCTGCACACATGCAACAGATCAGTATCTGCAAAAGATCTGTTCCTGCAAAATGCATTCAAAGTCTATGATAACTGCAGATCTCATACACACCTTGTTTAACGGACATTCATCTGAAGATCAGAGATCCACCAGGATGGATCCTCAGACCTGCAGATAATTGTCTGATCTGCAGATGACTGTCCATTAAACAAGGTGTGTATGCGATCTGCAGATATCATAGACTTTAAATGGATTTTGCAGGAATGGATCTTTTACAGGAACTGATCTTTTGCAGATACTGATCTCTTGCATGAGTACAACATCTTTGGGCTCTATTCTCAAAGACTTCCCGCATGCGGTAAAGTACATGCGGGAAGTTTGCGACCAAAACACCGTCAAGTTGACATTTTCAAAATGTTCCGCATGTTTTTTCCGCATGTGGGAAAAGTGCGGTAAAAGTGCGGTATTCATGCGGAATAATTTCTGCAAAAGTCGGTATTTTCCGCAATAAAAAATCAATTCTCAAAAATGTTCAGGCGCATAATTTTGTCGTTAATTAACGATTTTTTTTTTTTATTTTTTTTTTATTATCACCTACAAGTAGTAGGTGATATATTCCGCATCCCATTGACTTTAATGAAGTCTGGAGGCTAATGCTTCATACACACTTGAGATAAAAGTCTTTGGAAAATGAAAGATCACAGACCAATTTTACCCCCTTCCATGTAGTATGAGAGCCATACTCTACACAGTCTATTCTATGGAGCTGAACTCCCCATCAGATAAAATCTTTGCAGGATGCTGCACACACAGATGCTGTACAGACACAAAAGATCATTATCTGCAAAAGATCTGTTCCTGCAAAAGATCCATTCCATGCAAAATGCATTATAGTCTATAAGATCTGCAGATCATCATACACACTTGGTTTAACAGACAATCATCTGCAGATCATCTGCAGATCAGATTCAACAGGGTGGATTTTCAGATCTGCAGATGATTGCCAGATATGCAGATGAAGTCTGTTAAACCAAGTGTGTATGATGATCTGCAGATCTCATAGACTATAATGCATTTTGCATGGAATGGATCTTTTGCAGGAACAGATCTTTTGCAGATAATGATCTTTTGAGTGTGTACGGGCATCTGTGTGTGCAGCATCCTGCAAAGATTTTATTTGTTGGGGAGTGCAGCTCCATAGAATAGACTGTGTAGGTATGGCTCTCATACTACATGGAATGGGGTAAAATAGGTCTGTGATCTTTCATTTTCCAAAGACTGTTATCTCAAGTGTGTATGAAGCATTAAGGGCTGTGCTTGCTGGAATTTAATTTTTTTTTTTTAAACACTTTTTTCATGCGACCTTTTTTACCGCATGATTCCCGCATGAATAATAGCTGTTTCCGCATCTTTTTTCCAGCATGCGGAAAACATGCGGAAAATATTAGTGAATGTGGAAAAAATGCGGGGTTTACCGCTGGCTGAAATATAGCGGTAACATTTTGCGGAACTTTTGGCTCTTTGAGAATAGAGCCCACTGTGTCCAGCATCTTGCAAAGATTTTTATCTGATGGGGAGTTCAGCTCCATAGAATAGACTGTGTAGAGCAGTGTTTCTCAACATTTTATTGGGATGTACCCCTTTTAAAACCCTGTACTTACCAAGTACCCCCTAGCATAGTAAACATTATAGCAAGTACCCCTTGACAAATATATATTTAAGCATAGTACATTATAATTGGTTCTAAACAATTTCCAAGCATTTACTATTGCTTTTAATTAGCTACAATACTAATTTGGTGTTGTTTAAATAAGATTTATCATTTTCTATGGCTCTAAAGTTGTTATTCTTGGATAGGTATATCAAGCCCGAGTACCCCCTGGAACCATCAAAAGTACTCCCTGGGGTACGCGTACCACACGTTGAGAACCTATGGTGTAGAGTATGTCTCTCATACTACATGGAAGGGGGTAAATTGGTCTGTGATCTTGCATTTTCCAAAGACTTATCTGATGTGTACCCACCTTTAGATTTAAGTAATAGTTCCACATACTTCCAAAATGGGCCTAGTGTGGGACATTCCCAAAGTATATGGAGAAGCAGGCACGTGCAGAGGGGGGTGCTCTGGGTGCCCAGGCACCCCCCTTTTCAAAATCTTCAAAAAAGGCCTCTCTGGCCACGCAAAAGAAGCCCTGCCCCCAACTGAGATAAGCCCCGCCCACCCTCGGGAAGCCCCACTTCCCCCTGGGCCACTTTGATATGAAGTGTGGCTATTCCATCAGCTGCACCCACAATGACCTCTACCTCCCCCAAGCACCCACAGTGACTTTCCTTTCCTCCAGCACTCATACTGAGTCTGACCTCTACCTTCCACAGAACCCACAGTTACTTCTCCCCCTCACCCCAGTACCCACAGTGAGTGACCTACCCTTCCCCCAGCACCCACACTGACCTCTACCTTCCCCAGCACCCACACTGACCTCTACCTTCCCCAGCACCCACACTGACCTCTACCTTCCCCAGCTACCACACTGACCTCTACCTCCCTTAGCAGCAACTATGCCATTCATAGCCGCAACCACAGTGACCTCCCACCCCCTGCACCCACAGCAATCCCACCAGTATCCAGTTTGGAGTAAAGAGGTGCCATACAGGAATCCTAGTGTAACCAGCCCCACAGCTGTGTGGGAGCAGGTAAGATAGTGTCTCTCTCTGACAGCAATGACCTCTCCCTCCCCCAGCATTCAGTTACCTCTCCTTCCCCCAGCACCCACACTGACCCCTCCCTCCTCCAGCACACACATTGACTTTTCCCTCCCTCCAGCAGCACCCTTCCTGTCTCCAGCAGCATCCACAGTGACCTCCTCCAGCACCTAAACTGACCTCTCCCTCCCCCAGCACCCCCAATGACTTTCCCTTCCTGCAACACCAACACTGACCGCTACTTCTCCCAACATCCACCCCTCCCCCCATAACTGGCACCTAGTACTCACACTCACATGACCTCAAGTACCTGCACCCAGGCCTGACATTGCACCCAGTACTCACCTGCACACAGCCTCTACATGGCACCCATTATCTGCACTAAACAACCCAAAATATCTGTATTCAAAACCAATGTGACGCCCAAGGCCACCCATAGCCAGCACCCTGTACAGTATTCACACCCATGTCACATCCAGTACCTGCACTAGGCACCCACATGACATCTAGTACATGCACCCAGTTCTCACATGGCACTAAGTACTTGCAATCAAAACCCGCATGACACTCGATACCCACCCATAGCCAGAACCCACATGACACTCGGTACTCACACCCAGAACCCGCATGGCACCCAGCATCCACATGACATGGATGGAGGAGGAGCGCGTTGCAAGGACCCTATTTTAAATTTGAGCACCCCCCACTTGACCCTCTGCACGGCCCTGTGGAGAACATTTGCTTTCTTGTGATGGCATCTCCAACAAATTGCCTTATCAGGATCTGAAAATTTTGAGTTTATCAGGTGTATAATACCAGTTAAGAATTTTTGTTGTTGTTGCGTTTCCCAATGATTGATGAAAACCAGCGTTTTTAAAGGACAACTGAAGGGAGTAGGATATGGAGGCTGCCATATTTATTTACTTTTAAGCAATACCAGCTGTCTGGCTGTCCTGCTGATTCTCTGCCTCTAATACTTTTAGCCGTAGACCCTGAACAAGCATGCAGGTGTTTCTGACATTTTCAGATCTGATGGGATTAGCTGCATGCTTGTTTCTGGTGTTATTTAGACACTACTGCATCCAAATAGATCAGCAGGGCTGCCATGAAACTAGTATTGTTTAACCACTTGAGGACCACAGTCTTTTCGCCCCTTAAGGACCAGAGCCTTTTTCTCCATTCAGACCACTGCAGCTTTCACGGTTTATTGCTCAGTCATACAACCTACCACCTAAATGAATTTTACCTTCTTTTCTTGTCACTAATACAGCTTTCTTTTGGTGCTATTTGATTGCTGCTGCGAGTTTTACTTTTTATTATATTCATCAAAAAAGACATGAATTTTGTAAAAAAAATGACTTTTTTTAACTTTCTGTGCTGACATTTTTCAAATAAAGTAAAATTTCCTATACATTTGAGCACGAAAGTTATTCTGCTACATGTCTTTGATAAAAAAAAAAAAAAAAAAACATTCAGTGTATATTTATTGGATTGGGTAAAAGTTATAGCGTTTACAAACTATGGTGCTAAAAGTGAATTTTCCCATTATTACTGTCCTGGCATTTTGGGGGGTGCCTAATTGTAAGCACCCCTGTAAAGCCTAAAGATGCTCATTGGACTTTGGGCCCCTTAGCGCAGTTAGGCTGCAAAAAGTGCCAAAGTGACTATTGCCGTACTCAGGAGAAGTAGTATAATGTGTTTTGGGGTGTATTTTTACACATACCCATGCTGGGTGGGAGAAATATCTCCGTAAATGACAATTTAATTTTTTTTACACACAATTGTCTATTTATAGAGATATTTCTCCCACTCAGCATGGGTATGTGTAAAAATACACCCCAAAACACATTATACTACTTCTCCTGAGTACGGCGATACCACATGTGTGGCACTTTTTTGCACCCTAACTGCGCTAAGGGGCCCAAAGTCCAATGAGTACCTTTAGGATTTCACAGGTCATTTTGAGAAATTTGGTTTCAAGACTACTCCTCACGGTTTAGGGCCCCTAAAATGCCAGGACAGTATAGGAACCCTACAAATTACCCCATTTTAGAAAGCAGACACCCCAAGGTATTCCGTTAGGAGTATGGTGAGTTCATAGAAGATTTTATTTTTTTGTTACAAGTTAGCGGAAATTGATTTTAATTGTTTTTTTTCACAAAGTGTCATTTTCCGCTAACTTGTGACAAAAAACAAAATCTTTCTAAAATCTTTAGAAATCAGTGTGCTTGGGTGCAGACTAGGGTGGCTGCAGCCTGCCCTGGTGGTCACTGGGACCACCAGGGCAGGAGGCAGCCAGTATAATAGGCTTTGTATACATTACAAAGCCTATTATACATTGTTTCAGCGGCGATCGGGGTGCTAGTAACCCGCCGGCGCTTCCGAACGGCCGGCGGGTTACAGCGAACGGGGGGCGGAGCCAGTCCCCGGCGGCTGATCGCGTCACGAATGACGCGATCGCCGCATAGCCACTCCCGCAGCCGCCCCCGCCGATGGGCGTATTGCGGTCGTTTGGGCCCGGACTTTGCCGCCGCCCATCGGCTGGGGGCGGTCCTTAAGTGGTTAGAAGGAAATAAATATGGCAGCATCCATAGCTCTCACTTCAGTTGTCCTTTAAAACCGCACATTGCTGAACGCAAGTATATGCGTTTTTTCATGCAGCCCAATGACAACGCTAGAGTTTCTGCCTAGTGTGTTCCCTGCCTCATGCCTCATCTGAAATCCTTGAATTTTATTAGTAAAATCAACATAGAAAAATCAGCGTAAGTCTTTCTAGTGTCTCTAAATATAAACCAACTCATATGAACATTTTAGAATGGGCAAAATGAAAACCTCAAGATTCTGTAAACTTTAAGGGCTCTTTCACAGTGAGACATTAAAGTCGCATGTTATAAAATACTTTAACACAGAGAAGCGCACAGCAATGCATAGTCTGTGTGACATTCACAGTGCACACGGTGCGTTAGCGTGTAATGTGTAGCATTATTAAAAAGTGCTGAATGCTGTGCGTTTAGCAAAGAATCTGCTGCGTTACTTGTATTGCACATGCTCAGTATTTCATATCACTAGCGCTTAGAAAAGGCTGCTAGTGGTTTTGAGCCCTTAGGCCTTGTTCGCATTATAAATCGCAAGCGGAGCAATTTATTGAGCATTTTTAAAAGCGCTTTTAGCTTAGAAAAGCGCTTTTCAAAGCACTTTTGCTCAGCGATTGAGATTTTCACTTCCTGACGTTAGTCAGGAAGTGAACTCTTTAAACCCAGAAAAGAATAAATACTATGTATTTATTCTTAAAAGCGCTCGAGAAATCGCTATACAAAGAGCTTTTTCAAGCATTAAGCAATTTCCCTGAACCTTCCATTATAGCAAAAGCGCTCAGGAAATGGTACATGTAGCGCGTTTGCGATTTCAATGAAAATCGAAACACTTACATGTGAACACTCTCATATGGAATCATTGCAGAAGCACTTTTGGGGCAATTTCTAAAATCGCCAGCGCTAAAAGAAAAAACCAAAAAAAACCCCAAATGCTCATAGTGTGAACAAGCCCATGTGTGCTCACACTTTAGAAATGGGATTTTATAAAAAATCCCCCTTGGCATTGCATTAGCAAGATATTTGAACCTTCTTACGACTGCATCATGCTGACTGGCGTGAACGCAGCGGCAGCCCCAGGACCGCAAGTCCTGGGGGCATGTTTCCCCACTTGAATGACGGATCTCCGCCCCGTTATCAGTCTCCCATCGGTGATCGCCGCTAAGAGACTGTTAGACGGCAGCACCGTTTATTTACATGGTACAGCGCGGCGATCTACTGCAGCGCTGTACTGGGGACAGGGTTACGAGAGTTGATCACTGTGATTAGCTGGAAGGGAGGGATTGTGAAGATAAATCATTTTTATTTTAAAAAAGAAAAGAAAAAAAACACACTGCCTGCAGCAGCGATCCGAGCCCACCAACAGAAACCTTTGTTGGTGGGCAGAAAAGGGGGAGGGATCAATTTGTGTGCTTGGTAGCGGCGCTGCAGCAAGCCATTAAAGCTGCAGAGCTAATAAAGAATTGGAGGCTAAAGCCTGTGGTCCTTAAAGGGAACCTAAACTGAAGATATGGATTTTTCCTTTTTAAAATAATACCATTTGCCTGACTCTCCTGCTGATCCCGTGTCTAATTCTTTCAGCCACAGCCCCTGAACAAGCATGCAGATTAGGTGCGCTGACTGAAGTCAGACTGGATTAGCTGCATGCTTGTTTCAGGTGTGTAATCCACTTACTACTGCAGCCATATAGATAAGCAGGACTGCCAGGCAACTGGTATTGTTTAACAGAAAACATCCACATCCCTCTCAGTTTAGGTTCCCTTTAAGAGGTTAAAATCTCTAGTGTTTAAAAAGCTCTTGTAGCATGAACGAGCCCTTAGGGCCCATTCACATTTCGGCAAACCGCTCGCACTAGCGCTTTTGAAAGCGCTAGTGTAATTAAACCCTATGGGCCCGTTCTTACTTGGGCGATTTGCAGCGAAACCGCTGGTGTACACCATACCATTGAAATACATTAGCCAAGCGTTTTCACAGGCGGAAGCGGTTTGCAGAACACTTCAAAAACCGCTCAGTGTGTACCAGGCCTCAGTAAGGTTGGGGATTAGAGGAATTAGATAAAATGGATTAGGGCAAATTACAGGTCCAACTAAATAATTTAAAACTTACCTAACAATTAGGGAAATATATACAAATTTTCTTCTAAAATAACTACCCGAAATTCAGTTTCTCCAATGAACTTTATCTATCGTAAAAAATGTCTCTCTAAACCAGCTGTGCCCAACCTACGGCCCACTGGCCATTTGTCACCCGCGAAGACTACTTTTGTGGCACGCGGAGGTGTTCTGAGGCGGAAGATCGGGGATTGTTAGAGACTTTCAACCATTGGTTGCTGCAGAAACCACCCTCCAATAGGTATCAGCCTTATTCCTATTGGCGGGAGGCACCTGCAGCAACCAATGGGCAAGAGTCTATAACAGCGCTACTGCAGAGAATTCGAGTGCTCTGTGTAAACCTATGACGCAATCCCCGATCCATCTCCTCAGCACGGATTCTTGCTTCGGCTCTCCTCTCCCAGATGCTTTGCCACTGCTCCGGCTTTATCTCAGGGGACTGTGGGACATCAGACCCTACCAGCCGGTCAAGCTGTAAAAACTTAGCTCCACGCTGACCTTCACCCGCGACAACTGAGACCCCAGCTTCTGTTGATTAGTAGGCCTCAAATACATAAACACAATATCCACGCAAAAGTTAGTCTAATAAGCAAACCATTAGTGCTCACACAGCACTTGTAGTGGGGGGGAGGGGGGAATCACCCAAAAAGCCTCTGTACATACACCCAGGCATCAAATGGCGAGTACAATTTTTGGTTTGCTATTTTCTTTCCTTTTCCAATGCCATGTTAACTGTTACTAGAAAAATGTTAAAGATTTATGTTTAAAATTTTGTATGTATGTGTCCCGGCCCACAAAATTTATCTCGATATGAAGTGCGGCTCTCAAGCAAAAAAAAAGGTTGGGCACCACTGCTCTAAACTATCCAAATGAGATCAAAGCTATCTCCTTTACTGTATTTGACTAAAGTTGTTTTCTACTGCCACCTGCTGTTGCAAACTTAAAACTACAGTCAGCCAACATGGTAATAAAGTTGCAAATTCAATTTCTGTAGGCAATTGACACGGCAAACTATTTTAAAAAGCTTTTCAAATAAGTTTTAATAAGAACTGAAAAATGTGTTATGAATGGGATATTCCCAGTATGTGTTGGGTTATGGTGACAGATTCCACAGCACCATTACAATATAACTGCATCATAGTGATGCAATTAAGTTGTCCCTTGTGTGACGGAATTCAAAGTCACCCTCCAATTCCTGTTCCCTTTGCCGCAGTTTACCATTCAGTCTCGGACCATTAAGGAATCCTGAAGGCAGTCAGCAATGCAGGCAAAGTAGCCTTTTGGATTGGTTGGTGAGTCCACACAGTCCAATTTCGATTGTAGGTACAATCTATGATCTCATATGGAGACCAGGTCGCTGCCACCAATCCGCAATAAAGCACCAATACGGCAAGTCTATCTCTAGCTAAATCCTGTAGGAAAAAGGGTTAATTCGACAACCTTTTTAGAAATAGCAAAATAATGTTAATAAAACGGTTATGGTAACGTCTCTCTTAGATGTGAACTCTTTGCAGATATTTCATAACGGCACTTAGACAAACGATTTTAATAGTTTAAGAAAAAATTAATGCAGAACTTAATATAGCAATTGAAACAAATTGATACAGTAAAAATAAGAATGAAAAATGAAAGTAACTGAAGATAATGTCATGCAGCAGTCTATCAAGTTACCGTATGTCCTCTGTGATAAATCCAAACAAAAGATATACCGTATTTCGCGCCGTATAAGACGCTCCGGAATATAAGACGCACCCAAATTTAGAGGGCAAAAACCAGGAAAAAAATACTAAACCTGGTGCGTCCATGTTCCAGGAGCGTCTTGTACATGTTGTGTGCTCCTGTGTACCTCATGTCTCTTCCTGTGTGCCCCATCTGTCCTGCTGTATGCTTCATGTGTTTTTCTATGTGTCCAGTGTGCCCCTTCTCCCCATGAGTACCTGTCTGCCTGTCTCCCCCATGTGTACCCTGTCTGCCTGTCTCCCTCTGTGTCCTGTTTCCCCCATGTGTCCTGACTGCCCCTTCTCCCCATATGTCCTGTTGTGTCCGTCTCCCCATGTGTCCTGTCTCCCATATGTGTCCCTTCTCCCCATGTGCACCTTGTCTACCTGTCTCCCACATGTGTCCTGACTGCCCCTTCTCCCCATGTGTCCTCCTGGGTCAGTCTCCCCATGTGTCCTCCTGGGTCAGTCTCCCCATGTGTCCTCCTGTGTCAGTCTGTGTCCTCCCTGTGTCAGTCTCCCCATCAGTCCTGTTTCCCCATGTAGCATGTGGCTGGCTCCCCTGCGTGCTTAAGGTGTCCCCCTCTAATTTCCTCCTGCCCCCTCCATGTGTGCATCTCCCCGGTCGTCCCCCCGCCCCCGCGCGTGTCTCCGCTATCCTCCGATCTAAAGCCTTCCTCCCTCCGGGTCTGCAGCTGCAGCGGCTTACCTCATACATGCCGCCGCGATGACTGCAGACACCCGGCTACTCTATGTGTTCCCTCTACTGCGCGGCTTGTACTGATGACGCAATCAGTGAGGTTTTGAGGTTTTGTAAAAACAACAACCCATAGCATTACATTGGGAAGAGCTTTTAGAGGTTTCAAAAGCTCTTCCCAATGTAATGCTATGGGGTTTTTTACAAAACATCATTGCTCCAGGGTGCACAGACACATAGGATAACATTAGCAGCAGATTTAAAAACTCAAAACGCTCAGAAAAACTCCTCTGGTGTGCACCAGGCCAACCTGCAGAGAATGACACAGGTGCACTCCTGGCATTTTCTGTGTCACCCAGATACCAAAACCGTGTATAGAGATATTCCACTTCTGAGCAAGCTGTAAAGTTGTGGTAGGAAGATGCTAAATAAGCGCTGGGTGGTCCAGCCGCAAACAAATCATATTTAACCACTTTCCCCTCCTGGAGGTAGAGCTACATCCAGGAGGCCATGCGCGCTCCCGTGGCCGATCATGCACGCGTGCTCCCGGCCAGATCGTTAGCCCAGGAATCAATGAATCGGGTCATGGGGCCCGATCCCTCTCCCCCGCAGAAAAAGCCACAGCTTCTCTTGGAAACCTTGCTTTTTCTGCCTCCTATGTCCCTCTAAGCGTACATATTACGCTTAAGGTGGCCACACACCATACAACAATATGATCAGATTTTGCGGCAATTCGATAAAAATGATCAGATCTCCCAAAAAAAAAAATCGGATCGGATTTCCCATTTTCTTCGATTTTTATCGATCCGGAATGCCCGATATTTTTCTTCAATCTCTCTAAAGATTGTATGGTGTGTGTTAGTCAATTTATTAATATACAAACCCTAGCAATTTTGTCAGTTTCCAATCATTTTCATCATAATTGGGGAAAAATTTAACATGTGTGTGGTACATTGGTCATATTTTTTAAATGTTAAAATCAGTCAGAAAAATTGATTGCAATTCTTAAATTGAACAGATATTTTAAAAAATTGTATGGTGTGGCCACCTTTAGAGTGACGTCATGTAAACAAACCTAAGGTTGCCATCTTGTGGCCAAAAAGTAAAACTACATCTACATAAAAAAACAACTATAATGGCCAAATGAATTTGTTTTTTTCTTATTCTTACTGTTAAAATGCATTAACAGTAAAGTAGCTCTTAGCAAAATGCACCACCCAAAGTAAGCCTAATTGGTGGCGGAAAAAACAAGATGTAGATCAGTTCATTGTGATAAGTAGTGATAAAGTTATAGGCTAATGAATAGGAGGTGAACATTGCTCGGATGCATAAAGTGAAAACGACTGAGGGCTGAAGTAGTTAATAATTATCTGCCAATTTTGACATGGCCAGCATCAATGGAAAACTGATTAATTTATTAAAATGTCTAAATTACTTATTCTTTCACTCCAAGGTAAATTAAAAGTCATTTCTGTAATTTTGGTTCTAAGGAATTTATGGCCAGGTATTTTCTCATCCCTGCATCCCCTTATTTTTAAACTAGAATGGGGAATCTTCTTTGGGCTTTATTGCCCCACTGATAAACAACCTTTTCCTGTGTAGCAGAGGTCTGGTTTGAAAAGAATTAAAGGGGCGCTCCAGAACATTTTGTGTGTATTTTTGTATGATTGCGCAGATGGTTCATTGCTGCTGGTGAATCGGTCGGTCACACCTTGCAAAGCACCACAATAACCCAGTGTGGATATAGCCTTACAGTTAGTTTACACTACATCAGTTGCATTGCAGAATAATTCTGCATGTCAACTCACTGCCTATACCAGCCTTTCTCAACCTTTTTACCCTGGAGGAACCCTGCAAATAACTTTTGGATCTCGAGGAACCGCTGCATTTATTTTGCAGGAAGCATGGTCTTTAAAAGTATGTGTAGCTGTTTATTTTACTACCCCCTATTACACTGCCACTCATACTGTCTCCTGAGCCCCCAATTTAGTGCTTCTTGTTACACTACCACCTATTATAGTGTGCTCTATTATACTTCCCCCACGATTAGGGAAAATGCCAAGGAACCCCTGCAGAGTAATCAAGGAACCCTGGGGTTCCAGGGATCCCTGGTTGAGAAAGCCTGGCCTATACAATTCTATGGGCCTTGTTACTGATCACATAATTCAAACTTGCTGCCTGCAGGCTCTGAACACATTTTACCGTTTGTGTTATGCAATGCCTTTACTGAGGTTCACAGTGGGCATTGCATTCCTGCTGTTACAGGGAATGGATTTGGAAAGCAGCACCACGAGTTTTGTTGCATAATGACGAGTATGCTTCACTGTCAATGCATGCATTTTGTGGTACCATCCACACTCCATTGTACCACAACACATCTACCACACTGTGAACCCAGAGGTGGTGCATTGCAGTGGGACAAGCTACACCATGTTGCAACACACCACTGTGAAGGTAGCCTCAGAGTAGAAGGGTGAGTACCTTTAATTAGTGGTACCAGCCCCAGAATTATAGATGGTCAATCAGATGCTCATTTTTTGAGGTCATGTGACTTTCTTGCAGACAGCATGCAGAGTGACACTGGTCCAACTTAAAGCCTGGTACCCACTATCTAATCACTGACCAATTTTACCAACTCCATGTAGGATGAGGGTCAACAGATTAAATACTATGAGCGGACTATGTAGGTAACCTCTCTTACTACAAGGAGGTGGTAAAATTGGTCAGTGATTGGCCAATCATAATTGAAAATGTGTACCAGGCTGAAGTCAGCAGCAACTGGTTTTGAGTAGCTCAGTTTAAGGGCCAGTTTCCACTATAGCGAATCCGCATAGGCAATACAAGTGGATGAGACTGTTTCCACTTGTGCGTCGTGCGGGAGCGTTTTGGTGTGCGGGGAAAATTTCGCGTGCGACTGAAAAGCGTGCGATTCGCCCACAATGCTTTTAATAGGAAATCGCATGCAGTTTTGTCATGCGTTTTCGCATGGAATGTAATGTAAATTTACACAGGCAGTGGCATGGTTAAAATTGCATATTACCATAGCCATGTGAAATCACAGGGAAAACCGCATGCGGAAACGCATCCACATGCGATGTCGTCCGCGGTGGAATCCAGACGATTCCGCACCGCAATAGTGGAAACGAGCCCTAAAGTTGCATGCAATCAGCAACATTTTAATCAACCTGAGAAATTAATTTCCAGTTTCCTGCATGCCAGTATACGAATGGGCTACACTCTGCTGCCCAAAATGGATAGGAGACAAGACCCTGATCTATAAACGTTTGATGGCCACCCCCCGAGCGGCATTTTTTCTAGTTCTTACCAGGATAGACCACTTTCAGCCATTTTTTGCTGCGCTATTTTATATTTCACTTACCTGGCCATTTCCCTGCAGCTATCCAAGCTAAGTCCGGCCTCTCCTAGCTTGAAGTCCAGGCTGTGTGCAGCTAAATGTCAGATATAGGCCAGGGAACCTCAAATCTGTTCATCTGAGTGTTAAGCCGGTGTGGAAACTCATAGAATGTTAAAGGACAACTGAAGTAAGAGCTATATGGAGGCTGTTCTATTTATTTCCTTTTAAGCAATACCAGGTACCTGGCTATCCTGCTCAGACGCGTATTTGTAGGGGTGCACATAGGGCACCTGCTATAGGCGCCCCCTTATGGGGGGGCGCATCCCCAACAAGCAATGAATCCCCCCTGTATTAACTGGCTCACCGCCAGCGCTATTGTATAGGTCCGCCGCCTGCCTGCTTCCCGCAGGAGGAGAGGAGAAGTCAAGGGATTCTGTGACATTTACTGCTGTGCCGGTGACCTGCCGTGCAGTGCCCCTCACGTCACGTGTCACTTAACCGCCTGGTGCCAGCTACATCCACGCACTATTTCCTGCTAGTGAGTCTCTCCTCCCACCTCCATTACATATATGGCCAATCAGGAGCGGGATCGGATTTGAGGATACAAGGCAGCGAGAAGGCGCCGGCGTTGCTATGGCGACCAGAAACACTGCGGGGACGGAGGTCCCCGTAGCGTCTCTGGTCGCCATAGCAACTGCGGCGCTGCTCGCTGCCTTGTATCCTCGTTCCCGCTCCTGATTGGCCACATATGTAATGGAGGTGGGAGGGGAGACTCACTAGCAGGAAATAGTGCGTGGATGTAGCTGGCACCAGGCGGTTAGGTGACACGTGAGGGGCACTGCATGGCAGGTCACCGGCACAGCAGTAAATGTCACAGAATCCCTTGGCTTCTCCTCTCCACCTGCGGGCCGGGCGGCGGACCTATACAATAGCGCTGGCGGTGAGTGTGCACATTGACTGTGTCTGTGAGGCATTGGGCATGGGCAGCAGTCCAGCAGAGATCACATCTGGTTGGTGGCAGCAGTGAAATTTAAAATATTATAAGGTAATAAGAACTGATTGATTACCACTGTCCAGTGTCCACTGACCAAATAGGATACCAGAGCTGAAAGACTGGTTAAATAGGCATATGTTGTGGTAATGGTAGGATGGTATAAGCAAATACCACTTTCTTTTCCTGTCCCTCACTTGCTGTTCTCCTGCAATAATCAATGTTCTTTTGGGCAACTCGCATGACCCGGACATACTGTGTATGCATAGTATGTCCTTCTCCCCTGTGCATGAATTATGTCATTTATACAGGAGCACGCTAACTCCTGTCCTGCGTGTACTCTCACTGCAGTGGAGCGCGGGTAGCGAGCATTCTCCTGTATAGGGACATCATTCGGCACGGGCACAGGGGACATACTGTACATACGCAGCACAGTATGTCCGGGTTCTAGGTTATGTGGGTCGGCCAAAAGAACATCGACTATTGCGGGAGAACAGTGCACGCTTAGCTTATTCGTCATCGCATACTTAAGCGCCGTCATATAGTTCTGCTCCATAGTATTTTCAATATCTTGGGGGGGGCGCAATTTCAATGCTTGCCATAGGCGCTGTTATCCCTAGATACGCCTCTGATCCTGCTGATTCCCTGCCTCTTAATACTTTTAGCCATGGACCCTGAACAAGCATAATGCAGATTAGGTGTTTTGACATTATCAGATCCGACAAGATTAGCTGCATGCTTGTTTCTGGTATTATTCAGACACTACTACAGCGAAATACACCAGCAGGGGCTGCCAGGCAACAGGTACTGATTAAAAGGAAATAAATGACAGCTTCCATATTCTTCTCACTTCAGTTGTGCTTTAAAATAACACTTGTTTGTTCTAGCACCTTCCTCCCCATCTAGCAACCTGAGATGTCCCAAACTGTTCCAGGCGAACTTCCGGGGATTCACGATCGCGGAGAACCGCAAACTTTACCGGAAGTTTGGTTCGCCCCCATAATACACCATGAGGGTCAACTTTGACCCTCTACATCACAGTCAGCACATTGTAGCCAATCAGGCTACACTCCATCCTGGAGCCACACACACCCCCACTTATAAAAGGCAGGCATCGCCGGCCATTTTACTCACTCGTGTGCCTGCAGTAAATAGAGAAGGGACAGCTGCTGCAGACTCTCATAGGAAAATATTAGTTCGGCTCTTGTAAGCTTCTTAGCTTGTTCCTTTCTGATTCAAATTGATAAAATAGCACCCCACAACAGCTCTTTTGAGAGCTAATCTTGTTCTTGTGATCTATATTTTTTCTGTGTGTCCCACTGACACTTGTGTTGCAAAGACAGCCTTGATAATTCATACTGTGTGTGCGCGCCACTGCCAGGCCCAACACATTCAGTGGGCTACCTGTGTGACAGGTGCACATTGTAATTCCCATTACTGCATATACCTACTTGTTGTTCAGTGCACCCACCTACCTACGTGAGGTGAGCGCATGCAGTGTCACTGTGCCTGTCTGCTACCTGTCTGTGTGTGACAGGTGCACATTGTAATACCCACTACTGCATATACCTACCTCTTGTGTTCAGTACACCCACCTCATCACTGCATATATAATATAATTTTTCTGATTCGTGTACATACCTGCCTAATTTTTCTGGCTGCAGTGCAGCTGCAACAACAAAACAAAAAGGCATGTATATATGCTCATTCCCCTTTGTGATCATTACCTTGCCGTGGTGAAGGGGCTTGTGTATCACAATGAAGGCCAGCTAATAAGGTCGTTGCTTCATTGTGGTCAGACCAAATTTGATCAGCTGGACAGTCACTGTTGTTCGATCATTGAGCTACCTCAGCCCGGCGACCATATGGGCTTAAAAACCGCCATGGCCTGCACTCTGGCCATGGTGCACACCAGTCCAGCGCGGCCGTCACTACGCAAACAGCTGTTTACGGTGCGTTACACAGTGAGTTTGGTGTCAGTGTGAAGCAGTACTCCAATTACACTCCCTGATTAATGTATACATATGCAAGATGTTTTAAAGCACTTTAGGCCTCCAATTTAGCATTCAATGCAATTTCTGCCCTCAAAGCGCTGCTTTGCGTCCAATCCAGATTTTTCCCCGGGACTTTTAGCTTCTACTCCACTCTGCCATGCCCCCCTCCAGGTGTTAGACCCCTTGAAACATCTTTTCCATCACTTTTGTGGCCAGCATAAATGTTTCTAGTTTTCAAAGTTCACCTCCCCATTGAAGTCTATTACGGTTCGCCTCGGAGGTTCAGGCCATCTCCACTAGCAACACCAACACTCCCCCCCCCCCCCCCCCCCCCAGTCTGCTCAGCCAAAATATTTGACTTGAGCACAAGAGGATGGGCTGGGAGGAAGTGTCAGTACTTCCCTCCTCTCAGGCTAATAGCTGTATCAGTACACTATCATTCAGAGCTAAAATACCTCAAAATCACAGTACACTGTGCATTACAGGAACTATTATCAGTAAGTGGAGGAGTCGTTCCTGAGGACAGGCAGAGCAAAAAAGTACTGAGACTGCAAAAATGGTTTAGGTGCAAAGAACATACTGTATGCATTGCAAATAATGATATATTCCACACAATGTACATTAAAAAAAAAAAAAAAAGCATAAACCTGCTTTAATACAAAAGCGCAAAACGCAGTAACCCGTACCAACCAGAATTCACTTTAATGAAACCAGAAGAGTACAGCATGGATTTAGCTTAGTAGCCGAGCACAGAGTAATGGAATTCTTTTAAAACATGCTATAACATATGAAAAACATGAAAAAAAGTTATTGAATTCTTTAGAAATAAGGCATAAGGTTTTATCTATCTTATTAGATAACTAAACAATCTTTAACAACATTCTTCCAAAATCACTGATCACATTTTCAAACGCTGTCTGTATTTTGTCTTTCAAAACAGGGCTTTAAATAATACTGTCAGAATGGGCCAAAGTGAGAATGCTAACAACTTTAAAACAACTTTGGAAGAACTACAAAACAAATAGTTTTCTGCACAGCAATCCAGAGGTTTGTTTTTCATTAAACACCAAAGAAGGCGAAGTTGTATTGAAGAACACACAATCCAATTGGATATGCCCTATAAGTACCAAAAGACTATTAGGTATACACCAAAATATAGACCTCTTTGCACTGTTCACTGATTAGGGCTGTTTTTGGGCATAAGCAAAGCAGGCAAATACCTTGTGCGATACCAAAAGGAGGGGGCACTACAGAGCTATTTTTAGTACAGAGTTTCATGGGGCTCTTATACACAACTGTTGGTTCCATTAAGAAAGTGATGAATGGCAGGGTCGCCATCAAAAATGTTTGGGCCCCATACTGGGTAAATCTACTGGCACCCCCCCCCCCCCCCCACCCACCCACGGCAAATCACAATATTTGAAGGCCTGAACACCAAGGTCCATGTGTCTGCCTTGCATGTGCTCCCATGGCTGGGAGCATTTTGTGTATGCTCAGTTCGTTAAGACTAGAATTGCACTTGCACAGAATGCTCCCAGCTATGGGAGGCGTGATGGAGGAGGTGTGAGGGCCAGAACAGTGCATGTGCAGCGCCCCGCAACCCAGCTGGATTGTGTGGACTTCACAGGACTGGACCAGAAGTGTATTGAAGGAGCTGATGGACTACAGGGGGCTGAAAGGAGCCCTAGGTAAGTAAAAATCCTTTTCTTCCACTCATCCCAGGTTTACTTTAATCACTAATCGACTAAGGTAACTCCTGGATGAGCCTCCAGGCACCTCTCATCACATTATTGGGCAGCCCATGTGTGGCACAGTTTGCCAGGCCCCATATTCACTTGGCCCCCATACAGTAGTCCCGCCCAGTGATGCCCTGAAGGCGGCCCTGCTGAATGGAAATCTTAACGGCTATATGGGCACTGCTCATGAGCATAACAAGAGAGGTCTGAATAGTATTACAGTGATAGAGCAGGTACTATTAAAGCACTAATGATGCAGTAATAGTTTTAGACCATATATATTGATTGATGCAACTCTTCTGCATTTCTAGGACAATATTTGGACTTGTAAAGACCCAGGCTGTACATAAAACACATTACATACAAACCCCTCACAACAGTTATACACAAGGCTTGTTATGGGAGTATGCTTTAATGTACATTTTCCTTTACATAAGATTATGTGGGTGTGGGAGGGGTCACAAAATATGCACCAGAAATGGTGCTGACACTAACATATACAAAATGTGCTGTAAACCGTCTGCTGACCGAGTGGCTTAGCTCTCAGTGCTGGGTGTACCAAGAGGCACTGAGTAGTGTAGGTCCCATGATCAGAATGCCCCGTGCGCCATTAGCACTGTTGATTGTGCAGTGACAGACTCTCGCCCAATGGTTAGTGACGTGCTTACCATCTACCACTAAAACAAGTGGGAAACGGTGTCCAATGTCAGACTACGCCAAACCCCCTAACAGTCAATCTAAAAAAAATACAGGGAGTGCGGTGAACACTGCAAATATGCCTCAAACAACATGGCTTTATCAGAGGAGTTATCACAAAAGCATGCAGAGCAGACACAAGATAACATACAGTGTATATACATACACGCACGCACGCACGCACACACGCACGCACGCACGCACATCTATTACAGCATCATATGCTCGTCAGAGCTCATTTTGTATACATTAGTGCACAACACTAAGAGGCCCATATTTTAGCATAAACCCAATAAAGGTTACATTTTAAGTCTTCTGACACTTATAGTGCATATTCAATTGTACTGTGTTTTCTCAAACAGCATTCCCCAAGTGAAATGTATGCCAACCCCTACATGTAATGCGTGACCATGTCATTGTACCCATGAAAGTTTGCTGAGCTGCCTGTGCCAATAATTCCTTGTACGACACCCTGTCTTAGCAAATAAAACCTATTCTGAAATTCCTTAGAAGACAAAAATACTCATCCTGCTGGCTTGCCTTTGTCAGCATGGTGTTCACAAGTAAAACAAAAACAAATACAAAAAAAACTTTAAACACCAGATTTTCCTAATTTATCTATTGTGGTCCCTCTTCCATGCTGCAAATTATGCCCCCCCCCCCCCCAATTATGACTGCTCAGGATGCAGTAAGAAGCAGCTCAGGTCATTTGGGTGTGGGGATTGGTAGGCATCTAATAGACATTTATGTTAAATATTGGCAATTGGATGCCCTTGCGGTGAATTGGATGCCCCATGTAGATAGTATCCTACCTAAGCATCAATGGTTGTAGCCAGGGATGTGCTCACAAGTAATCACAAATCCTTGCTCGTGATTCAAATGAGCTTTAATTGCTGCAATTGCTGGATTACAAGGGATTATTTACACATAATTCCGCCAGTCCGCCCTGCGTTCCAAACAGCTTGCACACGTCCTATTGGTCGTGTTTCAAGCCTCACCACGGCGCACTTCCTCCTTCCGGCTTGGCATATTTGTAACAAGTATGGTGGCACACTCCTCCACCTTATGCAGAGTAGTAGTGGAGCAGTTTAATATTTACATGCTCCAAGATTCTTTGGGTCCACCCTAATCTACCTGGCAGACACAGGCTCTATGCTGCATACCTCTGGCTCTCAAATGCAAGTCACATGATTGAAAGCTGGAGATATGGAAGGAAAGAGCGTGCAGCTGCTGAAAAAAAAAAAAAAAAAAAAAGGGAGAGCCGACAGTGCTGGAGCAGGTAAATATTAGTGCTCCACTATGCTGCAATGTGGGGAGAGGGTGTTGGGGGGGGGGGAAAAGGTGTGTGTTTGACCACTCAAATGCGGGGGAAAGGGAAGGGGGGGTCCTGTGTGTTGCTACACCCAGGCTCAAACTGAAGAGTTCCATATACGAAAGAGTAAACCATCCGGCACTACACTATTAGGTCTATTCATCTGTCTTTTATTGCATCAATAGTTCCCAGTTATACATCAATCCTGGGAACTATTGATGCAATAAAAGACAGATGAATAGACCTAATAGTGTAGTGCCGGATGGTTTACCCTTTCGTATATGGAACAATTTATGATCTCTTCAGCATCCTGAGCACACAGGTCAGTGCCTTGTCCCCTCTATACCGAGTAATCCCTCCACAATTTTCTCAGGACCGCAGTGCCACTCCCTTTTTCCTGTTTTTTTCTTTCAAACTGAAGAGGTTTCAACCAGAAGCGTTGTCATTGGTCAGTGTAGTGCCATTATTTTACTGCATACAATAATGCACATTTAAAGCTCGAGGGCCACCTAAAATGGCAAGGAGGGCCACATTCAGTTCATGGGCCTTGAGGTTGACGTGTTTTGGTTGGTTTAGGCACTTAAAAGAGAGGGTTGAAGTGAGAATGGATGCCAGGTAGTGCATTGTAAAATATTGGTAATTTAAATTACAGATATTTTACAACTAGCAGCACCTACCGGTGACCAACTTAAACAGTGCCACCGAAATATGTACTCGTCAGAAGTGCCTACTGCCTGGTCATCTCAGTATACAGCATTCAACAATATCCCCACATAGGAGAAAGAAGCGTGCCCCTGAAAAGAAGCGAGTAGGGAAAGCATGTAAGGACAGTACGCAACCTTATTGCCCACTGTGAACGGAATAGGTGTCCTTTAGGTCAGCACTGTACCTGAAAGTCAGGATAAACGCGTGGTCTCCAAGTAGCAGCAAATGAGGCATACCTACCCTTACTGAGGTCATTATTTACATAGGCACTATAAAGTAATTCCTGATACCTTATAGCAGCTTTTCTCCTCAAAGTTTAATTTTTCCTTACCATAATTTGGGCTTCTAAATCGTATGTGATGACTACAATATTCCTGCCTGGTAAATATAGTCACTTTGGTCAGCCAAAAATAAGATGAATGCCCCAGCATGTCTTTTGTAAACTTCCCCATGCTTAATTGCAAATACACTTGGAAAAGCCAACATATTTTAAACAGGTCAACAAAACCAGTAACGCCTCAGTATCATACATGTAAACTCACATGCAACTTCTCCCATTAACTTCAAGATGCTTTTATCAAAGGCCCTCTCAGCACCAGCAGCCATGAACCCATAAACTATCTAGAAAAGATTTCAACGCTACAATTTTTTGCATAACTGATGTTTAGAAGCAGCTTATATGATTGATTATCTGCCTTCTGCAGGAAGCCCAACTCCAATAACTGAAACAACCATGAAATATCTTCTTTTAAAACATTAATGGAGATTATAAACAAAGAATATGAACTCCGGGCACCAGGTGAATGCTGGTCTTCTAATCATCTGGACCTGAAATCTGAAATTAAATACAAAGAAAGGCATTGTTAAATGTCTTGTGTAAGCCTTGGGCTCTTTATTTTAGGTCTTACAGAGGGATTCAGGTAATTCGATATACCTGTACTTTACTTTATTTACCTTACCTCCGGAATCCTGAGATGACCAAAATAAAAGCATTGATACTTACCTGGGGCTTCCTCCTGCCCCCTTCCGGATGAGGGCTCTCTGGTTGACATTAACCCCTAAGCCCCCCCCACCCCGGACCACTCCCATCTTCCACCGTCCGGCCTGATAAAATTTGTCTAATCCCACTCTCGGCGACAAAAACACAATGGGGACATATGCTGCCAGGCCATACATGTTCAACTTGTCAAATTTACTGGACCAGCCAGCGGAGAATCAGAGAAGATCGGCCCACGGCCTGAAGGAAACCCCAGGTAAGCATCAATGTTTTTATTTTGTTTGTCTCCGGGTACACTTCAAGGTTCAAAACATCATTCTGACTCAGCCTTAGGTATGCTTATCTGATTTGAACAATATATTTTCACCTGTAACCTTTCAAATATAATACGCTTGCTTTTGAAATCAAATGAATCTATGTACTCTTTATATAATAAAAAACCCTTATATGCAAAAATTCTCTTTATACACTACACTTGGTCTTAATCCAGTAGTTTGTACTATCCTGTACATGTTGGTAGTGTGCAGGCATTTAGAGATCGCTGCCTGTGCTGATACATGCCTGGGTGGTGGGGTGGGGAACGATACACTCAGTATAACCGAGAATATAATGTACAGCAGCCTAAGGACTGCATGAAGGGCTGGTTCACACTGCAAGAGCTTTTTCTAAGTGCTTGTGATTTTAAAAGCTCTTGTGTTCTCACTTGAGTGATGTTTTATAAGAATCACCAATAGCATTACATTAACAAGAGCTTTTCAAATCACTAGTGTGGTAAATAAAATGGCATATCGCGCCCACCGATGACGCATATCGACTACGCCGTCAGTGGACGTGACATTCTCGCTTAAAAAGGACAAGCAAATGTCTTTTACCTCTCTTCTCTTAAAAGCAGAGTACAGTAACTTTCCCCTTATGTCCTGTGTTAGGTCAGCAAGGAATTTCACACGTGGCTCGACCTCCTGTGGAGAGCCATATGCTGCCTCAGCCCCTCTCCCAACAGCCAGCTCGAACTGGCCGAGATAAGAAATCCCCGCCAAAAATCATACAAATAAACAGAGAGCTTTTATGCATTTGTAATTCAAAATAGGCTTGTCACAGAAAGACAAAAAACACATTTTCTGATACCTATAAATCAGTTCTATCATTCACCTGAATTACAGTTCCCCAACTGTCAGGGGTCAGTCAGGAGACTGCTTTATTCAGCCTGCAGAAAGCGAACCCGATAGAATAGGCATGTGTAGCCTTCAATTGATACAGGGTTGCAGGCCGCTTATGAATATGGTCTCGGATTTGCGATGCGCCAATCTGGGGCGGAGTCACACAGATATTTAATAAATGTTACATTTTCTTGCTGTGTTCTGGGGGCGACAACCTGCTGATTAGAATGTAACCCCGCCTTAAACACACCTACTTTCCAGGTAGTGACAGCCCAAAACTCAGGTCCTATAAAAGTGGGGCAGGAACAAACCCGCCCAGTTCTCCAAATTTCATCGACCAGGAAAGTCCATGCATGCGTTCAAGGAGAACCGACGCATGCTGTGTTCAAGGACTCTTAACCTTATTGCCTACTTTTAAACCGGATTCTGTTTCTTCATTCTCCAAATGGACTGCTCAGCCGTAACTACAGTAAGAACTTTCTAATTTTATCCCTTTTATTTTTAGCTATGTGTCTATGTGTTAATCTGTGTAAATGTATGTAATGCAACTTTGTTATAAAAACGTTTAAAAATCGTTATGTTACAATCTGTTCTGAATATACACAAACGTACCTATTCTCCTGAAATTGCTACCGTGTTTAATAGAAGAGTACCTTTATAACCCGTATGCGAGAACCCGGCCCAGATATAAATATCTGATCCCAGGTTGATGCATACTGCTAAGGGTTAATTGAGCGTTCTCGAAGTACTAGTATAATTACAGAAGCGGGCTGTGTAGCCCGCTTGGTGGCAAATCTTTGAATTGTATGTGTGTGGTGAATCCTTTGGCGTCCGAACGCCCCTCCGCTAGTCAGTTCATCAAATTGCGAAGTCAGGTTACCCTTCGTGATGAGCAAAATGACAGTGTGAGAGGAGTTCTGACTCTGATCGATTGACCCCATCCGCAAAACCGGCCTTGCGGTCTGTGACAACTAGCACTTAAAAGTTCTTGCAGTGTGAAACAGCCCTAAGTGATCCAATGGACCAGATCACTAAACGATGACTAAGTGCATGGTTTTCCTACTTACCTGTACCACAGGACATTACTCACTGCATCACCTCCCCTCTTCAATGCACAATGCAAAGCAAAAGCCAAACAGCACTTCTGTACAGCCCTTGTTCCTTGTAATGTCACCATAACAATGGGGAAACTGTTGGTACGTGTGACATTTAGAGTGCCTAGAGAAACCATAAATGCAGATCATGGCATAGTTTCAATCCAAGGTTTCAATTTACAAGGTCTCCTGAGGTCCCAAAGTGACAAACCAGTACAGTGTAGTGACCATTTTATGCCACTGGAGCGCCTCCTTTATAATTTTATTACCAACAGATTCCCATCAACCCTTCCCACTATCAATATTTAGATCTTACAAACAAGACAAAACTGGCATTGCAAAATTACAGATCTTTTGAGTCCCATAACAGGCAGCAAACTGCTTAGAGTACTCACCTAAATACTCAAGACTTATCTGTGGAGGAAAGAAAAATAAAATTATTGACAATACTACAGCAATGTATTCAAGTCAAGTGCACTGTATGCTTTCATAGCTCTGCTCTCATCCCACTGTGTATAAACATCCATTTTCAAAAAGTAGCCAATTCTGTTATTGTTCATGACCTGCTTAGCAGTGATGCTCTCCGGATCAAATTCGGATGAAATCCAAATGAGTTTCCTTCAGCTTTCATCCTCCTAATTAGTGCAGCTGTACGGGTGGGGGTGTTAAACTTACCCAGCAGCAGTCTTCTTTATCCCGTCCCATGCTGCGTTCCAAGCCGCGTCACGTGACTACTATGTTTCCTCCTTCAAATTGGAAGGAGGAAGTGTTTGTAGTCACGTGACCGCGGCCTGGAACACAGCGTGGGACGGGATAAAGATGATAACTGCCGGGTAAGTTTAACACACACACACATTAATTAGGAGGATGAAATCCGAATAAAACTCATTCGGATTTTATCTAGAGGTCATCCCTACTGCTTAGTCTTAACTATGTCACCTAGGAAAACCACTGGGCGCACTCACGTGGAGTGGCAGTCCATGGTCCTATCCTCTCTAATTCCATGTATGCAAAGCATCACCAGATGGCGCTGTGCTCCCCTTACAGCGATCTGCTGTGCTGCACCATACTTTGTACAGCACCCAACGTTTATCAGTATCCATTCAATAAGATCGCACACCAGTAAGATTGAGCGGTTGCCACTTCAGAACCCAATTAGCAAGAATATCAGGAAGTCGTGAAGAAGGTTAAGCACACAGGCAATTTTCAGGAACTATGCAATTTTAATGTCCCATCACAAACAAAAAAGACAGCATCTGACAGTTATCGCCATGGAGAGAACGGTCAGATACTGTCTTTTGTGTGTGGTGTGAAACGCGCAAATAGGCCCACGGACCAGCTCAAAAAACAGTCCTGGGGGATGGGGGGCGATGGTGGGAGGGGATGTGCTACATAATTTTCAAATTACACCTGAAGTGGACTTAAACAGTAAAAACAACGTGGAATATGCAACATTGTAGTAAACCTCTTTTTGTTGCCTTCTGAGTTTCTCCCATTCTCAGTTATGCACTATTATTAATATATAGGCCACTGTACTACCCCTGCTCAAGAAACCCTCCCTCGACCACTCACTACCCTCCAACTACCGCCCTATCTCCCTCCTCCCCTTTGCCACAAAACTCCTTGAGCGTCTGGTTCACAAACGCCTGACCCAGTACCTTAATGCCAACTTCCTGCTAGACCCACTGCAATCTGGATTTCGGCCTGCCCACTCAACCGAAACAGCTCCCACCAAAGTGGTCAATGACCTCGCCTTAGCTAAAGCTGAAGGCAAGTACTCCATTCTCCTCCTCGACCTTTCAGCAGCTTTTGACACAGTGCACCATCCCCTACTCCTCCAGTCCATGGGCATTCATGACCTCGCCCTGGCCCTCATCCTACCTCTCCGATCCCCACCTTCACAACCTTCAATGAGTCCTCATCTAACCCCAACCACCTCTTGGTAAGAGTCTCCCAAGGCTCGGTCCTTGGCCCCCTACTGTTCTCCCTATACACATCCTTCATTGGCAAGGTTCTCTCCTCCATGGGTTTCAGTTATCTGTATGCAGATGACACCCAGATCTACCTCCACACACCTGACCTATCCACCACTACCATGGACAAGGTCTCCTCCTACCTATCAGCCATCTCCTCCTGGATGTGCGCTAGGTTCCTGAAACTAAACATGGACAAAACCTGACCCTCCCAGATGTGAATGTCACCGTTAACCACACTACCATTCACCCTACCTCTCAAGCCCGCTGTCTGGGTGTCACCCTGGACTCTGCACTCTCCTTCACCCCCCACATCCAAAACCTCACAAAGTCCTGCAACTTCCATCTCTGTAACATCTGCAAGATTTGCCTTTTCCTGACCTCTGCCACCACCAAACTCCTCATCTATGCCCTCATAATGTCCCACCTTGACTACTGTAACGCCCTTGTGTCTGGTCTCCCTATGACCCGAATTGCAATCCATGAATGCGGCAGCCAGAATTATCCACTCCTCCCTTTGCTCTACCACAGCAGCTCCACTTTGTGAATCCCTCCACCACTGGCTTCCTATCCAGTCCAGAATCAGATTCAAGATACTGTGTCTTGCCTACAAATCTGTCCACAAAACCTGCCCAACCTACATTGCCAATCTTACCCAGAGGTACACACCTAGCCGCTCACTCCGCTCCTCCAATGAACTTCGCCTGACTGTACCCCACACCGCATCACCCAATCCCATGCATGCCTCCAGGACTTCAAGAGCTGCTCCAACACTATGGAACTCCCTACCTCCTTCCCCCCTCCTCCCCCCCCCCCCATTAGGATTTCCCCCTCCAACATCTTCAAGAAGGCCCTCAAAACTCACCTTTTTACTCTGGCCTACCCACTTCTCACTAGTGCTCTAAACCCGCTTATGTCTCCTGCATGTTCACACACCTCCATTACCGTACACCCATCCTAATCTCCATTCTCCCATCCACTGACTAAGCATTACCTTGTACACCTACTGTGCTGCGTGATCTGGTTTTTCTTGTATTCCTGTATTGTCTCATCGATGTATGTCACCCCTAAATATTGTCTGTAACCTTAACTAATGTACAGCGCTGCATTATATGTTGGCACTTTATAAATACAATAAATAAAATATAAATCAAGAAGGTTTCGTTTTTCTCAGGATGTTTGAGAGCATGCCCAAAATACCTCTGGCTTATAACTACTGAAATGTATGCAGGAAGTAATTAGGTGGTACATCTTCACTCATTACCCTTTTTGCAAAGTATATGCACAGCACAAGAGTTCCGCCTCCGGGCAAGTTATTTACTCATTCTGTCTGCTGACATGTAAATAATTGAGTGTAGACATCTAAGCAGTAGAAAGCGAGCCAACAGTAGCAGCATTAAAATAACCCTGTAGTGAGAGGGAAATGAAGGCTGCCATCCATATTGCCTTATAAACTAAGCCAGGTGCCAGGCTGACCTGCTGATCCTGTGTCTTAGGCAGGGCTCACACTTGCTAGATTTGCACGCATTTTGCATCTGTGCTTGTTTTAGGTGTGAGATTCAGATACTACTGCTGCCAAAAGTATCAGCAGAACTGCCAGGCAACTAACATTCAGTCAGCTACACAAAAACACTTAAAGGATACCCCAACTGAAATGTGACATAATGAGATAGACATGTGTATGTACAGTGCCTAGCACACAGATAACTATGCTGTGTTCCTTTTTTTCTTTCTCTGCCTGAAAGAGTTAAATATCAGGTATGTAAGTGGCTGACTCAGTCCTGACTCAGACAGGAAGTGACTACAGTGTGACCCTCACTGATAAGAAATTCCCCCTTTTTACCTCTTTCTTGCTCTCAGAAGCCATTTTCTGCTAGGAAAGTGTTTTATAGTTGGAATTTCTTATCAGTGAGGGTCACACTGTAGTCACTTTCTGTCTGAGTCAGGACTGAGTCAGCCACTTACATACCTGATATTTAACTCTTTCAGGCAGAGAAAGAAAAAAAGGAACACAGCATAGTTATCTGTGTGCTAGGCACTGTACATACACATGTCTATCTCATTATGTCACATTTCAGTTGTGGTATTCTTTAATGCTGGGAATACACCATTCGATTTTTTGGTAGATAGATGGATCAATTGATAATTTCCGACACGACCGATCTGATTTTCGATCGTTTTTCTGATCGCTTAAGAAATGAATGGAAAACGATCGGACAGTAAATCTGCTGAAAAATCTCATTGTTTATTCCCAGCATAAGTACCAGTAAATTACTTTCTGAACACCACCTGCAGCCTTTACACACACTTACACACAATAGTCTATCTGACCCAGACCTGCAAATCAGGTAATGTTTAGGTACCGCTGGTCTCTACACTCATATCCAAACATAACACTGCAGATCAATTGTTGCAGTATGATTTAAGCTGCAGAAAACAAGATTCTCATTTTCATTATGTACACAGTTCCTAGTAGGAAAAACAGCCTCTGTTAAGGTTCGTACACACCTCGGACTGTAATAAGCTACCAGTCATCTGACCCACCCAAGGGGCGGTCGTCCGACGACAGTTTGCCGGTGTGTACAGTCTATCGTTAGGCTGATCAGGCTGGTTTTGACCGAGCCGTCTAGCGGATCAGTCAAAACCAGCCTGATCAGCCTGACGACAGACTGTACACACCGGCAAACTGTCGTCAAACGACCGCCCCTCGGGCGGGTCTGACGACTGGTAGCTCGTTACAGTCCGACGTGTGTACAAACCTCTAGCAACATTGGGGAATGGCTGTATTAAAGTGATACTGAAGTGAAGAAACAAAAAATTAATGGAACATTAGTAGCAAAGAAAAGAGTCCAGTGTTCTCCCCAGAATTTATTAACTCTTCCTGGACTGTAAATATGAGAATCATTTGTGCTACTGATGTTCTATTTCTTAGCTGTATTACACATACAATTTTTTATCTCACAAGTTTATTTTAACTTTAATGCATAGAGGTAAACATGTGTACCATTAATCCTTGCAATATATAGTACTGTACTGGAAAGTGGGCCTTCCAATTAACACTAAAAGGAAAACATGCTGCTAAATAATGTAATTGAAGCGATAATTGAAGTAGCCAGGCAAGGAAGAAAATAAATCAATGCCAGAGCTGCACCTGTGTTTTACAATACAGTAATTCCATAGACCACTACTTACTCATTTTCCATGGCAGTGTATAAGGCAGAGATTTAGGAGCACGCATATCAGGGTTGAGACTAGTTTTTGGATCCATCAGTGTCCCGGCACTAGAGCTGCAAGACCAATTAAAGTCAAGTGAATGATTTTACTCTACATTAGAACATCTTAGAAATAGAAAAAGGTTTCAGAAAAATGCCTCTCAGATACAGTATGGAAATAATCCATCCTCCAACCAAAGACTGCTATCTATTAACAGTCATGAGGGTACAAAAGCTGTTCATATCAAATGCATGTTAAAGTGATGGAAATTCTTCACTTATTGCACTACTGTATATAGTAACCAGGTTGCTCAATGTTATCAGTACCATAAACTGCCCATGTGAGTACATTTGAAATCGGCGCCGGTAGACTTGGGCGCAGGATACAGCAGTATATGGCTGATCCTGCTTCTGCATAAGTCCGGGCCGTTTTAATTACTATTCCCTATCCAGGCCGCCATGGATAGTGGGGGAATGAAATAATTCGGCTACCAGCGGTTGCTGGAGGCCGAATTATTGTGTTTTTTAAGCAACTTCGGCTCCGTCTTCTGACGGAGCCGACGTTACTCACTGAGCGCCACTATAGACTGATTCCCATTACAATCTATGGCGGCGCTGGCTGCGCCCAAAGCTAGCAGCGCTGAAAAGCACTGCTCCGTGCCCATGTCTTCTGGACTATTGTGAAATAGTCCAGAGCTGTTCATAAGCCTCCTAAAATAATGAGCACTGGAAAACACTACAGATAAAAAGATGCATTAGACTTTTTATTTTGGTCTGCATCACAATGAACTGCAACTAAGGGTACTTTAACACTATACACGTTGCGCATCCTGTAAAATGCGAGCGATCGTCCTGGGGAGGCTGACAGATGAACAGAGGCGAGCAGTTTTAGTTCTATACTGGAAAGTCCAGATCTTTACAATGATTGGAATCGGATCATTGAAAAGATCCGGATCTTTGAATCATTTGCAGCAGAGTGAGAGAAGCTGCAGTTCCTGTTTCTTCCAGACATCCACTGTGAACCGAATCGGACGATTCGACTCTCAAAAAAGATCCGGATCAAAAATCCGAATCGTTCATGATCCAGACAACACTACTGTGCAGTGAATATTAATTAGCCATGTGGCTAGGAACAATAGGGACTGGTGCAGTATACTCTAATGCAACATGTGCACTGTGAACAGCACATTGATTTTTCAGTGCCGTGAGTTGGGCTGCTACAGGCTGTTGTAACATGAGCCTGTAACATCCCACTGTGAAACCAGCCTTAGGGCGGGATAGGGAAAGGAAGGGGAGGACCTCTCTGCACTCCCTGTGCAGTGGAGAGAAAAAACCCTCCCAGCATGCTCTACAGTATCGGTTATGCAGCCTGCGGCATCCTTAGGAGCTTTGGAATAAAGATGATTGCTATTCAGCCAATAATAAAGTAAGAGATTTTTAACTTCAGGATTGCCTTTTTGGCTTCCTTCTAAACTGTTTAACACAGGAGAATAGAGGTTTAAATTAGCTTTTGTAGCCTAACAGTTACTCTTTAATGTATCAGCCTGACCCTGCCTGCAAGGCTTTGCCTTATGTGTGGCTTCACATTTATGCTTACACTGCAGTGATGAGAAATGTAACATGGTTAGCTTTAAAATAAGTAAAATTGCCCCTAGTTGGCTTAAAAATAGTGATCTACATTACACTTCACTTTATTATCACAACATTAAGGGTGTCACATACCTTGATGAGGGACAGTAGGGTATACCCCACATGAATGGAGTTTTATCGCTCTGTAAATCTGTAAAAGACGACCAGTGATACTTTATATTTACAATTTCCAAAATATCTGAAGTACTCAGTTTAGTTAATATATAGTGAGATGCTGATAACATTCCACAAACAGTGTGGGCTGGTGTACACCAGAGCAGTTCTGAAGCGTTTTTTAAAAACGCTTGCGGGGGGAAACACTTGGCTGATGAAAGTAAATGGGATGGTGCACACCAGTGCGGGTCGTTTTTTCCACAAACGCAAACTCAGGGGCTGCAGCATTTTTTTAGATTTCTGAGGCGTTTTAGCCTCGATGTTAAAGTATAGGACACAAAAGGAGGAGGACCCTGCCCAAAGGCTTACAATCTAGAAGCTTTACTGTAACAATATTTGTAATCTGCTACACAAAAACGCTCAAAAAAACGCTAGGCATTAGGGCTGAACGATTTTCGGTTTAAAACGAAAATCACAATCAGGGCAATGACGATCTTGGGATCGTCAAAGCGGCGATTTGCGGCAGTTTTCGCCGCTGCCGCCTGGTCTGCTCCGCTCCCTTCCTCTGCTCGCAGCCCTCTCCTCCAGTAAGTTCCCATTACAGTTGGGCTCACCGCATTGCACTACCGCGCGGTGAGCCGCAGGAAAGAGCCGCCGAGTATTCTCGGCCTGTACCAGGAAGTGTAACGTCACTTCCTGGCAGCCACCGTTACTAGGCAATACTCGTTGCCTCTTTCATGCGGCTCACCGCACAGCGTGCAATGCTGTGGCCCCTACACACTGCCTAGCCTGTCCTGTGGCCCCTACACACTGCCTAACCTGTCCTGTGGAACCTATAGCTGGCTAAACTATACTGGGGACACCTATATGTTGCTACCCATACTAGGGGAACTCATACTCACCATCAGTGTGCTGATCCATCGTTGTGTAAATATTTGAAAATCGTGAATCGAAATTGCAATTTCTGACAGAAATCGTGCAATTCAATCTTTTCCTAAAATCGTTCAGGCCTACTAGGCATGTTTAGAAAACATGTCTAGAATCGCTCTGAAATCTTCAAAAACCTCTAAAGTTTTGCAGATCTGCTAGATGTTTTTGGTGTGCACTGGGCCTGTAACTCCTCTATAGGTTTGTACACACGTCCAAAGTGCATGACTACCTCCACAACATGACCGTTCCCACACCAAACAGTTTACACGACTTGTAATTTCCATGCACCAACCAAACGGCCAACTAATTTGCATATTGCCCATGCATACGGAAAGTTTGTATTTATCCTCCTACTCCCTAAATATGACTTTTTTTTTTTTAGATATTCTATGGTTTTATTTTATAATAAACATTTACAAAGTAGATTGACTGTTTTATATTCTCTGCTCAATGGCAGTCTATGAAGTGTCCTAGAGTTAAAATATAATGAACTATTGACCATTTTCTATCTCTCACCTACCCTCAAGTTGTATTCTGCCAAGAAAACTTTTATGGCTGTAAATTACTTAGCTCGTCTTGGTACCTGGTTGAGAATAAAGTAAACCTCACTGCTATCACTTGCATGTCTGAAAATTAAACACTTTCAGGCAGCAAAAAAAAAAAAAAAAAAAAAAAAAAAAAAAAAAAAACAGCCTTGCCATTAATAGGTTTTACACTGTACATACACATTCTCATGTCACGTCACCTCAGATACACTTTAAGCCCTCCACTCACCCATATGAACGGATTCCACATTTCAGCAAGATCCAGACAAACAGTTTTGCTCTTGGCTAAACCATAAAGAAGAAATCAAGCCCCATGCAAGATTTTGGCGAAGCCCTCATGCAGTTTACAGCTCTCCTTGGGGGCACTTTTTTTTACTGACCTGAAAAAAACTGGTTCTGCCCCGAAACCTGTTGTCTTTCTGTATTATATCCAATAAAGTAATTGAAAATCTATAAGCGGTCTTTCATAAGGCAAGGCCCAACGCTTACCTTTTATAAAAAGGTTTTATAGTGTATTTCATGGTTTTTGGGCTTCCCCATGCAGATACATTGGTCTGAAGTATTGTAGCTGACAAACCTTTGTCCCAGTCCTCATTACATGGTGGAGAATTCCATCGAGTTGGGCTGACATCTCTCCTGTACATGCTCTTCTCATCAGCTAAAGCCAATAAAAAGGAAAAATGCCAATGAAAACAAATTGAAATAGAAACCAGATTAACAGCATTTATTTCAAATTGGCTTAATTATAGCAACTTGTAGTGAACAACATTTACTGGGTACCTCCATCTACAAGCAAGGTATGATGTGCAAAGATACAATTTAATAAGTACAGTAAAAGAACCTGAAGCGGTGTATGTTCTCTCTATTCTCTCTAAAGGTCCATAGCCACAATACAATTTTTTCAGTAATTTTTCCCACCACCAGCAATTTTTGCAACAATAGTTTTTTTTTGCAAAATCATGTAACATCGTTTAACCACTTCAGGACCACAGTCTTACACCCCTCTAGTGAGCAGGCCATTTTTCACAATAGAGGGCTGTGCAGCTTTGTCCGCATGCTGCACAGCCCTACAACAAAGCACACACATGAATTTAACATCCTTTCCTTAACCACCCAGGCATACTATTGATTGCACCAGCGGCGCAGCGGTATTTTTAAAATATTTTTTTTTTGTTATATCATGTAGCTAGCCTAGCGCTAGCTACATAATAGCCGCTGAGCAGCGGCATCCCCCCCGCCCCTTCCGATCGCCTCCGGCGATCAGAGCAAACAGGAAATCCCGTTCAGGACGGCGTTACGCGTCGGGTAGCGGCGATCGTACATAGCACGCAGCTAGCAAAGTGCTAGCTGCGTGTTAAAAAAAATAATAAATCGGAAAAAAAAAAAAAAAAAAAAAAAAAAAAAAAAAAAAATCGGCCCAGTAGGGCCTGAGAAATCCATCGTGGCGGTAATGGACGAGCTCAGCTCGTCATTACCGCCAAGGACACTCTGTAGGTCTCTGATCGCTGCTGCAATCTTTTTTTTTTTTATTAGAATAAAAGGGAGGGTTTTCCCTCCCTCCCCCTGTGCCATCCTAAATCGCCATAGGACAGCGATCGTACTCATCCCTGCCTCTCATAGGCATCAGCCTATGAGAGGCCATGCATCATGAGCCGCTATGAGGGACAGCCGAGCGCCAGCCCCCCCCCCCCGTACATTGCTGCAGGAGATCGCAGCGCTGTATAAATGTAAAGGGGATTTCTTTCCCCTTTCGGCTCTGAACAGTCTGAGCTCTGTGAACCCTGGTAAACTGCAGCTCCAGGACTTGACGCCAATTGGCGTTAGGCGGTCCTGGGGTGACGCAGTCGTGTAGTTAATTGAAATTAAACAATGCTTAGCAATATGCAAGGATTGTTTAGAACCCCACTGACTGGGCATTTTACAGTGATCGTTTAAGCCATTGTTGGCACCATCATCTTCACATGGGTTCTTAACTCAAGTAAACTCTGGGCTTTTGTAGCAACTGGATTAAAAAAAAAAAAACGTAAATATATTTTTGGGGTGAGGGGAGGATACCAGAATGCCTGGAGGAACCATGGAGATGGCAAACTACTTAAAGGGTCTTAGCTCAGATTTCAATTTGGGTCTTCAGTGCTGTAAAGAGGAGAGTGCCACGACGTGAAAGCTGAATCTATAGCAGGAGGCGCACACACCTGCAGCAAGAACATGTGAATCCAGGCAAATTATCTGCATTGCCAGGAACAGGCTTACATGAACAGAATGTGGATTTCAACTGCAGCCGTTCTCAAGTGGTTACTTCAACTGATCAGATAAAACTTCAGAAATTTTTTAGATTTGATGTCCAAATTGAAATCAGAATTTGAAGCCCCCACCCTCTGACACACCTATAAAGTTCAACAATGTAAATGTCATACCAATATCTTGTTCAATGCA
The DNA here is from genome assembly GCF_040937935.1 of Hyperolius riggenbachi. Classification (NCBI taxonomy): domain Eukaryota; kingdom Metazoa; phylum Chordata; class Amphibia; order Anura; family Hyperoliidae; genus Hyperolius; species Hyperolius riggenbachi. Next base: position 119,023,872 of record NC_090647.1, read on the forward strand.
TTTCTTATCATCGCATCTTGATATGTGGAAGCTCAGCTCTCCCCGGGGCACCATGTGGCGGGCATTGAATGGGCAGACTACCAACTGATTGACAATATCAGGATGATTCTGATGGGAAGAAAAAAAATAAAAAAGGAGGAATTTTTGACACAAAATATATTCGATTGTTTCATTATTAAATGGAATACAATAAAGAGGAAGCAAAATGTCTAGTTTTCTGCTATAGTGGTCCTGAAAGAAAAACCTGTTGCACAAAAAAGGATTTGTAGTGTGACATTTTAGCTTAACCACTTCATGCCAAATGCACATTTATAAATGTCCTATTTGTGCACAATTTGTTGCAAATTGGATGGTTATTTAAAAAACATTTTATATAAATTTCCTTTCTACCAAGATACATGTGCCTCAGGAGCGAGCATGCATTTTAACACGTCAGTGTATGGCATGAAGTGGCTAATGTGTACCTGTGACTTTTAGGGCCTGTTCACACGTGTGCTGTCCCCGTGAGGCTGGGTGCACACAACGTGAAAGGCTGCGTTTTATGCCATGTTTTATGTTAATGTGTGCGTTTTACTGAGTTTTTGGTGCATTTGCAATGCATTTTTCAAGCGGTTTAATATTTTCATTTATGCAAATCACTAGGACCACAACAGGAAGAGGAAATGCAGCAAAAAATATATTTTTAGGGAAAAAGAACGCATATAAAAATGCATACCATCAAGTTCCCATTGACTTTTATTATGTGCATTTTTGCTGCGTTTAGGATTACGCAACAAAACGTGCGAAAACGCATGAGTTTTATATATATATTTTTTTCTGCGGCCCATAGACTTTTTTCTGCGGCCCATGTGTGCACCTAGCCTGAAGGAGAAAAACCATCCATCACTGCTGAAAGCGGTCAAACTTTCTGAAAAGCATTTGACCAAAATATCTCTAGTAGCCTTGTGATTAGGCCCTAAAAGCAAAAAGAGGATAGATGATGCTTACCTCAGTTGAGTTAAGTCCAGCGCTATGCGGAGAATGTGTCATTATGTAAGGTTAAATATTTTAATTGCAATACTTATTGCATCCCCCCACTAAACCGCTACTGCATGTATGTCTGCCCTTCTTTAATTGTACCTATTAAAGTATTCACCCAAAGACACCCCCCAACACACACACACACACACGATAAGCAACAGCACAATAACCAGGGATGCTCTTATGAGTAGCTACTCAATAGTAATGAAGGAGTGATTAATCCCCTGTGACCCCGGGTTATCTTACCCAGAAGTCAGCAGGATCTTCTGTGTGCCTTCCTTAAAAGGAAGCGTGGTAGTAAATCATGGAACACGGCCATATGAAGCGAATGGCACACAGAGGATCCCGTGGACTTCTGGGTAAGTTAACCCCCTCATCACACGTGGTCACAGGTGATTAATCACCCCTTCATTAACATTTATATTACAAGTAGCTACGGACTCAAGAAAAACATTTCTTTGTTACAGCTGATACAAAACTAGGCGTAAAAATAATAAAAAAAAGGGATCGGTACTCACCTTCTTACATTTAATTAAATGGTACGGAAATCGACAAGCTCTAATTTGGTGGTTTGAATCATAAGGACACTGCAACAGTCTGTCCGGATTATGTGGGTCTATGGAGAGGAGTACAGAACTTTGTATGAAGGCTGAGAAACAGTTCCTGCTCACACAATTAGCAAGAATGGTCACAAGCAATAAGACAATGGCCACAACAAGGGTAAATCAGCACAGATCACCAGGCTGCCTTTGAATGATTACCTACTGAGATGTGCTGAGCCTCCCCAGAGACAACACACACCTTGAACCCAAAACCAAAATTTTCACACGACTAGTCACACCCAGGTTATGCATATGCATTTTTTAAATTTAGTGAACAGGTAGGGTCCGTCCCACAAAGGATGACCTCATCATGGTGGGAAGGTCAAGTACGTCAGTTTGAATACAAACAGTTTTGGAAACTAATCCTTCAATAATGGTAATTTGGTGCATCTGGTCTGAATACAGGATCAGTGTTCTCCCCAGGCTCTTTTAGCCAGGTGCTCCACCCGGCTAGATTTGGTGACCACCCGGCTGTCATCGGCTCACCTCCTCACCGTCTCCTATGCTGTAAGTAGAGCTGCCCTGCATTTTCATCTCGCCCCACCCGGCTACTTTTTCCTGCCACCCGGCTACTATTTCATGCCACCCGGCTGAAAAATAATTCTGGGGAGAACACTGAGGATGTGCTTTGGGGGGGGGGGGGGGGGGGGGGGGGGATGAAAAATCACGCCTACTGAAAGCCAACTATCGCTGTAGCTCAAGGATCGGTCTGTGTTCCAATTGCTGGTAAGAGCCTGACAGTGGCTAGGCTATAATGCCCCAGAAGCCTGGCACTACAAGACCCTGCCAGCTCACCAGCTACTCCCCCCCCCCCAAATAGGTTTCTCAAGACTGTATGTAGGAGGACCTTGAAAAACACAGCAGAGTGCTTTTTAATCAGTTTTCTTTAAGAACATGCTCCCATTGACTTGCATTAAAATCGCAGCGATTTAAACCCTCCCCCCGGTGATAACTTCCAAAAATTTAATTCAAGTCAATGCGCTTTAAAAAAAAAAAAAAAATGAATTAAAAACCACTCTGCATTGTGTAGGGCTCAACCCTTAGGGAAATAGGTGGGAGAAACAGAAAAACTGTAAGGCTTATTCAGATGTAGACTTACTATTTCACCTGGAATTATAGGTACTTGTTAACAGGATCAGCTGGGACACCATGATTTTTTAATCACAAAATTACATATCAGTTGAATGCTTACAAGATCACGTATCGTGAATAGGAAATTATTATGGAATAGAAGGGGAATCTTTAGATTAAAAGCTTGCAAGGGCAAGGCTCTCACATCCTTTTCGGTCTTGTAATTCATTATACATTTGTAATGATCTGCTCAGCTGTCTGCATAGACAGACAGCTGTTTGATAATTCCTTAAGTCTGAGGGCTGCAGGTCTCTGGAAAAGAGACCTGTCTTTGCTTTGCAAGTTTCAGACCTGCTCTGCTGCTGAGGAATTTGCATATATTTGTTATGCAGATTGCCTACCTGCCTCCTTTGAAGGCTGGCAGTATAAATACCATGTTCTCCCAGAATCATTTGCTGGTCATCTTCATGGTTTGTTACTGATAAACTCTCCTAGTGTATCAGCCGTTTGTTTGTTTTGCCTGTATTGTCTCTGCTGAGATTATCCTGTCGCTAGCGTCGGTCGACAGGAAATCGTTCTGTCTGGAAGTGTAGGCCAGAGCTGCGGTTGCTACTGGCTGCTCCATCTGTCTGGATCGCACTTGCCCTAGTGGTAGTGGCAGTGCCTCCTTCTGTATCTCAGCCTTTGGGGTGTTAACCAGAGCAGCGGTTGCTACTGGTATCCCCTTCTGTTTGTCTGGATTGCACTTTCCCTAGTGGTAGTGGCAGTGCCCCCTTCTATATCTCTGCCTTAGGGGTGCTAGCCAGAGCAGCGGTTGCTACTGGCAGCCCCACCTGTCTGTCTTGTCTGATACGAACGCTTGCTGTAGGCTCGGTGAGGTAACCGTTAAGCAAGCGTTCGCGTTCTCTATTTCGTGTTTGTGCGTCATTGGTCAGTTAGGGTGGCACGCTTATCACTGGGCGCCTAACGCGCAGTGATCGTGCAGAAACGCGTTCGCTGTTGCGAATGAGAGCAGTGTTCGCGTTTAGTTAGCGTTTGTTATTTTCTTTATTTGTTCTGATTGTTTGCTGTGCCTTTGCTACTCTCGTGCTCTGTCCTCAGTCTAGTGTCTGTTGGCAATCGCCATTCTTGCGATTGCATTCGCGCTTTCTTTCCGTTGATGTGTGTTCACCGTCACTGGGGGGGCGACTAGATTGGTGAACACACATTCTGTCTGTCCCTGTGCTATTTCTCTTTGAGGGCTATTCAGGCCTGCTTGATCCTGCTTGTACAATTCCCATCTGACATCTGTGGCAGTGCAGAGGCAGGGCTCGTCTGCACTCCACAGCTCCATCTGCCGGTGGGAATTGCCCTCTACCGGTGCATTGCACCTAACCTGGGTTCTCCAAATGACACGTTTGTGGAGGATTTCCGCCGCGTCAGCGCATGTCTGGTGCGCTGACCACGGAAACTATTCCTCAAACGTTACAGAATGACCAGCCAAACCGAAATTCCCAGGGTAGAGGGAATGTTCGATTTGCTTCAGGATTTCATTGCCTAAGGCAAAGGCATATGTGGATCCTATAGGTAGGATCATCCATTAGATTAAAGCAGTTAAAAAAAAATCTGTGCATCTTCCTGATCCCAACCCATATGAAGGTTACCTTGATACAGGCTTGTTTAAACCTCCATTTGATCCGTGGGAGCTTTGATGGAGGAATTTGAGTTTGATTGGAAGGCCTTTTGCGATTTTTACATCGCAAAAAGCGAAGATATTCTGAATGCTTGTCTTGATTCTATGTACATTTTGATTGATTCTGATGAGTGCGACGAGTGTTTTGTGGAGCCGGTGTGTGGCAGACGATTTTGGATGAATTGCACACACACCAACCAATTAATTTCAATAAAGAGACACCGTTGTCACAGGATTATTCCTGCCTTTCTGGGGTAAAGCAAGTGAGTTTAAACACTGTGCGACCTGAAATGAATGGGTGTGCCGCCTCGTTTGTGGACACCTGTGTGAATTCTGATGGATTCTCTTGTTTGTTTGGAGTTTGAATCTGTGCGATCTGATGCCTGTTTCTCACATAATCCTGCTATGGAAAAAATTCCTAAACCATGCAGCCTCAAAAGTAACCCTTTGAACACCTTGCAGTCTGCTCCACAGATTGCAGAGGTTTGCGCGTTGGAAGCGTCAGTTTCGCAACCTAAAGCGATCGTGGATTCGCAAATTTTGTGCTCTGACTCCTCGGATTCGACATTGTTAGCCGAGTCCAAGAGCGACACAGCACTTTGGTTTTGCGAATCTGATACTGAGGAAAGTAAAGATTTTCCACCCTGTACTCTGGATGAGTCAATATTGCCTTGCATAAAATCTCCTGCAGTGACCCTAGAGCAGCCTTTCTACCCTGGAGGAACCCTGCAAATAACTTTTGGATTTCAAGGAACCCCTGCAAACAATGTTTTGCTCTCGAGGAACCCCTGCATTTATTTTGCAGGAATCATGGTCTTTAAAAGTATGTGTGGCTGTTTATTTCACTGCCTCCTATTACACTGCCACTCATTATACTGTCTCCTGAGCCCTCAATTTAGTGCTTCTTGTTACAGTATCACCTATTATAATGTGCTTTATTATACTTCCCCCACGATGGGGGAAAATGCCAAGGAACCCCTGCAGAGTCCTCAAGGAACCCTGGTTTAAAAAGCCTGCCCTAGAGGCTCGTCTAGGTATTGCTACTATTCTCACCTGTTTCTCTGCTATTTTAGAATTGCAGTCTGATTTGACTGCTATGGAGGATTCTGCCTGCAGTGAAACGAAACTCAGAAAGTCAGAGTTAGTTTCACTAGATATTCCTGTGTATCCTTGTCTTGATGATGAAATTCAGTCTCAGTATATGGTAGAACCATTCCTGGGGACATCTGCCCTGTCTGCAGAAGGTATTTAATGTTCGGTCCTGTAACATGGATAGTTCAGAATCCTTGTCAGAAAACTTGGAAAATGACACTTCTGGGGTCTTGTTTTATGTTTTGGAGGTTTCAAAGTCCCTCCTAAAGAGTGCAGAACTTCTAGGAGATGCCTCCTGCCCCCTAGATCCGTCTGAGGTTTTGCCCACTGCAGTGGGCATTGCTGTTGTGCTGACTACCTTTGCAGCTCTTGTGGAGCTTCACTCATGTGTAGTCAATGATGAGTTTTGGTTAGATGATATTACAGTCACAGAAACTTCTGAGTCTTCTTTTGAAAGACCAGTACCTGTGACCTCTACTCGTGATGATTTTCTGCCCGGTCCTGGTTTTGGTCTTGTCGGACTGAGGTTGGCAGTTCCCCGACATGTCCTGAGGTTTCTCCTGTGCTAGTGTACCCCGATGTGCTCTGTGTCCCTGAAAGTACTGATCTTGATGGGTGTCCTGGTATATCTGAATCCGGAATAATCATAAGTTCCATAGGGGTTCTTGGTAGTTCTCCATGTGAGCCTGGTGAGTGTTCTGGTCTCTTGGGATCTCTGCGGAGCTTCAAAGGGTTCTGGGAGATTCCGGGAGAAATTTTGCTTGGTACCCTGGATAGGATCAACAGTGGCTTTTGTGTTGAAAGGGACACTTCGAACAGGTATTGTGGCAGGTTTGGTATTTTTGGACGCTCCCTGGAAGGTGGTGGGTATTGCCTGGAGGGTGTCGATGGCTTCTTCTCTGGCATTCACAGTTCTGATGGGTGCTGAGGCTTGTAGCACTGACGGGCATGTTTCGGTGGCTTCTGCTTCCGACGGTGTCGGTTTCGGGAGGATTGACTCTAGAATTAGGCCTTGTCGGGCTGACCCGACCTTCATGAGTCTTCAGTTAGAATTTTTTGGAAACGGCAGTTTTGAGAGACGTCTGGAATCCGTCCCTAGAGGGGGGGGGACGACTGTAATGATCCGCTCAGCTGTCTGTTTGCTTTGCAAGTTTCAGGCCGGCTCTGCTGCTGAGGAATTTGCATATATTTGTTATGCAGATTGCCTACCTGCCTCCTTTGAAGGCTGGCAGGATAAATACCATGTTCTCCCAGAATCCTTTGCTGGTCATCTTCATGGTTTGTTACTGATGAACTCTCCTTGTGTATCAGCCCTGTTTGTTAAAATTTATCTGTTTTGCCTGTATTGTCTCTGCTGCGATTATCCTGTCGCCAGCGTCTGTCGACAGGAAATCTGTCTGGGAGTGTAGGCCAGAGCTGCGGTTGCTACTGGCTGCTCCATCTGTCTGGATTGCATTAGCCCTAATGGTAGTGGCAGTGCCTCCTTCTGTATCTCTGCCTTAGGGGTGCTAGCCAGAGCAGCGGTTGCTACTGGCAGCCCCACCTGTCTGTCTGTCTTGTCTGATACGAACACTTGCTGTAGGCTCGGTGAGGTAACCGTTTAGCAAGCGTTCGAGTTCTCTATTTCGTGTTTGTGTGTCATTGGTCAGTTAGGGTGGCACGCTTATCACTGGGCGCCTAACGCGCGGTGATCGTGCAGAAACGTGTTCGCTGTTGCGAATGAGTGCAGTGTTCGCGTTTAGTTAGCGTTTGTTATTTTCTTTATTTGTTCTGATTGTTTGCTGTGCCTTTGCTACTCTCGTGCTCTGTCCTTCTCAGTCTGGTGTCTGTTGGCAATCGCCATTCTTGCGATTGCATTCGCGCTTTCTTTCCGTTGTGTGTTCACCGTCACTGGGGGGGGGGGGGGGGGCGACTAAATTGGTGAACACACATTCTGTCTGTCCCTGTGCTATTTCTCTTTGAGGGCTATTCAGCCCTGCTTGATCCTGCTCGTACAATTCCCATCTGGCAACTGTGGCAGTGCAGAGGCAGGGCTCATCTGCACTCCACAGCTCCATCTGCCAGTGGGAATTGCCCTCTACCGGTGCATTGCACCTAACCTGGGTTCTCCAAATTACACGTTTGTGGAGGATTTACGCTGCGTCAGCGCATGTCTGGTGCGCTGACCACGGAAACGATTCCGCAAACGTTACAAAAGTAATATGAATAAAATGTTGTAACTGTAATTACCGATTCTGTATTTTGTATATTAGTGTACACCATTGTCTGTATTATGTACCCCATGTTGGTTTCTTACTTTGTACAGCGCCACAGAATATGTTGGCGCTTTAGTAATAAATAATAATAATGTTCCTGTCCAACTAAAATCGTGTCAAGGAGTAAACAGTTAATGGAATCTCAGCTTTGACAGCATCCATCCTGTAATATGTATTACTATGTACCATTTCAGACTGATAACCAAACAAAAAACATTTCTGCAAATTTCCCAGAAACCCCATTACATTGTAACTTTTCTCAGAAAAATCCCATACTATAGACTTCCATCTCTTCCTCCATCCTCTTCTCCTCCTCTTGCTCCTGTTTGAGAGATATGGCTATCCATTGTGTTTTCTTCTTGGACACTTTTTGCCCTGCAGTCTGCTCTTTTTGCTTTTCACGCTGGCTCTAGAATACGACAAACAGTATTACACTTACATAGGAAAATCCATCACATTTAAATGATTATATTACAGAAGGATTAACAATTCCAATTAATATTTAACATCTTTTAAAGGTCAATCAAGAGCAGCAGCCTTCATATTCCTGCTGCTCTCTTTGGAGAAAGAACAGCTTAGGAGAAATCCAAAAAGTCAGAAACATCTGATCTGCATACTTATTCAGGGTTTGTGGCTAGAAGTATTAGAGGCAGAGGATTATCAGGACAGTCATGCAACTGGTATTGTTTAAAAAGGAAATAAATATGGCAGCCTCCATATACCTCTCAGTTCAGGTTTCCTTTACACACTAGAAAGCTGAGGATATGCTCACTCATGATCAGGGAGCCATTGAACATGGCTCCTGATCACTGCCAGGAGAGGTCAGTTATCGCAAGACAGATGAACCACAATCACCATAGTAAACAAAATTACATCCTGCCAGAGGTCATAGGACATAAACCGCAATTACTAAAGTTCTGTAGTGATTACCAGCCTTGAAAATGTTTGCCCTGTGTTGTATATGAAAAAAAGTGCCACGCCCATAGCCTGGTTCACAGACGAGGGAGGCTATTTTAGAGGGTGGCAAAGGTCGTGTACAATGTTTTGGTAGTTTCGAAAGACTACATAGCTGCATAACGTGACAGCCAACAAATAACATTCTAGACTAAAATCTGAGGCTTGGTGTGAACCCCTACCCCAATAGTAACCACCAGGGGCATTGCTGGGATTCCAGAAAATCCAAGATTCCAATGGAAAGCCCCAGATATCAGAATAATGAGTAGTATCCTGGTAACCCCCTATCAGAATTTTTGAACACCCCTTTTGAAATAATAATTTAAAAAAATCCTGATTTGTACCCTTCCTCTTTTCCACCCAAAAATGCTGAGAAGCATCAATCAAAGCCAGCTTCCCTCACATCCCTACAGCAGTCCTCCAACCTCTGTCTCTTACTGGTGCTGCATCCCTGTGTCCCACCAGTATGTGATGCTGATGGTAGGGCTGCACGATATATCTTTTTTTTATCGAAATCGCGATGTGCATCATGACGATTTCAGTATCGTCAGTGGCGATTTCTTTTTTTCATTGCCGGCTGTTTTACATCACCGGTTTATTACTATGGTGCGCTTCCTCCTTCCGGCCAGAAGGAGGAGTGAGGCACTGAATGGAGGAATGCACGCCCAGCAGCTCTTGTGAGAAGGAGGATAGTGTGTGACACTGCCGCTATTTCAGATAGGAAGCCGGCTTTCTAGTTCCAGCAGTAGGCTCTGCCCCCTCTTAGCGTCTGCTGCTACATGCAACATTGTCCTCCTGCTACTGTTCTTAGCATAATTATCCTCCACGCAAGTCCCCCGGTAAGCTCCAGGCTGCCTCCAGCTTCTAGCTGCATACCCTCTTTCTCTCTCTTCCTTTAGCTGCGCTAAAGCACTCATTGTTTTCTCTGATCCACCGCACAGTCACCCAGGCTCTCTTGCACAGCAGGACCAGAGAACACGTGGCAGAGAGATGGACCACACACAGACTGTACACAGGCTATATACAACACACAGCACAGCGTCCTGTTAAAGCCACTCTAGCTGTCCGTTTACACAGACAGCTCTAGCTGTAAGGAGCTTTGCTGGCATTTTGAGGTCAAAAGGGCAGGACCCTTAGCCTCCTGCATCCCATCAGATAGCAATATATGGGCAGTGACACCAGTAATGACAGCAAAGATCAGATTACAGCTAGAGCTGGCTGTGTAAACGGACAGCTAGACTGGCTTTAAAAGAACTGTGCTGTATACAGTCTGTATACAGTCAGTCCGTGTGTATGCTTTACCTGCTGTGCTCTCTGTCACAGGCTCTGCTTCATGCCCATGCAGCTTAGCTACTACTTTAACTAGCCTGTCTGCCTAGTGCTTCAGGCTTAAAGGGATCCAAGCAGGTATTGGCTTCAAATAGCTGCAAGGGCTGACATTGTTCAGAAGCTCAACCCCTGCTGTTTTACAAGTGCTGTTATCCAGGCTAGGTGTGACATTCTTCAACTGTAACTGATGTTTTCTGTTTGAAGTACAATGGGGGTTTGTTTGTGGTCAATTAAGTCTAAAGAGGCAATTTCTTATCTGTTTTCACCATCTCCTGCTCAGGGACCGCAGGTCCTTTGCGGTCGGACAAAGTGGCTAATTTAACTCTTAGATGTAAAAAAATGAGGTAAAATTAAAGTTTTTTTTAATAATAAACCACGTTTTTAGAATGCATTTTTTATTTGGTATAGAGCTGCCCTGGGTGTTAAAAATGATGCTCGGTTCACTTTTGGCAGTTGCAGAGTAGTCATTGTAACTGCAGGGGTTAAGTGTAGTGTAGCTGGGAAAGGGGGCAGAAGGTGTTAGAGTAGTGCATTGTAGCATAGCTGGTGGGCATCAGGAGTTAAGCTTAGTGTGTTATTGATGGGAAACAGAGGTTAGTATTGTGCAGTGGAGTTTAATTGGTGGGGCATCAAGATTCAAGTTAGCAGTGTAGTGTATTGGTGGATCATCAGGTGTAATGCTGGATACACACCATGCGTTTCTGCGTTCGATGCGGCCGTCGATACGCATCGATTCGATTATTTCCGACATGTCCGATTCAAGCTTCGATGGATCGTTAGGTCGATTTGCCATACTTTACATGGCATTCGACCTAAAAATCATCGAAATTCGTTCGGAAATGTTCAGAAATAATCGAATCGACGCGTATCGACAGCCGCGTGCGACGCGGAAACTCATGGTGTGTATCCAGCATTAGAGTGTAGTGGGGGCAATGTGAATTTAGTGCTAAAGATTGATTTGAAGAAAATCGTGAAAAAAAATCGAAATCGCAATTTTTGAGAGAAAAATCGCAATTTCAATTTTTTCCTAAAATCGTGCAGCCCTAGCTGATGGTCACAGAAGCACTGACACTGTGGGGAGTCAGAGACACCAGACAGTATGAACAAATAAGTACCATAAAACATGCTCCGTCTGCAGCTTTGCAGTCATGGTGTCTGAGTAGTCCAGAGGCTTTCAATATTTTCTTATACCCCACCATTTTAGAAAATATGTCCTCCTTACCTTAAATTGACTGGAGCCCCCCTCGAAGCAGCTTGTGCATGGTTTTTACCTTTATGAACAAATTGTTTTGCTCTACTGGGAATGACTGGACGTAATGCCCAGTCGTGATACATGGCTAAAAGTGCAGCCAGAAATTGCTTATTCCACGGGCTCTAAGGCCCAGTGCACACTGGGCGGATCCGCCGGCCGCATCCGCCTGAAAATCGCGCATGGCTAATGTATCTCTTTGGGCTGGTGCACACCGGCGGTTTGAGGTTTTTAACAAGCCGCACCGTGCCTCTTGCTGCAGGTTTGCGGTTTGCTTAAAACCTCAAACCACCGGTGTGCACCAGCCCATAGAGATACATTAGCCATGCGGATGCTGATATGGCCGGCGGATCGCATCAAGATCCGCCCGGTGTGCTCTAGGACTAAACTGTTTCATCCGCACCCAAAACCGCTAGCGTTTGGTGGATCTGCTAGCAGTCTCGGTGTGCACTGGGCCTCAGTCTGCGCGCGTCTGTAGTAATGCAAAGCGACTTGTGTACAGAACACAAGGGAAAAAAAAAAAAAAAAAAGGTGCCATGCATGAGCGACTTTGTTCTACTGGACACGCACAGACTCCATTTAATTCAGTTTAAAGGGAACCTAAACTGAGAAGGATATGGATTTTTCCTTTTAACCACTTGAGGACTGTGGGCTTTACCCCCCTTAAAGTGAACCAGAGACGAAGCACCCTTGTGTATTTTACCATAGAAATCAGTGGGAACATTAGAGAAAACATTTACCATGCTCTCTGTTCCATCCTCACTGCTAAAAGTGTCTGTTATCTAGCTGAGATAAGAATCCCGGACTGAGCATTGATTCTGGCTTTGCTATAATGACTCAGCTATAATGATTCCTGAGCAAAGCCAGCAGGGGGCAGGCTTGGACTTGAAGACAGCAAAGAACACAGTCTCAGCTATAATTATTCTGTAGCAAAGCCAGACCGACTGCTTAGTCGGGATTCTTATCTTAGAGGTGATAACAGGCAAATTAAACAGAGAACAATGTAACAAAGAGCAGATTAGGTGTTTACTGTCATGTTCCCACTGATTTATAAGGTAAAATACATGAGGTTGCTTCATCTCTGGTTCTCTTTAAGGACCGGCCACTTTTTTTCCATTCAGACCACTGCAGCTTTCACGGTTTATTGCTCACTCATACAACCTACCACCTAAATGAATTTTGGCTCCTTTTCTTGTCACTAATAAAGCTTTCTTTTGGTGCTATTTGATTGCTGCTGCGATTTTTACTTTTTATTATATTCATCAAAAAAGACATGAATTTTGGCAAAAAAATGATTTTTTTAACTTTTTGTGCTGACATTTTTCAAATAAAGTAAAATTTCTGTATACATGCAGCGCGAAAAATGTGGACAAACATGTTTTTGATTAAAAAAAAAACCCATTCAGTGTACATTTATTGGTTTGGGTAAAAGTTATAGCGTTTACAAACTATGGTGCAAAAAGTGAATTTTCCCATTTTCAAGCATCTATGACTTTTCTGACCACCTGACATGTTTCATGAGGGGCTAGAATTCCAGGATAGTATAAATACCCCCCAAATGACCCCATTTTGGAAAGAAGACATCCCAAAGTATTCACTGAGAGGCATAGTGAGTTCATAGAAGATATTAATTTTTGTCACAAGCAGGGTTGAGCAGAAACTACGCCAGTGCGAATTTACGCATCGTAGTTCGCATCTACGCATCGTAGTTCATAGGCGAAGTTTCAAACCTACGCTTACGAATTTACGCGTAGCGAAGTACCGGTACGCGTAGCTTACGCCCACTATGCGTAGTTAACATGTGTATTGCGTAGTGAACTACGAATGCGTTACTCGCGTCTAATTTTCCGCATGCGATTATATGCATACAAATTTACGCATTGGAAAGGGGAATGTACGCATAGAAGGGTTTATTTCTAAAGAAATTAATGCGTACAATTTTCTGCATACGGGCATAAGTATCCGCAAACACTACGCTTCGCTCTACGCGTAATTGCGTATTTTAATGCGTATTCTACGAAATGCATACGAAGCGAATATTTGTTTTCGAAGCCGTAGTTTGGTGAAGCGTAATTGCGTAAAACTACGCGTATTTCCAGCGTAGCGAAGTTGGCTGACTACGACCATCCCTGGTCACAAGTAAGCGAAAATGACACTTTGTGACAAAAAAAAAAAAAAAAAAAAAAAAAAAAAAAGTTTCCATTTCTTCTAACTTGCGACAAAAAAAAAAAAAAAAATGAAATCTGCCACGGACTCACCATGCCCCTCTCTGAATACCTTGAAGTGTCTACTTTCCAAAATGGGGTCATTTGTGGGGTGTGTTTACTGTCCTCGCATTTTGGGGGGTGCTAATTTGTAAGCACCCCTGTAAAGCCTAAAGGTGCTCATTGGACTTTGGGCCCCTTAGCGCAGTTAGGCTGCAAAAAAGTGCCACACATGTGGTATTGCCGTACTCAGGAGAAGTAGTATAATGTGTTTTGGGGTGTATTTTTACACATACCGATGCTGGGTGGGAGAATTCTCTGTAAATGACAATTTTTTAAATTTTTTTTTTTTTTTTTTTTTTTTTTACACACAATTGTCCATTTACAGAGTTATTTCTCCCACTCAACATGGGTATGTGTACAAATACACCCCAAAACACATTATACTACTTCTGTATGTCACAGTGTTGAGCTGCGCTCTCCTTATATCCTAAAAAACAAGATTTATACTCATAGCGTAATTCCGTTATTTCTTGTATCACACACCACCCAGTGATAGTGAAAATAGTGTGAGCCACTCGTGAATCCTTCCCCTACTACAGATTGCGCTCACCAGATTGTAGCCACCTCAGAAAACAGGTGGGTCTAGCGTTTGTTTCATACACCACTCTCTGGCGCTATGTATCTTCAATATTCTTTAATATTCCAGATATTCCAGATAAAAAACTCCATAAAATATAAAAACATAAAAACATCATAGCGTATTATGTAAAATATTGGTTAACAACCCGCGCAGTGATTGCGCACTCACGTCTGCCTTCTTGTAATTCAAGCACATCAAACAACTCTGTCTATCAGCGGGGTCTATCCTGGCATCAGCAGGGGAAATGCGGCGTCCCGTATCCCACTTTCTAGCTACCTCTGCCCAGGGTTCGTCTCCACGCTGTTTCCTATAGCTCGTAGTTGCCGGCTCAGTATTCGCATGCAGTGACGTCAGACGCGCTGGACGTAGCTCCGCCCTACGCGTTTCGTCCAATCGGACTCATCAGGGGCTGACGTCACTGGCGCGTCCCGTCCTTTTTATGCTGCACGCAAATCACCTGACTCCCCCCTATCACCGTCGTATTATATTTCCCCATAAGGCTTCAAAAACATGGCGGCCACTCTGTCGGACACGTCATACAAGACAGTGTACTGACTGATAGACACCGCTGCTGTTACAATTTTGTTCTAAATTAGCCCCAGAGATTTTATACAATTGATACAACAACAATCTAAACCATATTGATATTACATATTAACAGTACCTAGTGCCACTTATCAACGAACTCTCATCCACTGATCCAACACTATGTTATATCACCAATTTAGTGCCATCTAGTGGTTAAATTTCTTATGGCATTTATTCTCAATATTGGTCTATGTACCATCCGCAACCCGTTTTCACCCATTAATTAGCAACAATCTGTACCCCTTTCTTCCATCACTTTTACTTTACCCCTAATTTAAGCCAATCCATTCCCCTACTCTTCAATAATAAACTAATATTTTGAAATTCTGTGTCAAATATCAGTAGTGATGTAACAGTTTAAATCAAATTCAATATTTAACCCCCCCGGACGTAGGGACCCCAAATTATATATCCATCTCCCCTCTGCCCTCGATATTTCCTACACCATACTTGATCCCCTCCATTTTTTTACATATTTTTCTACTCCCATGAATTTCAGGCTACTTGGGTCTGCCCCATGCACAAGTTTGTAATGCTTGGACACTATGTCTCTCTAAACCTTTAGAGATATTGTAGATGTGCTGTCCTATTCTCTTTTGTAAGGCTCTTGTGGTCCTGCCCACGTATTCCATTCCGCATGGGCACCATAGTACATACACCACCCCAACAGTATTGCAAGTTATGCATTGTTTGATATTCCACCTTCTTCCTGTATTCCTTGATACAATATGGTCTCCCCTTACTGGTTTGATCTCCCTACATCCCCTGCATCCCCTACATGGGAAGAAACCTTTCTGTCCCAATAAATTTCCCACATTAGTTGTGGGTGGGTCAATAAAACTGTTTACCAATGACGACTTCAGATTGGGTGCTTTTCTATATATAAAACTCGGTCTGCTTGGAATAGTCTTTTTGAGGATAGGATCAAGCTGTAATATATTCCACCGTTTTTTTTATTATTTGCTCCAAATCCCGATATTGACTGTTATAATCTAACAATATATCAAATTCTCTAGATGGTCCTGATCTTTTAACATTATCTTTAATAATAAGTGTTTCACGATTCATTTTTTCTACTGTATTTGCCTCCTTTTGTAATAACTCCTTTTCATAACCCTTTTCCCTGAATCTCTGTGTGATTATTTTGCTTTGTTTCTGGTAATCGCTTACATCAGAACAATTCCTCCTAATCCTCATTAGTTGGCCCTTGGGGATGTTATCTAACCATCTTTTGTGGTGACAGCTCTCCCTTGGGATGTACCCATTTCTATCTGTCGGTTTAAAAAATGTGACCGTTTTTAATTCAGTACCCTCTGTTCTTATTACCAAATCCAAAAAATCCACCTTGTTCTCATCAATTTTAAACGTGATTTTTATCTCTGGCCAATGGCTATTCATATCCTCACAGAAGATTTGTAGTTGCTCTCTCGACCCTCTCCAAATAAAGAAGAGGTCGTCAATAAATCTGTTCCATGTTATGATATTATTCCCCTTGTCATTATCCAAAATTTCTTTTTCCCATTGGCCCATATAAAGATTCGCTACACTCGGGGCATATTTTGCCCCCATAGCACAGCCTGTTTGTTGTACATAAAATTCTTTGTTGTACCAAAAATAATTGTGTTTAAGTGAATATGTTAACAGATCCACTCAATCTGGGGGTTCTTTAAACTCCCACCTTCCCTAAGGCTATCTCCAACAATATTCAAACCTCTTTCATGGGGGATTACTGTATAAAGGGATGTGACATCACCTGTCACCAACAGATCCCCTGGTAAAATTTTCACCTTGTCAATTTTCTGTAACAGTTGCTTTGTATCTCTTAATAAATATGGCAATTTTTTGACCTCTGGTTGAAGGAACCAATCTATATATTCCCCCACTCTTTGGGTTAGAGAACCCACCCCACTCACTATTGGTCTTCCCGGTGGGTTATTTACATCTTTATGAATCTTGGGGTTAAAGTATATTACTGGGATCCTGGGGTGTGTTGGCAATAAATATTTTAATTCTTCAGTACTAATAATCCCCATTTTTTCTCCCTCCAGCAGTTTGAGTTTCAAAATATTCTTATACTCTATAGTGGGGTTCTTTCTTAAACATTCATAAGTTTCCCTATCACTAAGAATCCTGGTCATCTCATTATTATACTGTTGTGCATTCATAATGACCATCCCCCCACCCTTGTCAGCTGGCTTCAATATCAAATTTTTATCTTCTACCAGCTGCTTGATTTGTTGCCCATATTTCTCAAAATTCCTCTGAGATTTCACATCCAAGTTCTCTAGATCGCTCAAAACTGCCCTTTTGAAAGTTTCAATGGTCCCCCCTTTTGCTTGATCTTGGGGGTTAAAGGTCAATTTATTTTTCAAATGAGTATGTATATATTCTTGTGGTACATTCTTTTCTTTCATAATAGAGCTTTCTTTATTCAAAAAATATTTCTTAATGTTTAATGTTCTTACATATTTGTTGATCCCCAGATATGCCTCAAATTTATTTAATTTCTTGGGGGGGGGGGGGGGGCAAAATTCAATCCTTCGTCTAGCGTACCAAGCTGCTGTTTATTTAAGGGAATGCCACTAATGTTGAATATTCCCCCACCTCTCGGTTCTTGAGATACACCTTTGGACTTTATGCTAATGGACTTCAGTAAGGTCTTGTGATATTTTAGAGCGTGACTCGTGCTGATATAATTGTCAAAGGCAGCGCAGCCCTGTCATAATTTATAGATATCTTATAATAGTACCAGCTATTATTGGGTAGCAGCCGCCTATTAAAGCACCAGAATGGATGTGTTTAGTTTGAGGAATCGGGAGTCCATTGATTTGAATATGGTATTCTCTAAAGAATCAGGAGTTCCATATAAGGTAGAAACTATGGAGACTAATTTTAAAAATCTATATAATCTGATGACCAAAGAACAAATTGCATGGTGGGATATAGCTAGTTACAAGAGATATATTGAAGAAGATTTGGTTCCCAGACGATATAGGTGGGATATATTGGCTAATGATGGGGAGAATAATGATGTGAACGATAAAGAACTTGGTGAATTTTTGAATAAAAGTGGGGTTGATTTGTTAAGAATCCTGGTCAGACGCAAACAGGGGAGATTAGACAAGATTGGGAAACAGATTGATGAAATTAAGTTGGGAATGGAATCATATAAAGAAAAAGAGGCATATAAAAAAGAAATGGAGGCAATGGTAGCTAAATTAACAAAGAATGAAAAGGAGGTGGTTGAGGTTAGACAGAGAATATTTGTCAATGATTGGGGGGAATATAAGAACAAAACTGCATATAAATGGCAATCCCTCAAAAAACAGGAGCCCCAAAACAAGGACGAACGGAATGTCCAGCCAAACCAGAGCAATCCACCAGATACGGGGGAGGGGGGGGGGGGGGGAGGATTGATAAGGGAGGAGGTAGCACTTAATACCAATCCAAAAGGAAGACCAATTACAAACCCCAAACCTAACCCTGGGGGACAGGGGATGCCTAGGGGGTATCACAAACAAGGACCAGGCCAATGGGAGGAACCCCGCAATGGAGGATGGGGAACACCACCAGAGTTCAGTCCACAGAGACGGGGGGGCCCAAGAGGGGTCCAGGCCAGATTTGGAACAAGACATTATAATTTGAGAGATAGAAACCCCAAAAGGCAGCAAGATATCAGAGAATATGGGGGGGTCCCCCTCACAAATAGATATCAAGAACTAGAAAACTATGAAGAAGATGAGGAGTTTGATCAACGTTTTTTAGGGGTCAACCGGAGAGGGGGATGGCAACACCAGTATACAGGAATAGAGGACGATTGGGGGGGGAGGCCTCGTAGGAATAGACGAGGAAAGAGGGGAGGGTGGAAACAGCAGATGAAGATAAAACCGAGAGGTGGGGGAATATTCAACAATAGTGGCATTCCCTTAAATAAACAGCAGCTTGGTACGCTAGACAAAGGATTGAATTTTGCCCCCCCCAAGAAATTAAATTTGAGGCATATCTGGGGATCAACAAATATGTAAGAACATTAAACATTAAGAAATATTTTTTGAATAAAGAAAGCTCTATTATGAAAGAAAAGAATGTACCACAAGAATATATACATACTCATTTGAAAAATAAATCGACCTTTAACCCCCAAGATCAAGCGAAAGGGGGGGACCATTGAAACTTTCAAAAGGGCAGTTTTGAGCGATCTAGAGAACTTGGATGTGAAATCTCAGAGGAATTTTAAGAAATATGGGCAACAAATCAAGCAGCTGGTAGAAGATAAAAATTTGATATTGAAGCCAGCTGACAAGGGTGGGGGGATGGTCATTATGAATGCACAACAGTATAATAATGAGATGACCAGGATTCTTAGTGATAGGGAAACTTATGAATGTTTAACCACTTGAGGACCCACCCTTTACCCCCCCCCTTAAGGACCAGCGCTGTTTGTTTGGATCTGTGCTGGGTGGGCTCTGCAGCCCCCAGCACAGATCCGCGGCCACACAGAGCGATCAGATCGCCCCCCTTTTTTTCCCCCTATGGGGATGATGTGCAGGGGGGGTCTGATCGCTCCTACCTGCAGGTATGTTGCGGGGGGGGGGCACCTCAAAGCCCCCCTCCGCGGCGACATTCTCCCCCCTCCCTCTCCTACCTGCTCCCCCGGGAGATCTGGGCTGCACAGGACGCTATCCGTCCTGTGCAGCCAGTGACAGGACGTCCCCTGTCACATGGCGGCGATCCCCGGCCGCTGATTGGCCGGGGATCGCCGATCTGCCTTACGGCGCTGCTGCGCAGCAGCGCCGTACAAATGTAAACAAAGAGATATATTGTGTTTACATTTAGCCTGCGAGCCGCCATCGGCGGCCCGCAGGCTATTCACGGAGCCCCCCGCCGTGAATTGACAGGAAGCAGCCGCTCGCACGAGCGGCTGCTTCCTGATTAATCAGCCTGCAGCTGGCGACGCAGTACTGCGTCGCTGGTCCTGCAGCTGCCACTTTGCCGACGCACGGTATAAGCGTGCGGTCGGCAAGCGGTTAAGAAAGAACCCCACTATAGAGTATAAGAATATTTTGAAACTCAAACTGCTGGAGGGAGAAAAAAATGGGGATTATTAGTACTGAAGAATTAAAATATTTATTGCCAACACACCCCAGGATCCCAGTAATATACTTTAACCCCAAGATTCATAAAGATGTAAATAACCCACCGGGAAGACCAATAGTGAGTGGGGTGGGTTCTCTAACCCAAAGAGTGGGGGAATATATAGATTGGTTCCTTCAACCAGAGGTCAAAAAATTGCCATATTTATTAAGAGATACAAAGCAACTGTTACAGAAAATTGACAAGGTGAAAATTTTACCAGGGGATCTGTTGGTGACAGGTGATGTCACATCCCTTTATACAGTAATCCCCCATGAAAGAGGTTTGAATATTGTTGGAGATAGCCTTAGGGAAGGTGGGAGTTTAAAGAACCCCCAGATTGAGTTTATAATGGATCTGTTAACATATTCACTTAAACACAATTATTTTTGGTACAACAAAGAATTTTATGTACAACAAACAGGCTGTGCTATGGGGGCAAAATATGCCCCGAGTGTAGCGAATCTTTATATGGGCCAATGGGAAAAAGAAATTTTGGATAATGACAAGGGGAATAATATCATAACATGGAACAGATTTATTGACGACCTCTTCTTTATTTGGAGAGGGTCGAGAGAGCAACTACAAATCTTCTGTGAGGATATGAATAGCCATTGGCCAGAGATAAAAATCACGTTTAAAATTGATGAGAACAAGGTGGATTTTTTGGATTTGGTAATAAGAACAGAGGGTACTGAATTAAAAACGGTCACATTTTTTAAACCGACAGATAGAAATGGGTACATCCCAAGGGAGAGCTGTCACCACAAAAGATGGTTAGATAACATCCCCAAGGGCCAACTAATGAGGATTAGGAGGAATTGTTCTGATGTAAGCGATTACCAGAAACAAAGCAAAATAATCACACAGAGATTCAGGGAAAAGGGTTATGAAAAGGAGTTATTACAAAAGGAGGCAAATACAGTAGAAAAAATGAATCGTGAAACACTTATTATTAAAGATAATGTTAAAAGATCAGGACCATCTAGAGAATTTGATATATTGTTAGATTATAACAGTCAATATCGGGATTTGGAGCAAATAATAAAAAACCGGTGGAATATATTACAGCTTGATCCTATCCTCAAAAAGACTATTCCAAGCAGACCGAGTTTTATATATAGAAAAGCACCCAATCTGAAGTCGTCATTGGTAAACAGTTTTATTGACCCACCCACAACTAATGTGGGAAATTTATTGGGACAGAAAGGTTTCTTCCCATGTAGGGGATGCAGGGGATGTAGGGAGATCAAACCAGTAAGGGGAGACCATATTGTATCAAGGAATACAGGAAGAAGGTGGAATATCAAACAATGCATAACTTGCAATACTGTTGGGGTGGTGTATGTACTATGGTGCCCATGCGGAATGGAATACGTGGGCAGGACCACAAGAGCCTTACAAAAGAGAATAGGACAGCACATCTACAATATCTCTAAAGGTTTAGAGACACATAGTGTGTCCAAGCATTACAAACTTGTGCATGGGGCAGACCCAAGTAGCCTGAAATTCATGGGAGTAGAAAAATATGTAAAAAAATGGAGGGGATCAAGTATGGTGAAGGAAATATCGAGGGCAGAGGGGAGATGGATATATAATTTGGGGTCCCTACGTCCGGGGGGGTTAAATATTGAATTTGATTTAAACTGTTACATCACTACTGATATTTGACACAGAATTTCAAAATATTAGTTTATTATTGAAGAGTAGGGGAATGGATTGGCTTAAATTAGGGGTAAAGTAAAAGTGATGGAAGAAAGGGGTACAGATTGTTGCTAATTAATGGGTGAAAACGGGTTGCGGATGGTACATAGACCAATATTGAGAATAAATGCCATAAGAAATTTAACCACTAGATGGCACTAAATTGGTGATATCACGGATCAGTGGATGAGAGTTCGTTGATAAGTGGCACTAGGTACTGTTAATATGTAATATCAATATGGTTTAGATTGTTGTTGTATCAATTGTATAAAATCTCTGGGGCTAATTTAGAACAAAATTGTAACAGCAGCGGTGTCTATCAGTCAGTACACTGTCTTGTATGACGTGTCCGACAGAGTGGCCGCCATGTTTTTGAAGCCTTATGGGGAAATATAATACGACGGTGATAGGGGGGAGTCAGGTGATTTGCGTGCAGCATAAAAAGGACGGGACGCGCCAGTGACGTCAGCCCCTGATGAGTCCGATTGGACGAAACGCGTAGGGCGGAGCTACGTCCAGCGCGTCTGACGTCACTGCATGCGAATACTGAGCCGGCAACTACGAGCTATAGGAAACAGCGTGGAGACGAACCCTGGGCAGAGGTAGCTAGAAAGTGGGATACGGGACGCCGCATTTCCCCTGCTGATGCCAGGATAGACCCCGCTGATGGACAGAGCTGTTTGATGTGCTTGAATTACAAGAAGGCAGACGTGAGTGCGCAATCACTGCGCGGGTTGTTAACCAATATTTTACATAATACGCTATGATGTTTTTATATTTTATGGAGTTTTATCTGGAATATCTGGAATATTAAAGAATATTGAAGATACATAGCGCCAGAGAGTGGTGTATGAAACAAACGCTAGACCCACCTGTTTTCTGAGGTGGCTACAATCTGGTGAGCGCAATCTGTAGTAGGGGAAGGATTTACGAGTGGCTCACATTATTTTCACTATCACTGGGTGGTGTGTGATACAAGAAATAACGGAATTACGCTATGAGTATAAATCTTGTTTTTTAGGATATAAGGAGAGCGCAGCTCAACACTGACATACATTAATAAACTGGAATTTGAAGCAGCGTTCCCGTGAATAGTACATGGTGGTTTGGAACTATACAGGACTTGGTCTTGAGATACACCTTTGGACTTTATGCTAATGGACTTCAGTAAGGTCTTGTGATATTTTAGAGCGTGACTCGTGCTGATATAATTGTCAAAGGCAGCGCAGCCCTATCATAATTTATAATTATAATTATACTACTTCTGAGTACGGCGATACCACATGTGTGGCACTTTTTTGCACCCTAACTGCGCTAAGGGGCCCAAAGTCCAAGGAGTACCTTTAGGAATTCAATAGGTCATTTTGAGAAATTTCGTTTCAAGACTACTCCTCACGGTTTAGGGCCCCTAAAATTCCAGGACAGTATAGGAACCCCACAAATGACCCCATTTTAGAAAGAAGACACCCCAAGGTATTCCGTTAGTAGTACGGTGAGTTCATAGAAGATTTTATTTTTTGTCACAAGTTAGCGGAAAATGACACTTTGCGAAAAAAAACCAATAAAAATCAATTTCCGCTAACTTGTGAGACAAAATAAAATCTTCTATGAACTCACCGTACTACTAACAGAATACCTTGGGGTGTCTTCTTTCTAAAATGGAGTCATTTGTGGGGTTCCTATACTGTCCTGGCATTTTAGGGGCCCTAAACCGTGAGGAGTAGTCTTGAAACAAAATGTCTCAAAATGACCTGTGAAATCCTAAAGGTACTCATTGGACTTTGGGCCCCTTAGCGCAGTTAGGGTGCAAAAAAGTGCCACACATGTGGTATCGCCGTACTCAGGAGAAGTAGTACAATGTGTTTTGGGGTGTATTTTTACACATACCCATGCTGGGTGCTAGAAATCTCTCTGTAAATGGACAATTGTGTGTAAAAAAAATCAAACAATTGTCATTTACAGAGGTATTTCTCCCACCCAGCATGGGTATGTGTAAAAATACACCCCAAAACACATTATACTACTTCTCCCGAGTACGGCGATACAACATGATTGGCACTTTTTTGCAGCCTAACTGCGCTAAGGGGCCCAAAGTCCAATGAGTACCTTTAGGATTTCACAGGTCATTTTGCGACATTTGGTTTCAAGACTACTCCTCACGGTTTAGGGCCCCTAAAATGCCAGGGCAGTATAGGAACCCCACTAATGACCCCATTTTAGAAAGAAGACACCCCAAGGTATTCCGTTAGTAGTATGGCGAGTTCATAGAAGTTTTTATTTTTTTGTCACAAGTTAGCGGAAATTGATTTTAATAGTTTTTTTTTCACAAAGTGTCATTTTCCGCTAACTTGTGACAAAAAATAAAATCTTCAATGAACTCACCATACTCCTAACGGAATACGTTTGGGTGTCTTCTTTCTAGAATGGGGTCATTTGTGGGGTTCCTATACTGCCCTGGCATTTTAGGGGCCCTAAACCGTGAGGAGTAGTCTTGAAACCAAATGTCGCAAAATGACCTGTGAAATCCTAAAGGTACTCATTGGACTTTGGGCCCCTTAGCGTAAATAGGGAGTGCCACATATGTGGTACCGCCGTACTCAGGAGAAGTAGTATAATGTGTTTTGGGGTGTATTTTTACACATACCCATGCTGGGTGGGAGAAATATCTCTGTAAATGACAATTGTTTGATTTTTTTTTTTTACACACAATTGTCCATTTACAGAGAGATTTCTCCCACCCAGCATGGGTATGTGTAAAAATACACCCCAAAACACATTATACTACTTCTCCTGAGTACGGCGATACCACGTGTGACACTTTTTTGCAGCCTAGGTGCGCTAAGGGGCCCAACGTCCTAATCACAGGTCATTTTGAGGCATTTGTTTTCCAGACTACGCCTCACGGTTTAGGGCCCCTAAAATGCCAGGGCAGTATAGGAACCCCACAAGTGACCCCATTTTAGAAAGAAGACACCCCAAGGTATTCCGTTAGGAGTATGGTGAGTTCATAGAAGATTTTTTTTTTTTTGTCACAAGTTAGTGAAAAATGACACTTTGTGAAAAAAAAACAAAAATCAATTTCCGCTAACTTTTGACAAAAAATAAAATCTTCTATGAACTCGTCATACACCTAACAGAATACATTGGGGTGTCTTTTCTAAAATGGGGTCAGTTTGTGGGGTTCCTATACCGCCCTGGCATTTTACGGGCCCAAAACCGTGAGTAGTCTGGAAACCAAATGTCTCAAAATGACTGTTCAGGGGTATAAGCATCTGCAAATTTTGATGACAGGTGGTCTATGAGGGGGCTAATTTTGTGGAACCGGTCATATGCAGGGTGGCCTTTTAGATGACAGGTTGCATTAGGCCTGATCTGATGGATAGGAGTGCTAGGGGGGGGTGACAGGAGGTGATTGATGGGTGTCTCAGGGGGTGGTTAAAGTGGAAAATAGATGCAATCAATGCACTAGGGAGGTGATCGGAAGGGGGTCTGAGGGGGATCTGAGGGTTTGGCCGAGTGATCAGGAGCCCACACGGGGCAAATTAGGGCCTGATCTGATGGGTAGGTGTGCTAGGGGGTGACAGGAGGTGATTGATGGGTGTCTCAAGGTGTGATTAGAGGGGGGAATAGATGCAAGCAATGCACTGGCGAGGTGATCAGGGCTGGGGCCTGAGGGCATTCTGAGGGTGTGGGCGGGTGATTGAGTGCCCTAGGGGCAGATAGGGGTCTAATCTGATAGGTAGCAGTGACAGGGGGTGATTGATGGGTAATTAGTGGGTGTTTAGGGTAGAGAACAGATGTAAACACTGCACTTGGGAGGTGATCTGACGTCGGATCTGCGGGCGAACTATTGGTATGGGTGGGTGATCAGATTGCCCGCAAGGGGCAGGTTAGGGGCTGATTGATGAGTGGCAGTGACAGGGGGTGATTGATGGGTGGCAGTGCCAGGGGGTGATTGACAGGTGATCAGTGGGTTATTACAGGGAAGAACAGATGTAACTGATGCACTGGCAAATTGATAAGGGGGGGGGTCTGAGGGCAATCTGAGCGTGTAGGCGGGTGATTGGGTGCCCGCAAGGGGCAGATTAGGGTCTGATCTGATGGGTAACAGTGACAGGTGGTGATAGGGGGTGATTGATGGGTAATTAGTGGGTGTTTAGGGTAGAGAACAGATGTAAACACTGCACTTGGGAGGTGATCTGACGTCGGATCTGCAGGCGATCTATTGGTGTGGGTGGGTGATCAGATTGCCCGCAAGGGGCAGGTTAGGGGCAGATTGATGGGTGGCAGTGCCAGGGGGTGATTGATGGGTGGCAGTGCCAGGGGGTGATTGATGGGTGATTGACAGGTGATCATGGGGATAGATGCATACAGTACACGGGGGGGGGGGGGGGGGGGGGGTGATCAGGAGGGGGGGGGGGGGGGGGGAGATAAAAAAAAAATAGCGTTTACAGATAGTGACAGGGAGTGATTGATGGGTGATTAGGGGGTTGAATGGGTGCAAACAGGGGTCTGGGGGGTGGGCAGGGGGGGGGGGAGAAATCAGTGTGCTTGGGTGCGACATAGGGTGGCTGCAGCCTGCCCTGGTGGTCCCTCGGACATTGGGACCACCAGGGCAGGAGGCAGCCTGTATAATACACTTTGTAAACATTAAAGTGTATTATACACTTTGTATGCGGCGATCGCGGGGTTAACATCCCGCCGGCGCTTCCATATGGCCGGCGGGATGTTGCGGCGGGTGAGCGGAGACAGGCGCCGGATCGCGTCACGGATGACGCGAACGCTCCGCCCATGCCCTTACAAGGACCGCCACCTCTGTGGGTGAGCTGGTCCTTGCGGGCTCCACTTCCCGGCCGCCCCTGTGCGTTAGGCGGTCGGGAAGTGGTTAAAATAATACCAGTTGCCTGACTCTTCTCCTGATCATGTGTCAAATACTTTTAGCCAAGCATGCAGATCAGGTGTTCTGACTGAAGTCAGACTGGATTAGCTGCATGCTTGTTTCAGGTGTGATTCAGCCACTTCAGTGTTCTCCCCAGGATCAATTAAGTGGGTGGGCCGCCCGGGTGAAATAAGGCCCCGCCCGGCTGCTATTTTGCATATTAGAAAAGCCAGCGCTGGTCTGACTCCTCTGTAGCAGATTGCCCAGCAAGCTCAGCTCCTCTATGTACGAGATCTCGCGCTTTCCGGCGGGCTCCTACACTCCTTGTCTCAGCATGGCAATAGGCGGGACCATACTGACTGCTTAGTGCTCCTCCAGGAACGAGGCACATTACAAGCAGTCTCTCACTCTGCCTGTACAATCGTGAAGGGACGCTGGAGCCTGTGTGGCTAAAAGCAGAGCTGGGCAAACTACAGCCCGTCTGGCTTTGCAATCCGGGTATTTAGTGCCTCCTTTCCCACTCACGGTTGTGTTACTTGTCTCTCTCCCTCCCCACCATACACTTTCCCATCTCTGTGAATTACGGCACTTTCGTTTGACTGAAGAGAGGAGTGCAGGCAATCACTCACTTCCTCTCCGGGGGTGTGAGACGCACGGAGCAGATATCCACTAGCTGCAGAAAGCGGGATGTTTTGGCTGCCCAGAGAATCGAGCAAACTGACAGCAGCGCTGAAGGGGGAAAAAAGCCATCTGATCTGACAGGTACAGGCAAAAACAAAAAACAGTTCATATCTATGTGTGAGTTTGCAGCTTCTCAGTTTAATCTGTAGGACATGCTGAGCCTTGTGGTTCCACAACGATGGGGTCCACAAATAATGAACACTTTACCAATCTGGTGATTGGTAGAGGAACCAACCCCAAAAACATTGACGGAACAATAGTGGTTGATCAGAACCATTAATGATGCACAATACATATAACTGTCTAGCTCTGAACGTGTGAAAAATATGATGTCTGTTTCACCTGCACTGTGAAGCCTATTTTTGTTTTGTTTTTTTAAAAGCAAACAAAAAGCACTGTAATAGCACTTTGAAAACAACCAAAACTGTTTTTCCTGGTTTAGGCTTGGCAGGTTCACTTTAAGACAGTGCATATCTAATACTGGGTACACACAGATTTTCTGGCCGATTTACTGTCAGATCCATTATTTCCAACATGATCGATCTCCTTTCTGACCGATTTCCAATCAATTTCCTATTGAAGTGAACGGAAATCGATCGGAAAATGCTCAGAAATCGATCAGAAAGCAGATCGGACATGTTGGAAATAATCGATCTGACAGTAAATTGGCCAGAAAATCTCACCTAGCATCTCTGTACCTAGCATTAAAGTAAGAGTCATATGAAGGCTCAGTGTTTTCCCCAGGCCTCCATCCGGCTAACTTTGGTAAGCACCCGGCTGATATCAGCTCGTTTCCTCCTTCTATGCTGTAAGCAGAGCTTACATGGCCCTGCATTCCCCCTGTTGCGCCCCACCTGGCTACTTTTTCATGCCACCCGGCTGGAAAAAAATTTCTGGGGAGAATACTGCACTACTACAGCCAAAGAGATCAGGATAGCCAGGCAACTGGTATTGTTTAAAAAGGAAACAGCCATACCCCTCTCAGTTAAGGTTCCCTTTAAAAAATACCCTTCGCTACAACAGTGGGGTGTAAGAAGGTACAGAAAACTTCTGGACTATCCAGAGACATCACACTATTTAAAGCCCTTTTCCACTGCAAATCGCTATCATGCTGTGATTCTGAACAAGATTTGCAGTAGTTTAATAATGTGATCTCCTGTGTGCTGTATAGAATTTGTCATACAATAGAAATCATGTGCAGCTAGATGGAGACTTTCAGGAAACAAGGGGGTGGGCTTCATGCCACAAAGGAAAATCGTACAAAAATCCAAAGTACCACAACTTTCATGCGCTTCCATAGGGTATACCCAAGTGCACTCAAACTGCAGCAGGCAGTGCAATTGCGCTTTAGTCAAGATCACAATGCACACAATCCCTGTGTTGGAAAGGGGGCACCAGCGATTATAGGGTTAATCACGGCACCGATGCTATTTACTAAGTGTCGAGGAAAGCGAGCACGATTCGATTTTCAGATCTTAATTACATAGTGGAAAAAGACTCTGGGGTATCCATTTTTTAAATCCACTTTAGGGATACTATGATTCTTTGCCCGATAACAGGAGTAAAGCTCGACCAATTTTGCCTTGAACTGAACTGCTTCTTTATTTTTACATTTTCTGCTCTCATGATGTTATTTTTATTTTCACAGGATTTGATAAAGAAAATATATAAACAGGTCATTTTATGTCTCACAAATTCATAACATTGTAGTAACAAATGTCAGAACAGTACACATACCTGGCAGGTCATGAGATGCATTCGCAACTCTGTTGCGTTGACCTTGTGCTCAGCATTGAATGGACAGATGACATACTCCATGGTTCTGTCAAAACACGAGTGTTATGAAAAAAAAGCTTTGGTTCCATTCAGGTACACGAAGACATCTCCTGATAATTGTTCTTTAAAGGGGTTGTGTTCCTTTTCAAAAACCAAAACTGACACTTACCTGGGGCTTCTACAGGCCCCCTGCAGCTGTCATGTGCCCGCACCATCCTCTACGATCCTCTGTTCCCCTCTGCTGGTCACTGTGTAATTATTCATCTAAATAGACGGATGCAACTGCGCGGCCGCTCAAGTCCTACCTCCCGTTCGCGTCTCAGAGCTTACTGCGCAGGCAGTTTGAGAAAACTTAGTACTGTGAAGGAAGCTCCTGAGGACGCGCGAGGCCACAGTTGCATTTGTCTAGTTAATACATGTCAAGCTCCGTGCTGCGGGCCAAATTTGGCCCTCAGAGCTATTAACCACTTGCCGACCAGGGGATTTTTCAGTGATCAGTGCTGCGTGGGCTCTGCAGCCCGCAGCACCGATCAGGCGTGCAGCAGGGCGATCAGACTACCCCCCTTTTTTCCCCACTAGGGGGATGTCCTGCTGGGGGGGTCTGATCGCCGCCGGCTGCATTTGCTTAGCGGGGGCTCTTCAAAGCCCCCCTCCGCAGCGTTCTCCGCCGTCTCGCCCGCTCCCTCCCCCTTTGAGCTGCGCAGGACGGATTTCCGTCCTGCGCATTGAAGGATAGGCTTCAGCCTATCATATGCCGGCGATCCCCGGCCAATCAGAGGCCGGGGATCGCCGATCTGCCTTACGGCGCTGCTGCGCAGCAGCGCCGTATGATGTAAACAGCGGGGATTTCTTCCCCGCCTGTTTACATTTTGCTGGCGAGCTGCGATCGGCGGCTCTCCGGCTGTTCACGGAGACACCCTCCGTGAACTGACATGGAAAGGCCGCTAGAATGAGCGGCCGTTTCCATGGAAACCCTCAGACAACCAGTTTACGCCAATCGGCGTTAGCTGGTCGTCAAGAGGTTAAATTTGGCCCTCACTTTGCATCATGTTTGGCCCACTCTAGACCACCACGGAATCTATATTGGAGGTGAATTCCTAGATTACCAGGAAAGCCATATGGGGGAGGTAGGGGGAAAGCACTAAACACCAAGGAACTGTATAGGGGAGGGTGGGGGTCTCTAGATATTAGGGAACTATATAGGGGAGGGAGGAAGGACCACTAGACACCAGAGAATTTTATAAGGGAGGAAGGTGGCCAGTAGACATTGAGGTTGGCCCACAACTAGGTCCCAGTGTACAATTTTAGCCCACTTTGGATTTGAGTTTGACACCCCTGGTCTAGTTAGACAAATAATTACACAGTGACTGGCGGGGAACGGAAGGATCGTAGAGGACAGCGCGGGCACATCACAGCTGCAGGGGCTGGTAGAAACCCCAGGTGTCAGTTTTTGTTTTTAAAAAAAGAACACAAAACCCCTTGAAGAAAACTCGTAAATGCAATTTTTTTTTTGTGATTCCCTTTCGAGAGCACAAGAAACATATTGCCATCACTTACAAAATGGTGCACACAGAGCATTTGCGTTTTATGCTAAAGTGCTGCAGTGAGAATGATCCCATAAGGATCCATTTATCTCAGCATATTTTTTATTTATATAGTGCCCAAAATATTCTGTAGCGCTGTAAATAAATGCTATAGACAGATACATGAGAAATTAAAAACACTGTACAATCATGGCATCCAGCAGCAATACAAGTACAAATGCATACATGGTTGATGTGTGGTTTGAGACATCACTAAAATTGGTATACATTCATACAATAAAATACAGCAAAATAAACAATAGGAGAAAGTCCCTGCCCTCGCGAGAGCAGCTAATGTTATTGAGAGAAAACTAAAACGCATTAAGTGTGAACTAGTCCATTAACATAAGTTCTCAGGTTTTCTGTGCAGAAAATGCACACGCAAACAAGTGTGTACCCTGCTTTAGTCAATTTTGTTACAGTCCACATAGTAGGGTGTTACAGTAGTGAAGATGTGATATGATTAGAGTACATACAAGCATTTTGGTAGCCTCCTGTGAAAGGAACGGTCAAAATCTGGAAATGTTTCGGAGATGGAAGTAACAAGAGCTACCATTTTTTTTGGAGTATAAGACGCACCTAGGTTTAGAGGACAAAAATCAGGGGGAAAAAAAACAAACCCTAAACCTGGTGTATATAGTGCAGGGGCATCTTATGTACCTTTTCCCCCCCATGCTGTCCTCATCTAAACTACACTATACCCTGCAACACTAAAATACAAAAAGCAGCAGAAAGTTAATTAAAGTTAAACCATGTTAATTAAAGTATACCATGCACAATCTTGTTTTACTGGTTTTTTTTTTGGGGGGGGGGGGGGGGCGACGCAGCGGCGTGGATGTGACGCAGCGGCGAGCGCACGAACAACGGCAGGGATGAATACTCACTTGCCGAGTCCTGCACGCTGTACTGGCTTCATTCTACTTGCTGTTCTTGTGTCCCATTTCCCTGAAACAGCACTCCCTGGGCGCTATTACAAGGAGATGATATGCAAGAACAGGAAGAAGAATGAAGCCAGTACAGTGTGCAGGACCCCTGCAAGTGAGTATTTGTACCCCCGCCACTGCGTTCCCTGCCCCCCCCCCCACTTCTCTATACTGTGGGCACCTATCCTGCCTACACCTATCCCTGACTACCTATGCTGCGGCCACCTACTACTGGCTACACCTATCCCTGGCTACCTATGCTGCGGCTACCTATCCTGCCTACAACTATCCCTGGCTACCTATGCTGCGGCCACCTACTACTGGCTACATATGCAGTGGCCACCAACTATTGTCTACAGTTACACCAATCCCTGGCTACCTATGATGCAGCCATCTACTACTGGCTACACCTATCCCTGGCTACCTATGCTGCGGCCACCTATTACTGGCTACACGTATCTCTAATCCCACCAGAACTTTTGCAGGAGCAGGGTGAGCCTTTTTACAGAGCGAGGTCTTATACTCCCCAAATCCCCAGGGTAAAATGCAGGGATCACTTTGCGCAGTAGCTCTGCCTCAACTGGAGTCAATCTCTGCCTCGCACCACCCTTCTCAGTCTTCTTTCACTGAGAGGGGCGTGCAAAGCTCTGCCTCCCCGGGCAGAAAAGCCCACAACCTGGAAAGTCGTGGAATTTTGCCCTGGAATTTGGGGGGTATAAAGACCTTGTTCTGCCACGGGAATGCAGCGTTTCCCCTCTGCTCATATTGCTTAAAGGAATCATCATCAAAAAGATTAAAAAAAAAAAAAAATCAGCCTTACTCACCTGGGGCTTTCTCCAGCCCCTTGCAGTCGACTGTCCCACGCTGACAGCTCCGCTCTCCGCTGCCGTCCCGGGCTCTCCGCACGGTGCAGAGGACGACGTTGTCCGCTGCCATGATCGACAGTGGCGATTCACGCAGGCGCAGTAAGGACAACCTCGAGGTCGGCCTCTGCACCGCGCTGAGAACCCAGGACGGCAGCGGAGCGGTCAGCATGGGATAGTCGGCTGCAAGGGGCTGGAGAAAGCCCGAGGGGAGTAAAGCTGATTCATTTTTTCGCTGATTATTCCTTGAGGCTGCTTTCACAGTGGGACGTTACAGGTGCACGTTAGTGCAGCCTGTAACGCTCCCCCAACGCACAGCAATGTAACACAAGTGGGCTGTTCACACTGCCCAGGTTGCGTTACATGTAACGCTGCACGTTGTAGTGAAAGTGCAGCATGCAGTGCGTTCTACGCGGCTTAGCCGCGTTAGACGGTTTGCACATGCTCAGTGGGGGGCGGAGAGGAGGCGGGGAGATGCCGCTACAGTAGCCGCACACATGGCTACTTAATATGCACTGCGCTGGCGGCCGCTGATTGGCCGGCGGGACCACGTGATGCGGAGTGTCTCGCTCCGCATCACGTGGTCCCGCCGGCCAGTCAGCGCCACTCTGGGAGACCTTATGCGGATAGAGCCGCCTAACGAGGCTCACTCTAACGTCCTCTCCCGTACCATGCGTTGCGTTAGGGGCGCGTTATGCGACCATAACGTCCCCTAAAACGCAACATCTTAGTGTGTAAGTAGCCTTAAGATAAACAGCAGGTAAAAATAAGTATTTTTAATGGCTTCAGACTCTCTTGAAGTTAACTGGAGTGGAGCAGCCCCTGCATCACAGGGGGTGTGGGGCCCCTCCAATTACAAACCTTCTCTTCCTCCAAACCAGGGACTATACTTCAGTTCAGGCGTTTTTGCAGCAAGACTTGTTATGGGTGTTAAGATCTAGCCACACTTGTTTTATGACCCTTTGTGAGATGGCCCTCAAGGGGAGGCAAGGGAAGAGGTGTAAAAGTTTCGCTTGGGGCCCCAAAAACGGTGGTTACGCCACTGTCGGTCATGAACATTTACATGGAGCTCACATACACTATAAACATTGCTGTGCGCATTTCAGTAACTTTGCAAAGACATCACAAATGCAAACACTATATCCGAAGTTCCCATGGTGCTCATCAGCAGTGCCTGACTAACGGACACCGTGCCCGGACAGCCGCGCCCCCACCCCTCTCACCAATACCTGGCCTACTTCTGGCAATAGCGGAAGAACTCCTAGGGCGGGCACAGCAGATATCACCGTCTTCACCAGGAAGCAGAAGCCGCCGCCAACACCGCGCACACCACTCACTCTACAGCTCGCTCTGGCTCTCCTCCATCTGCCCGCAGCCCGGCTCCTCCTATCTCTACTCGGCCCCGCCCCCACAGAATGGCGGGAAGGAGAGACCTCCCTGAGGTGCATAGGCGCGTGTGGTGCTAATTGTTCTAGAATTGTCACTGTGGTGCTAATTGTTCTAGAATTGTCACGGTGATACGTTTACAAGTTTATCGTGAAACTGTGAAATTGCAACAGTCATACATCAGTTTTATGCAAGTTTTTATTATGGACAATTAATATTTGCTGCAAGCTGTAATTTCTCAAAACTCACACAGAAACGTTATTTAGCCGCAGGAGTAATTAGCTGTGCGGAGGAGGCACCTGTTTATCATTATGACCTACTGGGTTTATGCTGCCTCCTGTAGTTTGGTACACCATGCACATTCACACATGAAAAACATGCATATTTTTGCATAAATCAACAAAGGGTGAGGTTGGCACCCAGAAAAGCTAATAGATGTAGTAAATTACTACTAATAGTAGTATATCAGCAGGGGCACCTCTAGCAATTTTTGTCACTCCAGGTGATAAAACCTGTGGTGCACTGCCTCCATAAAAAAAAAAAAAAAAAAATCAATGCTGCAGCATTTCACCAGAAAATAATCGTAATGCGGCAGCATTTCACCAGAAATAACTTATTTTGGCAGCGTTTCACCAGAAAATACAAATAGGCAGGGCTCCTCCCCCTTCCATTACTGTAGTTCCCCCTAATAGCCCTGATACCAGCCTGCAGCTATAAGAAAAAAAAAATGTACTCACCTGCAGAAGACTCTTCTCCCGGTCTCCCTCCGGCGCACAGCAGCTCTCCTGATGATCTTCGTGCAGCAACTCTGGCTGGAAACTCCCACGCTGACAGAGCAGGGCTACGGGAAAATTGTGCCCGAAGCCCTGCACTGGAGACACAAATAGTCTCCAGTGCAGGGATTCGGACGCCATTTTCCCATAGCCCTGCTCTGCCTGCTGGAACCCACAGACTCCGCAGGCTGCAGAAGTGAGCTTACGGGCTGTGGCCAATGAACTGGAGCAGAGTCTAATAGATACCACAAGCCAGTTCACCACCTGGGGACACAACATCTGGCAGGTGGGGTGGCTGCAGTCCCCCCATGCCTCCCCCTCTGCACAGCACTCTTGAGTCGTGACCACCTGGTCAGCCTGGTGGACCAGGCACCTCTACAAGAGGATCAGAAGGAGGCACAAAAGGAGGCGCACAGGGGGACAAAAGGAGGCACACAGGGGGACAAAAGGAGGCACACAGGGGGACAATAGGAGGCACACAGGGGGACAATAGGAGGCACACAGGGGGACAGAATGAGGCACACAGGGTCAGAAGAAGTCACAAAGGAGGACAGAAGTAGGCACAGGAGGACAGAAGGAGGTACACAGAGGGGCAGCGGGAGGTATAGGGTGACAGAAGGAGGCATGACGGCCAGAAGGAGGCACAAAAGATGACAGAAGAAGGCACAGGGGGACTGAAGGAGGCACACGGGTGGACAGGAGGCGGCACAAAGTGGAGCAGAAGGAGGCACATAGTGGGGAAGGAGGCGGCACATTGGGGACGGATTGAGGCACAAAGGGTGACAGAAGGAGGCACAGAAGGAAAGGAGGCACAGGGGGACTGAAGGAGGAACACAGGGGACAGAAGGAGGCACAATGGGGGACAGAACAAAAAACACAAAGGGGGGGGGCAGTAGGAAGCACAGGGAGACAGTAGGAGGCACAAAGGGGGACAGAAGGAGGCACAAAGGGGGACAGAAGGAGGCACAAAGGGGGACAGAAGGAGGCATAGGGGGACAGAAAGCCACAGGGAGACAGAAGGAGGCAGAAGGGACAGAAAGAGCCACATAGAGACAGAAAAAGGCACGAAGGGGCTCAGAAGGAGGCATAGGGGGACAGAGGAAGGCGCAGGGAATAGAGGAGGTGGCACATGGGGACTGAAGAGGCACATGGAGACAAAAGGAGGCACAAAGGGAGACAGATAAAGGCACATGGGGACTGAAGTAGGAACAGGGGGGGCAGAGGTGGCACAAGGGGACAAATAAGGGCAAAGGGAACATGAGGAGGCACAGAGGAGCACAGAAGGGGGCAGAGGTGGCACAGGTGGACTGAAGGAGGCACAGGGAAACAGAAGGACAAACAGGGAGTCAGACATGGCACAAGGGACTGAAGGAGGCACAAAAGGGGAAAGAAGGATGCACAAGGCACAGAGATGGCAGCTGCCTGCAATTTATGGTAAGTAGATGCAGCAGAATCAAGTAATAAAACACCCATGGGGTGGGGCTTAGTCTGTGAGGCGCTGCTTAATTTGGGGGTGGAGCTTAAACTCCTTAGCGGTAACCCTGTGCTGGACACGGGGTAAGCCGCTGCGGAGGATTTCTCGGGCCCTGCTGGGCCGATTTGCATAATTTTTTTTTCAAACACGCAGTTAGCACTTTGCTAGCTGCGTGTTTGGTCCGATCACCGCCCCCCCGCATACCCCTTGCGCAGCCTGGCCAATCGCCGCCAGGCTGCGCTATGGGGTGGATCGGGACTCCCTGTGACATTACGACGTCACTCCGTTCGTCGCCATGGCGACGGGGAAAGCACTCAAGGAAATCTCATTCAGAACGGAATTTCCGGATGGGCATACACGCCGGTGGCGATCGGACTGTACGGGGGGACGCCGCAGGGAGCGGGGAAGCATGTAGCTAGCGCTAGGCTAGCTACATGCATAAAAAAAAGGTTAAAAAAAAAAAAGGTTAACCTATTTTGGTTCCTGGACGTAGAAACTACGTCCAGGAACCATGCGCGCTACCGCACGCTCCCGCGGCCAATCGAGCGCGTGCACGCGCACTCCCGGCCGTGGATTCGGTAGCCACGGAATCAATGTATGTATCGGGCTATGGTGCCCGATCACTGATTCCTCTCCCCCGCTGAAAAAGTGACAGCTTCTCTCGGAAGCTGTGCTTTTTCTGGCCGTTGCCTCCCCCCTGCGTCACTCTAAGCGTGTGTTACGCTTAGAGTGACGTCATGTAAACAAACTCATGGCTCTTGTGGCCAAAAAGTAAAACTACAACTAAAAGTAAAAAAAATTAAAAACAACACACAATTACATTATAAAACTATAGTTTACATCCCACCCTCCCAAAAATACCCAAATAAAATGTTTAATATATAAAAAAATTACAATAAAAAAAAAAACATGTAAATATTTATCTAAGGGTGTAAACTTTTTAAATATCAATGTAAAGATGAAATATTTCTATTTTTTTTTTTAATTTTAAAACTTGTAAATAGTGATAGATGCAAAACGGAAAAAATGCACCTTTATTTCTAAATAAAATATTGTCGCCATACATTGTGATAGGGACATAATTTTAACGGTGTAATAACCGGGACATGTGGGCAAATACAATACGTGAGTTTTAATTATGGAGGCATGTATTATTATTTTAAAACTATAATGGCTGAAAACTGAGAAATGATTTTTTCCGTTTTTTTCTTATTCTTCCTGTTAAAATGCATTTACAGTAAAGTGGCTCTTAGCAAAATGTACCCCCCAAAGAAAGCCTAATTGGTGGCGGAAAAAACAAGATATAGATCAGTTCATTGTGAGAAGTAGTGATAAAGTTATAGGCTAATGAATGGGAGGTGAACATTTCTCAAGTGAAAACGATGGAGCGCGAATGGGTTAAAAAAAACCCGATGTGAGATTTCACAGCTGAGCGGTTTGTTTCCATTCCGCTCAGCAAAGCGCTGCCTGTACCATTTTGAGCCGTTTTTTGCTATAATGGAAGGTATTGGAAAAACGCCCACAAAATCACTTTGTGCAGCGATTGCGTTTGCGTTTTTTAAGAATAAATAAATTGTATTTATTTTTTTCTGGGTCAAAGAGTTCAGGGAGTGAATTACAAAACCGCTCTGAAAAAGCGCTTATAAAAGCGCTTTTTTACAAAAATGCAGCACGCAGTGGCGCACTGGGAGGGGAAAAAAAAGCATACATTGCGGTTTCATTTTTAGGTGTGAATGGGGCCTTAAAGTGGGAAAAACTAGTATAAAACTAGTATAAAATACTAGTATAAAATACTGATATTTTACTACAGCAAACCTAAGTCAATTCTCACACTATATCCTTCCCCCCCCCCCCCCCCCACACACACACACACGTTACGAATACCTAACGTACAGCGATCCCTAGCCGAAGCACCTTAACCACTTGCCGACCGCGCACTCATACCGCGTGTCGGCAAAGTGGCAGCTGCAGGACCAGCGACGCAGTTCTGCGTCGCCGGTTGCAGGCTAATTAATCAGGAAGCTCGCGCGAGCGGCTGCTTCCTGTCAATTCACGGCGGGGGGCTCCGTGAATAGCCTGCGGGCCGCCGATGGCGGCTTGCAGGCTTAATGTAAACACAAGCGGAAATAATCCGCTTTGTTTACATTGTACGGCGCTGCTGCGCAGCAGCGCCGTAAGGCAGATCGGCGATCCCCGGCCAATCAGCGGCCGGGGATCGCCGCCATGTGACAGGGGACAGCCTGTCACTGGCTGCACAGGACGGATAGCGTCCTGTGCAGCCCAGATCACCAGGGGGAACAGGGAGGAGAGGGAGGGGGGAATCTCGCCACGGAGGGGGGCTTTGAGGTGCCCCCCCCCCCCCCCGCAACACCCATCAGGCAGGAGCGATCAGACCCCCCCAGCACATCATCCCCCTAGTGGGGAAAAAAGGGGGACGATCTGGTCGCTCTGCCTGCACCCTGATCTGTGCTGGGGGCTGCAGAGCCCACCCAGCACAGATCAGCTAAAACGCCGCTGGTCCTTAAGGGGGGGGTAAAGGGTGGGTCCTCAAGTGGTTAAAAAGAGGGAATCCTCAGAATCCTATTGAGGCTTCACTCTCTACTCTGATGTCCCCCGTCGCTGAGCGTGGCTTTTCTCCAGATTGGGGTCACGCTCCTTCTCCTCTTGCAGCTTGGCCACACAGTAGATACGAGAGCATGGCCGTGCATGTGAAGTAGCACGAAACCCTCAGCTCCAGCTTACTGCGCATGCGTGGGCGTGCTCGCGTCGCCACAATGAGATTAGCAACAATGCTGCATTCAGTGACAGAACATTAGAATAGAGAGGGAAGCCTTACACTTTCCTTTCTTTAGGTAAGTATCGGGTACACTTTAACTCCCCCATGGCTATTCTCCAACCCCCCACAGCTAACTTTAAAGGGACTCCGAACACCTCTCATGGTTATACCCTTAAGGCAGACGACTTCCAACAAAGTCGTGCTATGACCCCTCTGGAGGAGCCTCTTGCAATGGCCATGCGTATCACTTCCTCTTCCTGCTTCAGTCAGTGATGCACTTCTCTAACAGAGAAGACGGGGGTGACCCGGGAAGTTATAACATAGCCAAGATGGCAGTCGCGATTTTTAAATTGAAATCGAACGAAAACTATTTGGTGTAGAACGGCGATTCAGGCATCAAATGAAAGAGGAGAGCACAAGCTACATAAAGGGTATGCATCTTCAAGTACTTTGCAGTCCATGAGAGGTACTCGGAGTTCCTTTAACCATCCCCACAAAAGAAAGAAAAAAAACATTGTCGGGTGTTGCTATAGGGGCCCATTGAATAATGGTAAGGAAGGGAAATTTGGGCACCCTACAGCCCCAACTATTGATATTTATTGGGCGCCCAAATTTGCCCGCCTTACTGATAATTCAATTGGCCACTATGAAGGCGCATAATGTAATATATAAAGATTGTGCAGGCTGTTATGCCTCATTCACACCTAAAAACGCAAGCGTTTTGCCTTTTTGTGTGCTGTTTTTTTTTCCCTCCCTGCGCTCCACTGCGCGCTGCGTTTTTGGAAAAAGCACTTTTCTAAGCGCAAGTCAGGAAGTGAACGCTTTGACCTGGAGAAGAATAAATACAATGTATTTATTCTAAAAAATGCGAACGCAATCACCGCATAAAGAGGTTTTATGAGCGTTTAGTGCTCTTCCTATACCTTCCATTAGAGCAAAATCGCCCCAAAAGTGGTACAGGCACCGCTTTGCTGAACGCAAGAACCACGCTGATATGAACCTTCTCATCAGGGCTGTGGAGTCGGAGTCGGAGTCGTGGAGTCGGAGTCGTGGAGTCGCGCAATTTTGGGTGCCTGGAGTCGGAGTCGGGAAAAAATGCTCCGACTCCTAATGAATTTGTAACTGTAATTAAAATAGAAAATATGATAAAATGTTGTATTTCTCAGATAATAGTCATTAAAAATAATGTATATATACAGTATATATACAGTAATAGCTGTGCTTAGTCCACAAAAATGAAATAAACCAATCAAAATTAGTTACTTGTGCTGCTTCAATAAAGCAGTCCCCGTATTTTTAAGGTCAGATATACATATCTGATTGTGACTGTATATATGATGTGTACACAGGAATCTCTTATATATACTAAATAACATCTATGCTGTAAGAATAAAGCCTGATGTGTAGCTGTGTCACTAATAGAGATGGTCAACGAGATGGAAATAATTCTGCATTGATGCTGATTTATGCAAATGTATGCACTCCCTTTGCTGATGAAATCAGATTATTTGATATGTTAAAATTTGGTTTGGTGACTACAAATTAAAGGGTAACTGAGACGGATGAAAAGTAAAGTTATATACATACCTGGGGCTTATTCCAGCCCCCTTCAGGCTAATCAGTCCCTCGCTGTCCTCCACCACCCGGATCTTCTGCTATGAGTCCTGTAATTCAGCCAGTCAGCGCTGTCCGGCCGCATGCCGCTCCCACAGCCAGGAACATTGTGCACCTGCGCAATAGTGCTGCACAGGTGTAGAATGCTCCTGGCGGCGGAGTGTGTGCATGCGCACTACGCCCGACTGGCTCAAGTACCTGGACTCATACCAGAAGATCCAGGTGGTGGAGGAGGACAACGAGGGACTGATTATCCTGAAGGCGGCTGGAGAAAGCCCCAAGTATGTATAAAACTTTAATTTCATCTGTCTCAGGTTTACTTTGTTACACAGTAGTACTATACTCTACATATGCATTCCCCACAGAGCTGCAGGGAATCCACTGAGAATGCTGTGCACATTGAATACAGAGGTGTTGTCTGTTTACAATCTCCTCATTCCCCTGCAGAGTACCTGCACATCATTCTTACATGTACCCACACTTACATTGCCTAGGGCCTGATAGATGTTCTTTGTTCCGGTTTGTACCTTTTACAAGTACTCTTACCAAGGACTAGTTTTAGTCTAAAGGGAATAAATATAGTAGTCTACATATCCTTCTCACTTCAGTTGTCTTGTAAAATTCCTAAGCGTTGGCAGTTAAGAGACGAATTTCATGTTACATACTTTTAATCAACAAAATTGTAATATGCAAATTAGAGGAGGAGGAGTCGGAGTCGGAGTAATCCAAAACTGAGGAGTTGGAGTCGGTGGATTTTTGGACCGACTCCACAGCCCTGCTTCTCATAGAGATTCATTGCACCAGCATTTTTGGGCGATTTTAAAAATCGCCTGCGCTTGAAAGAAGGTCGAAAACGCTCCTAGTGTGAACAAGCCCTTAGGGTTTTTTTTCCCCATGTGTTAAACTGCTGAATTAACATGGACTTAGAGCTGTGTTTTCACACGCAGAAAAATGCGGATTGCCAGAGCCCCTACTGTTACTTGCACGTTTTATATGCCTACAAGCTAAAAAGTGTAACCTCCAATAATAAGGCCTCTTTTCCACGAATGGAGGACAACAATACACTTAGATAGTGATCACACTTTTGTCTATGTGTAGCGATTCATGAGCGATTTGCCAGCCCTTCAATACGTTACATTGAAGCACAAACGCTCCCAAAATGCTGCATGTCCTGCGATTGTAATTTTGCTGATCGCAAATCACTACTATGGAATTTTTTACATTTACATTGGCAGAGCGTTTAGGGAAATCGGTAGCGATTTAAAGCGCTCCCTAAACGTTAAAAAAAACGCTCTAGTGGGTTCCAGCCATTAGAGGACAATTACTCACAAAATGCTGCATGTCCTGCAATTACAATTAGCTCTAATTGCAATCATTTAAGAATCACTTTCATTGGCAAAGCGTTTTTGAAATAGCCGATGATGCAAAATACATCCAAAAAAGCTTTAGTGGGTCCCATCCCTTAAAGGAAATATCCAGGGTTTTTCTTTTTTTTAAAGGATACCCGAAGTGACATGTGACATGATGAAATAGACATGTGTATGTACAGTGCCAAGCACACTAATAACTATGCTGTGTTCCTTTTTTTCTTTCTCTGCCTTAAAGAGTTAAATATCAGGTATGTAAGTGGCTGACTCAGTCCTGACTCAGACAGGAAGTGACTACAGCATGACCCTCACTGATAAGAAATTCCCCTTTTTATCTCTTTCCTGCTCTCAGAAGCCATTTTCTGCTAGGAAAGTGTTTTTATAGTTGGAATTTCTTATCAGTGAGGGTCACACTGTAGTCACTTCCTGTCTGAGTCAGGACTGAGTCAGCCACTTACATACCTGATATTTAACTCTTTCAGGCAGAGAAAGAAAAAAGGAATGGAAGACAAGGGGTTACTTACCCAGACATCCGGCGGCTTCTATGCATATCGCATACAGCCTATAGGACGCGTTCCATGACTCACTACCGCACACTTCCGCCTTCATGCCGAAAGGAGGAAGTGTGCAGTAGTGAATTTCGCTACTCTTCACATGGGATGCGTGCGAGACATGTGATATGCATCGAAGCCGGCAGACTTTTGGGTAAGTAACCCCCTGTCTCCCATGCACACACCTGAGGCAATTTAGCCTCATTTTAATCACAAATGCGAGTTGGCTTAGGACTCAGAAGCCCATGCCTAGTGGTCAGTACAGGCACCAGACAGGCCATGGAGTCACATCTGAGTGCGGCTGAGGCTTACACAGTTCCACTGCGTGTCAAGCTCTGACACGTGTGGTGTTACAAACGCTGCCATGTAATTACAGCCAAATGGCTCTCATGGACGGCAGGCGGAACACTGAACTGCTCGACAAGCACACGATTCAGCCTCCTGTCTAAATGAAGCCCAAGGCTCTCTATTACTGCTGCAAGGATTGGCAGGCGGTAGGGTTAATCACTCACCCATTCGCCTGTAATTCATTACATGTCAGAAACTTCGTCTCACTGTATTGGTAAGACAGTCATGGCCATTTTCCCCTGAAATCTTCTGAAACTGTGCAGCCACTATTAGCTGCATTGCCCACCCCCAACTCAGCAGCCACCAATTAGGCCACGCCTGCTGAGCAGGGGCAGGCTGCCGTAATGCAGGTGGGGGTGGCCACAGAGCTTTAGGTCTCCTTTCCACGGACTGTTGGTAGGCAGTGAAATGCCTCTCAAACTCTCACAATGGCTCACTGCTGCCTGGTAACTGCTTGTTGCTGCCTGGTAACTGCTTACTTCTGCCTGGTAACTGCTTGCTGAGCACACAGCTCAACAGTCCGTGGAAAGGAGGCCTTAGCATACTTAAGGCCTCTTTTCCACAGACTGTTGAACTGTGTGCTCAGCAAGCCGTTGCCAGGCTGCAGTGAGCAGTTATCAAGCAGCAGTGAGCAGTTACCAGGCAGCAGCAAGTTGTGAGAGTTTGAGAGGCATTTCACTGCCTATCAACAGTCCGTGGAAAAGAGGCCTAAAAGTCTTTAGAAAATGCAAGATCACAGACCAATTTTACCCCATTCCATGTAGTATGAGAGCATACTCTACACCAGGGGTCCCCAACCTGTGGTCCGCGGCCCACTGCTGGTCCGTGGGACGTTTGCAGTTGGGCCGCGGGACTGTCCTCTTACCCCCCCGCCTGCTCCCCCCTTCCACGCGGCCGCCGCTGCTGTTACCTTAGCTGTTACTAGCTATACTGGGGCACTACCTACCCATACTGGGAGTATACTAGCTATACCGCTGCGAACGACACTGTCCAAAAAAATTTGGTCAGAAAGTGGTCCCCGGGCCGGACGGAAAAGGTTGGGGACCCCTGCTCTACACATCTATTCTTTTGAGCTGAACTCCCTATCAGATACAAATCTTTGCAAGATGATGTACACAAAGATGCTGTACACTTGCAACAGATCAGTATCTGCAAAAGATCCGTGCAGTGCACACCAAAACCCGCTAGCAGATCCGCAAAATGCTAGCAGATTTTGAAACGCTTTTTCTTATTTTTCTGTAGCATTTCACCTAGCATTTTGCGGTTTTGGGAAGCGTTTTTGGTGTAGTAGATTTCATATATTGTTACAGTAAAGCTGATATTG
This sequence comes from Hyperolius riggenbachi, assembly GCF_040937935.1. NCBI lineage: Eukaryota > Metazoa > Chordata > Amphibia > Anura > Hyperoliidae > Hyperolius > Hyperolius riggenbachi. Next base: position 119,067,706 of record NC_090647.1, read on the forward strand.
AACAGCTTCTGTAACAAAAATGCCTGCAAAACCGCTCTGAACTGCCGTTTTTCAGAGCGGTTTGCGTTTTTCCTATACTTTACATTGGAGGCAGAAACTCCTCCGCAATCCAAAAAATGCATCACCTCGGGAGTATGTGTTTCAGCAAAACGCCTCCCGCTCTGGTGTGAACCACCCCATTGAGATACATTGACCAAGCGTATCAAAAACGCCAGAAAACCCACTCGGTGTGCACCAGCCCATAGTCTATGATATCTGCAGATCTCATACACACCTTGTTTAACAATAATCTACAGCTCAGACAATCATCTGCAGATTTGAAGATCTATCCTGGTGGATCTGATCTGCAGATGATTGTCCGTTAAACAAGATGTGTATGAGATCTTTTGCAGAGACAAATCTGTTGAATGTGTACAGCATCTTTGTGTGCAGCATCCTGCAAAGATTTGTATCTGATGGGGAGTTCAGCTCCATAGAATAGACTGTGTAGAGTATGGCTCTCATACTACATGGAAGGGGGTAAAATTGGTCTGTGATCTTTCATTTTCCAAAGATTTTTATCTCAAGTGTGTATGTAGCATTAGGCCTGGAACCCACTAGAAATAGCAAATCGCTAGTAAAATCGCTAGCATTTTTAATTAGCAATTTGTAAGCAATTTCATGAGGGTTTTCCAGCGCTTTTTGGGAGCGATTTTAAAAAGTGTAAGCTTTTTGCCAGCGATTCTGTAGCGATTTGCAATTAGCAATTTTAATTCTGATAGGTCCTTTCGATGTATCATTTTTTTTCTTTTTTACAGTTTGCAGTCATTTAAAATCACACTCAAATCGCTATGTGTGGTGATTCATGAGTGATTTGCTAGCGCTTATATACTTTACATTGAAGTGCAAACGCTCCTTAAATGCTGCATGTACAGCGATTGAGATTTTGCTAATCGCAATCGCTACCATGGAATTTGTAACATTTATTTACATTGGCAGAGCGCTTAGGGAAAGCACTAGCGATTTAAAGCGCTCCCTAAACGCTCAAAAAACCACTCTAATGGGTTCCAGCCCTTACATTGCAAGCTCTGTATTTTTCACCAATGATCCTCTTTCACTGCCTGTCAGCCACTTTTGCTTATTTGCTGGGTATTTGCAGTGGCACTTACATATCTCAGGCTGAGGGTGTGTTTCCACTAGTGCGGTGGGAAATCGCCGCGGATTCTCCGCGGACGAATTCGCATGCAGGAGCGAAATCGCATGCGGTTGTATGCAAATTTTACCGCGAATTCGCATACGATTTCGCATGGATGACGCTGTGTGCGAATTTAACCATGTCAGTGCCTGTGTGCTTTTTCATTGATTCCATGAAAATTCGCATGAAAAAACACCATGCGAATTCCCTATTAAATACATTGTATGCGAATCGCATGCGTGTGTGCGGTGTCCGAATTCGGATGGCTCTGCTGAGCAGATTTTTCCTGCACAAGAAAACGCTCTGTTTTCCTGACAAGTGGACACAGGCTCATTCACTTTTATTGGTTATGCGAATTTGCATGCGGGTAACGCATGCGAATTCGCGTTAGTGGAAACGCACCCTGAGTGCCCACATAGCAGAAACGCTAGCATTGCAGAAAACACTGCGTTTTTGCTGGTAATGGAAGTCTGGCCAACAGGAAAAAACACATATCAAAAACGCATGTGCATTTTTGATGCGTGCGGTTTCAAAAACGCTGGTTTTGTTGCATAATCTTCAAAAATGCATGAAAAACGCACATCATAAAAGTCAATGGGAACGCAATGGTATCCGTTTTTTATATGCTTTTTTGTGATGTATTTCTACTTTCTGTTGTCTTCCTAGTGATTTGCATAATTGGAAATCTGAAAATGTATGGAAAAAGCATATATATATGCGAATCAAATGCGTTAAAATGCACACAAAACGCTTGAAAAACGCATCTTCGGTAAAAACGCAAACGCACCAAAAACGCAGCAAAAACAGCAAAAAGGCACAAAAACGCACAAAACATAAAATGAAAACATAACATAAAACGCAGCCTTTCATGTTATGTTATGTGTGCACCCAACCTGAGCGGAGGCCAGCCACCCCTGGACATGACATGCAGCAGTTTTGGTTTTTTTATCAGGCAGTAGGGATGGTCAATGAGGTGCAAAGCTTTCCGAATTCATTCACGATTATGAACATTTTGTATCGAATCCTGGCAAGGTGACATTCGATTGGTCCATTTAAGTTGTATACATTCACATACAACATTTGTAGGATTCTGTATGAACTTGGAATTGTTTCCATCTTATTGACCATTTGATTGCAAAATTTTGCAGCCAGCAGGCATTTAGCCGTTTATGTGAAAGAGCCTTAAAGGGAACCTAAACTGAGAAGGATGTGGATTTTTCCTTTTAAAATAATACCAGTTGCCTGACTCCCCTGCTGATCCTGTATCGCTAATACTTTGAGGCTACTTACACACCAGGACGTTGCGTTTAGGGGACATTATAGGGCACATAACGTGCCCCTAATGCAACGCCTGGTGGTGTTGGAGCAGGACTCAACCAAGAGCCGCGTTACAAGCAGCTCTTGGTGCGCCTGCTCTGTCGGAGGCGCTGCGGAGACCACGTGAGCGGAGCTCTCAGCATCACGTGGTCCCGCCAGCCAATCAGCGGCCGCTCCTAAGAGTAAATACTGCAAGTGCAGTGAATGCCAAGTAGCCATGTGCCTGGCTACGTAGCGGCCTCTCCCCGCCTCCTCTCCACCCCTAAAATAAAAACACCTGTACTGAGCATGTGCAAACAGTCTAACGTGGCTTAGCCGCGTATAAAGTACTGCATGCAGTACGTTGTCTTGACGTGAAGCGTTACTGTGTAACGCAGCGTGGGCACTGTGAACAGCCCATTGATTTTTCATTGCTGTGTGGTGGGGGTGCGTTACAGGCTGCTCTAACGTGCGCCTGTAACGTCCCACTGTGAAAGCAGCCTTATGCTTTATACACACTTGAGATAAAAGTCAGATCCACCAGGATGGATTTTCAGATCTGCAGATGATTGCCAGATATGCAGATGAAGTCTGTTAAACCAGGTGTGTATGAGGATCTGCAGATCTCATAGACTGAATGCATTTTGCAGGAATGGATTTTTTGCAGTTAATAAACTTTTGAATGTGTACAGCATCTTTGTGTGCAGCATCTTGCAAAGATTTTTTTCTGATGGGGAGTTCAGCTCCATAGAAAAGACTGTGTAGGTATGGCTCTCATACTACATGGAAGGGGGTAAAATTGGTCTGTGATCTTGTATTTTCCAAAGACTTTTACCTCAAGTGTGTATGAAGCATTAGCCACAGCCCCTCAACAAGCATGCAGATCAGGTGCTCTGACTAAAGTCAGACTGGATTAGCTGTATGCTTGTTTCAGGTGTGTGATTCAGCCATATACTGCAGCTAAATAGATCAGCAGGGCTGCCAGGCAACTGGTATTGTTTACAAGGAAACATCCATATCCCTCTCAGTTAAGGGTCCCTCTAAGTAATGTCATCATCATACTCCAATATATTATGGAACATACAAGAAGACTAGTGCTACGTACACACATGCGACAACGATCGTTCGTTGAGAACGACGAACGAGCTTTTAATTGATGAAAGAACGACCTGAGTAAAGTTAGTTTTTAAATGTGTGTAACGATCTGATCGTTAGAACGAACGTTACATCACGTAAAGCAACTATTGCGCCTGCGCATAAAAATGAGAAGTTTCAGGGAGAAATAGTGAAATGCGCATGTCAAGCCTAGTACGAACGACCGTTTGCAACGATGTACTACTTTTGCAAACGATCGTCGTTGGTTAAAATCCGCCGAGACAGAACTTTCTTTTGTAGCGATTTGGCTCGTTCGTCGTTTGCCTTAATAGTCGGTGGTTCGTTTTTTGTAACGATCGTCGTTTGTAAAGATCGGGGAACGATCGTTACAAACGACTATAGTCACATGTGTGTACGCACCTTAGGACGGGAGATGCAAATCGTTTTCAAGTTTATTTAAGATTATGCAAATTCTGTATGCAATTGTGTGCAGCTTGAAAATGGACCAATCAAATCCCATCAAGCTAGATTTTGATTGTTCCATTTTCGAGCTGCATACATAATTTGCATAATCCTATAGGGTAGGAGCACACTAGGCAAAATCGCATCTGCGTTTTCCACTATGTGCTATGGAAAACACATATGCGATTCTGCCTAGTATGTTCCTACCTATATGAAGGGAATGATTTGCATCTCATTGACCCTCCCCGGGGGAGAAATGAGAGTGGGCAACCGCACAAGAGAGGAGACCAAGCACTGTAACGGTCAACATATCTCTTGCACTACTTTGCATGGGGGTAGGTGTCACCAGAGACTGTGGCGACTGAGGCTGTGCAGGGGAGAGGGGACCCTTGTATTGCAGGGAGAGAGAAAATAAAGGTTGATGCAATTTTTCAGACTATTTTTTCGTAATGAACATTTTCACGATTTTGTGTAATATTGTGTAACAATAATTCGTCATACGATGGTTAACGGAAATTTCTGAAATTGTGTTTAACAATATATTACCATTTGTGACAGACATAGAACAACATATTGCGATTTCTCCTGGCAGACTTAAAGCCCAAGAGCTACAGCCACTAGGACACACTCCATAGGCGGTAGCGGTGTTAGGGAGTCTTGCCCAAGGACTCCTTACTGAATAGGTGCTGGCTTAATGAGACGAGATTCGAACCCAGGTCTCCTGTTTTAGAGGTAGAACCCTTAACCAGTACACTATCCAGTTACTGTCAATCATTTGTATAAACTGACATCATGACAGATCAATTGGCGAGCGATAGTTCAGACACCATAGACCCACATGCAAATTACTGCAATCATTGAGACAATTGTTCACACTGCAATCTTCGTTCGTTGTTTACACGATTGCTGGAGATGCATTGGGGAACGATCAGCTATTTTTAGGCAGGGTTCACACGCGTCTCTCCAATATGGCATGACATGTTTTAGGCCCCGTTCACATCTGATCGTTTTTGCCGGCAATTTTGGCAAAACGCTCAAGCGCTAATGCTTTTTAAAGCGCTAGTGCCATAATACCCTATGGGCCCGTTCTCACTTGGGCGTTTCGCCGAATGCAAATTTGTATCCTGCACAATTTTCATGCGATTTCCCGGCGATCACGTTTAGTGCTATAGAAGCGCTAAACGTGATTGAGAAAAAATTGGCAAGTGGGAATGGCAAGTTTGTTTCTGATCTGCTCAGCAAAGCGCTGCCTGTACCATTTTTTTTTTAGGCATTTTTGCTATAATGGAAGGTATAGTAAAAACACAAAATGCTCACAAAATCGCTTTATGCAGCGACTGCGTGAACATTTTTAAGAATAAATACATTGTATTTATTCTTTTCCGGTTCAAAGAGTTCACTTCCTGCCTTGCGCAAGGGAGTGAATTACAAAACCGCTCTGAAAAAAACACTTTGAAAAGTGCTTTTTACAAAAACGCAGTGTGCAGTGGAGCGCCGGGAGGGGAAAAAAACAGTGCACAAAAACGCAAAACGTTTGCGTTTTTAGGTGTGAATGGGGCCTGAATGCTATGGCACACAGGGGACTTTAGCCGCAGCATATGTCTAGGGGCCCTTGCACACTAGCTGTGCTGTGTTGCATTGCATTGCGAAACCCTAAGCTAGCTAACGGGTAGATTTATTTTAGGTAACCCTCCAGGACAGGTATACTACGAGATTTGACCCCTCCCAGGAAACAGGAAACATCTACTTGATCTCTCTATAAGTTCACGTCCACCACAGGTGTCCGGCAGTATGTATCCAAGAAAACCCTGAACATGTGTAATGGATTGCGGAGACACCACCGCGCGTTCTGACAGCGGGGAGGTTGTTTCCGCGTTCAGACCGGCGGTTTCCGCACAGCAGCATGCGTCTGGTTTGTCTGAGCCTAGTAGTGCACACAGATGGAGAGCTCAGGACGATCAGCTGATCCCAGCGCAGTGGGTGATTGGCTGAGTGGGACTGGGCGGCGCTGAGGAGCGCTGCACTATATATACTTCTTGCCTGTCAGTTGCTGGTTGTCTGCCGTTGCGAATACTAACGTGTGAGCACTCAGACCAGTCAGATCTCACAGTGTGTTAGAACCAGGAGGACCTGGGAATTCACACTTAGCCAGATTACATTTGTGTTATATGTTAGACCAGTTCCAGGGTGTTGTGACCACGGACCTCACACCCAAGCTTAGGGATACTGTGTCATTGCTGTGTTATATGTTAGACCAGTTCCAGGGAGTTGTGACCACGGACCTCACACCCAAGCTTAGGGATACTGTGTCATTGCTGTGTTATACTTTAGACCAGTTCCAGGGTGTTGTGTCCACGGACCTCACACCCAAGCTTAGGAATACTGTGTCATTGCTGTGTTATCATTTAGACCAGTTCCAGGGTGTTGTGACCAAGGACCACACACTCAAGCTTAGGAACACTGTGCTATTACTGTGCTATACTCTAGACTAGTTCCAGGGTGTCGAGACCAAGGAACTCACACCCCAGTCTAGGATTTTGTTATACTGATATGTTATGACCATTTGCTCTGTCGACCTTTCTCTTGCTTTCTGATTCGGTACCTCGCATATCTGCTTACCTGTTGCCAGACCCTGCCTGTACCTGGTTACCGAATCAGTCTCTCTATCTTTGTACCATATCTGCTTGTGTGTTGCCGACCCTGCCTGTCCGACCACTCAAGCTGTCACTCTCCCTGAGTGCTCAGTCTAACTGTACTAGCAGTAACACGATTCCACCAGGTGTCAGCTGCAACCAGGACTCCCGTTCCTCAGAGAGTCCGGTCTGTTAGCAGCCAGTGATCTCTTACCCTGGCTGCAGTACAGTTTACCATCTGATATCCTTATCCCTGGTTACCAGGTCCTCACTATCTAGGAGATAGTTTCTGCACTGCCCAGGGCCACCTGCCCCTCAGGTGGCTCTTGGCCGAGCCGTTTACATCTCCCGCTCCTCGGGAGATAGCCTTCAGTTCATCTAACACTTTACTCATTAGGTGTCCAGAGGTTAGGCATACTTGTATTATTGGTGATTCTGCAGATCATCCATAATCAAGTATACATCTGTATTGTTGATGATTTTGCAGATCATCAACAATCAGATTCTCTCTGTGTGCTGACACCAATCGTTACAACATGGTCTACAAACCAGACGCTCCATTATACACTGTATTACATTTTAACACCTCTATACCATATATCGTATAACATAAATATCCATACATTTTATTTTATTTTTTTTAGGGTGGGTTCGCAACCTGTCCTGGAGGATTACCTAAAATAAATCTACCTGTTAGCTAGCTTAGGGTTTTTCCAGTAACCCTCCAGGACAGGTATACTACGAGTTGATGAGCGAGAAAACAACCACATCACCAACCTTAGGGCGGGCTGACCGCTTGCAGGACTTTCCTTCCGAATTCCTGACCTTTTGCAGTCATCCGTTCCAGCTTGTAGTGGCGCATGAATGTGTCGATGTTCTTTCATGTCGCCGCTTTACATATCTCCGTTGGAGACACCCCTGCTCTGAAAGCCCAGGTCGTAGACGCTGCCCTGGTAGAGTGAGCCCTTACTTCACCCGGGATTTCTAAATTGCTAATCTTATACGCTTTTATAATGCATAGATTGATCCATCTAGCTATCGTTTTTTTTAAGCTTTCTGTCCTACCAATTTACCAGAAAAATTAACAAATAAACTGTCTGATTTCCTGATATCTTCTACTTTCTTCAGATATTCTATCAGACTTTTCCTTACATCCAATGTACTCCATTTCATTTACTGGGTTAGCATAAAAGGACGGTAATATAATCTCCTGACATCTGTGAAATCTGTCCCCGACTTTTGGCAGAAATTCTTCGCTGGTTCTGAGAACAACTCTATCATCATATATTGTACAAAACGGTTCTTTACATGACAATGCCTCTAATTCACTTATACGTCTTGCAGAGGTTATGGCTGTCAAAAAGACCATTTTGAGTGTTATCAGTCTTAAATCCAAGTCTTCTGCAGGCATATAAGGAGCCGCTGTCAAAGCTTTAAGTACCGTCGATAAATCCCATTTCGGAAAAGGTTTCACCCGCACTGGCCTTTTCCGTTCCACAGACTTCAAAAAACGAATAATTAAAGGATCATTAGCTAACTGCTTGTCTAAAAAAAAACGATAACGCTGATATCTGGACCCTAATCGTGCTTAGGGCCAAACCATTATCAACTCCGTTTTGCAGAAACTCCAAAATTGTGCCCACCTCCGAAGACTTAAACTTAGACTCTTCTAACCAAAGGTTATAAGTTTTCCAATATTTAGCATACATTTTACGGGTATTTAATTTCCAACTATCCAAAAGAGTTTCAATCACTCCGTTTGAAAGCCCTTTCCCCTAAGGATAGACCTTTCACTAACCAGGCCGCTAGGTTCCATTTTATCCGGCGAGTAACATTCTCCCCCTGAACTGTGACTAAATTGTCCACTGTTCTCCCCAGGCTCTTTTAGCTGGGTGCTCCACCCAGCCAGTTTTGGTGACCACCCGGCTGTCATTGGCTCACGTTCTCCTCTGAACATGAGAAGAGTTGTGCAGAGAAGCACCGGCCCTGCATTCTCTCATCTTTCCCCACCCGGCTACTTTTTCATGCCACCCGGCTGGAAATAAAATCTGGGGAGAACACTGTTGTCTAACATTGGTAATACTACTGGCCCGGCTATCCTCATTTTCAATATTAGTGGATACCACGATCTTCTGTCCCAATTGGGTGCAATTAGTATAACTGTCGTGTCTGACCTCAATATCTTTCTGAGCACAAGAGGCAATATGTTCAGAGGTGGAAATGCGTATGCCAGCTTGAATTCCCACTTCTGCGCCAGTGCATCTACCGCCATCGGTTCATCCGCCACATTCAGTGAGAAGAACATTTTGCATTTCGTATTTTCCTTGTTCGCAAATAAATCTATCTGTGGTACTCCCCACCTTTTGACTAGCCACCCGAATACATCTATATTCAAAGTCCATTCCATGTTTGACGTCTGCGTACGACTGAGGAAATCTGCTCGACTGTTCATCGACCCTTACAGGTGTACAGCTGTCAGAGATTTCAGATTTTCTTCTGCCAACGTTAGGATCTCTAATGACAGGTCTAGTAACTTGAATGACTGTTCCTCCCTGTCTGTTCACGTATGCTACTACTGTTGCATTGTCTGTTCTCAACTGAACATGACTGTCCTTTAGTAAATGCATTGCTGATACTAGAGACAATTTTACCGCCATCAGTTCCTTGTAATTTGAAGACTAAGTTTTCAAACGCTGATCCCAGAGCCCTTGTATTTGGAATTCTTGAACAAGCGCTCCCCAACCTGACATGCTTGCGTCTGTTGTCAACACCATCTCTGTTGGGAACTGCCACAGTCTTCCCCGCGACAGAGTCTGCTTGTTCAACCACCACTGTAGAGATAATTTCACCTGACCTGATATCTTTACAATGTGATCTAGCGTTTGTACTGTCTTCCCCCAGTTTTTCAGAATCCACATCTGTAATATTCTTGTGTGTAGCATTGCCCATTGTATTGCTGGAGCTGATGAAGTTAATAGTCCCTGTAGCCTCATTGCTTCCCGGATAGACACTGATGCCAGGGAATTGACTCTTTCTACCTCCTGTGTTATCTTTACCACTTTCAGCTCTGGGCGGAATATCCTCTGTTCCACTGTATTTATTACAAATCCTAGGAACTGGATAATCTGAGATGGTTGCATCCGCGACTTTGACGCTGATCACCCATCCAGCTTTTTCTAATTCTGCAATCCCTATCTCTTTGTGCTTCAATAACATCTGCATTGAATCTTCTTGAACCAATAAATCGTCCAAGTAAGGGATTAACATAACCCCTTTCCTGTGAAGTTCCGCCACGATTTCTGCCATGACTTTCGTAAATATGCGTGGAGCCGATTTTATCCCAAATGGGAGGCAACGTGTAACAATCGGTGTCAGCACACAGAGAGAAACTGATTATTGGTGATCTGCAGTATCACTAAGAATACAGATTATACCTGATTATTGATGATCTCCAGAATCACCGATAATCCAAGTATAACTAACCTCTGGACACCTTTATAGTGTGAGTGTTTGGTGCAACAGTAATGACTTTGAGTAAGACCACCCGAGGAGCAGGTGGTCTTTGGCAGTATGGACGATACTGCCTTTTGGTAGGAACAGAGACCTTCCAGTAGCCTGAGAACTCCAAAGGGGTGGAGTTTCAGGGTTATGTAGGCTGAACCTGTGAGTGAGTGACACCTTAGGGTGGTAGTCACTACCAGGTCTGGAGACTATCTCTTAACGAGAGAGATAGCTCTCGAGGTCGGGCAAGCCAGGTCGGCAACACACAGACAGATAAGGTACAAAGACAGAAGACTGATTCGGTATCCTAAGCGAGCAGGGTTTGGCAACAGGTAATCAGATATGCGAGGTACCGAATCAGAAAGCAGAGGGAAAGTCAGAAATGCAATAAGTCATAACAGATATCAAACAATGCCTAGTCTTGGGTGTGAGGTCCGTGGTCTCTACACCCTGGAACTAGTCTGGAGTATAACAGAATGATAACACAAGTTCCGTAGTCTTGGGTGTGAGGTCCGTGGTCTCTACACCCTGGAACTAGTCTGAAGTATAACAGAATGATAACACAAGTTCCCTAGTCTGGGGTGTGAGGTCCGTGGTCTCTACACCCTGGAACTGGTCTAAGTAATAACACAGATAATAATACAGTGAACTGGCTAAGTGTGGATTCCCAGGTCCACCTGGTTCCACCACACTGAAGGATCTGACTAAGGTCTGAGTGCTAACACATAGGCATTCGCAATGGCAAACAACCAGCAACTGACAAGCAACCTGAATATATAGTTGCAGGACTCTGCCGCCCCGCCCGAGCCACTCAGCCAATCAGGAGTCCAGCAGGCATCAGCTGATCGTCCTGATCAGCTGATACATCTCCTGCTGGTATAAAAGTTCTGACTTCTGCCGCGCGCATGCCTGTGTGAACTAACAGACCCAGCCACACCAGACGCACACTGCTGCGGACAAACCGCAGCGCTCGACGCGGAATCAGCCGCCTTGCTTCCAGTACACACAGCGGCTTTTCCGCGTTTTCTCACACAACGGAACTGGAAGTGCTGAATTCCGTTCTCGTTGCTTACCGCGAACCTCATAAACGCCTGAGATTTTGTCTCGGTTGGTACGTGCCAATATGCGTCCTTCAAGTCGATACTGATCATGTAACCTCCCGGAATCAGCAGATTCCGCACTGTGTAAATCAACTCCATCCTGAACCTGACGTGTTTTATGAACGGATTTATTGGTTTGAGATTCAATATCAGTCGGAATTTCTCTGTCGGTTTTCTTACCAGGAATATTTTGGAATAAAACCCTTTCTTTTCTTCGTTTACAGGAACTACTGTTATTACCTGTCTTTCTAACATGTCCTGTAGAATAGTCTCCAAGTGTTTTGTGTTTTCTACAATTTTCACTGGATTTGTTGTTACATAACGTTTCGGGGTTTTTTTCCTGAAACACTATGTGGTATCCGTTCTCGATAAGATTTATTATAAATGGGCTTGTCGCAATTTGTTTTCAGTATAGAAGGAATTTCCCAAGTCTTTCTCCCACCTGATTTTCGTTGTCACTTCTGCTTGGGCTGAGCGTCCATGCTTTTGAACAAAGCGTTCGGCTTGCTCTGCATCTTGTTAAAGGACCACTGCTTACGCTTGTTTTGTTGGCCTGCTTTATTAGGTTGACCGGTTTGACGAAAAAACTTTTTTGCTTGCTGGAATTCTCTTTTCTTTGGAAAAGATTTCTTTTTATTCGCAGTGCGCTCTAAAATTTGTTCTAATTCAGGCCCAAATAATAAATCACCAGAGAACAGAATTGTACATACTTTACTTTTGGATAAAGCACTTCCATCCCAAGTCTTTATCCAAAGATTTCTTCTACCCACATTGGCTAATGCTGCAGCCCTGGCTGTCAACCGAATTGACTCTGAAGCTGCATCAATTATAAAGTGAATTGCCTTAAACATCACCATAAAAGAGTTCAAAATTAATTCTTTACTTGAACCGATTTTTATGTGCCTTTCGACCTGCCGCATCCACAAATTTAAAGTGCAAGCGACCACTGTTGTTGCTGCAGGCCGAAAATTTGCACCAATAGCAGTCCAAGTTTTCTTTAAAGCAAACTCCGCCTTTTTATCACAGGGTTCTTTAAGATTACCTACGTCCTCAAAGGCTAATTCATTTTCACGTTTTACTTGAGAGAAAGCCGCATCCAGCTTGGGACACTTGTCCCAGTGTTTGCTATCTTCCTCTGCAAAAGGGAATCTACGTTTAAACCCCCTGGATAAGAAAACCTCTCTGTCTGGATTCTTCCATTGATTGTTAAAGAGACTCTGTAACAACAAAAACCTCCCCTGGGGGGTACTCACCTCGGGTGGGGGAAGCCTCCGGATCCTAATGAGGCTTCCCACGCCGTCCTCTGTCCCACGGGGGTCTCGCCGCAGCCCTCCGAACAGCCGGCGACTGTGCCGACTGTCAGTTCAATATCTACCTTTGCTGGCTCCAGCGGGGGCGCTGTGGCAACTTTCGGCACGGAAATAGACGGAAATACCCGATCTCCGTCGGGTCCGCTCTACTGCGCAGGCGCCGGAAACTTGCGCCTGCGCAGTAGAGCAGACCCGACGGCGATCGGGTATTTCCGCCTACTTCGGCGCCGACAGCCATCAGAGCGCCTGCGCAGGAGCCAGGAAGGTAAATATTACGTCACGGCTGTACGGAGGGCTACAGCGAGACCCCCGAGGGACGCAGGACGGCGTGGGAAGCCTCATTAGGATCCTGAGGCTTCCCCCACCCGAGGTGAGTACCCCCCAGGGGCCGTTTTGTCGTTACAGTTCCTCTTTAATCATACTCTTTGTTGATGCATGCACCGGAAATACTAATGGTTGATCACCTTCCATTCCCGCATACAACTCATCATGAATCGACGTCATCTGTGGATGGGTATCTATAGACTAAACATCAGCTTGAGAAGAGGGGACTTTGACTCAGAACTGAGAAAGAAAGAATCTGAATTGATTTACAAGTGTGGAAGCTTAATGCCATTTCGTCTCAACAAAGATCTGAATATGAAAGTCTTCTTATAGCATTGGAATCCTCTACCTGTTGAGAGGTCCTCGGATTCATGTCCGTTTTTCGGCCCTGTTACACATGGTTAGATATGACAGGCAGCTGGAATTTTAATTGAACGATGTACCCGCAAGGGGATAAAAGCTGGTGCCCTTTAAGACGCTGTACGTCTGATGAAATCCTGTTTGGGATGAAACGCGTCACGTGCGTGTGACGTCCGATGTCCGGTGGGCGTGGTCTCTGTTCCCCGTGCCTCCGCAACCTTCCTCCTGGCCTCCGCTCTGCAAACTCGCGGTGAACGGCCTCTTTCCACTCCACGCCAAAACAAAGTATGTATGCAGCATAGGCTGGGATCATCAGCTCCCGCACCACGCAGACCTGTTTGAGGTACGTGAGGAATCGCGCGGTGAGCGGAAATCCGTCTGCCATAACTGCTCTATATGGCTATGAAGTAACAACATCCGAGGATCAATGCGGAAAGTCCGGTAGAGGTTTGACATATCTTTTGGGTGTCAGTAATGGTTGCGTATCTATACAGAGAGGCGTGCTGAGTATGCACACGGGGTCAGAGTTAAAGAGAACCAAGTGAGCCTGATCTGGATATTGGTGGTCACCATTTCAATTCTAACTGGGCCTGAAGAAAAATACATGCATGCATGATTGATACCTGTCAATGCAGGGAGTGCACTCCTACATAGGGACATATGCTTGATGCTGGCCAGTTTGGAATTTGTTTTTAGGGGGGGTTTTATAAATGTTTGTCTGTCTTTTTGCATCATGAATTATCAATAAATTCAAATATACATAGAAGTTAGCCCAGAGCTCCGTTTCTTAAATACTTTTGCGTCATCTGTGGCTTGTCCGCCCTCAGATCTAAAGCTTTATATATTGCTTTTAAAAGCTCTTCAGTTTCACCTGATGCAAACTTAAATCTTGTTGGTTTATCATTATTTAATTCTGCATCTTCATCCTCAGAATCAGAAATATCATCCATTTCAACCTCTTCTGGTTCTGAATCAGACAACACTTGTCTAGTAGTGTTAGCTGCTGCTTTTTTATGTACAAGCACTGGTTCACTAGAAACCCCACTTGGCTCCTCTGATCTTGACACTGGTACCTCGCTGACTACCGGGGCAGTAGTAACTTCACCTTGCGGACCAGCTATATTGGTTTCCACCCCACTCGGGACCGAAGCATTATCAGACACGATATTAGGTACAGGTGCCTGTGTAGCTGACACCGCCATGGCCTCTCTAAAAGCCTTAATTGATTCAGCCATTTCGGTCCTCATTGCATTCATCAAATATTTATAAGATGTAGCCGACTCCTGATTAAGGACTGTTATAGTGCAAGCCTGAGAAAGTCTTAACCCAGCCATGTGAAAGTTTTACATTACACATAGGGCAACGTTTTGACCTGGGCTTATCAGAAGCATTACTCTGCAAAAGACACAAAACAGAGAGAAACCACACCCCTGTCAAAACCACTAACAGTTGTAACATGTGAACAAATAATTCATGTAAAAACAACTAAGCAGCTAAGGCTAGCTGCCAATGAAAAGAAACCACCATCTTTCTCACCGCTCCTGCGTCCGCTTTAGGATCCTTTTTAGCCTCCTGCTTTGGATCCGCAGCCTCCTGAGTGGGACGTCCATCTCTCACCTCTGTTCAAAATTAGTGAGAGAGGACGCCAAGACGCTGCGACTCTTCTATCCTGGCGGGCGGAAGTGATGTCATCGCTGTCAGGAACCGGCCCGCGGCACGCCTGCGTATACGGTTCCCGACTGCGGGTTTGACCAGATTGAGAGGGGAAGCAGCCTTAGTCAAGCTAAAACAAGGCTGGGACCCCTCAGAACACCTCTCACTGCCACCACTAGCGGTTCGCTAGACACTTCCACTCTGCTGTCGAGTCCTCAGCGCGCACTCCGCGTTTTCGTATTTGGGTCGGCTTTGCGCTTAGGCCAAATACGGGAACGCCACGCACCCACACACACACACAGTTGCAATCTTACACTGTCGTGAAGCAAAGACCCACTAACAGTCGTTCCGAACGATACTGTTAGCCACTCTGCTGTCGCTACTCGCACTGGCGTTGTTCGTACGTTGGGTCAGCTGCGCGCTTAGGCCAACGTATGACAAACGCCCCCACACACAATGCAATTACAATTTCATACGGTAGTGTTGCTCAAGCGTACAATTAGGCATGAACTTATACACGGTTACACTTCAGTCTCTTCTAGGCTATGAGTGTTAGTTTGGTACGGCAGAAGTCAAACTTATTAAATAATAATTTAATATTCTAGAAAAACATAGAACAATGCAGAACTTAATATATACAAAAAGATTACAAAAAAAACAAAGTAAAAATGTTACAAGATAAAAGTTACAAAAATAAGAGGTTACAAAGATAACACACACGGATATTTGCGTAAAAATAAACGGGGGAAAAAAGAACGTTACCAGCTTAGGTTAGAACGTTGTTTGACGGGAGGACGCCGTTTCGACCAGGAGTCGCGATCCTCCCTAGCTATTTGCTACCTCCGAGAGAAGATACCGGTGGCTGTCCTGGGCCACCTTAAATAGTCTGAAGTGTCCCCTGGGGCATTTAATGTCCAGCCCCCAGGAACTAATGCAGTTTCCCCGTTTGTGACATCACCGAACGCTTGTCATAATCCTTCTTGTGATATGCAAACTTCAAAGGGGTTCCTGCTTTAGCTTCCTGAAGTTTGCAGAATTCAATAGGTGAGATTGTATCCTATCAGACATCAAAAAAGCTTCCTCCACATTCTTTCCTTGGGTAAAGTGTATATTAGCACATACATGAAAAGATTGCCTGTAGACAGAGGCAGACAATCACACCTGGGACAGTAGATCAAAAGTGACTGCTAGTGGCTTAATGAGGTGCTTCCTTGCCTATTGAAGGTGACTGGTCGTATTCACTGAAGACCTCTTTAGATGCAAATGTAGGTCTAGTGACCCACCCACACAAATACATGAACAGTCCATGAATCTAGCCTGCATATCTACACCTTTGACATACCACAGCAGATATAAAAATGGGAAAATGAAAATATATTACTGTATTATCCTTAACAGCATCAGCACCCCAATATATCTCCACACCTCCGCCGTTAACTTGGTGCAAGGCAGATGATCTTCCCAGATTATCCTGCCAGCACCTACATTGTTGGTTCTGCTTGATGGGACAGTCCATCAGCATTCCCATGATTGCTCCCCTTCCAGATGGCACTGGCAGGTGGTTCTAACGAATCATCCTGCCAAAGCCTACATTGACGGCCTGGCCGGGTGGGGTAACCCTTTAACATCCTCAGGAGGGTTCCCCACCTGTCAGTTAGCTCCAAGCTATACGAATGGAAAGCTAGGTCAGGTTGCTGCAATGTGTTGTTGCCCTTGGCAACCTGACGTACCCAACCAGGGGAATGCGAGTCAGTGACAACCGTGAACTCGCGACCATAGAGACAGTGCTGCAGCTGGGGAAGGGTTCCAACCGTCGCTACACGCACTTTCTCTAT
This sequence comes from Hyperolius riggenbachi, assembly GCF_040937935.1. Lineage (NCBI taxonomy): Eukaryota > Metazoa > Chordata > Amphibia > Anura > Hyperoliidae > Hyperolius > Hyperolius riggenbachi. The sequence continues at coordinate 119,084,449 of NC_090647.1, forward strand.
AGTGGCAGGAGCTATCTCTCGGTCTCTTTGGGGAACGATCTGCCGGTCTGCCTCCTCCCCTTCGGACAGCTCCGAGGGAATAACTTCCCAGAACCCTCTCAGCCCGCCCCTCCCAGCTGGTGACCTGCTGGCTAGCCCCCTGAGCTCTTCCAGGCTGCTGTCAAATCGAACAGCCCCGGAGAGCTCAGTGCTGCCTGTCACACATTCCAGGAAGGCTGCAGACGGAGAGGCTCCTGGGCCCTCCAGGCCAGGTTCCGGATTGGATGTGGCTGATCCAGCAACATTTGCCACTTCGGTGGACAGTCCCTGTGCTGTAGACTCGCTAGCGCTGCGGGTTACCACGGCAGCCGAGGGAGCGCCCACCTGACCCATATCATAAACCACATCACCTTTGGTCTTGAAACCATCTGAAGGGGAAGGATCTGGCCTGGTGCCATCTGCCCCTTCAGTGGACAGTCCACCTGCTGCAGCCCAGCGAGCACCGCTGGTTACTCCTGCAGCTGATGGAGTGTCCACATGACACCCCGCATTTTGTAGCACAACACATATGACATCAGCATTAGCAGCCCTACATATATTGTCATTTGGGACATCACATAAAACATCCACATTATCTGTATCATTACACACATTGCTACTCAGCACTTCACAAGTAGCATCAACAGTTCTTGCATCGATCGCCTCGATAGTCCGTGCGTCACAAATGACATTATCAATTTCTGCATTCTTTGTATCAACATGTCCCACTCCAGGCCTAGGCACTGGAGACTCACTAGGGCTGGCTCCTAGCATACAGTCCATAGCCCCTGGGGCCTCGCCAGCATTCCCCACTTGCACAGCATTATCAAACAGTACCTTGCAAGAGTCCCGAACTTCTGCTGGGGAGGCGGGCTCCACAGGGTTTGGAGCAGGCTCATACCGGGCCACTAACCGTCCCAGGTCAGTACCCAGCAAAACGTTGGTGGGGATTTTGTCGGTTACCCCAACTTCTTTCAATCCGCTGCCGGCCCCCCAATCCAGGTGGACCAAGGCGGTGGGTATTGCTGGGGTGACACCCCCAATTCCTCTGACCGCAATCATTTTCCCAGGTAGGTACTGCTCTGGGTTCACAAGCTGGGGATGTATGAGAGTCACTTCTGCTCCAGTGTCTCTCAGCCCAGTGGCAACTGTACCCCCAACCGTGACACGCTGCAGATTCTCTGCATAGCCAGTGGCATTCCTGTTAGCACACAGAGCAGTTGGGACTTCACGGGGGTTTGAGGCCTCACTGGATTTTGGGGCCTCCCTCTTCCTCTCTGGGCAAGTCGTGCTGATATGACCCACCGTCACATACAAAGCATTTCCGAGTGTCAGGTTGCTGGAATCCAGGAGACAGCGGTGCTTGCCTCCTCTGGGTGCTGGGTGAAACAGGTTTAGCCATCTGTTCTCCTCTCCAGCTGGGCGTAGTAGTCCTCCGGGACTCAGGTGCTCTATGGGCGGTGTAGGCATCGGCCATTTCCGCAGCCTCATCCACTGTCTTTGGTTCTCGATCCAGCACAAACAGCCGGACCTCAACAGGACAGGTGTGTAGGAACTGGTCTTTTATCATCAGCTCCTGCAGGGCATCCAAGGTTTTAACTGACAGTCCTTTTAGCCACTGCTGGAAGGCAGTGCGCAGGTTGCAAGCATGATCCAGGTAGCTGTCATTAGGACCTCGCTGCACTGTCCTGAAACGTTTTCGATACACCTCTGGCGTGAGGTGGTATCGTGCAATGATGGCTTTCTTAATTGCCTCAAAGTCTGTTTCTTCCTCCTGGGGGAGACTCACAAACGCCTCCAGGGCCTTGCCTCTCAGCCCTGGTGTGAGGTATCTTGCCCACTGCTCACGGGGCACCCCATACTGCCGACAAGTCCTTTCAAACCCCTGTAGGAAAGTGTCTATGTCAGAGTCCTTGTCCATAGCGGGGAACTTATCCAGGGGGATTCTGTGGACTCGCTCACCTTCGCGTTCTGCGGGTCCAGCAGACCGGTTCTGATGCTGAAGTTTAGCCAGCTCCAGCTGGTGTTGCCGTTCAGCACTTTCCCTCTCGGCCTGGTGTCGCTGTGCAGCTTGTTCCCTCTCGGCCTGGAGTCGCTGTGCCGCTTGTTCCTTCTCTGCCTGTCGGTGCAGTAGGATCAGCTTTAGGCGCAGTTCAGGATCAGCCGAGTTCAGTAGCTGTAGATCAGCTTCCAGAGATGTCATCTCCGTGTTCGGTGGATCATCCAGGACATCGTCTCCACTCGCATCCTGTAGCGGGAGCGATTCCTCCTCTGGCATGTCGTGAGCTGCATCCGCTGACGTTGAAGCACGGGCTTGCTCTGCCTCATCATGCTCCTCGAGGGCACGAACCAACTGCTCCTTAGTCTGGCCGCTCACCGTCTCGATGCCTTTGTGCTCACACAGGTGGAGTAGCATCTCTTTATTTTGCCTTGCATAGCTGGATGCTTTCTGAGCCATCGTGTTGCAAAAAATAAAAAGAAAAAAAAGGGGGGGGGGGAGGGAAAGCAAACACCAAGTGTGTATCTTTGAACAAAAAAAAAAAGTATATAGATTCTGCACTGAGTAGACTTCTGTAGGCTAGTTGCTTCTAGCAAGCTTCCAGCCTTTAGTACTCAGAATAGCGAGCTAAACTGCGTACTAATGTACCAAACGATGCCACCACGGCCAGCCAATTATGTCAAGAACCGGCCCGCGGCACGCCTGCGTATACGGTTCCCGACTGCGGGTTTGACCAGATTGAGAGGGGAAGCAGCCTTAGTCAAGCTAAAACAAGGCTGGGACCCCTCAGAACACCTCTCACTGCCACCACTAGCGGTTCGCTAGACACTTCCACTCTGCTGTCGAGTCCTCAGCGCGCACTCCGCGTTTTCGTATTTGGGTCGGCTTTGCGCTTAGGCCAAATACGGGAACGCCACGCACCCACACACACAGTTGCAATCTTACACTGTCGTGAAGCAAAGACCCACAAACAGTCGTTCCGAACGATACTGTTAGCCACTCTGCTGTCGCTACTCGCACTGGCGTTGTTCGTACGTTGGGTCAGCTGCGCGCTTAGGCCAACGTATGACAAACGCCCCCACACACAATGCAATTACAATTTCATACGGTAGTGTTGCTCAAGCGTACAATTAGGCATGAACTTATACATGGTTACACTTCAGTCTCTTCTAGGCTATGAGTGTTAGTTTGGTACGGCAGAAGTCAAACTTATTAAATAATAATTTAATATTCTAGAAAAACATAGAACAATGCAGAACTTAATATATACAAAAAGATTACAAAAAAAACAAAGTAAAAATGTTACAAGATAAAAGTTACAAAAATAAGAGGTTACAAAGATAACACACACGGATATTTGCGTAAAAATAAACGGGGGAAAAAAGAACGTTACCAGCTTAGGTTAGAACGTTGTTTGACGGGAGGACGCCGTTTCGACCAGGAGTCGCGATCCTCCCTAGCTATTCGCTACCTCCGAGAGAAGATACCGGTGGCTGTCCTGGGCCACCTTAAATAGTCTGAAGTGTCCCCTGGGGCATTTAATGTCCAGCCCCCAGGAACTAATGCAGTTTCCCCGTTTGTGACATCACCGAACGCTTGTCATAATCCTTCTTGTGATATGCAAACTTCAAAGGGGTTCCTGCTTTAGCTTCCTGAAGTTTGCAGAATTCAATAGGTGAGATTGTATCCTATCAGACATCAAAAAAGCTTCCTCCACATTCTTTCCTTGGGTAAAGTGTATATTAGCACATACATGAAAAGATTGCCTGTAGACAGAGGCAGACAATCACACCTGGGACAGTAGATCAAAAGTGACTGCTAGTGGCTTAATGAGGTGCTTCCTTGCCTATTGAAGGTGACTGGTCGTATTCACTGAAGACCTCTTTAGATGCAAATGTAGGTCTAGTGACCCACCCACACAAATACATGAACAGTCCATGAATCTAGCCTGCATATCTACACCTTTGACATACCACAGCAGATATAAAAATGGGAAAATGAAAATATATTACTGTATTATCCTTAACAGCATCAGCACCCCAATATATCTCCACAATCGCGGCACCGGAAACGTCCGTGCCGCCATCTTAACTGAGGGAATCCATGCGTACGGCCTCCTGCCTACAGCTCCATTCCCAGACGCACACCTCCGAGCCAGCCGCCTCTGCAGATAGCGTCTTCGCCGCAGTCTTCCCTTCCCCGCAGCCTCAGAAATCATGCGGTTTGAAGAGGTAAGCTCCCTGGTCTCCGCTCACATTAGCCTACTCTCCAGCGTGAACTTCCACCAGGCAGCATTCCTCCCACAGCCCTAAGCCACCCAGGCTCTCCAGGACTCAGGCATTCCTACAGAGAGACCTGTTCCAGGGAATAGGAAACATCCATACTGACGGACACCTGTGGTAAAGGTGAACTTATAGAGATCAAGTGGATGTTTCCTGGGAGGGGTCAAATCTCGTAGTATACCTGTCCTGGAGGGTTACTGGAAAAAAAACACATTCCCATTCACTTGAATGAGAATCGAGGCGAAATCAAGCCGGAATTCTCATTTAAGTTAATGGAAATAGGTTTTACAAACTGTAAACACAGAGCAGCTAGTGCGCATAAGGCTAATTCACACATGTAGCTGAATGGCACAGCAAAGCTAAATACCCACCACTCCTCCTGTACTTGTACCCAAATTAGAGCACCCACAATGACATTTATATAAATTTCATCAACTGTGCTAACATGAAGTTCAAAACCTTCACATGCAGCTTCTGATGGGGGTGATTAGGCTTGAGGTGGCCATTAGTGAAACAATGGGCCATGCTGACCAATGAGTGTGTGCAGGGATGTTCGCGCTCTATGCAGTATCCTGAGGTATATGACAAAGTCCAGCAATAATTCAGCTCCAACACATGTACCAATCTGGTTGTCCACTGTGATCTGCAGTAATAATCCTCAGAGAAGAAACAAAAATAATTTAAAAAATCATAATAGTGTAGTATCCTTTTAACTTCATGCACCTCCACCTTAACCTCCCTGGCGGTAAGCCCGAGCTGAGCTCGGGCTATGCCGCGCAGGAGGAGATCTCAGCCCCTGGTGGGGCGATTTTCATCCTGTAAAGTGCTGTACACGCAGCTAGCACTTTGTTAGCCGCACGTACAGCTTGATGGCCGCCGCTCTGCGGCGATCGCCCGCACGCAGCGGCGCAAGAGGGCCCCCCGCGCCAGAGCCCTGCGCTGCCCGGACCAATGAGTTCCGGGCAGCGCTATGGGCTGGATCGGAGACGTCTGACGTCAGCTGACATCCATGACATCATTCCGATCGTCGCCATGGCGACAGGAGAAGCCAAACAGGGGAGCGCGTTATATACGCGTTCCCGTTTGCTATTGTTGCCGGCGACGATCGAACTCGAGGGACACATGTGCCCTCTAGTGGAGTTTCATGTAGCTACCACTCTGGTAGCTTTACATAAAACATAAAAAAAAAAATTAAAAAAATTGGATTTCGGCAATTTTTGCAGAAAAAATAAACCGCCAAGGAGGTTAACTTATGTGACACGTATTAACATGCGAATACCCGCACATACAATTATGTATGCAAATCGCTCACCAGATTAATATGCTGCTCAATCACAAACAGCACATATCCCATAATCGATCAACATCCACTTTGGTTCTCCTGGCCCCTCCTTGGTAATGGACAGTGGTTCCTCAGATAGAAAGCAATAAGAAATACATAGTGCAGGATCTTTTGGTATTAGTGCTCCTGCACCAGTGCAACCGTGAGCACAGCAATCAGCCTCTACCACAGTGTATCCACACCCATGCTGACTAATGCTGAAAACCCACTAACCAGTTGGATTAGATTAATGGGATCGATTTAAAAAATGGATCGATTCCATTATTCCGATTAAATTGGCTAGCGGGTTTTCTTCCATTAGTGTGCACAACCAATCATTTCCATTTGATTATCATGGCGATTGGAAACAATTAATCAGCCATGGGATTGTATTGTTAATGGCCACCTTTACTCACCTCAATAGATAAAGTCCAGAGAATGCCTTGACTTGAATGAAACCAGTAGGGTGAGGCATGGGCAGCTCTATTTGATACTGCAAAGTGCAAAGTCCCTGTCATAGGACCCACAATGTGAGGTGTGATTTTTTTATGTGATGGACTTTTAATGATAATAGGATCATTAAAACCTATTGTATTGCATTCTCCTTGCTTTGTGTGGTAGTGTACCCACTGTGCACAAGAGTGGTGGCAGCAGATGTGATGGATCATCCTACTAGAGACTGACATTGTGGAAATCTGACTAAGTCTTGTTGAGATAACTGCAAGATTTAACAATAGGCATTCTGCAATATATACATGTGGTCACTACAAGTCAAGTATGGAGTGATATAAACAACAACAAATAACATTTGTAAAGTGCTTTTCTCCCGTGGGACTCAAAGCGCATAAGCATGGCTCCGACCATCGTGGTACAGAGGAAGAATTTTATAAGTCTGGAAATGCCAGGCTAAACAGGTGGCTTTTCAGTCTGGATTTGAATAGCTCCAGGGATGGTGCTGTCTTTACTGGGTGTGACAGGGAGTTCCAAAGAGTAGGGGCAGCATGACAGAAGGCTCTATCTCCAGATTTTTTGAGGTGCACTCTGGGAGTGACGAAGTTTATAGAACTTGCTGATCTGAGGTTGTGAGAGGTGTGGTGCAGCTTCAGCAAGTCCTTCATGTATCCAGGGCCCAGATTGTGCAGGGATTTGAATGTCAGCAGTCCAATCTTGAAGAGTATTCTCCATTCTACTGGTAGCCAGTGCAGTGAGCGAAGGATCGGTGTAATGTGACAGTGGCAAGGCTGGTTTGTTAGCAATCTGGCAGCAGCATTCTGCACTAATTGCAGGCGACGCAGGTCCTTTTTGGGGAGGCCAGCATAAAGGGCATTGCAGTAGTCCAGCCGTTATGTGATGAAGGCGTGGACTAGGGTTGGAAGATCCTCTGGTGGAATCAGAGGTTTAACCTATTTTGGTTCCTGGACGTAGAAACTACATCCAGGAACCATGCGCGCTACCGCAGCCGTGCATGCGCACTCCCAGCCGCGGATTCGGTAGCCACGGAATCAATGTATCGGGCTATGGTGCCCGATCACTGATTCCTCTCCCCCGCTGAAAAAGCGACAGCTTCTCTCGTAAGCTGTGCTTTTTCTGGCCGTTGCCTCCCCCTGCGTCACTCTAAGCGTGTGTTACGCTTAGAGTGACGTCATGTAAACAAACTCATGGCCGCCATCTTGTGGCCAATAAGTAAAACTACAACTAAAAGTAAAAAAAATTAAAACAACACACAATTACATTATAAAACTATAGTTTACATCCCACCCTCCCAAAAATACCCAAATAAAATGTTTAATATAAAAAAAAAACCATTACAATAAAAAAAAAAAGTAAATATTTACCTAAGGGTCTAAACTTTTTAAATATCAATGTAAAGATGAAATATTTCTATATTTTTTTATTTTAAACTTGTAAATAGTGATAGATGCAAAACGGAAAAAATGCACCTTTATTTCCAAATAAAATATTGTCGCCATACATTGTGATAGGGACATAATTTTAATGGTGTAATAACCGGGACATATGGGCAAATACAATACGTGAGTTTTAATTATGGAGGCATGTATTATTTTAAAACTATAATGGCTGAAAACTGAGAAATGATTTTTTCCGTTTTTCTTATTCTTCCTGTTAAAATGCATTTACAGTAAAGTGGCTCTTAGCAAAATGTACCCCCAAAGAAAGCCTAATTGGTGGCGGAAAAAACAAGATATAGATCAGTTCATTGTGATAAGTAGTGATAAAGTTATAGGCTAATGAATGGGAGGTGAACATTTCTCAAGTGAAAACGACGGAACGTGAATGGGTCTTTGCAATGTTCTTCAGATGAAAGTAGGAAGATATAACTACAGATGAAATTTGGTTTCTGAAACTCAATTCCCCATCGATTAGTACGCCAAGGCTGCGCACAAGGTTGGAGCTGTTTATGCCTGAATTCCCAATCCTGATTGGTGTTGCTTTAGGATAGAGCTGGTTTAGTTGGTAAAGTGAACCTAAAGTAAAAAAAAATAAAAAAAAAAATTCCCATTTACTTACCTGGGGCTTCTTTCAACTGCCTGAAAGGACTGAAGAGAGACGGATATGGAGGCTGCCATATTTATTTACTTTTAAGCAATATCAGTTGCCTGGAATTCCTGCTGATCCTCTGCCTCTAATGCTTTTAGGCCTCACATTATCACACGCAGATGGTCGTGCAATCAGAATCCAATGGATACAACCTAACGCAATCTGCATTGCGTGGCTGATCCCTTTCACTGTAGTGAATGGATGAGCCTCACATTTTGCAAAAAAAAATAAAAAAAATTTAACAGCTGGCTTAGTAAGTTCTCGTTCACACTTCCAATTGCATATAGCTGTGCAATTAGAACGATTGCACGCCCTCTGCCCTGCTGATCCCATTCACTGCAGTGAAAGGGTCAGTGTTACACCTTGGCGAAAAGTGTGCAGCAGTGCCATAGCACATTGCACCGAAACTGTCCTCACGAAAGTTGCTAATGACCTACTGGTAGCTAAATCCAAAGGCCAGTTCTCCATTCTAATACTCCTTGACCTTTCCTCTGCCTTTGACACAGTTGATCATGCTCTGCTTCTGCTTCTTTCCTCTCAATCTTTAGGAATCAAGGGACAAGCCCATTCCTGGATCTCCTCTTATCTCTCTGGACACTCTTACACCGTGTCCTTCTTTAACACCAATTCCTCCCCACGCCCACTGTCTGTTGGTGTTCCTCAAGGCTCTGTTCTTGGGCCACTTTTCTCAGTCTACACTCATGGCCTGGGACAACTAATTAACTCTTTTGGCTTCCAGTATCACCTCTATGCGGATGACACCCAAATCTATCTCAGCTCCTGATCTGTCATCACTACTATCTAGAGTCCCCGACTGTCTACGTGCCGTTTCTGCATTTATGTCCTAGTTTCCTCAAACTCAACATGAGTAAAACGGAAATTGTGATTTTTCCACCATCGCTATCTAAACCCCTACCAATTGCAACCATAACGGTAGACAACACCCCAATAACCTCAACCACTAAGGCCCGCTGCTTGGGGGTTATACTCGACTCAGAGCTCTCCTTTAAACCTCACATTGCCTCAACCACCACCTGCTATTTCCAGCTCAAAAATATATTCTGTATCCGTCCCTTCCTCACACAAGAGGCCACCAAGATGCTTGTACATGCCTTAATCATCTCCCGCCTAGACTACTGCAACACCCTGCTCTGTGGGCTACCACAAAGGCTAGCACCTCCAATCCCTTCTAAATTCAGCAGCCCGCCTCACTTACCTCTCCACACGCTCTTCCGATGCAGCCCGTGTGTGCCGTTCTCTCCAGTGGTTACCTATTACCCAGAGGATCCAGTTCAAACTCCTGACTCTAACATACAAAGCCCTCCATGAGTTGTGCCCTCCATACATCTCATCACTAATCTCAAGATATTGTCCTTCCCGCAACCTCCACTCCTCCCAAGAAATTCTCCTGGCCTCTAAGCGGATCACCTCCTCTCATGCTCGCATCCAAGACTTTACACGAGCATCATCTTTTATCTGGAACTCTCTTCCACAGTCTGTACGTCATGCTCAAAACCTGGACATCTTCAAACGCACTCTTAAAACACACCTATTCAGACAAGCTTATAACATTCTATAGCTATTTACTTATTTGACACAATGTAATCAGAGGCAAAGGGTCACTGCCTCATCCATCGTCCACCCCCTTACCTAATGTGTCCCCCACTACCCACTAGATTGTAAGCTCGCAAGGGCAGGGTCCTCCTAATGTTTACTGTTTTTGTCACAATATTTGTGCTGCTTGGAACGGTTTTACAATTTGTTAGTATATCTATGTTCCCCTTGTCTTATTGTGCTTTGTAAAGCGCTGCGGAATAAGTTGGTGCTATATACCGTGTTTCCCTGAAAATAAGACACTGTCATATTAATGTTTGCTCTAAAAGATGTGATTGGGCTTATTTTCAGAGGATGTCTTATGTTTGGGCAAACACACTGGTATCTTTTCTTATACAAAATGTACATACTGAATGCCATGTGCAACATACACAGATCTTGTGGTTTGCAGATAGTGGCTCTCAATTACAAGAAATGGATTCTGCTGATCATGTGGGTAAGAGTTTATTTCTTGCAGGCAGAGAACTCTGGCAATCTCCCCAAAGCTTTGAAAGGATAAGCTGTGTGTTTCCTGGGAAGAGGTGAAGTGCTACTGATGCTTATCAGGACAGATCAGGAGGGCTGGCTCCAACAAAAACCCAAATTGCCTGACATATATAGGACTGTGTAGAACTCACATTATACTGCTGCTCTCCTGTATACAGGCTTTGTATTGAGCGTGACTTGCTGGTGTCATGAGGGCTGCTGCTAGGGCTTAAATTCGGAGAATGTCTTACATTTCAAGCATTCTTGAAATTCCTGCAAGGTTTTCTTCTCAGGGGATGTCTTACTTTAGGGGAAACATGGTAAATAAAAAAAAAAAAATGAATAATAAGTTGCACTTGTGTTCTTGCATGTTGTGGAAATGCACATGGCAATGTGTTGTGTTAGGGCCATTTTCCACTAGCGGCGATTGCGATGCTGCATCACAAACCGCTAGTGATTTTCAAATCGCTACAGTTTGCATTTTAACAGGAATCGCGGGAGGCAATTTCCACTACCACAATTCGTTTAGTCAAACGCGATAACGCCACGGAATTATTTTTGCCACGATTTTGCTATGCAGTGCATAGCAAAATCGCAAACGCAATCACCGAAGAAATTTGCTGCACTTTGCTGAATCGCAGTCGCTAGCGTTTAGTGTGAACGCTAGCAATTGCTAATGGAAAAGGGCCTTAAATGAGGCTTTTATCAGCTGGGAGAATGAGGCTAGAATTTTAGTGGAGAAAATTATGGAAGCTAAAGATTTATGAAATAGAAGACCCCAGTATTGGTTGTTTGTTTAGTTAGTACTGCCGGTAGGGGTTAAAATGGTTTATTCTTCTTTTCCTGTTTGTGTTATATGGCCATTATGTTTTTGCATCATAGTGCTCAGCAATGTATGTGAGGTTGTTCTACTGCATTTCCCTATACTATGTACTACCACTAACACTATGTCTCTGGATAACCTTAAATTCATGTCCTGGAATGTTCGGGGCATGAATGACAGCTTTAAGAGAGGCATGATTTTTAGACAAGTTGAAAAACAAAAACCTGATATACTATGTTTGCAGGAAACGCATTTACTACCGGGCAAAACTTCCTGTCTTAGGAAAAGATGGGTTGGTTGGACTGCTCATAGTACTCACTCCTCATATTCTTCTGGGGTTTCTATCCTATTCCACAAAAGGCTTATACTATTCATAAAATTGACGTAGATGCACGGGGCAGATATATTTGTATAGCACTTCATATTGAAGATCTCCCTCTAGTCTTTATAGGACTGTATAATCCTCCACCTGCATCGATATCTCTTCTTAGGCATATTGCTTTATTTGCTCTGGAGTTTCCAGGATACCATGTACTCTGCCTTGGTGACTTTAATATGCGGATGAACCCAGCTCTAGATAAATTCCAAGACCCTCTTACTACACTACCCTCCCCTTCAACTACGACCCTTGCTAAATTCATTAACCCTCCTGGCGGTTTGCTAAAAAAACACCAGGGGGCAGCAAATCTTTTTTTTTTTGTTTTTTCATGTAGCGAGACAAAGAACGGGATCTCCTGGAGGGCTTCCCCCGTCGCCATGGCGACGGGGCGGGATGACGTCACCGACGTCGTGACGTCAAAGGGGATTCCGATCCACCCCATAGAGCTGCCTGGCACTGATTGGCCAGGCAGCGCACGGGGTCTGGGGGGGGGGGCGGCTGCAGCGCGACGGATCGGCGGGTAGCAGCGGCGATTGGGCACTGCACGCAGCTAGCAAAGTGCTAGCTGCGTGCAGCAAAAAAAAAAAAATTATGCAAATCGGCCCAGCGGGGCCTGAGCGGTGCCTTCGGCGGCATAGCCCGAGCTCAGCTCGGGCTTACCGCCAGGACGGTTAATGAGCTTACCTGGATAGATGTATGGAGATCTGTCTACCCAGATGTAATCCAATATACCTGTCATACTATCCATCGACATGCGCTTTCCCGCATTGACTGTCTTTGCTACTCCACAGACATTGCCGCATATTACCGAAATATCGCACCTGCCACGATCGCTCTCTGATCATTCCCCCATAACATTCACATGCTCTTTGCAGAGTATTAAACCACAGCCAAGATGGTGGCTACATCCATTCTGGTTCTCTCAGATAGCTGAGCGTGGGGGGGGGGGGGGGGGTTAAACAATTGGGAGACTTCTTTGTTAATAACACTGATGAAACCAGCATTACTAACAAATGGGACACATTTAAGGCATACGCTAGAGGCACATTCAACTTTGCTATTAAAGCTATCAAGAGAGACACTCGTCAAATAGAACTTGACTTGGAATCGCGTCTGCTGTCTTCTGAAAATGAATACACTCAAAACCCAAATGACTCCACTAAATGTAGGTGGCTGACTAACCTCAAGCAATATACATCTATCCTAACAGAAAGGGCCAGAAGACGCTAATTCTTTTTCAAGCAATCTAATTTTGAAATAGGCAATAAATCTGCCAAACTCTTAGCTCAGTTAGCCCACTCTGTTGTAGCTCCGTAAACTACTATTCTAGCAATATCAGGCTCAGATGGAGTAATATATAAAGATATACCCAATATGATTACGTTTTTATGATTTTTATAAGCAGTTGTATACCTCCTCTCTGACCTGCTCTGATTTAGAGATAAGCTCTTATCTAAACGACATGCAGTTTCCACAAATATCAACTGACCAACAGCAGACGTTAGATGGGGATATTACTGTCGAGGAGGTGCGAGAAGCAGCAATGTCACTGGTCAATAATAAAGCACCAGGCCCTGATGGCCTTCCAATAGAAGTGTATAAATGTTATGATGACACACTGATCCCTGAATTATATGAAACGTTGAAATCCTGTACTGAATCACTGAATCTCCCAGACTCCTTTAACCACTTGAGGACCTAGGGCTTTACCCCCCTTAAGGACCGGCCACTTTTTTTCCATTCAGACCACTGCAGCTTTCACGGTTTATTGCTCACTCATACAACCTACCACCTAAATGAATGTTGGCTCCTTTTCTTGGCACTAATAAAGCTTTCTTTTGAGGCTAGTTGATTGCTGATGTGATTTTTACTTATTATATTCATCAAAAAAGACATGAATTTTGGCAAAAAAATGTTTTTAACTTTCTGTGCTGACATTTTTCAAATAAAGTAAAATTTCTGTATACATGCAGCGCAAAAAATGTGGACAAACATGTTTTTGATAAAAAAAAAACCCATTCAGCCTATATTTATTGGTTTGGGTAAAAGATAGTGTTTACAAACTATGGTGCAAAAAGTGAATTTTCCCATTTTTCCAGCATCTCTGCCTTTTCTGACCACCTGTCATGTTTCATGAGGGGCTAGAATTCCAGGATAGTATAAATACCCCCCAAATGACCCCATTTTGGAAAGAAGACATCCCAAAGTATTCACTGAGGCATAGTGAGTTCATAGAAGATAATATTTTTTGTCACAAGTAAGCAGAAAATGACTGACAAAAAAAAAAAAGTTTCCATTTCTTCTAACTTGCGACAAAAAAAAAATTTTTTATGAAACCTGCCACGGACTCACTATGCTCCTCTCTGAATACCTTGAAGTGTCTACTTTCCAAAATGGGGTCATTTGTGGGGTGTGTTTACTGTCCTGACATTTTGGGGGGTGCTAAATTGTAAGCACCCCTGTAAAGCCTAAAGGTGCTCATTGGACTTTGGGCCCCTTAGCGCAGTTAGGCTGCAAAAAAGTGCCACACATGTGGTATTGCCGTACTCAGGAGAAGTAGTATAATGTGTTTTGGGGTGTATTTTTACACATATCCATGCTGGGTGGGAGAAATAACGCCTGGATTAAATTGCTATATAAGGCTCCTCAAGCAACCTTGATTATTAATGGTCACATATCAGCCCCACTATCACTTACTAGAGGAACCAGACAGGGATGCCCTATTTCTCCCCATCTGTTCTCTCTGGTTATGGAGGTGCTTGCCATCCGTATACGCTCTAATGCCTTAATTAGTGGTCTGCGGGTAGATGGTCTTGTTGATACCTTAGCTTTATATGCAGATGACCTAATTTTGTCCTTGCAAGACACAGCAACCTCCCTTTATCAAGTTTTTCAAACTATACAATCCTTTTCCACTTACTCAGGACTATGTATAAACTGGCAAAAAATCTGTCTTACCTTTAGACTCCAACTCCATCAAAGAAACATCTTTAGAATCTCAGCTTCAGTTGGTCAAGAGCTTCAAATACCTGGGTATACATATCACGCCTGATCAATCCGAATTCTTTCGTTTAAACATTGACCCTCTACTCCACTTTGTCCGAGGGAAATTTAATGCCTGGAGCCCGTTTCCTCTAAATGTTATTGGGCGCATTAATCTAGTTAAAATCATCATATTACCAAAACTCCTATATACTTTAGAACATGTTCATATTTTCATCCCTAGGCATAGAGTTAAGCTGCAATCTCTACAAGCCCCCAAGCAATCTGCTGGTTTAGCACTCCCCAATGTTTACTTGTACTATCTAGCCGGCCAGCTTAGATATCTAACCACATGGATACATGACCACCTGGAACGCCCCATTTCAGAACAACTATTAGCAAAGTTTGTTCGAGGAGATAATCTGCTGTCCTTTTTGGAAAACCCCAAGTCTCAATTAATAGGCAAAGGCACCTCAATTCATAAACTAGCTGTAAAGGTCTGAGAAGCAACTAAATGTATATTTCAGGTAAATTCCCCACTAGAGCTTACCCCTATGGTTTAATTTCAGATACCCACAATTAGCCTCATTTCATGGAGCCTTAGAATGGCAAAGATTAGGAATTACCACATTTAGCCATCTTTTGGACCAGGGTGTTTTCAAGTCTTTCGACCAACTCAAGTTGTCTCATAACCTCACTAATGATTAGTTCTATAAATACTTACAATTACGGCACTGTTGGCAAGCCCAGTTTGGCAATCTTCAAATATCCCTCTCTGATTTCCCAATAATAGGGATACTACGCACACAAGGTATGGGTGGACTGGTCTCCATGCTATACACCTCTTGCATTGCAGCCTTGACTGATCAGGATTCAGACCTCAAATCCAAATGGTCTGCACTTTTGCCAGATTTAGATGATGAAGATTGGGAGGACGCCCTTGAGTCGCCTACTCACACCTCTATCTCTGCAAATGGCAAACTGATCCAATTCTATATTATTAGACAGGCATATCACACCTCTCAGATTATCTAAGATTAAAATTAATTACCCTCCGGCCTGCCCTAAGTGTCAGACACCATCAGCTGACTTCTGGCACATGTGGGAGTATCCGAGTACAGTCTTTTTGGCTGTAAGCAACCCAAATAGTGGCCGAAATTCTGGAAAAACCTGTCCTATGCCCTAAGATCTGTTTATTGGGGATAGTGCCTGAGCACCAATACAGCAAATTTGAACGTACTATGCTACGTGAGGCCCTTCTATACGCATGTAGGACTATCACGATGAGGTGGATCACTACTCAAACTCCATCAATCTCTGACTGGATTATGCAGGTCAATAATGTTTTACCATATATTAAACTGGTATATCAACACAGACTGTCCAGGCAAATATACCAAAGTATGGGGTAAATGGGTTCTATCACCGTCCACAGTTATATTATAATTGTCCTCTAATACATGTTAATCTTCTCATCTATGTATGATGTATTTGATGGCCTTTTTCTTGTGTTACAATGTCATGTTGACATATATATTACTGGTTATATAATTTCCTTTAAATCTGTATTGCTACTTCTGATTCAGTTTAACACCTACCTATATGAGCAAAATGTTGTATCATCTTTTGCATGTACAATGAGGCTGCTTACACACCAAGACGTTACAGGCGCACGTTAGTGCGCCTGTAACGCTCCCCCAACGCACAGCAATGTAACACAAGTGGGCTGTTCACACAGCCCACGTTGCGTTACATGTAATGCTGCACGTTCGGTGCAAAGTGCAGCATGCTACGGCGTTGGAGCGGCTATAGCCGCGTTAGACTGTTTGCACATGCGCAGTGGGGGGCGGAGAGGAGGCGGGGAGAGCCAGCTACAGTAGCCGCGCACATGGCTACTTAATATTCACTGCACTGGCGGCAGCTGATTGGCCGGCGGGACCACGTGATGCGGAGTGTCTCGCTCTGCATCACGTGGTCCCGCTGGCCAATCAGCGCCACTCTGGGAGACATTATAGGAATCAAGCAGCCGAACGCGGCTTACTCTACCGTCGGCTTTTGCAGCACCATACGTTGTGTTAGGTGCACGTTATGCGACCTTAACGTGGCACCTAACACAACGTCTTGGTGTGCAAGAAGCCTGAAGCTATTACTGCTCTGTCTATGTATATACAGATTACTGTTCAATAAAGCCGTGTTTAAAAAAAATCTATGAAATAGGCACAGTGACTGCCTCATATGGTCACCCACATTAAAGGAAGACTTAGGTCAGAAGAATATGGATGCTGCCATATTTATTCCCTTTTAAGAAATACCAGTTGTTCTGACAGTCCTGCTAATCTATTTAGCTGCAGCTGTGATTAAACACCTAAAACAAGCATGCAACTAATCTTGTCAGATCTGACAATGTTAGAAACACCTGATTTGCTGCATGCTTGTTCAGGGGCTATGGCTAAAAGTATTAGAGGCAGAGGATCAGCAGGACAGCCAGGCAACTGGTATTGCTCAAAAGGAAATAAATATGGCAGCCTCCATATACCTCTCACTTCGGTGGTCCTTTAAGGCTACTCACGCACCACAAATTGGAGTAAGATTGCAGAGTTAAAGTCACATTGGGCCTGATGCAACAATTTACTCTTCTCCTAGGCAATCTTTTCACATTATAGAGGGCTGGTGCACACCAAGAGTGGTTCTGAGCATTTTAAAAACGCTTGCAGGGTGAAAACTGCTTGGCTAATGTGTGAATGGGATGGTGCACACCAGAGCAGTTTTTCCCCCAAACTTACAGCTTTACAGTAACAAAATATACTGTAAAATCTGCTACACAAAACACTAGGCACGTTTAGAAAATCGCTCTAAAAACAGGTTCAAAAACAGCTAGCGTTTGCAGATCCGCTAGTGGTTTTTGGTGTGCAATGGCCCAGAACGCCTTTTAACATCTCCACTGCAGCTCTGTACCGCCTTCTGGGGCCCTGGGCCCCCCCAAAAAGCTCTGGAAGGGCCACATGTGCTGGCTGTGAGGCACCTTTATCTTGCTGGCCTGTACTGGGGAACCAGCTATGCCAGGCTACCTATACTCGGGGCATTTACACCTGGCTACCTATATTGGGGCACCACCTATACCTGGCTAGGGCAGGTGGACTAGCTGAGACAGAAGGGGAGAAGAGGTAACAGGGGGATAAAAGAGGCACAGGGGGAAAAGAAATGAGACAAGAACATTAGGTCACACAGAGGGACACAAAAGAGGCACAAACTGAGGTGAGACCGGGACTAAAGAGGCACAGGAAGAAAAGAGGGGGACAAAAGGAACAGGAACAGCTAAAGGATAACATATCTACAAGTCCCCATCTCATTTGTTTACCGGGGCTACCTGTATTTTGCTAGTATTTGGCTCCACCTACAACATGCCATGGTCATGCCCACTTCAGAGCTATGCACATTTTTCACCGCAGTGCATGTTGCACACGAACATGGGGGTGGGGTGGCTGGGCACAGCAACCAGTGGGTGGGCCCAGACCTGATGGTGTGTGACGGGCCCTAAAATTTCTGATGGCGGCCCTGGATGTGAGCATGCCATAGAAATAGTTCTACTGCTTTACAAGTAGTCATCAGGTGCGAATGGGCTGTGAGGAGCCTAAAAATAATTGAAATTTGCCTTTTATAACAAGAGGGCTTTAAACCTGCTGGTATAAGGTTTAGTACACTATGCAATTTTCTGACAGATTCGAAGATCTGATTTCTGATTGGTTTTCCATAAAACAGAAAATTGATCAGAAATCAGATCTGACAGGTTTAAAGCCCAGGGTGGCAGAAAGATGCTGGAGAAAAAGCACTGCTGTAGAAGACTTCAATCACTATAAACAAACTATGCAGGAGCTCAGGGATGCCCTCACTTCTGCTAAGCAGTCTTATTTCTCTTCGCTCATTTCCTCACAGTCTCACAACCCAAAACAATTATTCAACACCTTTAACGCCCTACTTCGTCCCCCACCTCCTCCCCCTACCACATGTCTGTCAGCCGACAACTTTGCATCATACTTTACAAGCAAGATTGATGCAATACGTAATAGCTTTAATGCGCAACCATTTTTACCAGCACAGCCGTCACCTATAAATTCCTTCTGTCCGCCTGCACCCTCACCCACCACTAACTGCCTCCCCCCGCTCCACAAGACCAGTCTCCCACTCTAACATCTTTCACCACACTAACTGATCAGTGTCTTTCCTCACTAATCTCCAAAGCGCATCTCACTACCTGTGCCCTGGACCCCATTCCCTCTCATCTAATCCCCCAGCTTTCCTCCTCCTTTAATCCCGCTCTAACAACTCTATTCAACCTTTCTATCTCCACTGGCACTTTTCCTTCCTTATTCAAACAAGCTATCACCACACCACTAATCAAAAAACCCTCTTGATCCAACTTCTCTATCCAACTACCGTCCTGTCTCGCTCCTCCCCTTTGCTTCTAAACTGCTGGAACGTCACATCCATTCAGAATTGTCTGCCTTTCTCTCTACCAACTCCTTACTTGACCCCTTTCAATCTGGATTCCGCACACACCATTCCACTGAAACTGCCCTCACGAAAGTTGCTAATGACCTACTGGTAGCTAAATCCAAAGGCCAGTTCTCCATTCTAATACTCCTTGACCTTTCCTCTGCCTTTGACACGGTTGATCATGCTCTGCTTCTGCAGACACTCATCTTTAGGAATCAAGGGACAAGCACATTCCTGGATCTCCTCTTATCTCTCTGGACGCTCTTACACTGTCTCCTTCTCTAACACCAAGTCCTCTCCACACCCACTGTCTGTTGGTGTACCTCAAGGCTCTGTTCTTGGGCCACTTCTTTTCTCAATCTACACCCGTGGCCTGGGACAACTAATTAACTCTTTTGGCTTCCAGTATCACCTATGCGGATGACACCCAAATCTATCTCTCAGCTCCTGACCTGTCCTCACTACTATCCAGAGTCCCCGACTGTCTACGTGCCGTTTCTGGATTCATGTCCTCCCGCTTCCTCAAACTCAACATGACTAAAACGGAAATTGTGATTTTTCCACCATTGCTATCTACACCCCCACCAATTGCAACAATAACGGTAGACAACACCCCAATAACCTCAACCACTAAGGCCCGCTACTTGGGGGTTATACTTGACTCAGCTCTCCTTTAAACCTCACATTGCCTCATTAACCACCACCTGCTATTTCCAGCTCAAAAATATATTCCGTATCCGTCCCTTCCTCACACAAGAGGCCACCAAAATGCTTGTTCATGCCTTAATCATCTCCCGCCTAGACTACTGCAACACCCTGCTCTGTGGCCTACCAAAAAACAGGCTAGCTCCTCTCCAATCTCTTCTAAATGCAGCGGCCCGCCTCATTCACCTTTCCACACGCTCTTCTGATGCAGCCCCACTGTGCCATTCTCTCCACTGGTTACCCATTACCCAGAGGATCCAGTTCAAACTCCTGACTCTAACATACAAAGCCCTCCACGAGTTGTCTCCTTTATACATCTCCTCACTAATCTCAAGATATTGTCCCTCCCGCAACCTTCGCTCCTCCCAAGAAATTCTCCTGGCCTCTAAGCTGATCACCTCCTCTCATGCTCGCATCCAGGACTTTACACGAGCATCAGCCCTTATCTGGAACTCTTCCACAGCCTGTACGTCATGCTCCAAACCTGGACATCTTCAAACGCACTCTTAAAAACACACCTTTTCAGACAAGCTT
Organism: Hyperolius riggenbachi; assembly: GCF_040937935.1. Taxonomy (NCBI): domain Eukaryota; kingdom Metazoa; phylum Chordata; class Amphibia; order Anura; family Hyperoliidae; genus Hyperolius; species Hyperolius riggenbachi. The sequence goes on from NC_090647.1 coordinate 119,104,624, forward strand.
ATAACATTCTATAGCCCTTTATTTACTTATTTGTCACAATGTAATCAGAGGCAAAGAATCACTGCCTCATCCATCCTCGACCCCCTTACCTAGTGTGTCCCCCACTACCCATTAGATTGTAAGCTCGCAAGGGCAGGGTCATCCTAATGTTTACTGTTTTTGTAACAATATTTGTGCTGCTTGGAACTCTGCTGTATATTTGTTAGTTGTATCTATGTTCCCCTTGTCTTATTGTGCTTTGTAAAGCGCTGCGGAATATGTTGGCGCTATATAAATAGAAAAATAATAATAAAAATGTTGCAATTTTCTAACAGATTTACAGTCGGCTCAATTTCCACCATATGTACCTAGCATTAGGTGCCATCTTAAAGTGGAACCAAGATGGGAGGGGTTAAACAAAGACGCACACCTTCGTTTTTTAAAAAAAAATGTATTTTAGTTAATTACCATTTTAATTAAAAACAAGGCAATTGATAAAAAAAAATTACATATTTTGTTTACATACTGCTGGAATTAAAAATACCTAAAAATACATCTTGGGCCACATTATAGTAAGAAATTCATGTGAGAATCAGAAGGTTACACAAGTCAGTCAATTCCCCCCCCCCCCCCCCCCCCTCTTCATTTTTTGTTCCATTTTTTTCAAATTTTAAGTCTTGTTTGTCCACAATGACATTTCTTCTATAAATGGCTATACAAACTATTTTTTTTTCTTGCCAAGTAGCAGCTTTACTGTGTTTTCTGCTTTGATCCACAGTCTTGTGGTAATATCTTTTGGGAATAGCCTAGGATAAAGGGAAGCAGAGTCATAAAATGCAACCAGAGAAAACCAGAGAAGTTCAGTGACTAGAGTGCAATAACTCATGACAGGAAACAGCTTGGCTAATAAAAAAGTTAATGGGATTGGTGCACACCAAAGCGGTTCGTTTTTTCCACAAACGTAAACTCGGGACTGCAGCATTTAGTTTTTGGAGGAGTTTCTTCCTCAATGTTAAAAGTATAGCAGAGTAACCAAGCAGCTCAGGGTGACCCAAACTACTAGGAATGTATAGGGGGATAAAAGGGACCAAAAAGCCCTCCTACTAAAAAAAAAAAAAAAAGCAAAGCTTGGTGTAATTGCCTTCTAAAAGTATACTTTAAAAGTCTAGGAAAGTGGAAAACTGCTCTGAAAACTGCTAGATGAGAGCGGTTTTCCAGGCGTTACAGAAGCTGTTTAGTAACAGCTTTACTGTGAAAATATGACATCTGCTACACAAAAACTCCAAAAACACTAGGCATGTTTAGAAAATCTCTGAACATGCCTAGAATCGCTCTGAAATCTGCTTCAAAAACCTCTAGCGTTTTTCAGATCTGCTAGAAGTTTTTGGTGTGCACTGGCCCAAAGGCTTGTTTCCACCATGGGTGATACGCAGTTTCTCTGCATGCAAATTCTGATGGGGACTGCAACCTATTGAAGTTTAGGTCAATAGATGGCTTCTGAATTTTGCATGAGGGAAAGTCAGTTGCACATCTTTTCCAATAAAGAGCCTCTCATCTTGGTGCGCACACGCACTACTAAATGCAATGACGTGTCCAGACCCCCCGCTGGGCGGTCTTTAGCCGACAGTATGCGTGTGTACGCACTGTCGGCGGACTGATGCGGATCGTTCAGAAACAGCCTTATCAGTCCGCCGCCAGCGCATACCCGCACTACTGTCAGCTGAACGTCCACCCAGCAGGAGGGTCTGGCAGACCAGTCGTTGCTGGCAGTAGTGCGCGTTTATGCACCTTTAGTGTGCAAGGTTTCTGGATACAAAAATGTAGCCCTTAGTGTCTTAGATCTGTTCATACAATGTCTTGCAGCAATGAGCCATTACATACAATTGGCACACATCTGCTTGGCAATGGAACCTTAAGGGACCATGAGCACTGATTTAAAGATGAAATTGGGACTTACTGGGGCTTCCTTCAGCCCACTGTAGGCTGCAATGTCCCCTGGCATCCTCCTGGCTCCTCTCCCAGTCAGCAGATCTGTTATTAGAAGTCAGGGCAGCTTCTTGCTTTGACTATAGGCGTAATCACACCAGCTGGCTACATTTCATGCTGGCGCGAGTCCTTTGCAGTTCGACTACTGAATTGTGCATGCACAGGACTTGTACATATTCACACTGGCCAGCACGAGTCCTGCGCAATATATTAGAGAATCGCACAGGACTCACGCCAGTGTGATGTGTAACCAGATGGCGTGATGATGGATATAGTCAAAGCAGGAAGCAGCCCTAACAAACTTCAGGCTGAAGTTGTTTAATCGATCCACCAGCTGGAACTGGGAGATGAGCCATGAGGATGCTGGGGACCTTGTGGTGGAGGAAGCCCCAATTTTTTTGAACTAGTGCTCAGGGTCCCTTTAAAATTGTACCCGAGACATCTAAAGATTTTATACTTACCCGGGGCTTACTCTAGCCCCTTGAGCACAGCTAAGTCCCTTGCTGTCCTTCCGAGTACCTCCATTCTCCTGATAGCAGTCCCAGTAATCTGGCTCTGTCAGTCTGCATGCACAGCCCCTCTGCCATGCACAGAAGAGCCCAACTGGCATGGCTGAGCCAGATTACTGGGACTGCTAGCAGGAGAATAGAGGCACTCAGCAGTGCTTATGGGGCTAGAGGCAGCCCCAGGCAAGTATCAAATCTTTCTATAGATGTCTTGGTACACTTTAAGCAGTACAGAGCATATAGTGTAAACCCATGCCTGAGGACAGTTAGGGCTGGTGCATACCAAAAATGCCAGTGCTTTGAAAAGTGCTTGGCTAATTTGAATGGGATGGATCACACCAGATTGATGGTATTTTCTCCCAAACATGGGTCCTGCAGCATTTGAGGTGATTCAGCCTCAGCATAGGAAAGTGGGGGGGAAAAAAAAAAAAGACACTCTGAAAAGCGCTAGAACAGAGTGATCTTTCAAGTGTTACTGCTGTACTGTAACCAAAAGCAAGTGTTGCGCCAAAAATGGCTAGGTACATGCCTAGAAAAATAAAATACTCAAGTGCTGAGCATCTTATGCTAGTGCTTTTTGGTGTGCACTGTCCCAAAGTCTAACCAACTGCATGTTTACCTAGAGTTAGATAAGCGATTGAAGCTGTAAAGATTGGGCGATTTATAAAAAAAAAAAAAAAAAGTCAGGTCCTTCTATCAGATGGTATAATTCTGTTCCGATTTGGCTAAACTATGTGCTGGAAGCTTCAGATGTTGCATGGGTAGGGAGGTTCTTGGAAACTATCCTAATGGCCCATACTCACAGGCTACAATTGTGCGGGTGCCACGTGTTGCGGCGACAGGTCGCCCGTGAGTATGGGCCGTTGAATGGGCGCGCACCCCGAACTGTCGCCCGTCGCTGATGTCGCCAGGCGATTGAAATGTTCAGTCGCCGCCGCAGCTGTCGCTAGTCCGCGTGAGTTGGTGACAGCTTCCGTTGCGCCGCTGGTCCCTCTTTCGCGTGTGTACGCGGAGGGACCTGGCGGGGAGCTGTCGCCCACACGCTCATGTGTGCTGGCGACAGGCCACTTTTGCAGCCCGTGAGTATGGGCCATAAGACTCCTTTCACAATATGGGTCTCAATGGATGCATCACAAAAACGATAGTCCTAAGGGACTAAGCCATTGATTGTGGTCCCTCAGGGTAATGCACAGCATGCAGCGCTTTTACAATAAAATGCTGTATGGTTGCACCACAACTTTGGCTCCTTTGTTAAACTTATTCCAATTTGCAGTGTAAACCTTGTAAAGATGTTCGGTTTCTAGAAACCAGTTTTGCACTTAAGTCTAAAGAGATCTGAGCTTCTGTGTTAAGGCATGGGGAGGCACAACATATGAGTGGCAGGTGTTGCACTTGCCTATAGCATTGCCTGCTAAAATGTAGTGTGAACGTTTGCTAGAGTAATCTGTAAGCATGTTTCTCATGTGTAGGAATTCTCAGTACTCACTTTAACGGCCAGTCTGGTTAGGCTGTCCATTCCCAGAATTATGGTTTCTGAGGGAGGGAAGAAAAAAAATAAAAATATAAAGTCTATAGTAATGATTTTAGTTAGCCAAGCAAATTCTACATTCTATACATTAACAGATCAAGAAAACTGCAGTCTCACTTACCGTCGTGGTTTGCGCTTTGACACAGTTTCCCACTGATTAGCAGTATTACCTCCATCTAACAAGATTTGGAACAAAAAAAAAAAAAAAAAAAAAAAAAAAAAAAAAAAAGTTATTGCAGGAAGAAACTAACTCCCTTCAAACCTAGCTTGTGTGAGGACTGCAATAGCCCACATCTAAAGCCTTGTACTCCAGAGAAGACTCATCCAAGAGTTGAACAGTCTCAGATTCTAGGTTGCACAGCTGCCCTGTGATTAGCAAGCCATCACTGGATTACTTGCAGGGAGGCATTTCTTTGTTCCAGCACTGCATGATGAGTCTCTCATTTCCAATTGAGAACATGCTGCTCAGCTATAGAAGGCATGCACAGATTTGCAAAAATTCATGCTGAAAGATTGAAAGTTTGTAGTGTGTAGGGATTTGAGCAGATACCTCAATTATCTGAGAAGGATCTGTTGGCTATATTGACCAGTGTATGGCAGCCTTTAAGAGCATTAGAAGCAGATTATAATTTTGTTGTGGTAATACTTCTACCACCAATTACTGAATCAGAGAGCTAAAGTGTTTTGAGTCCTATGAGAGAAGAGCACTACAGAAATAGTAGTATTAAGATGGTTTGAGAAACAAGTTTGCGTTCTTAAAAACAAAAGGCCATTGCAATAATTCAGATTGGAGTGAGCATGTCTCCCACAATGCATCACTGCTGAATATGCAAATCATCTTTTGTCCCTGTAAGCTAAAAAACCTTCAAGAACTGCAACAATGTGTCAGCTTGTTAAAGAGCCACAATACAACATGCATACAGACTGTTTCAGATTAGTACACTCTGCATGGCTTGTATTAATGTGGATCTAAGTAGGACATGACGAGTACCCAGCAAGCTCATGGCAAACCAGAACTCAGTGATACATCATTAGGAGACATATGCACATGCCAATCTGAATTATCGCAAATACCTTCTGTTTTATGAAGGCAAGCTTGTGTCATTTGTAGCCCCTTACACTCCTAGGAGTTCTGGTTCACCATGAGCTTGCTGGGTAGTCCCATCTATGGGAGTTTCAAGTCCAATTCACCTAGATTTAGCTTTATGTCAAGAGTAGGCCAGACTGTTAAGTCCTTGTATAGCGCCTACATGTTATGTAGCGCTGTACAGCATATATTGGCCTTAACTGACCCTCAGAGAAGTTCACAACCTAATCCCTACCATAGACTTAGGTCTAAGTAAGACTAGTGTACTTATCAGTCTAGGGCAGATTTAGGGGAAGCCAATTAACTGTTCTGTATGTTTTGGGATGTGAGAGGAAAACCCAAGCAGACATGGGGAGAATATTCAAACTCCTTGCAGACGTTGACCTGGCTGGGATATGAACTGGGGACCCAGTGTTGCAAGACAAGCGCTAACCACTACGCTGCTGGCCAACACACACACACACACACACACACACACACACACAATGTACCAACACATTTTAGCTAGTCCCAGCAACTCAAAAATCTCATTTCAACCCAGACTAACTGCATCCATTCTGCTTTCAGCCAACTCTTAAAACTAGGAATTTGTGATGCCTCTGTGCCAGGCAAAGTCTCAGCTGTGTGAGCATAAGCAGGGTCTTATCTGTAATAAGACCCAAAAACCTCAAAACTATTTGTAGGTTTGTTTTTTCAATTACATCCAGTGGATCTGTAGGTGTGGCTAGCTTACAGGGACAATGGATAATTTGCATATTTCAGCAACACTGGTATATCTCAGAGCTCACTTCCAACCTGAATTACAAATACGTCCAGTTTTAAGAAAGGGCCAAGCTTGTAGAAAAAACATAACAGGGAGACCAGAAGCCTGATCTGATGCAATACCGTCATAACTTGGTAACTTGGATTCTATGCTTGATAAAGCAGGGATGCTCCCTGGGAAACACGTTGCAATAAAGTTCTTAAACAGCCTTTGCATATCATTATGGCCAATACTGCCTTGCTAGCTGTTTATTGCCTACTACACAGCCAGGGAATCAGGCTCATACCAGCTGAGTGCAGAAAAAGTGTACACATCCACCGTAGCGCGTTCCAAATAACCTCTGGAATCCTTACTGGATCACCATCCAAGACTGAGGATATCCGTGCAAGCCAGGTCCCTGGCAGAAGAGGGACACAAGCGTGACAGCTGGCAAACCTATATAGGTTTCTCCAGCCTCAACAACCAGGGTATTCCAAGACCTGAAAGCCCAGTTGGTTCATAGAGCTCATAAAGAGGGATCATGCACTCATTGCTCCCAGAACACAACTTGCATGAATGGGCTCTATATACCTGATGAAGTGGGTGTGTTAGCCTGTGAAATGTGTTGTAGTGACCTCAATACACGTTTGACCTTACTACGGCTATTGGTCTTTTGGAGGCACTTTTACTGACCTGAGGAAGCGGCACAGGCTGTGAAATGTGTTGTCAAGTGTGGATTACTAAGCCAAAGAAGTTTACTACAATTGACTGAGAATTTCTACTTTTTAAGGTAGGAGGGGGGATTATAAAATCAATCTATAATCGCTGTATGCTAACCAGACTACCTATGCGGGCCTCCAAACCACTGTTCTAAGAAAGCAAACTTGTTTCAACAGCATGACATGCACTGGTTTAAAAAAATATGCTTTTGATGTAGCATACAGTATGTAGCCATCTTGTAAGCATACAGGATTCAGTCTGACAAAGGCTCAAAAGCCAAACGCTTACTCATTTTAAGTGGAATTATCCGGATTCAAAAATTTTGCAATGACATTTTGTGCCACAGTCCTGCATAGAATACATTTACGCAACTAAGTTATTGGAACTCCTGTGAGGCCTGGGACCTACTAGAAGTAATTTTATAAGCATTTGATTTGAAAAGCTCTTGCATATGTAATGCTATCGGTGCAATTTAAAAATTCCCATAGCATTGCATTAGCAAGAGTTTTCCTAATTACAGGCACTTAGAAAAGGCTGCTAGCGAATCCCAGTACATACACACAAAAGTCAACCTCATCTGAAAATCTTGTACATACAATGGTCCCAGATCACTGCTCCACATGCAATCCACCTAGCAACCACCAACTCTTGTACATTCTGCTGTCCCCCTGCATAGCAGAGTGCATCAACCATACAGCTGACTATCTGTTCAGCCTAGCCAAGCAATGTTACTTGAGAGATCAGTTCCAAAATCAAAGGCAAATATGCACCTGCCTATTTAAGTAGGTTGAAACCACCACTTTACAGCAAAGGGCCAAGATAAGCATTTGAGGGAAAATGAATTTTAAGATATGGAGTATTGGTGTAATTTTCTTTTATTAACATATGTCTATTGAAGGCAATGGACAGATAAGTGACCAAATCCGTTCTAGGAGAGGTTGACTCAGCTTGTGCATCTTGTAGACCATTTATGATACTAAACCTGGAAGTTCTGTTTGCTCCATTACTTCATTTAAACAACCACCCCCTCCCTTGCAACCCCAGGAAACTCCATATGGCAGTTTTGCCCTGTATCTGACAGTCTATGGTTGAGTAGCTAAAGACCTAAGTAATCTGTTCCACTTCCCTCCTAGAAGCAACCAAGGGATGCTGGCAGGACCCTCTCCAGTTTAGAGTAGATATGTAAAATGAGACTGACATCTTAAAGTCTTTAAAGTCACACCATGTACAGTAACAAAACAGAACTAGAGCTCATTGAGATGGTAGTTTCAGGCTACTTTCGCATAGTGTATCATGGTATGCCCGTTCACCACTCTGTGGCCGTAAGTCTCAATAAGACTGGCCACACTACCCAAAGTGTGAAGTGGAAGTAGATGAGACACTGCAAGCCAGTGTGTTACCAAGCAGTACTGCATTGCAGTCTATGACTCTGCAACACTTTAGATTGTGATGCAGAGCATGTGTGCCAATTGGGAAAAAAAAAAACAAAAAAAAAAAAACTTCCCGTCAGGTAGAAGGTCACTGTTTGGGGTAGTTATGCATATTGCCCTGTCAGTGCTCTCTGCCAGTGAGCGATATGCAAGGGGACAGGCGATTGTCCTGCCTCAGGACATTCACGTGTAAAACTAGCCATAGAGGGATACAGCTGACAAATTTGGTATAAGCGTTTCCCTACAAATTATCCAGTTATATTTGCTTTTGTGCATAACTATGTTTAGATTGCAAGTTCCCAGAGTATGTGCACTGAAAGCTGCAACTTTTGCATACCGGTAGTTGCTTTATTCATATTACAAAGTATTCAGCGTTAACAAGTCTGCACTTCTCAGCTGAGACTGCTAGTGGTGTTTATGTTTCAGCTACAGCTACTATTGTTTTAACTTCAAGTCAGTCAACTGCACTAAGCTTCCTACTGAAGTAGTGCTTTGTTTTACTGTTTGACTTCTACCAGTGTTTTTTCCCTGGTAGTACTTTTGCTATAGATTTTTAGATCAGAGAATCAGCATCTCGATTATCTGATGCCAGGCCAGTTTGGCGTAGGCTGACAAATACATAACCATTTTACATGCATTTCTTGGCCCATTTACATACTTTACATATTTACATACCATAGTTGAGATTCCGGTTGGCAACTCCTGGATTCCACATGCCCTGGTTGGTATTACTATTGCCAGGTCCTGGATTCATCCTTGTCCCTTGATTCATCCTCGTGCCAGTGTATTGTGTAGGGGCATTACCATTGCCAGGTCCTGGATTCATCCTCATGCCAGTGTATTGTGTAGGGGCATTACCATTGCCAGGTCCTGGATTCATCCTCATGCCAGTGTATTGTGTAGGGGCATTACCATTGCCAGGTCCTGGATTAATCCTCGTGCCAGTGTATTGTGTAGGGGCATTACCATTGCCAGGTCCTGGATTCATCCTCGTCCCAGTGTATTGTGTAGGGGCATTACCATTGCCAGGTCCTGGATTCATCCTCATGCCAGTGTATTGTGTAGGGGCATTACCATTGCCAGGTCCTGGATTCATCCTCGTCCCAGTGTATTGTGTAGGGGCATTACCATTGCCAGGTCCTGGATTCATCCTCATGCCAGTGTATTGTGTAGGGGCATTACCATTGCCAGGTCCTGGATTCATCCTCGTCCCAGTGAATTGTGTAGGGGCATTACCATTGCCAGGTCCTGGATTCATCCTCGTCCCAGTGTATTGTGTAGGGGCATTACCATTGCCAGGTCCTGGATTCATCCTCGTCCCAGTGTATTGTGTAGGGGCATTACCATTGCCAGGTCCTGGATTCATCCTCGTCCCAGTGTATTGTGCACTGACTGAAGGGCTTAAGAAATAAAAGTTTAGTCAAGAGGAGGCAAGAAAATCTGGAGACTACACAGGATATAGAAGCAGGGGGGGGGGGGGGGGGGGTTACACCAGTGACAGTTTCGGGTTTAAACAATGGCAGTTTAAGGAGGGGTGCAGCAACCACCAATGGGACTCCACAAAGTTACCATTGGGATCCCCCCTGGGATCCAAACCCCCGTGTGTGACTGGAGAGACCCTCCAAAAACAAAACTCCCCTTTGACTGAAGTAATGACTAGCATCTTGTCTTGGGCCACATTGTCTTGATCCTTTAAAGGATACCTGAAGTGATGTGTGACATGATAGGCATGGGTATGTACAGTGCCAAGCACACTACCAACTATGCCGTGTTCTTTTCCTTCCTCTGCCTGAAAGAAATATCTGGTATGTAAGTGGCTGACTCAGTCATGAAGTGACTACAGTGTGACCCTCACTGATAAGAAATTCCAACTAAAGAAATTCCAACTATAAAACCCTTCCCTAGCAGGGAATGGCTTCTGAGAGCAGGAAAGAGATAAGCCAATAGGTCATAGATTTTATCTCTGACATACTTCAATGAAGGTCATTGAGCAAAAAAACAGTTAAAATTAAAGGAGATTTAACACAATAAAAGTGGAGTTTCATGACAATTGTATCCTTCTACCAATTGAGTATTTTTGCTTTGGTTGTCCTTTAAGGAAGCAGCACTGGGGCAGGTAAATATTGAACTGCTACTTCGCAGAAGGGGAGGAGCAGGCCCTCCATGTCTGCTATAATTATACCACTTGGTTTGGGACCGTTTAAATCTTACAGTTTGGCCCACAGCTTAGACTAGGTTTTGGTTAGTCTTGACACCCCTGGTGTCATAACTAGCTGGGCAGACCAGTAAGGCTCGATAACGCCCTCCCCAGCTGTAGATTTGAACTCCTTGCATCTAAGTAGTTCTGAAATTGCCGAAAAAGCTGCAGCTGGGGACAGTGCTGCAATCATGAGCTGCACTCAGGAATGTTCTATACCAGTGATGGCTAACCTTGGCACTCCAGCTGTGACAAAACTACAATTCCCATCATGCTTCTGCCTCCCTGAGTTATGCTTAGAGCTGTCAGAGTATTGCAACGCCTCATGGGACTTGTAGTTCCACCACAGCTGGAGTGCCAAGGTTAGCGATCACTGTTCTATGCTATGCAGAGCCTTTACTACTTCAGGTTTGCTTTAACTCAATGACACGAGTTAGGCTAGTCCACCTCTGGGCCTGCTACCAACTGCTAAAATAGCACACAAGCCAGCATCTTTATTTCTTTCCTAGGATAAGCTTTTGTGGAAGATGAATACTAGCTCTTTTCACATCAGGAAACGCATGCAGGAGCTAATCTCCCGCATTTGTTGAATGGCTTGCAGTGTGTTGGGATGTTGCAGTGCAATGCTGATTAGCAGCGGCGGTTATAATGCGCCCGACGTGAAAATGCTGGCTCCAAACGATTAAAAGTTCCAGGGTGGGTTAGAACTGCAACGCACCAAACAGGATCTGATTTGAAAGGTAAAATGAAAGTCCATGGACTTTACCTTGGTTAATTTAAAGTATTGACTTTGCATCAAAATGCAGGAAATGGGCTCTGGTTTTAAAGAGCCAGAGTCGAATGATAAGATGGGCTACGCTAATAGGTGTCAGATCAAAGTGTATTCTACCTAGTGTAACCAGTAAGAAAAAATTCATTTTATTCTTGTAAAAGTATGCCAAATCTTCTAGGCTGTTTACATGCATTAAGGATTATAATGATCCACAAAAATGGTTCAAGGTGAGTGATCCCATTCACTTAAGAGTTAAGCCCCATATACACACTCAACAGCAGTCTTTTATGCAGCACAACTAAAATTGTTGAAACCACCAAATAAGTTTGCCATTGTTCAAACCACTGATAAGACGTCAATCCAACTATTGGATTGACGTCCTATCAGTTTGATTAGCAAACCCTTTTTGGTTGTTCAACAAAAGTAGTTTGATAATTGTGCTGCATAAAAGACTGCTTTTGAGCATGTGTATGGGACTAGAGATGGCCCGAACGGTTTGCCGGCGAACTTCCGTGGAGAACCGTAAACTTTTCTGGAAGTTAGATTCGCCCCCATAGTGCATCAAGGTCGATTTTGACCCTCTACATCACAATCAGCAGGCACATTGTAGCCAATCAGGCTACACCCTCCTGGAACCCCCCCCCCCCCCCTTATAAAAAGCAGGCAGCATCAGGCTTGTCACTCGTGTGCCTGCAGTAATTAAAGGGAGAGCTGCGCTCAGTTCTGAGCCTGCGCAGTGAAGCCCGGAGGACGTCCGATGACATCAGCACGCCGCCGTGAGGCACATTTTGGAATGCAGAAGCAGCCCGACCTGGCGCGCCACCAGAGACCACCAGGAGTGCCGCCGAGGGCACCTCCTGCCTGCCACGGCAGTGTTCTCCCCAGAGCCTATTACCCGGGCGGAGCGCCCACCAGATCTCTGTTCCCGCCCGGCTGCTGTGATTGGCCGCTGTCTACATCATAAATTCTTTCCTCCGCACGATAGACATGACAGCTTGGAACGCAAGCAGAGACACCATCTCCGCCCTCCTCCTCAGCTTCCTTCCTATCAGCAGCGTGGAAGGGCAGGGAAATCTCGTAGCAGAGAGAGGAACAGGCAGACTGCGGGAATTTTCAGCTGGAGTCCGCACTGAAAAGAATGTGTGGTTTGATTTGTTATATTTTGGTGAGTCGCTCCCGCTGGCTACTACAGTGGACAAAAGCTCTTCTCTTCCTCTTCATCAGAGCAGCATGTACAATGCCCCCTTCCCCAGGTCCTTCAGGTCACAAGAATGCCGGAGACCTCAAAGAAGTGTGGCACATTAACTCAACATGTTTCTTTATTCTGGAGCATTCAGTGAGAGAGCTAAGTGGTTTACAGAGGCTGTAAAAGGCAGCTTTCATTCTGCCTCCTGTGTCTCTGCACTTTATCACAAGCTGACACTTGGTTTGCTAGCTATTAACCCCAAATTGTTCAGTTCAGTTCCATCACTGTGATATCTAGCTTTCAGTATGGGCAATGGCAAAAAGTTTAGTTCAGCATTTTACATCAAGTTTAGCCTTTTTTTTTTGTCTCAGCAGTTAGTTATTTAGGTTGAGAAAGACATCCATCCATTGAGTTCAGACAGAATACTTGTATGTTCACAAATCACTGTGCTGTACAGAACAACTGAAGTGAAAGGTATAAGGAGGCTACCATCTTTATTTACCTGACAGCCTCGCTGAGCCTCTGCCTATAATACTTTTAGCCATAGCCCCTGAACAAGCATGCAGCAGATCAGGTGTTTGACATTGTTGTCAGATCTGACAAGATTAGCTGCATGCCTGTTTGTCTGATTGAGACACTACTGCAGCCAAGTAGATCAGCAGGGCTGCCATGCAATGTGTATTGTTTAAAAGGAAATAAATATGGCAGCCTCCATATTCTTCTCACTTCAGTTCCCCTTTAAACTAGCATGGCTTTTGCAAAGTCTTCGCTGGAGTTCTCACCACTCATGTCGCATGCCCGTGTGATCAGCTTTAAGTCAGCACTCCTCTGCAACTAGTGTCTGTGCAGCAGCAGGAGTAACATACATTGCATGCAGGGATGGTGAATGGTGTCAGGTCATATATGTGATGATGGGGCTATGGCACTAAGGCCCCATTCACACAGGTGCTTTTCAGGGAATCCTTAGAGCTTTGCTGAACGCCAGCGAACAGAGAATCGCTATGACAAAGTTGCCCTATGGTGGCATTCACACTACAGTTGCGATTTGTATGAAAATCACAAATGCACTGCATACAGCATTTTGTGAGCATTCACAATGTGATTTTTGTTTCTTGAACAAGTTATCGTCCCACCCAGTAGCACTCAGTGTGATGCTGACCTCTCCCCAGCCAGTGTGACCCTCACTCTCCTTTCAGCGTTTGCTTACTTTCTGGCCCAGCAGCACCCTGCGTAACCTTACTTCCCCACCCGGCTACTTTTTCATGCCACCCGGCTGGAAAATATTTCTGGGGAGAACACTGCACGGGCTGGAGGAAGCCCCAGGTAAATGGATGCAGATTTTTTTTTTTTTGATTTTTGTTTTTTTAAATAGTCCCTGAATCTTCCCTTTTTAAACAAAAAAAAACAAAAAAAAAAAAAAAACAAACAAACAACAACAACAACCCCTCAACAGCTCTTGAGAGCCAATCTTGTTCTTGTGATCTATTTGTGTGACCCACTTGCACTATATACAGCCCTGTCAGTCAGTTGCAGCTGGCCTTTGGCCCCTTGGTGGTATAGCTACTACTGTGCAAGGTGCACATTGTAATACCCATCACTGCATATACCTACCTGTTGTGTTCAGTGCACCTACCTACGTGAGCACACGCACTGATATACCACTGTGCATACCTGTTCCCTGCACATTGTATTAGTCAAGTCAGTGCATACCTTTCACTTCATCCCCCCCAATATGGACAAAACAGGTAGAGGCAGACCCAGAGGAAGGCCACCTGGCAGGTCTGTGCGAGGTCGTGCTGATGTGATTTCGTGTGGCCTTGGACCAGAGTACAGTGCTCAGAAGAAGGCACGTCCCATCAACTCCCAGGATTGTCAGGACATGGTTTACTATATAACACCTCATCTTCTGCAGCCACCAGCACTACAAGTACCACATCCACTACATTTGACAGTTCGCAGGAGTTATTTGGTGGGGAAATCACTGATGCAGCCATTGTTACAACCAGATGAAGGCGCTAAGCAAGTTACACCACCTCATATGTCTGAGTTAGGTGGTGACACTATGGACGTAACGTGTGAGGAGGATGATGATGATGATGATGTACCTGCTTTTGGTGCAGTTATGGAGGTGCCTGAGGCAAGCAAAGCTGGGCAGGACGATTATGACACGGATGCCACGCGTGTTCAATAGAGGAGACGAACAGGGGAAAAGTTCAGAGGGGAGTCAGAGAGGAGTAGGAGACTAGTTCCTGAAAGAAGCAGGGGCCAGGGGAGCTAGTTGTCAGAAACAGTTGGTGGCTGACCTATGGACAGCCAGCCAACATGCCCTTCAATGTCAGCTGCTGATGCCACCATAGTGCCATCACCCCAGGTAGGCTCAGCAGTTGGACATTTTTTAATGTGTGCCTCAAATCAGAGCAATGCCATCTGTTCTCTGCCTCTAAAAATTGAGCTGTGGAAAGGCCAACACCCATGTAGGGACAACTGCCTTACAAAGGCACATGCAGAAAAGGCACAGACTGCAATGGAAGAGCAGCACACAAGAAAAGCCACCCTCTTCCTCCTTCCAGGTGCAGCATCTTCAGCCGCTTTCTCCCTTGCACCTTCACAGACACCCTCCTACACTGCCTCTGACCTTGAGTGGTTCCTGCTCCTCTGCCCACCGCAGCCAGGTGTCTGTGAAGGAAGTCTGAGCGGAAGAAGCCAATTTTTGCCAGTCACCCCCTTGCCCAGCGTCTGACAGCTGGCTTGGCGGAACTGTTAGCTCGCCAGCTGTTACCATACCAGCTGGTGGACAGGTCTTCCATAAATTTGTGGCCATTGGGACACTGCAGTGGAAGATACCAGGCTGCAATTATCTAAAAAAAAAAAAAAAAAAAAAAAAAAAAAAAAAAAAAAAAAAAAAAGATACCCAAACTGTACCGTGAAGTTGAGGCAAGTGGTGTCATCTGGCACACAGCGTTGGGTCAAGGGTCCACCTGACCATGGATGCCTGGTCTGTCAAGCACGGTCAGGTACATAACTTACACAGCCCATTGGGTCAACCTGGCGACCGATGGCAAGGAGTATGTGGCTGTGCAGCAGACCAACTTGACACCTCTTCACTGTCATTCTCCTCGGCTGAGTGGCAGTTCAACTCTTCTGGTGCTGTGATCTCTCCAGCTACAGAGCCCCAGCCCCCCCAGGGCCTACACTGCATGCCAGGTACAACAGTGTCACGCCATCTTAGACAGGTCTTGCCTCAAAGCGGAGAGTCACACTGGACCAGCTCTGCTGGCTGCTCTTAACAAGCAGGTGGATCAGTGGCTGACCCCACACCAGCTGGAGATCGGAAACGTGGTGTGTGACAACGGCAGCAATCCCCTTTCTGCTTTGAATTTGGGAAAGCTGACACATGTACCCTGCATGGCAAATGCTGAATCTAGTCAAAGATTTGTGTCAGAGTACCCAGGCTTAGAGGACATCCTGAAGCAGGCCAGGAAGTTGTGTGGCCATTTCAGGCGGTCTTACATGGCCATGGCATGCTTTGCCGATATTCAGCAGAGCGAAAAAAGTTGCCGGTGAGACACCTGATTTGCGATAGCCCGACTCGCTGGAATTCGACCCTCCTGTTCTCTTGCCTGCTAGAACAGGATAAAGCCATCACCCAGTACCTCTACAACTACAGTAGGACAGTCTGGGGAGATGGGGATGTTCTGGCCCAACTGGACACTCATGCGAAATGCATGCAGGCTCATGCAGACGTTTGAGGAGGTGACCAACCTGGTGAGTTGCAGTGAAGGCGCCATCAGCAACTTGATCCCGTTTGCTTACTTCCTGGAGCGTGCCATGCGTAGAGTGGTGGATCAAGCTGTGGAGGAGCGTGAACAGGAACAGTTATGGGATCAATTCACATCAGAACCAGATGTTTCCTCAACACCTGCGGCAGCAGAGGGGGAGGAGGAAGAGTCATGTGGGAAGAGGAGTCTGGCTTGGATGAGGAAGGTGTTTCTTTGGAGGAGGCGGAAGAACAACCGCAGCAGGCATCGCAGGGGCTTGTGCTGCTCAACATTCCTGCAGTATTTTTGTGGCGGGGAACTTACCCGACATCACTGAGGAAGAGCAAGAGGAGATTGAGAGTACATCTGGATCCAACTTTGTGCAGATGGCATCTTTCATGCCGTCTGGCCTGTTGAGGGGCCCCTGCATAAAAACCTCAAGGGGAATGACAATTACTGGGTGGCCATGCTACTAGACCCCTCGGTATAGGCACAAAGTGGCAGACATGTTTCCAAATCACCAAAAGGCATAAAGGATGCAGCGCTTGCAGAACAAGCTGGCAACTATGCTTTACAATGTGTTTAAAGAGAGTCTGAAGCGAGAACAAAATCTCGCTTCAGAGCTCATAGTTAGCAGGGGCATGTGTGCCCCTGCTAAAACGCTGCTATCCTGCGGCTTAACGGGGGTCCCTTTACCCCCAAATCCCCTCCGTACATCGCGGAATCTTCCGCATTGGGGCAGGGCTAACCGCCGCAGCCCTGCTTCCCGCGTGGCTATTAGATGCGTACCTCCGCCTATCCCCCGCCCCTCTCAGTCTTCCTTCACTGAGAGGGGTGGGGAGAGGCAGTGATGCGCGTCTGATAGATGCGCTGAGAGGCAGGGCTGCAGCTGTTAGCCCTGCCTCCTGGAAGAGCAAAATTTACGACCAATTTGGTCGTTGATTTTGCAGGGGGGGTTTGGGGGTGAAGGGACCCCCGTTTAGCCGCGGGATAGCGGCGTTTTAGCAGGGGCACACGTGCCCCTGCTAACTATGAACTCTGAAGCGAGATTTATTCTCGCTTCAATGTCTCTTTAAGGGTGATGTCACAGCACAACAGAATAAAAGTAACAGCCAGTAATCCTCCCATGTCCATGCAGGCAAGGACAGGATGCTCCAGCGCTCGTGGTGATGTTGGACATAGACATTCTTCAGTCCAGCGCCTCACCTTAGCCCTTCCGGATCCACCCTCCACCAACGCCTGACCGGCAGGTAGCCGATTACCTGGCCTTAAGTGTGGATGTAAACACTGAGCAGCGATGAACCCTTGGACTACTGGGTGCGCAGGCTTTACCTGTGGCCAGAGCTGTCCCAATTTGCCATCCAACTTCTTTCTTGCTCTGCCTCAAGAATCCTGTCAGAAAGGACCTTCAGTGCAGCTGGAGGCATTGTCACTGAGAAGAGAAGTTGCCTAAGTCACCAAAATGTTTTCAGTACCTCACCTTTATCAAAATGAATGAGGCAGCGGCCACTATACTAATTTTTATGGTGCTTGTACATGCCTACCTAATTTTTATGGCTGCACTGCAGCAAAACACAAGGCATGTGCCCATTCCCCTTTGTGATCATTACCTTGCTGCAATGAAGGGGTTTGCGTATCACAATTAAGCAATGACCGACGGCGATAAGTGTCTCAGTGGGCACACCCACGAAAGGTAGTTGGCTTTATTGTGGACAGATCAAATTTGATCAGCTCGACAGTCACTGTACTGTCATTGAGCTACCTCAGCCTGACGACCATATGGGCTTGAAAACAGCCATCGCCTGCACTCTCGCCATAGTGCGCACCAGTCCAGCACAACCAGCTGTTTGCGGTGCGTTACACAGGGAGTGGTGTGTCAGTGTAAAGCAGTACTATTACACTTCCTGATTGATGTATACACATGCAAGATGTTTTAAAGCACTTTAGGCCTGCAATTTAGCATTCAATGTGATTTCTGCCATTAAAATTCTGTTTTGCATCAAATCCAGATTTTTCCCTGGGACTTTTGGCGTCTTATCCCACTCCATGCAAAAACTCAGATGTTAGACCCCTTGAAACATCTTTCCCATCGCTTTTGTGGCCAGCATAAGTGTTTCTAGTTTTCAAAGTTTGCCTCCCCATTGAAGTCTATTGCGGTTTGCATAAGTTTGCGCGAACCGAACTTGTGAAAGTTCGCGCACCAAAAGTTGGAGGTTCAGGCCATCTCTATATAGGACTTAGTCAAGTACAAGTGTGAATCCTGCCCTTCTGAGCAAAAACCCCATGAAAATACCTGCAGCAGGAACAGAAAGCTTACACTGAACCAGGGACCATGACTATAGATTTAAAGTGTCTGAATGTTTCAGAAGTGTGAGTACTATTGAAAGCTGGGCAATAAACTGTACTTGTTACATCCAAGGTTAGATCACACAGAGTGCCACCACCACGTGTACAATTATCCAGAAACTTAAACATATTACATACTTGCAAGAATCCTGCATGTCTGAAGGATCACAAGGTTTTTGGCTCCCAAAACTTCTCAACATGAAAACGGCCCCCCCACAGTCATCTAAGAGAAATATTACAGTGTAAATTAATCCAGTTGAGAATTTCATGCATTTTTAACTGCAAAGAAGTTTTAGATGTAGGGCTGCTAATTCTGACCTTGGGGCACAGGTTTGGTCTGCTGTATTACCACAGGAGGCTGAATTCATAGTGTGTCAGCTGTCCCCTGCACTAAATAGGCACTTGCTAGCACTGGGCATAGCCACATCTGTACTACCAATAAATGCAAGTGTCTTATGCATTCACATGTGTAGCCTCTTCACTACAGTCACTTTGCTCTACAAGTGAAGTGGAGGGCTGGGCTGCAAGCTTTTTCTAGCTAGGAACAGCCACTGACAATAGTTCCTGGGCCATGTGATTGTCAGTCCTTCCATTCACCTCATGTAATATTGGAAGGGGAGCCTGTGCTTTCAAGTGGTTAATCACAAGGGGCTGTTAAACATTTGTGGTGAAAAAAAAAAAAAAAAAAAAAAAAAAAATAGTGGAGGGAAAATACCGCATCTGTATTTTAGACTTCTAGGTGGTCATTCATAAAAAAAGGTTGCCAGCTGCGATAGCAGTGCAGAGATTTCCCGCTGTAGGCTGGCGGTAGCCTTGCGGAAACACAAGCTGGTAGAGTCCCTCCGTGCGCTGCTTGCTCTGCTGCTTGGGAGGTCTGTCCCATTCAGTTACATGGTCTCCACATGCTTATTGCTACATCCGAGGAAACTGTATTTTCCATCCACATACCGCTTCCTCTAATATTTATGAATTGACATGTTACTTTCTCTAGATAAATCTAGAAAAAAAAAAAATCACTGCACAAGGTGGAAATTTATCGCTCTGCTGGGGAATTGTAGCTTCTCATGTGGAAACAGCTTTTATGAATGCACACTTTGCTAAATGGTCGGGAAAGTCAGCTGTTTTGAGCATTGCCGCGTGCAGGAATGCTTTATGAATAGAGGCCATGGAGTTTGAATAAAGCCCAAGATTACTTGTATAGCAATTGACAGCATTTTAAAATCAGTCCATTACCTTAGGTTGAGGACCCTCTAAATATTACAGAAATTGCACCATTGGTCTCTTCAAACAGCAATGGCCTCCTATTCTGTAAGGCTTTGGACAAAAAAAAAAAAAAAAAATAAAAAAAAAAAAATAGGAAATTGTATCTGAAGAACTGGAAACTAATGGTTCATACAGGTAGCAACCTTACATTCAGTTAGAGTTCAAAAATGTCTATTTGGACCATAACCTCCTGTGCAGAGAAATTGTATGACCTAGTCATTTTATTGGGAGTCAAGTAGAACAGTGGTAAAGACTGACATTATGTAAAAGGTTTGATTCCTGATGTTACCTGTAACCTCCAAATATCTATAGTATGAGAGACCAGGAGCCCAATTATGCAGGATCTTAGGATTAGTTGGTATACATGAAAAAAAAAAAGTATAGTTACTCTGAGTTGCATGAACCTGCCATCATTGGTGCCTGCAGGAATATAACCATACCTGCTCAGTGTCCCAGGTCTGTTCAAGCAGATGCTGGTTGGTCACTGCTTGGATAGCAGAGGACTGGGGTCCTTGTGACTAAACCCCAAAGACAGTGGTGTAGCAATAGGGAGTGCACAGGCAGCAACATTGGGGCCCTTGGGACAGAGGGGCCCTGAAGGGTCCACCCTCTATCACAGTATTAGCTCTATTGGTCCAGTGCTTGTAATCACTTCAATAGATTCTTTGAATAGTAGCAATCCTAAACACTGTTACCCATCCCCTTCTTGCACCATATCAATGTATAGAGGGCTTGGGGGGCTCCATATTTAAAAAAAAAAAAAAAAAAAAAAAAACCTGCACTGGGGCCCATAGCTACTTAGCTATGCCACTGCCCAAAGGGCATTTACTATGTCAGTGATCTGCAAACTTGTTTCTCCAGCTGTTAAGGAACTACAAGTCCCACAATGCATTTGCTTTTATGAATCATAACTGGCTGTCAGACTCCTGCAATGCATTGTGGGACTTGTAGTTCCTTAACAGCTGGAGAGCCAAGTTTTCAGATCACTGGACTATGCCAAGAATGCTGGTGAATGCCCCTCTTGACAACACACTACTATTAGGTGAGAAGGAGTGAAAAAAAAAAAAAATTTATTCATTCAAACATTTCAAAGTGTTTTTACTGTAGACACTTGACTGGATGAAGTGGGCTGAAGCCCATGAAGTGTGTTGTCTATTGTGCATTAATACCTTTTCCATTAGTTTGTCCTTTGAAAATGTAAGATACCACACTTCTCACCCATTTGGTAGCTTTGTTGATCAAGGGTGCCTCCAGTGTTCTTAGCATGGCATTATGCAAGACTGGCAAGTCTAAACTTAGTGGACTGTATGGTCATAGTATGGTGGCATTTCAGTTTAGCGAGGAGAGGTTTTAGAAATGTCACATGATGTTTGGACACCAGTAGCTCACACTAGCAAACATTCTGTCCAATTATTGTACACTCAACTTACCATCCCAGTTTTCCCTAGGTGAATATCTCTGTAGGAAATTCTCTTGGTTGGGTGAGCTCTGTGGCAAGTGCTGAGGAAGATTGTTTTCAGGCAGAATATCGCGGTTTCCTGTTAAAGTTACAAGATGTTAGTGTTAGACAAATTTTCCTTGCAAGAAAGGAGGACTATGCTTATCCTTAGGGGTCAAGATTTTAAACAGAATAGCATGTGCTGAGGTGACTGGTCAAACAAACAAATTAACCCTCTGCACTCACATCAAGCTGCAACACTAGCAGCATTAATAGGTTGCATAATTATGCGATTGAAGGGGGATGTTAGCTTCCTAAATGGATTGCATGCAATAGCATTGTGTACTAAACCCTTAAGCCCAATCTCCACGATACGATTCTATGAAGATTCCATTTACGAGCCGATTAAATCGGACATGTCTGATTGGGATTCGATATGCCATTGTCTTGCAATGGCAAATTCACTCCCAAGCGGACATGTTAGATTTAATCGGATCGCAAATAGAATTGTAATCGAATGTAGTGCTTCTATCCACTAGATGTGCTTTAGGCCATTTTGCAACCACATGTCCTGTAATCAAAGAAACTTCTGTACTGGTGTTAACCAGTTCGCATTCAGTCATTTTTCGCTTCATGCATCCGAACAATGTTCACCTCCCATTAGCCTATAACTTTATTACTACTTATCACAATGAACTGATCTATATCTTGTTTTTTCCGCCACCAATTAGGCTTTCTTTGGGGGGTACATTTTACTAAGAGCCACTTTACTGTAAATGCATTTTAAAAGGAAGAATAAGAAGAAAACGGAAACAAATCATTATTTCTCACTTTTCGGCAATTATAGTTTTAAAATAATACATGCCTCCATAATTAAAACCCACGTATTGTATATGCCCATTTGTCCCGTTTATTACACCATTTAAATTATGTCCCTATCACAATGTATGGCGACAATATTTTATTTGGAAATAAAAGTGCATTTTTTCCGTTTTGCATTCATCACTATTTACAAGCTTATAATAAAAAAAAAAAAGAAATATTTCATCTTTACATAGATATTTAAAAAGTTTAGACCCTTAGGTAAATATTTGTGTTTTTTTTTTTTTTAATTAAACATTTTATGTGGGTATTTTTGGGAGGGTGGGATTGAAATTGTATTTTTTTTGTAAATATATGTGTATTTTTATTTTTATTTAACATTTAGATGTAGTTTACTTTTTGGCCACAAGATGGCAGCCATGAGTTGTTTACAGTGACGTCACTCTAAGCGTACCACGTACGCTTAGAGCGACATAGGAAGCAGAAAAAGCGTAGCTTCCGAGAGAAGCTGTCGCTTTTTCTGCGGGGGAGAGGAATCAGTGATCGGGCACCGTTGCCCGATTCACTGATTCACTGGCTAACAAACCGCCGGCCGGGAGCGCGCGTGCACGCGCGCGATCGGCCGCGTGGACGCGCAGGAGCGCACATGGCTTCCTGGACGTGAGTTTCACGTCCAGGAATGTCAAATAGTTAATTGTGGTATGTGTTCACTAGTGAGCAGATTCTCATTTTGTAACAGTACTGTATGGCATTTCAATGTGATAAGACTCAATTGGAACTTTCAGGCACATTGAAAAGTATGCAGCACTGTGGCATAGTGGTTAGCACTCTTGCCTTGCAGCATTGGGTCCCCAATTCAAATCCCAGCCAGGGTACTATGTGTATGGAGTTTGTAGGTTCTCTCCCATGTCCGCATGTTTCCTTCAGGCACTGTTCTCTCCCACATCCCTAAAACAGACAAGTCATTCGGCACTAGATTGATAGGAGACTATGGAGGGATTAGATGGTGAGCTCCTCTGAGGGACAGTTAAGTGAAAAGAATACCCTTTACAGTGCTGCAGAAGGTGTCCATGCTATAACTATACTTATCTGTCAGATTACTTGTGGGAAATAAGCCCTTAAAGAATACTTCTATTAATGCTGTGGTAGACACAAAGTCCATTCACTAAAGCACAATTCTCAGGATGGGTCTGTTATCAGCATTGAGTGTTAAGGTGCATACACACTGTACTGTTGCAAACGGGTAGTTTTTCAGACCCTCCTGTGGGGTGGTTCTGCCAACAGTTGCACATGAGTACAAGTGCCCCCCCCCCCCCCCCTTTCACACATGCGCGCGCACACACACACACACAGGCCCATATGCAATTCACCTTTTCTCCTGAGATATCTCCTAGGACAGTGGTTAGCCACCTTTTTGATGTGGTGATACATCACGCCAAATGCTTGGCTCTCTGTGATAAGTCACATATGTATAATAAGAAAAGACAAACTTACTTGTGGTAACGTCTTTTCCAGGAGTCGGAAGGACAGCAACCCTGAGACTTGTCTCCTTCCATTTTAGATTGGACAGGACGCTAGTTAAAAAATTAACATAATGAGATTAGGCAGGAACAGGCAGCATATATAAGGCAGCATTCCCTTACCCTCCTCAGTAATAAAAAAAAAGACTCCACACAGAATGATGTTTCAACAAAATTATTTTAGTCGGGTGGGTAGCAAGGGTGCTGTCCTTCCGACTCCTGGAAAAGACGTTACCACAAGTAAGTTTGTCTTTCCAGGACGTCTCAGGACAGCAACCCTGAGAAGATAAACAAGAAACTTTATTAGGGAGGGATAACAGCCTGCAACACACGTCTACCAAAACATAAATCAGAATTGGATGATAAGTCCAGTCTATAATGTTTAACGAACGTATTGTGGCTTGACCAGGTAGCCGCTTTACATATTTGCTCTATAGTAGCTCCTGCCCTCTCTGCCCATGATGTTGACACAGCTCTAGTTGAATGTGCCTTTACTGGTCCAGATAATTGCTTTCCCTGTTGGATATAGGATAATGCAATGGCCTGTCTGATCCATCTTGCTATGGATGATTTAGAGGCCTGTCTGCCACGGCCTTTCCCAGCAAAGAGAATCAACAAAGCGTTGGATTTCCTCCAAGATTTAGATCGTTGAATGTACTGTATTAAACATCTCCTCACATCTAGACAGTGCATCTTTTCCTCTTTCTGATTTGATGGGTTACTACAGAAGGTTGGTAATAGGATCTCCTGAGATGTATGAAATTTGGATACAATCTTGGGTAGAAAAGAGATATCTAGGCGAAGAGTTACTCTGTCTTCTGAAATGGTACAGTATGGTTCATTGACTGATAACGCCTGTAATTCTCCCACTCTTCGTGCAGAAGTTATGGCTAGAAGAAAAGCCATTTTCAAGGTGAGATGTTTCTCTGAGATTTCCGAGATTGGTTCGAAAGGAGCTTCACATAGAGCCTGCAAAACTGTGTTCAAGTCCCAAGTAGGTACTTTTATCTGTACTGCAGGTCTTAGTCTTTTTAGTGCCCTAAAAAAAACGGACAACGTATTCTTCCTCCGCCAATCTTCTCTCTAAGAAAAGACTCAATGCCGCGGTCTGAACCTTCAGAGTACTAGAGCTCAGGCCTTTTTGGAATCCCTCCTGCAAGAACTCCAGCACTGAAGAAGAGAGGACTGGATCTTTAGATGTAGATGTACACCAGTTGCTATAGGTATTCCATGCTTTAGCGTAAATCTGTCTTGTCACTTTCTTCCTGCTCTGGATAAGTGTCTCCGACAACCTGTTAGAGAATCCTTTCCTCTTTAATAGTTGCCACTCAAGCTCCAGGCAGAAAGGTGAAGGATTCCTGGATTGTGATGCAGAACCGGACCCTGGCTCAACAAGTCCGGTCGATCCGGCAGGATCAGGTGATCTGAGGCTAAACTTTGTAGCAGAGCAAACCAGGATCTCTTGGGCCAAAATGGTACTACCAAGATTGCTTGGGCCTGGTCTCGTTGAATCTTGCTCAGTACCTTTGAAATCAGTCCCAAGGGAGGAAAAAGGTAAAGATGATGCTTGTTCCAATTGACTGAAAAGGCGTCCAGGACCCAGGGATTGTCCTGTGGACACAGGGAGGCAAATCGAGGACATTTGGCATTGTTCCTTCTTGCGAACATGTCCACCTCTGGTGTTCCCCATCGTTGAGATCTGCCTGAATACTTGGTCGTTTAGAGACCATTCGTCTTGATAGATCATCTTTCGGCTTAGATAATCTGCAACGCAATTTAGAGCCCCCTT
Source organism: Hyperolius riggenbachi (assembly GCF_040937935.1). Lineage (NCBI taxonomy): Eukaryota > Metazoa > Chordata > Amphibia > Anura > Hyperoliidae > Hyperolius > Hyperolius riggenbachi. Next base: position 119,129,693 of record NC_090647.1, read on the forward strand.
CAGATGAACCGCTTTCAAGGACTTTAGATTCTTTTCCGCCCAGCAAAGAATCTTCGAGGTCAGACTCCACAAAGATCTGCTCCTTGTCCCCCTTTGCCGGTTGAGGTAGGCCACTACCGTGTTGTTGTCTGTCCTGATTACAACATGATGTTGATGTATAAGTAGGGAGAAGGTCTGAAGAGCTTCCCAAACAGCCCGTAGTTCTCTGTAGTTCGATGATCTGCTCTGAATTAGTGTAGACCAATGACCCTGAGCCGGTAATTGCTCCAGATAAGCTCCCCATCCCCAGGAACTCGCGTCTGTTGTGATCAGAGACTGCTGAGGGAATTCCCAGAGATTCCCTGCATTCAGATGTTCCTGATCTGACCACCAGTCTAGAGACTGTTTCACTCTCCAGGGAATTGTCACTCTCTTGTCCAAAGACTTCAGGCTTCTGTCCCATTTCGATAGTATCCAGTTCTGTAAGGTTCTGGAATGCAACTGACCCCATTGTATCGCTGGGAAGGATGCTGTCATGGTACCCAACACAGTCATAGCCTTTCTCAGAGTGATGGAGACTGAACTCTGAAAAGAAAGAACAGAATTTAATATCAGCGAGGATTTCCGTGATGGTAGATACAGTCTTTTACTGACAGAACATATATCAAACCCCAAGAATTCCATGTACTGTCTGGGTAGTAGGGATGACTTCTCCCAATTAATCAACCACCCCAAACTGATAAGGAAGTCAATAGTCAACTCCACTTGGAGATTTACTGAATCAAAAGATGGACCCCAGATAAGTAAGTCATCCAAATAAGCAATCACTTGCACAGATCTAAGCCTAAGCACTGCCAAGACTTCTGCCATAACTTTCGTAAAGAGCCAAGGAGCAGATGAAATACCAAAAGGGAGAGAATTAAATTGAAAATGTCTTACCTCTCCTTGAAACACCACTGCAAACCTCAGGTAGCACTGGGATTCTAGATGGATAGGCAGATGGAGATAGGCGTCTTTTAGATCCAGGGATGCTAGAAAGCAATTTTCCTGCAGAAGATTTATGACTGAGCGGATGTTGTCCATCCGGAATTTTCTGTATCGGACTGCTTTGTTTAAATGTTTCAAGTTGAGGATGAATCAATAACTTCCTTGTGGCTTCTTTACTAGGAACACAGGGGAGTAAAAACCTTGACCCTCCTGACATTTGGGAACCTGTCGGATGACCCTCTTGGATAACAGTGATCCTACCTCTGTTTGTAGAGCCTGATTTTGAACCTGATCTCTTGGAGGGGGAGTTACGAAAAATTGGCTTGGTGGAGGGTATGAAAACTATCTTGTACCCCTGGAGAATGATGTTTAATAGCCATCTGTTGTGAAAAAGTTCCTGCCAGTGTTCGAAAAAGTGAGATACCCTGCCTCCCACCGGAATCCTGGCGTCATTGTTTAGGCTGTTGGTTGGCCGGGGTATAGGATATGCCGGGCTTTGCACGGTGAGATCTATTGGGGGGCCATCTCCTTCTGGGAGCTGATCTATTCTCTGTCTCCGTTTTGCCCTGGTCACGAAAGGAACGGTTTGCCCGAAAGTTACGTCTTCTAACGGGAACGTTCTTTTTCCTGTCTGAGGATCTTTCTAAAATCTCGTCTAGCTTAGAACCAAAGAGGAGGTTGCCCTCACAGGGAACTCCACATAGTTTAGATTTTGATGATGTGTCTCCCTGCCAGGTTTTGACTCAAATGCCTCGTCTGGCTGTGTTTACTAAAGCAGAAGCTCTGGCAGTAAGGCGGACTGAATCGTCTGCCGCATCAGTTAGGTAGTTAGTGGCATGCAGAATCTTAGGAAAGGAGTTAAGGATCTCTTCCCTAGGGGTTCCAGTAGCGATCTGGATCTGTAATTCAGTCAACCAGATCTTTAAAGATCTAGAAACTGCGGTGGAGGCTACAGATGGTTTGAAATTCAAAGTGACCGCTTCCCACCCCCGTCTTAAAATGTTGTCCATTTTCTTATCTATGGGATCTCTCAGGTTGCCAAAATCTTCAAACTGAAGCTCAGACCTTCTAGAGACTCTGGACAAGGCTGGATCAAGTTTTGGAGAGTGACCCCAGAATTTCTGATCTTCCGGGCTATAGGGATATCTTTTTGCCAGGGATTTGGGCCAGAAAGCCCTCTTTTCCGGATTATCCCACTCTTTCTTTATAATGTCTTTTAGACTGGAATGAACAGGGATAAAAGATGACTGTATCTGAAAGACTTTCGTACATCTGGTCTAGAGGTGACAAAGACTTTTGTTCTTTAGTAATACCCATTGCACAATGCATTGCTTCAATTAGTTCTTTCATAAAGTCAGTGGAAAAAGCAAACTTTAATGGTTTTACATTTTTACTCTCGGATGCATCAATTTCTGATTGGGGTAATTCTTCAAGGGAGGAAATGTCTATTTCACCTTCTGACCCCTCTGACCTTTCTGAGTCTATCTCAATCCTCCTTTTAGGTGGTCTGATAGGGGACTGGGAAGTACCAGCAATAGGGGCATCTGAAGGTAGAGTAACAGGAGGTGTACTCGGGGGTACATCAGGATTTATGGCTGATCTCTTAATCTCCTGAATGGCTGATGACATCTCTGATCTCATCCAGCCCATAAGGTCTTTTAACAGAGTGGGTGACTCGTCCTTAACCACCTTTTCCGTGCAAGACTGACACAGATGCTTAGCTGAGTCCGGCATACGAGTATTACATACTGCACACTTCTTTGACTTAGGTACAGACTTAGTTTCAGAAGTAGTCGTTTTATCAGGCTTATCAGTTTTATCAGACTTGGTAGGCCTATCCTGTTTGTGCCTTGAATCCGACTTTACATTCTTTGGCTGAAAAACACAGACAAAGGAAATAGCTAAAGCCTGAACCTCCCTCAAACAATGAATATATACACACAATTCAGGTATTAAGTCAAATAACCAATGTGACACATACCAGAGAGGGAGTGGAGCTTGTCTCCTCAGAGCCCTGGGAGCAAGAGCCTGCGGGTGTTTCCATGGTCAGCCTAACAGAAAAAATGACCATGATGCCATCTTAAATAGCACTCTGTGGTGCTCCGCCCAAACTCAGGTTATGCACCTGAGGTCTTTTACCTGATCCGCGCCGTTTCCGCCTTGATTCGGAGCCCTAGCTCTATAGCGGTGAATGGCCGCTGCAGCGCACGCCAGGCTGACTTCCTCCTTCCTCTCAGCCGATCACATGACTCCGTCATGTGATGCGTGCGTCCTTCCGGCGGAAGTCCGCTTCAGCGCACAATGCAGGGAGAGGCAGATGCGTGCGACCAGCGTCCGCGCATGGCTCCAACTGACCAGCGCAAGTCGGAAAGCGTGGCAGCCGCGGCTCCTGAAGTTCCCTCATGGGTAGCCAGCCCCTCCAGCGAACCAGCATCCTGCTGGACAGGAAAACAACTGAGGAGGGTAAGGGAATGCTGCCTTATATATGCTGCCTGTTCCTGCCTAATCTCATTATGTTAATTTTTTAACTAGCGTCCTGTCCAATCTAAAATGGAAGGAGACAAGTCTCAGGGTTGCTGTCCTGAGACGTCCTGGAAAATACTATTAATAACCACAAATGGATGGAAAGAGTGCATTATCCTGAATATACTTAGCAATGAAGGCTAGAACCTTTCAGGAATATTAATAAAAACAATCAATGGGACAGTTATCTGCCCCCCTTACCCCCATTTACAATGATAGCACAGCACCAACAATTTGCACCACGCGTTATAGCTGCAGTGCGCCCCCCCCCCCCGATCTCATGTGTAGGTGCCCTCAATATAGGTTGCCAAGCATAGGAGCCCCCAGTATAGTCAGTTGAAGGTCTCCATCACCCCCATAGGTAGCCAGGCGTAGGTGCCTTCAGTATAGGTAGCCATGTGTTGGTGCCCTCAGTAAAGGTAGCCAGCTATAGGTGCCCCCAGTATAGGAAATCAGGTGTAGGTGATCTCAGTATAGGTAACCAGCTATTAGGCGCCCCCTTGAAAGCCGGCGCCCTGTGCAACCGCTCTGGTCGCACAGGTCAAAGGCCGGCAATGAGTACAAGCTATTGGCAGACTGGCAAGATGTTTGATGATCCACTCGGCGGAACAGTCAAAAAACAAGTCTTTATCAGTCTGCCGTTGTACTCATGTACAACTGTTGGCAGAACCACCCCGCAGGAGCTCTGATGGACCTGGCGTTTGCAATAAGTATGGTGTGTGTATGCGCCTTATACATAGTCATCCAAACTTGAACAGAATATAAAAAAAGAGTGAAGTATCTAAATGATAAAGAACATGTAGTTAAAGAAAAACAATTCCAATGTTTAATTCCTCCTGGCATATTGACAACTACCCAATCTAAAACTGATGATTGTCAGGAGTTCATTGACTAAGCCATAATGGAACATTGCCCTGCTGACAAAAGAGTGGAAGCTGCAGACATCAAATCTGATGGGTTAAAGTGTTTGTCAGGCATAAAAATCATACATCAAATGCATATGTTAAGTAGCGCAAGTAGTTATCTACGTGTGTCTCTCCCCCCTCTGTTTGTTCTTTTCTGCAAGAACGATCATGGTGTATGATCGCTGCATCCCAATATCGTTCGTCTGGTAACTATCGTTCCTTGCAAACGATAGTTATCGCAAGAGTGTACGTAGCATAACTGAATATAAGTGATTGCCAAGTGAACAGCAGCTAATCTTCATGGATATCCGTGGCCCCTGCTACTTAATTAGCATGCAAAAACAAGATCAGCACCTTAATCATTCAGCTGTTTGCTGATTCATATTCAGCACTGTGGCCCCTGCCGCTCAGACCTCAGATCACGTGGGACGCCAGCACGTGACTACTTCCGGTTCAATCCAGAAGTGTAATTTCTTCCATGCGCGCCTAAAACTGCTGCCTCCGATGGAGAAGCCTTCTCTACGCTGCAGGACTCCAACTGTTCACTGAACAGAGGTAGAGAAGGAAGGTCCGCACCAATGTCTCCACATCCAATAAACTTTATTCAGGACATGGCCAGTTACAGGTAATTGCACTGGACTGACACGTTTCGGACTCCAGGTCCTTAAAGAGGAACTGTAACATAAAAATATCCCCTGGGGGGTACTCACCTCGGGTGGGGGAAGCCTCCGGATCCTAATGAGGCTTCCCACGCCGTCCTCCATCCGTCAGGGGTCTCGCTGCAGCCCTCCGTGGAGTCCGGGCAGCGGTGACGTCATTATTTACCTTCCTGGCTCCTGCGCAGGCGCTCTGACGGCTGTCGGCTCCGAACTACACGGAAATACCCGATCGCCGTCGGGTCCGCTCTACTGCGCAGGCGCAAGTTTCCTGCGCCTGCGCAGTAGAGCGGACCCGAATGAGATCGGGTATTTCCGTGTAGTTCGGAATGGAAAGCCGCCACAGCGCCCCCGCTGGAGCCAGCAAAGGTAAATATTGAAATGACAGTCGGCACAGTCGCCGGCTGTTCGGAGGGCTGCGGAGAGACCCCCGTGGGACAGAGGACGGCGTGGGAAGCCTCATTAGGATCCGGAGGCTTCCCCCACCCGAGGTGAGTACCCCCCAGGGGATGTTTTGAATGTTACAGAGTCTCTTTAATCATAGTTCACTGAACAGTGCTGCTTGGAGACCTGGAAACCGCTGTCCCTGCCATGGATGGCACCCCTGGAGACCTCTCCCCTGCATCCTGTTCAGGAAACTAACCTGAGGTACAGTGACTGATTATTATCTTATGTGGCTGACTATTTGTTATGCAAATTCTTATTTTGCAGTTTCCTGTCCATGGTGGGGGAGGGAAACAAGTCTCATCCTGGGGTGCTGTGTGTAGGACATTCTGAGAAAAAAAAAAAATATTATACTGGCAAGATGTTGACATTTAGTGCCATAACAGGCTAGACAAATCTTGCATCCACTCTGCTTGTAGCTTAAAGTGGATCCGAGGTGAACTTTTAGACATTGCATAATTGTGTTCCTTTCCTATTGTTTATAGGGCATTCCTCAAGCCAAATACTTTGTTTTAATACAATTCCCTATAAACTAAAAGCCACACCCACAGATTTCCAGAGAGCCTTGGCAGTAGCAAGGGCTCATGGGAGCTCAGTCTGTGCAGGAGGAGGTGTTACTAGCCATTGATTTCAGAGGCAGAGGGGAGGAGGGGGGGGGGGGGGATTAGGCTGATGGCTCAAGATACAGATAAGCCTGCCTCTGTGTAATGTTTACAAACATGGCTGCTGTCATATCACAGGAATAAATAATCATATTCTATTAAAACTGTTTACAGCTAGATTTGCTGTGTAAACCATCTAAACTTTAGATAAGATATATAGACAAGTTAGTTACTTGTTAGTTTTTCATCTCAGATCTGCTTTAAACTTGTGAACTCAGAACAGACTGAGGGATTGAATAAACAAGGGGTCTAATCTACTAAACAGCCAGACATCCATTTAGAGGTTCTGGTTCGTTTAAGGCATCTTAATGACATGTATTTATGCCAAAAAAACAAACATGTATACCTTTTCATGTTGCATGTACTGTATATAGCCATCTGTTCCAACAGCTTGTAAGCAAACATGATTCAAGTTTGATGAAGGCTGCACGCGTAAGAGAATTTGCTGCCGGGAGACTTGGGCACAGGATACAGCCAGTATGGCTCATCCTGCTGCACAAGTTCCCAACGAGGTTTAATACTATTCCCCCTCTAGGTCCATGGATAGTGGGGAATGAAGTAATTCGACTTCCAGCAACTGCTGGAGGCCGAAAGGGTTTTAAAAAGTAACTTCAGCTCTGTCTGACGGCGCTGAAGTTACTCAGTGTGCTGCTATAGCCGTAATTCCTATTATGGCCTATGGTGGCGCCAGCTGCGCCCAAGTCTCCTGCGCTGGATTGCCAGTGTTTGGGCTGCAGAGCCAAAAAGCTTAATTACCCTTATAAAAATTAGCCAATAAACAGTATTCTGATTTAAAAGGAAACCAGAACTAACATACAAAGATACTTCTGTCCTCCCTTTCCATTTAAACAGCTTTCCCATGCATAATCAGTATAAATACAATTAAGCAGTCAGTTTACCCAGTGGTAGCTCCAAAACGACCTTGTCTTCACAGGTTTGCAGATGCCTTTGAAGCTCTTTTTTAGGCATTACATGACGGGCGTTGTAAAAGCAGGTGGAAAATTTTTTTGCTATCTGCGGATTCTTCTACAAGAAAGCAGTTGATGAATTAGTCGTTTGCTGTTCAAACTTCAGTATTACATCGACAATACAAAAACAAGTTAACAGAAGTTGCTTAAAGAGACTGAAGTCTCCTAAAAATTAGATTTTTACTTTAAAAACCTCCAACATAATCGCCCCTCCTAAAACACTGCATCCCTGCAGCTGCAAACCATACATCACCCCTAAGTCCCCTGGCAAAATACACAACTTTCTCTGCCTCCATGCTGGTCAGTGCCGATTGCCACCTCTCCCAGTGAAGACAGGGGTGGGAAGAGGCGTCGATCCGTGCTGATGGACGCGTGTAGAGGCAGAGCTGCAGCCAAAAGCTCTGCCTCTATGCAGGGGCCCCATGATGTGCCCAAGGTAATTTGGGGTGATTCATGGCATTGCAGCCACGGGGATGTAGTGTTTTAGGTGGGGCAATTATGTTGAGGTTTTTAAAGTAAAAACCTCATTTAGGAAACTTCAGGACCACTCCAGTGGGAGGGGGGGGGGGGGGGGGGGGAGAATCTGACAGGTTTTGGACTAGTTCTTGTTGGAGATGCTCAGGCTTTTCAAAAACAATTCATGAATAGCAGTTGCCAAAACTAACTGTCAAAATAGTGTGCAAGTAGGGATGCTGGCATCTTGTTTTGGCAGTTAAACTGCCATTCTGGAAGTGCTTCTGAAAACCAAGAAATTTTTTTTTGAGAATTCCACACAAGGAGATTGACTGGTTCAAAACCTGCTGGTTCTGTCAAGACTTGCTGCCTACTTTTTTTTGCTGAAGTGGCCCTTCAGCTAAGAAACAGAACATTAGTAGCACAGATATGAGTCTTGTTTTCAGTATAGGAAGAGTTAAGAAACTTCCCTTATCTATGAAAAACCCTCTGAGCTCTGACTAGTTTAGTCAGAGCAATGCCATTTTCTGAAGCACTTAAAAGCAGACCCAAACCAAAATAAAAATATTTAGTTGCACCACTGACACATACAAAGATAAAACTCTTTCAAGCCTATGAGCATTTCACTGCATGCTTTTCACAACTAGGGTTATACAGGTGGAAGCCATTACTTCTGAGTTTAGTAGGAGGTTTTAGATCATGGTTGCATTTGTCTTCAGCTACCCTCCCTCAGTGGCATCTATGCAAAATCTCACACAAGCTGACATCCTCCCCTGTGACATCAGTAGCAGCCTGTGTTTTTTTTTTTAATCTCCTCCACCAGTCTGCTGGATTCTGTCCTGGCAACATAAAATGAAGGGAGGGGTCCCTTCAATAAATGTAAAATATATGTTATATTCGTCAGCATCAGGGCTGTGGAGTCGGTCCAAAAATCCGACTCCGACTCCTCAGTTTAGGATTCCACCGACTCCGACTCCTCCTCCTCTAATTTGCATATTACAATTTTGTTGATTAAAAGTATGTAACATGAAATTCGTCTCTTAATTGCCAACGCTTAGGAATTTTACAAGACAACTGAAGTGAGAAGGATATGTAGACTACTATATTTATTCCCTTTAGACTAAAACTAGTCCTTGGTAAGAGTACTTGTAAAAGGTACAAACCGGAACAAAGAACATCTATCAGGCCCTAGGCAATGTAAGTGTGGGTACATGTAAGAATGATGTGCAGGTACTCTGCAGGGGAATGAGGAGATTGTAAACAGACAACACCTCTGTGTTCAATGTGCACAGCATTTTCAGTGGATTCCCTGCAGCTCTGTGGGGAGTGCATATGTAGAGTATAGTACTACTGTGTAACAAAGTAAACCTGAGACAGATGAAATTAAAGTTTTATACATACTTGGGGCTTCCTCCAGCCGCCTTCAGGATAATCAGTCCCTCGATGTCCTCCTCCACCACCTGGATCTTCTGCTATGAGTCCAGGTACTTGAGCCAGTTAGGCTTAGTGCGCATGCACACACTCCGCCGCCAGGAGCATACTACACCTGTGCAGCACTATTGCGCAGGTGCAGAATGTTCCTGGCTGTGGGAGCGGCATGCGGCCGGACAGCGCTGACTAGCTGAATTACCAGGACTCATAGCAGAAGATCCGGGTGGTGGACGACAGTGAGGGACTGATTAGCCTGAAGGGGGCTGGAGGAAGCCCCAGTATGTATAAAACTTTTCATCCGTTTCAGTTACCCTTTAATTTGTAGTCACCAAACCAAATTTTAATAACATATCACATTTGATTTCATCAGCAAAGGGAGTGCAAACATTTGCATAAATCAGCATCAATGCAGAATTATTTCCATCTCATTGACCATCTCTATTCGTGACACGGCTACACATCAGGCTTTATTCTTACAGCATAGATGTTATTTAGTATATATAAGAGATTCCTGTGTACACATCATATATACAGTCACAATCAGATATGTATATCTGACCTTAAAAATACGGGGACTGCTTTATTGAAGCAGCACAAGTAACTAATTTTGACTGGTTTATTTCATTTTTGTGGACTAAGCACAGCTATTACTGTATATATACATTATTTTTAATGACTATTATCTGAGAAATAGAACATTTTATCATATTTTCTATTTTAATTACAGTTACAAATTCATTAGGAGTCGGTGCATTTTTTCCCGACTCCAGGCACCCAAAATTGCCCGACTCCGACTCCACAGCCCTGGTCAGCATGCAGCAGAAAAAAAAAAAAAAAAAAAAAAAAAAAAGGCTGCTCTTGTAATTTAGAAAATAGATTTTATTTCGGTCCACTTTAAGGTGCCCATACACTGCATCGAATTTCTGCCAACAGCAGATTTGATCACTTATCGAAATGATAATGCAAACACTGACCGATCTCCATCTAAAGTCAGTTGATTTGTCCCAGTGGAAAGATCTCTCGATCGCTGGTAGGTCGTAAACACGTCAATAGCAGCATTCAATTGACCAACAGAGCAATACATTACCTCTCTGCTGGTGCAAATCCATGCTGTCCCTTCTCCGGCTGGCCTTTTCTTCACTTCCTGTCCATGGAAGTTCAAACAATAGAACGCCCTCTACTGTTTGAACTTCTGCTTTGTCATTGACATTACAGAAAGTAAAGATAAGATGCCCAGCGGACAGAATGAACAGCTGGGACTCACGCAGGCAGAGAGGTATTGTGAACTCATTTCATGCTGAAATAAATTCAAAATCTGTTTGCAGTATATGGGCAGCCATTAGTTCCCTTTGATCAGATTAGATAGGGATCTGTTGGCAACCAGTGTATGGCTGCCTTTAAAGGTCAGAGACCATGAAAGACAACGTCAGATAGGATTTCACTGCAGAGAAGTTCAAAGGGTCGTTAGTTCTGCTCTGTTTCATAGTTTCAAATGCAGAGTTTGTAATCTGCAAATATTAGCAAAATGATGCAAGGTTGTAAAAGAACTATACACAAAAAGCTTTTCTTTGCTACTAATGTTTAATTATCCATACTGGTATGGAACAAGTACCATCCCCACATTCTCAGGATTCTAGTATGTTGCACATAGTTTCTAGTTTTGGAGAGCATTGACTGCTAGTAAACACCTCTGGGAGGGTTGCTTATTTTTACAATATTACTTTAGAAACTTGACAGATACTTTCCTCCCCCAGATTTACATTCTGAATTTTCACAGGTGGTGAAATCTTCACTGCTGGCAGGTGCATCACTGCAGAAGGTTTTATGTGGTTTCCAAACTGGATAGTAACACCTTGTCTCCCAGAGTGCACTGGGAGAAGTTCTCCAGAATGAACCACCTGGGCATCACTGGTAGGGTTTGGTATCATCAATATACAGATATGAATCATGTGATTCTGAAACCGGATCATTTAAAGTGATACTGTAAAGGGGTGTGTCAGGGGGGGGGGGGGGGATGAGTTTAACTTACCCAGGGCTTCTAACAGTCCCCTGCAGACATCCTGTGCCTGTGCAGCCACTCACCAATGCTTTGGCCCTGCCTCCAGTTCACTTCTGGAATTTCAGACTTTAAAGTCTGAAAACCACTGCACCTGTGTTGCCATGTCCTCAATCCCACTGATGTCACCAGGAGTGTACTGCACAGACAGACCATACTGGGCCTGCGCAGTATGCGCATGGTGACATCAGCGGGATCGAGGACATGGCAACGCAGGTGCAGTGGTTTTCAGACTTTAAAGTCTGAAATTCCAGAAGTGAACTGGAGGCAGGGCCAAAGCATTGGTGAGTGGCTGCACAGGCACAGGATGTCTGCAGGGGACTGTTAGAAGCCCTGGGTAAGTTAAACTCATTTTCCCCTGACCCCCCTACAGTGTCCCTTTAAACATTGGTACACTGAATCCTTTGCTCTACATATAGGACTGGAATGCCTTTTTCAGTTGCCAGAGAACCCTCCCCATATGTTGTGAAAGCAGACAGTGACAGACCTATTCCCCATTACCAAGCCATGGTAGGTTGAACTAACAAGAGCTGGACTCCCATAAGCAGATACACTGTTGTATACACACCAGCCAAAACATGAATACTGCAGGTCTCCTATGAAATAGCATTGTATTGATTAAGGAAGCCCTCTAGAGGTTTGTACCAGTCATGACATACAATACAAATCTCCCAAAAGATTAGGAGTTTACAGCATCTCCCCTTAATCCTAAAAGGTATAGACTAACCAGCAAGCTCATGGTGACCCAGAACTCATTGGAGTGTGTAAAGGGACTACAATGGTCCTAAAAAGGCCCCTTACTAAGATTACGAAAAAACAAAAGTTTGCTTTCTTAAAAACAGAAAGAATTTGCGATAATTCAGGTTGGAGTGAGCTTGAGATGTTTCCCAGTGCAACACTGCTGAATATATGTAAATTAACCATTGTACCCTTAGAAGCTAAACACCTCCAGAACCGCTGGAATGCAATGATGTGTCAGCTTAATTTGTACAGAGCCATAATAATCCAATATGCATACAGACTGTTTCGGATTGTTTGATCCTCAGTGCATGACATGGATTAATTTGGCTCTATGCAGTAGGGCTTGTTAGTCTGTACCTCTCGGTGTTACAAGCCCCACTGCATAGAGCCAAATTAATCCATGCACTGATGAGGATCAAACAATCTGAAACAGTCTGTATGCATGTTGGATTATTATAGCTCTGTACAAATTAAGCTGACACATCACTGCATTCCAGCGGTTCTGGAGGTGTGTTTAGCTTCTAAGGGTACAATGGTTAATTTGCATATATTCATCAGTGTTGCACTGGGAGACATCTCAAGCTCACTCCAACGTGAATTATCACAAATTCTCTGTTTTAAGAAAGCAAACTTGTTTTTCTTAATCCTTAAAGCATTGAATTGAATACCAGTAATCATGGATGTGGCACCATTACAAGTGAGGATCAGTTTTAATCTAATGCATCATATCTTAAGCCCCATCTACACCATACAATTTTTGTGCAATTGGATTGAAATTGATTAATTAAATCCGACATGTCTGATCAGGAGGCAGATTGTGTGGTTGAATGTCATTGCAAATTGTTCACACTACTGATCATTTTTATTTAATCAAATTGCACAAAAAAAAATTGTATCATGGATGGGGCTTAAGGCAAGTGACTTCAACCATTATGCTAGGTACACATTTTTTGGTTGATTCTACCATTTCAATTGATTTTCAGTTTTATTTTTCCCGCTCAATTCTCTTATCAATTTCCATACACTGAGAAAGCAAGTGGTAAAACGATTGAAAGTAATCAGATATGAGAAAAAAAACAAAAAAAAAACAAAACTATCTTTCTTATCTAGTGTGTAACTAGCATTAGTCTTTGGTCCCACATCAACCATAGTTTAGGTGAACAGAAACACCACTGGTAGAAGTGTTTGCATCTGCCCTTTCATATTTCAAATATCGAGTAAATGGTTTATACTCAGGTTAGTCATTCCTACCTCTCTGCATTTCACCAAGTGATAAGGGAACCGGCTGTGGAGAATATGGTGGTTTTTGTCATATGGGCACTGCACACATTCCTCTGGTTCCATGGGATCTATAGAAACCAAGACAGGATGATTATTCCCAACTCTGAGCATCAAACATGACTGATGTTTTACAATACAATTTCACATAAACTGCAAGTTTTAGCTAGTCTCTTTTCCAAGCAGCACAAGTGTGTTAACTGCTCACTGAGTTAGGATTCCTATACAGATTAGAGCATATTTTATTGCACATTATTTATTCTGCGACTTTGAAAGTCGTGGAGAGCTCTGACTTCTGGTTAGGTACTCAACTGTATTTTTCTCTTTTGCAGAAAACCGTTCAGGACAGGTCAAAAGTTCACTACCTGTTCTGCAAAAAAAACTTTTAGAATGCTGATTAATGTGAAAAGTATTAGAGAATGATGCAATGTTATAAAAAAAAAAAGTTTATAACGGAAAATAAAAATGAGAATTATTTTTGCTGCCAATGCTCTAGTAATTACCCCTACTACACAACCAATTCATAATTTTTTTGCTTCAGTGTCTCTTTAAGTTCTGTTTCTCAGATATTTTGTATCCCCTACTTAATTCATGACAGTGGACAGAAGACATCAGAATTTACCTCAACATACATCTCATGTAAAGCTTTTGGAAATTACCGTAGATACAGAAACGAGGCTTCATTCCTGGGCAGCACAGGGTCTTCTGCTGGGCATACACGAGTCGACCCAGCAGCTCGATTAGCCACCGGATCGACTGCCGCCGCCTGGATCAATTCCCACTCGTCCCCGCGGGCACTCTATCTTCCACGCGATTCCCTGCTATTGCCAGCCCGCGGGAAATCTGGCGGGTCAGCGGACCTGTCGGAAATCATCAATCGAGCCATCAGCGGCTCGATTGATAAGGAATAATCCTACCATGTATGCCCAGTATTATGCTGGATTTAAGGTAGCCATACACTGGTTGATTTGCCATCAGATCGACCAACAGACAGATCCCTCTCTGATCGAATCTGATCAGATAGGGATCGTATGGCTGCCTTTACTGCAAACAGATTGTGAATCGATTTCAGCCTGAAACCGATTCACAATCTGCTGAGCTTCAGCTGCTGCCGCCTGCCCCCCCCCCCCCCCCGGGCATACATTACCTGAGGCTGGCTCCCGGGCGTGATGTCCCCGTCATGTGGCACCTCCGGCATCCGCATATAACTTACGCTATCACACCAGTGACAGCGGAAGTTCAAATAGTTGTACTTCCGCTGTCACTAGCATGACAGCGGAAGTTACACGAGGATGCCGGAGGTGCCATGACGGGAGCAGTGACGGACGGGATGCCCGGGAGCCAGCCTCAGGTAATGTATACATGCGTCGAAATGTCCCGAATCGTATGCCGCAAGCGACACGCTCCCTACCCGCAGGCGATCGACGGTAATTTCCCGCACGGCGCGATCGGACCGATTGATATCAGGAGGAAATCAATTGGTCCAGTGCGTTAAGCGCAAACTATTTGACAGCAGATTCGATCCCAGTGGTTGAATCTGCTGTCGATTGGCAGGAAATCGGGCCAGCGTATGGCCAGCTTTACACCATGCAATTTTCTGTTAGATTTACCTGCCAGATAAAGTTCAACATATTGGAAATTTATCTTACGATCTGCCAAGCAATTAGCGATTGTTCTACTCAGCAGGAGATAACCAGAAGACAATGCACCAGAGATAATGACCATGCTCTACAGAAAATCTAATTATGCATTCTAACAGAAAAATCTAACAGAAGAACCTAATGCCAGGCATACACGGCTCAAGAATGCGCTGGTATCGAGCCAGCGCGTCACCACGGATCGATTCCTGCTAGTCCCTGTTGGCGCTTCTAGTCAGCGTTTCGTTTGCTCCCATTGTTCTCCCCTCCGGTATCGAGTGTGGAATCGATCCGGCAGGGTATCGGACAGGCCGGAAATATCGAGCGATCAGCGGCCTGATTGATAATTTCAAACAAACAGTGTATGCCCAGCGTTACAGAAAATTGTATGGTGTAATGCTGGGCATACAGGTCGATGCACCCTTATCAAGCCGCTGATGGCTCGATTGATAATTTCCGACAGGTCCGCCAGATCGATTCCCCACAGGCTGACAATAGCTGGGAATCGAGAGGAAGATAAGGAAGCGCCCACGGGGACGAGCGGGAATCAATGCAGACGGCGGCAGGGACGCGGCGGGAGTCAATCCAGCGGCTAATCGAGCCGCCGGATTGACTCATGTATTCCCAGCATAAAACCAGCATTATGGTGGCCATGAGCCTATCTTTTTCATGCAATCTTAAGATTTGTGTAATATAAGGGGCTGCCTATAGTATTCAATATATTCACCCAGTTTATACTTCTACTACAGAGATTGGATGAAAAAGATTGGATCATTAGTGGCCACCTTTAGTGGTTAGCACTATCGCCTTGCAGCACTGGGTCCCCAGCTCAAAATTCCAACTTGGACACTATCAGCACAGTTTTGTATGTTCTCCAAGTGTCTGCATGTTTTGCCTCCACCCCCCCCCCCCCCAAAAAAAACAGCTGAACTATAAAAGAGTGGTCAGTTAATAGCCTGATTTTTTATGAGCCGTGAGCCAAAGTGCAGCTCAGCAGCTACAAAGCTTCTGCATCCCTCTCTCTATTAGTAAAAGGTAGTGGCACGTAAAGCTTGTCAAAGAAGCTCAGTTCATTGAAGGATAGGGGAATCTAGTAAGCCAGAGCCCAATGAGCAGCACGTTTATGTATAAGCCTGCCTGCACTCCCAGATGAGTTACTGGTCTATTTCTCAAAGACCAGAATACCCAGCCACTTGAGTATCTAGTAGTGGGATCTGCAAATTATACTCATGCAAAACTACAAGTGGCTCTATACACATACAAAGCATTCAGACGTAAGAAGAGTCTCATACCTGGAGTACTGTATCCAAAGGCAGCCATAGCAAGTTAAAAATACACGTCGACAATATTAAAAACAAACAGCGAAATTAAAACCCGACCGTCGAAGTTAAAAACAAAGCGTCGAAATTAAAAACAAAACGGCATATCAGACTGACTTCTTGAACGGGTTTAAATAGTGCTCTGGCTCCATAAGCTGCACTTCATTGGCTGCTTGGCATTTACCGTAATACCTCCAATAAACTGGCAATTACTGCAGCAATGTTCTCTTCTTCTCCTAGTGCTGCGCGATGTTGGAATTGCTGTTCTACTCTACAACAAAAAATACAACGCTTATTTCCGCACAAGGAAAAAGACGATCCTCTAGGTGGCGACAAAACTCCACCAGAGTTACAGCTTTCCCTACTATCCATGTCGGCCTGGAGAGGGAATAGTAATTAGCGCCACCTGCCGGATGCGCCCGGCTAACGCATAAGTACCGACAAGGAGTTATTTACACAACAATATAAATTATATTATTGGGTTGCTAAAATGTTGCAGAGTCATAGAAAACAGTGTTCCTTTTCCTAGTTCCCAGTTCATGTTTTCAGTTTATCCAGAAACTCATTACGTCCTATTAATGAACCCACAATTAGCCCTGCTGAGAATAATGGGGGTCAAATGCAAAACATACACAGCTCTGCAGGAAAAAGTTTGGTGAAGAAAGGGAGGGGGAGAACCTGTCCCAGAGCATAACGACTTACAACTAGATTTGGACAATGAGATGCCAAAAACTTGCTTGCATGCAATATGAATTCATATTGGCCTCCATTGTCCACGAGTTACCGCATTCATTAATCACAGGTCAGTAAATTACCGGTTGCGGTAAGACCATATTAAAATTCACAATATTTTCCACCTGAAATTAACAGTTGCGTAAAAAATACAGTACAAATCCGATAAAAGCATGGTGACTTAAGTGCATTAAAAATAGTTCTTTTACGGCTCGTTTCCAGTGTTGTTGTCGCCTGCATTCCACCGCGGACGTAATCGCATGCGGGTGCGATTCTGCATGCGGTTTTGCCGCGATTTCGCATGCGATTCCGCATAGGTAAGAGTATGTGCGAATTGGTACTTATCCGTTAGCCGGGCGCATTCGGCAGGTGGCGCTAATTACTATTCCCCCTCCAGGCCGACATGAATAGTAGGGAAAGATGTAACTCTGGTGGAGTTTTGTCGCCACCTAGAGGATGCGCCCGGCTAACGGATAAGTACCTGCGAATTTAACCATGTCACTGCCTGTGTAAATTAACATTTTACCTATGCGAAATCGCATGCGACTTCGCGGCAAAACCGCATGCTCAACCCGCATGCGGTTTCCCTATTAAAAGCATTAGCGGCGAATCGCGTGCATTCCTCTCGCACGCGAAATCTGACGGCTCTGCCGTGCAGATTTCTGCCGCACAAAAAAACGCTCCCGCAGCCGCACAAGTGGAAACGGCCCCATCCACTTGCATTGCCTATGCGAATCCGCATGCGGACACCGCATGCAGATTCGCTATAGTGGAAACGAGCCTTAACCTCCTTAGCGGTAACCCCGTGTGTGACACGGGGTAAGCCGCCAGAGGGTGCCGCTCAGGCCCTGCTGGGCCGTTTTAAATAATTTTTTTTTTGCTGTACGCAGCTAGCACTTTGCTAGCTGCGCCAGCACCCCGATTGCCGCCGCCGTGCGCCCGATCGCCGCTATCCGGTGCGGCGCGCCCCCCCCCCCAAACCCCTGCGCTGCCTGGCCAATCAGTGCCAGGCAGCGCCAAGGGGTGGATCGGGTCTCCCAATGACGTCCCGACGTCGCTGACGTCGGTGACGTCATCCCGCCCCGTCGCCATGGCGACGGGGGAAGCCCTCCAGGAAATCCTTTGAACGGGATTTCCTGATCGCCTATCGCCGGAGGCTATCATGTAGCGAGCCCTGGGCTCGCTACATGATTTTTAAAAAAAAATTTAAAAAAAAACTGCTGCGCTGCCCCCTGGCGGAATTTTTCATACCGCCAAGGGGGTTAATGAAAAAAGAGTGCATTGTTTTCTCGTTAATTACCAATTTTCTATCTCCTGTAAGTACCTGCCGCTATTTTTCACATCACATCTGATCAGAAGTAGTATAGAGCTTTTAGGCCTCTTTCACAGTGCGACGTTAAAGTCGAACGTTAGAAAATGTTCCAACGCAGACTAACGCACAGCAATGCAAAATCTGTGCAACATTCACAGTGCACACGTTGCATTGTGTGTAACGTGTAGCAATATTTAGAAAGTGCTGCATGCTGTGCCGTTTAGCAATACATTTGCTGCGTTATGTGTGTTGCACATGCTCAGTAATGTTATGTTTTTTTTTAAGGCTGCTTCCATACAGGGACGTTACAGGCGCACGTTAGTGCGTCTGTAACGCTCCCCCAACGCACAGCAATGTAACACAAGTGGGCTGTTCACACAGCCCACGTTGCTTTACATGTAACGCTGCACGTTGTCGGGAGAGTGCAGCATGCTACGGCGTTAGATCGGCTATAGCCGCGTTAGACTGTTTGCACATGCGCAGTGGGGGGCGGAGAGGAGACGGGGAGAGCCAGCTACAGTAGCCGCGCACATGGCTACTTAATATTCACTGCACTGGCGGCCGCTAATTGGCCGGCGGGACCACGTGATGCGGAGTGTCTCGCTCCGCATCACATGGTCCCGCCGGCCAATCAGCGCCACTCTGGGAGACCTTATAGGGATAGAGCCGCCTAACGCGGCTCACTCTACCGACCTCTCCTGCAGCACCAAACGATGCGTTACGTGCACGTTATGCGACCTTAACGTGGCACCTAATGCAACGTCTTGGTCTGCAAGTAGCCTAAATGTAACGCATGCGCCGTTTTCGTTCCATCAGTATGCGACGAAAACGGCGCACCAAGAGACACATAACGGTACTTTTACGTTAGCCGGGCGCATCCGGCAGGTGGAGCTAATTACTATTCCCCCTCCAGGCCGACATGGATAGTAAGGAAAGATGTAAATCTGGTGGAGTTTTGTCGCCACCTGTCGGATGCGCCCGGCTAACGGATAAGTACCCACATAACGTAGTACAAAATAACGTCCAATTTTATAACCTACATGCGCTGCGTTAGGGGCACGTTGTGCGACTTTAACGTCGCCTCAAATGCAACATCTTAGTGTGAAAGAACCCTAGGCTTAGAACTGTGTCTGCTGGATTTCGGGATTTTCTGCAAAAACTGTATTTTATGCACTTATTCCACATTAGTACCGAACATTTATTGAACTTTTTTCGCTGTTAACGTAATGTTAATATACTCTTTTAGGGCCTATTTACACCGGAGTCTGTGCTGCAATGTGAACGCCGCATCACCTCGCATCCCGCCACAAGTAATTCCAGTTACCATCCGAACAACCGCATGTAGCATCATGCGGCTTCCTGTTAGCGGCCATTGGGACTCGGATGCGCGATGTGGAAATATGCAACATGCTATCCATAATTTCCCCCGCGTTGCATCGCGTCGTGTAATTTGCGTCAATGAAAACACTTGACTTACCATTGACTTACATTGGCGGCAGTTTAGTTGAGGTGCAGTGCGATACGATGATCGCACTGCGTGTAGTGGAAATGAGCCCTTACCTAACTTTACACACACTCTGTAAGGCATAGGTACCCCCAGTATAGGTATCCAGCCATAGGTGCCCACCGTATAGGTTAGCAAGGTACAAGTGCCCCCAGTATAGGTAGCGAGGTATATGTGCCCCAGTATAGGTAGCCAAGTACCGATGTCATAGGCCTCGATTCATAAAAAGCAGTGCGATAAAAAAAATCTGGGAGGGAAAATACCGCACTCCCGGTCTGTGTGCTAATTTATAAAGATTTTCCCAGCTGCTTTTGAAGGTCGGTAAATTACTGCAGCCCATTGAGAGGTAGAGCAGTGTGGCAATATCTCTCTTTTGCCCTGCACAGATGGCTCACACAGACGGCTCTCTGCACAGATGACTCACACAGACTTTCCCTGCACAGATGACTCACACAGATGGCTCTCTGCGCAGATGACTCACACAGACGGCTCTCTGCACAGATGACTCACACAGACGGCTCTCTGCACAGATGGCTCTCTGCACAGATGACTCAGACAGATGGCTCTCTGCACAGATGACTCACACAGACTTCGGCTCCCTGCACTTTGCATTGTTAACACCTCACTAGAGTTGTCAGTAACTTGTTAAGATTTCACCAGAGGTGTCGGTAACTATCGTCAGGCTTACCGACTGTTGAAGGCTTTATGAATTGACATTTACTGACAATTTACTGACATGTGTTGGAGGTAGCTACAGCCAAGGCGGTAATTTATCTCCCTGGTTGGTAATTGTAGCTTTTCATGCGGTAACAGCCTTTATGAATTGACACATTGCTACGTGCTCGGAAAAGTCTGCTATTTTCAGTATTACCGCATGCGGTAATGCTTTATGAATTGAGGCCATAGTGTAGGCAGAGAGCTATAGGTGCTCCAGTATAGATAGCCAGGTACAGGTGGTGCCCCAGAATAGATTTGCCAGGTACAGGTGGTGCCCCAGAATAGAATAGCCAGGTGAAGGTGGTGCCCCAGAATAGATTAGCCAGGTGAAGGTGGTGCCCCAGAATAGATTAGCCAGGTACAGGTGGTTCCCCAGAATAGATTAGCCAGGTACAGGTGGTGCCCCAGAATAGATTAGCCAGGTGAAGGTGGTGCCCCAGAATAGATTAGCCAGGTACAGGTGGTGCCCCAGAATAGATTAGCCAGGTGCAGGTGGTGCCCCAGAATAGATTAGCCAGGTACAGGTGGCGCCCCAGAATAGATTAGCTAGGTGCAGGTGGTGCCCCAGAATAGATTAGCCAGGTGCAGGTGGTGCCCCAGAATAGATTAGCCAGGTACAGGTGGCGCCCCAGAATAGATTAGCCAGGTGCAGGTGGTGCCCCAGAATAGATTTGCCAGATACAGGTGGTGCCCCAGAATAGAATAGCCAGGTGAAGGTGGTGCCCCAGAATAGATTAGCCAGGTACAGGTGGTGCCCCAGAATAGATTAGCCAGGTGAAGGTGGTGCCCCAGAATAGATTAGCCAGGTACAGGTGGTGCCCCAGAATAGATTAGCCAGGTACAGGTGGCGCCCCAGAATAGATTAGCCAGGTGCAGGTGGTGCCCCAGAATAGATTAGCCAGGTACAGGTGGTGCCCCAGAATAGATTAGCCAGGTGCAGGTGGTGCCCCAGAATAGATTAGCCAGGTACAGGTGGCGCCCCAGAATAGATTAGCCAGGTGCAGGTGGTGCCCCAGAATAGATTTGCCAAGTACAGGTGGTGCCCCAGAATAGAATAGCCAGGTAAAAGTGGTGCCCCAGAATAGATTAGCCAGGTACAGGTGGTGCCCCAGAATAGATTAGCCAGGTGAAGGTGGTGCCCCAGAATAGATTAGCCAGGTACAGGTGGTGCCCCAGAATAGATTAGCCAGGTGCAGGTGGTGCCCCAGAATAGATTAGCCAGGTACAGGTGGCGCCCCAGAATAGATTAGCCAGGTACAGGTGGTGCCCCAGAATAGATTAGCCAGGTGCAGGTGGTGCCCCAGAATAGATTAGCCAGGTGCAGGTGGTGCCCCAGAATAGATTAGCCAGGTACAGGTGGTGCCCCAGAATAGATTAGCCAGGTGAAGGTGGTGCCCCAGAATAGATTAGCCAGGTACAGGTGGTGCCCCAGAATAGATTAGCCAGGTGCAGGTGGTGCCCCAGAATAGATTAGCCAGGTACAGGTGGTGCCCCAGAATAGATTAGCCAGGTGCAGGTGGTGCCCCAGAACAGATTAGCCAGGTGCAGGTGGTGCCCCAGAATAGATTAGCCAGGTACAGGTGGTGCCCCAGAATAGATTAGCCAGGTGCCTAGTGTGTTCCTACCCTTTCACTTGCGCTGTGCACACATAGGTTAAGAATATCCCTGTGGAAAGAACGATTGTCAGCAGAACATATCTGCCTGAATGGATTTGAGAGAGAAATATCTTTCTTTGGAGGTCTTTTGTAAACTTTTTTAGGCCT
Organism: Hyperolius riggenbachi; assembly: GCF_040937935.1. Lineage (NCBI taxonomy): Eukaryota > Metazoa > Chordata > Amphibia > Anura > Hyperoliidae > Hyperolius > Hyperolius riggenbachi. The sequence continues at coordinate 119,151,760 of NC_090647.1, forward strand.
GGAACCCACTACAAATCGTTATCGTTAATCGCAATCGCTAGCGTTTTGTATGAGCATTTTGTAAGCGATTTCATGAGCGTTTTTGGGTAGCGATTTTAAAAAGTGTAAGGTTTTTGGCAGCCATTGTGTAGCGATTAGCGTTTCTAATTCTGATTGGTTCTTTCAATAATTTTTTATCTTTTTACAGTGTGCAGTAACTTCAAAACACTAGCAAAATCGCTCTGTGCAGGTTTTGATGAGCGATTACGCCAGCGTTTATATACTTTACATTGCAGAAACGCTTACGCTAACCGCAAAAGATGCTGCATGTCCTGCGTTTTGCGATTTCGTAATCGCAATCGCTCCAGTGGAATCTGGCCCATCCATTAACATTAGCTGAGCATTTAGGAAAATCGCTAGCAGTTTGAATCGCTCCCTAGACGCTCAGAAAATCGCTCTAGTGGGTTCCAGCCCTTACAATGATTATCTGCTGATCAGCTATTGATCGTTTGGTTTCCAAAGATTTCTATCTCACATGTGTACACAGACATACACTATATCCACTAACTACCTTATAAAAGGAAAAAAAAATCTATTTTTCGGCTTGCTTTACATAATGCATGCATTATAATGAATGTAAACTGCAATAGACAAGACAAAATAACATTTAGGCCTCTTTTCCACGAACTGTTGAGCTGTGTGCTCAGCAAGCAGTTGCCAGGCAGCAGTGAGCAGTTACCAGGCAGCAACAAGCAGTTACCAGGAAGCAGTGAACAGTTGTGAGAGTTTGAGAGGCATTTCACTGCCTAGAAACAGTTCGTGGAAAAGAGGCCTTATATTGCACTTTTCGGCGGACTCAAAGCACTTGAGCTGCAGCCACTAGGGAGCACTCAGTAGGCAGTAGCAGTGTTAGGCCTCCTTTCCACGGAGGGGAAATGCCTCTCAGGCCCCATTCACACTTGAGCATTTTGCCAGCGATTTCGGCAAACCGCTCAAGCGCTAGCGCTTTTTAAAGCGCTAGTGCAATAATACCCCATGGGCCCGTTCTGACTTGGGTGATTTGTGTTAATCACTGGCGAGTAACGCAAATCGCCAAACACAAACTTGTAGTCTGCACCCTTTTCAGGAGATCTTCCGGCGATCGCGTTTAGTGCTATAGAAGCGCTAATCGTGGTAAAAATCGTGAATGGTGTGAATGGCGATTTTTTTCCCATTAAATGCCAAAAATCGCCTGAGCAAAACTCTGACAAAAGCGCTAGCGTTTTGCGTTTTGCAAGTGTGTATGGGGCCTTAAACTCTCACAACTGCTCACTGCTGCCTGGAAACTGCTTGTTGCTGCCTGGTAACTGCTCACTGCTGCCTGGCAACTGCTTGCTGAGCACACAGCTAAATAGTCAGTGGAAAGGAGGCCTTAGGCCAGAAACCCACTAGGAGCGATTTCTAATTGCTAGTGATTTGAAAAAGCTCCATACCAGGCAGCAGTGAGCAGTTACCAGGCAGCAGTGAGCAGTTACCAGGCAGCAGTGAGCAGTTACCAGGCAGCAACAAGAAGATACCAGGCAGCAGTGAGTAGTTGTGAGAGTCTGAGGCTTGGAACCCACTACAAATTGCAAATCGCTAGTACAATCGCTAGCATTTTTAATAATTTGTAAGCAATTTCATGAGCGTTTTCCGGCGCTTTTGGGATCGATTTTAAAAAGTGTAAGCTTTTTGCCAGCGATTGTGTAGCGATTTGCGATTAGTGATTTTAATTCTGATTGGTCCTTTCAATGTATCATAATTTTATTTACAGTTTGCAATCACACTTAAATCGCTATGTGTAGCGATTCATGAGCGATTTGCCAGCGCTTCAGTACATTACATTGAAGCACAATCTCTTTCAAAATGCTGCATGTCCTGCGATTGTGATTTTGCTAATCGCAATCGCTACTGTGGAATTTGTTACATTTATTTACATTGGCAGAGCGTTTAGGGAAAGCGCTCCCCAAACGCTCAAACAATCGCTCTAGTGGGTTCCAGCCCTGAGAGGCATTTCACTACCTTTCAACAGTCTGTGGAAAAGAGGCCTTACTGAACAGGAAGAGCTGAGATGTGAACCTAGGTCTTCTGCATTAGAGGCTTGAGGCCTCCTTTCCATGAACTGTTGATAGGCAGTGAAATGCCTCTCAAACTCTCTCAACTGCTCACTGCTGCCTGGTAACTGCTTGTTTCTGCATGATAACTGCTTACTTCTGCCTGGTAACTGCTTGTTGAGCACACAGCTCAACAGTCCGTGGAAAGGAGGCCTAAAGGACAACTGAAGCAAGAGGCAGGGCCGGCCCGCTCATGAGGCAGGGTGAAACTTTTGCCTCAGGCGGAAAATTTCTAGGGGCGGCATCCGCCCGTCCGTGGGTGCGGGGGGGGGCCGGCCGCCGAGCTGGAGGGGTAGCGGGCAGGACGGGGGTATTGGGGCTAGCGGTGGGGAGCGGGGTCGGACCCCCCCTTCCCTCGCCTGGGTCCCCCGATCTGCGCTCCCCTCCAGCTTTAAACGGCGAATAAGCAGCGGACAGTAAGAGGCACGGGCAGGGGATCACTCTCCTCTTCCTCATTCCAACGTGCGCTCCACTGACGTCACTTCCTGCAACGCCGCCCACTGTATTGTACGTGGCCGGCGTTGCAGGAAGTGACGTCAGTGGAGCGCACGTTGGAACGAGGAAGGTGAGTGATCCCCCGCCCGTGCCTCTTACTGTCCGATGCTTATTCGCCATTTAAAGCTGGAGGGGAGCGCAGATCGGGGGAACCAGGCGAGGGAGGCGGGGGGGGGGGATTGGTGCAGGGCAATTTTTTCAAAATTTGCCTCAGGCGGCAAAAAGTCTAGGGCCGGCCCTGGCAAGAGGCATATGGAGGCTGCCATATTTATTTCCTTTTAACTTCCTAACGACTGCGTCATGCCCCCAGGACCGCATAACTCCAATTGGCATCAAGTCCTGTTTTGCAGGAGATCATGCACGCATCTCTGCTTGAATGTCGGAGCTCTGCTCTGTTATCAGTTTCCCAGCGGCGATCGCTGCTAGGAGACTGTTAGGAGGCGAAACTGCCATCTATTTACACTGTACAGTGCTGCGATCTACGTCAGTGATGTAATGGGGACAGCCGTGTCACTCGGAGACACAGGAGCGATCGGCTCTCAAAGGCTGATGCCTATGACAGCCGATTGAGGTGATTGGCTGGCAGGGGGAGGGAGGGCTAAAAAAATATGAAAAAAAGGTATATTTATTTTTTAAAAAAATACATAAATACATATACAAATAAATAAACAAACATTGGGGGAGCAATCAGAACCCACCAACAGATATCTCTGTTGGTGGGCAGAAAAGGGGGAATCACTTGTGTGCTGAGTTGTACTGCCCTGCAGAGAGCCCTTAAAACTGCAGTGGCCTAAATTGTAAAAAATAGCCTGGTCACTAGGAGGGGTCTAAGCCTCGGAGCAGTGCTTTTCAGCGCTGCTAGATTTGGGCGCAGCCGGCACCGCCATAGACTATAAAGGGATTCAGTCTATAGCGGCGCTCAGTGAGTAACGTCGGAGCCGTCAGCAGACGGAGCCGAGGTTGCTTAAAAACATAATAATTCGGCCTCCAGCAATCGCTGGAAGCCGAATTATTTCATTCCCCCACTATCCATGGCGGCCTGGAGGGGGAATAGTAATTAAATCGGCCCGGACTTGTGCAGAAGCAGGATCAGCTATATACCGCTGTATCCTGCGCCCAAGTCTACCGGTTTCAAATGTACTCTCTAAGCCTATGGTCCTCAAGTGGTTAAAGTGAACCTTAAGTGTACTAGAAAAAAATGAGTTTTACTTACCTGGGGCTTCCCTCAGCCCCCTGCAGCTGATCGGTGCCCTCGCCGTGCCTCTGCGATGCTCCAGTCCCCGGCTGCGACCACTTCCGGTTTCGCCGTCAGGACCCGACAGGCTGGGAACATGAGGGATTCTTCGCGTTCCCAGCTAAACTATCGCACCCTATGCTGCTATTGCGCCCTCCTAGCCATAATAGCAACATAGGGGGGCGATATTTTGGCTGGGAACACGAAGAATCACTCGCGTTCCCATGCCTGTCGGGTCCTGACAGCGAAACCGGAAGTGGTCGCCGCCGGGGACTGGAGCATCGCAGAGGCACGGCGAGGGCACCGATCAGCTGCAGAGGGCTGAGGGAAGCCCCAGGTGAAAACTCATTTTTTTAGTACACTTAAGTGCCTCTTTAAGCAATACCAGTTGACTGGCTGTCCTGCTGATCCTCTGCCTCCAATACTTTTAGCCACAGACCCTGAACAAGCATGCAGCAAATCAGATGTTTCTAACATTATTGTCAGATCTGACAAGATTAGCTGCATGCATGTTTCTGGTGTGTTTCAGACACTGCTGCAGCCAAATAGATCAGAAGGACTGCCAGGCAACTGGTATTGTTTAACCACTTGAGGACCACAGTCTTTCTACCCCTTAAGGACCGGCCACTTTTTTTCCATTCAGACCACTGCAGCTTTCACGGTTTATTGCTCGCTCATACAACCTACCACCTAAATGAATTTTGGCTCCTTTTCTTGTCACTAATAAAGCTTTCTTTTGGTGCTATTTGATTGCTCCTGCGATTTTTACTTTTTATTATATTCATCAAAAAAGACATGAATTTTGGCAAAAAAATGATTTTTTTAACTTTCTGTGCTGACATTTTTCAAATAAAGTAAAATTTCTGTATACATGCAGCGCGAAAAATGTGGACAAACATGTTTTTGATAAAAAAAAACCCCATTCAGTGTATATTTATTGGTTTGGGTAAAAGTTATAGCGTTTACAAACTATGGTGCAAAAAGTGAATTTTCCCATTTTCAAGCATCTCTGACTTTTCTGACCCCCTGTCATGTTTCATGAGGGGCTAGAATTCCAGGATAGTATAAATACCCCCCAAATGACCCCATTTTGGAAAGAAGACATCCCAAAGTATTCACTGAGAGGCATAGTGAGTTCATAGAAGATATTATTTTTTGTCACAAGTAAGCGGAAAATGACACTTTGTGAGAAAAAAAAAAAAAAAAAAAAAGTTTCCATTTCTTCTAACTTGCGACAAAAAAAAAAATGAAATCTGCCACGGACTCACCATGCCCCTCTCTGAATACCTTGAAGGGTCTACTTTCCAAAATGGGGTCATTTGTGGGGTGTGTTTACTGTCCTGACATTTTGGGGGGTGCTAAATTGTAAGCACCCCTGTAAAGCCTAAAGGTGCTCATTGGACTTTGGACCCCTTAGCGCAGTTAGGCTGCAAAAAAGTGCCACACATGTGGTATTGCCGTACTCAGGAGAAGTAGTATAATGTGTTTTGGGGTGTATTTTTACACATACCCATGCTGGGTGGGAGAAATATCTCTGTAAATGACAATTTGTTAATTTTTTTTACACACAATTGTCCATTTACAGAGATCTTTCTCCCACTCAGCATGGGTATGTGTAAAAATACACCACAAAACACATTATACTACTTCTCCTGAGTACGGCGATACCATATGTGTGGCACTTTTTTGCACCCTAACTGCGCTAAAGGGCCCAAAGTCCAATGAGTACCTTTAGGATTTCACAGGTCATTTTGAGAAATTTCGTTTCAAGACTCCTCCTCACGGTTTAGGGCCCCTAAAATGCCAGGGCAGTATAGGAACCCCACAAATGACCCCATTTTAGAAAGAAGACACCCCAAGGTATTCCGTTAGGAGTATGGTGAGTTCATAGAAGATTTTATTTTTTGTCAAAAGTTAGCGGAAAATGACACTTTGTGAAAAAACACAATTAAAATCAATTTCCGCTAACTTGTGACAAAAAATAAAATCTTCTATGAACTCGCCATACTACTAACGGAATACCTTGGGGTGTCTTCTTTCTAAAATGGGGTCATTTGTGGGGTTCCTATACTGCCCTGGCATTTAAGGGGCCCTAAACCGTGAGGAGTAGTCTTGAAACGAAATTTCTCAAAATGACCTGTGAAATCCTAAAGGTACTCATTGGACTTTGGGCCCTTTAGCGCAGTTAGGGTGCAAAAAAGTGCCACACATGTGGTATCGCCGTACTCGGGAGAAGTAGTACAATGTGTTTTGGGGTGTATTTTTACACATACCCATGCTGGGTGGGAGAAATAACTCTGTACATGGACAATTGTGTGTAAAAAAATCAAAAGATTGTCATTTACAGAGGTATTTCTCCCACCCAGCATGGGTATGTGTAAAAATACACCCCAAAACACATTATACTACTTTTCCCGAGTACGGCAATACCACATGTGTGGCACTTTTTTGCACCCTAACTGCGCTAAAGGGCCCAAAGTCCAATGAGTACCTTTAGGATTTCACAGGTCATTTTTGTTTCAAGACTACTCCTCACGGTTTAGGGCCCCTAAAATGCCAGGGCAGTATAGGAACCCCACTAATGACCCCATTTTACAAAGAAGACACCCCAAGGTATTCCGTTAGGAGTATGGTGAGTTCATAGAAGATTTTATTTTTTGCCACAAGTTAGCGGAAATTGATTTGAATTGTTTTTCTTCACAAAGTGTCATATTCCGCTAACTTGTGACAAAAAATAAAATCTTCTATGAACTCACCATACTCCTAACGGAATACCTTTGGGTGTCTCCTTTCTAGAATGGGGTCATTTGTGGGGTTCCTATACTGCCCTGGCATTTTAGGGGCCCTAAACCGCGAGGAGTAGTCATGAAACTAAATGTCGCAAAATGACCTGTGAAATCCTAAAGGTACTCATTGGACTTTGGGCCCCTTAGCGCACTTAGGGTGTAAAAAAGTGCCACACATGTGGTACCGCCGTACTCAGGAGAAGTAGTATAATGTGTTTTGTGGTGTATTTTTACACATACCCATGCTGGGTGGTAGAAATATCTCTGTACATGACAATTGTTTGATTTTTTTTACACACAATTGTCCATTTACAGAGAGATTTCTCCCACCCAGCATGGGTATGTGTAAAAATACACCCCAAAACACATTATACTACTTCTCCTGAGTACGGCGATACCACATGTGTGACACTTTTTTTGCAGCCTAGGTGCGCTAAGGGGCCCAACGTCCTATTCACAGGTCATTTTGAGGCATTTGTTTTCTAGACTACTCCTCACGGTTTAGGGCCCCTAAAATGCCAGGGCAGTATAGGAACCCCACAAGTGACCCCATTTTAGAAAGAAGACACCCCAAGGTATTCCATTAGGTGTATGGCGAGGTCATCGAAGATTTTATTTTTAGTCACAAGTTAGTGAAAAATGACACTTTGTGAAAAAAACCCCAATAAAAATCAATTTCCGCTAACTTTTGACAAAAAATAAAATCTTCTATGAACTCGTCATACACCTAACAGAATACCTTGGGGTGTCTTTTTTCTAAAATGGGGTCACTTGTGGGGTTCCTATACCGCCCTGGCATTTTACGGGCCCAAAACCGTGAGTAGTCTGGAAACCAAATGTCTCAAAATGACTGTTCAGGGGTATAAGCATCTGCAAATTTTGATGACAGGTGGTCTATGAGGGGCCGAATTTTGTGGAACCGGTCATAAGCAGGGTGGCCTTTTAGATGACAGGTTGTATTGGGCCTGATCTGATGGATAGGAGTGCTAGGGGGGTGACAGGAGGTGATTGATGGGTGTCTCAGGGGGTGATTAGAGGGGAAAATAGATGCACTCAATGCACTGGGGAGGTGATCAGAAGGGGGTCTGAGGGGGATCTGAGGGTTTGGCCGAGTGATCAGGAGCCCACACGGGGGAAAATTAGGGCCTGATCTGATGGGTAGGTGTGCTAGGGGGTGACAGGTAGTGACAGGAGGTGATTGATGGGTGTCTCAAGGTGTGATTAGTGGGGGGAATAGATGCAAGTAATGCAATGGCGAGGTGATCAGGGCTGGGGTCTGAGGGTGTGGGCGGGTGATTGGGTGCCCTAGGGGCAGATGGGGGTTTAATCTGATGGGTAGCAGTGACAGGGGGTGATTGATGGGTAATTAGTGGGTGTTTAGAGGAGAGAACAGATGCAATGCACTTGGGAGGTGATCTGACTGCGGGTCTGCAGGCGATCGGATGGTGTGGGTGGGTGATCAGATTGCCCGCAAGGGGCAGGTTAGGGGCTGATTGATGGGTGGCAGTGACAGGGGGTGATTGATGGGTGATAGGTGATTGGCAGGTGATTGACAGGTGATCAGTGGGTTATTACAGGGAAGAACAGATGTAATTAATGCACTGGCAAATTGATAAGGAGGGGTCAGAGGGCAATCTGAGCGTGTTGGCGGGTGATTGGGTGCCCGCAAGGGGCAGATTAGGGTCTGATCTGATAGGTAACAGTGACAGGTGGTGATAGGGGGTGATTGATGGGTAATTAGTGGGTGTTTAGAGGAGAGAATAGATGTAAACAATGGATTTGGGAGGTGATCTGATGTCGGATCTGCGGGCGATCTATTGGTGTGGGTGGGTGATCAGATTGCCCGCAAGGGGCAGGTTAGGGGCTGATTGATGGGTGGCAGTGACAGGGGGTGACGGGGTGATTGATGGGTGATAAGTGATTGGCAGGTGATTGACAGGTGATCAGTGGGTTATTACAGGGAAGAACAGATGTAATTAATGCACTGGCGAATTGATAAGGGGGGGTCAGAGGGCAATCTGAGCGTGTTGGCGGGTGATTGGGTGCCCGCAAGGGGCAGATTAGGGTCTGATCTGATAGGTAAAAGTGACAGGTGGTGATAGGGGGTGATTGATGGGTGATTGATGGGTAATTAGTGGGTGTTTAGAGGAGAGAATATATGTAAACAATGGATTTGGGAGGTGATCTGATGTCGGATCTGCGGGCGATCTATTGGTGTGGGTGGGTGATCAGATTGCCCGCAAGGGGCAGGTTAGGGGCTGATTGTTGGGTGGCAGTGACAGGGGGTGATTGATGGGTGATTGATGGGTGATTGATGGGTGATTGACAGGTGATTGACAGGTTATCAGGGGGGATAGATGCATACAGTACACAGGGGGGGGGTCTGGGGGGGGTCCTGGGGAGAATCTGAGGGGTGGGGGTTGATCAGGAGGGGGCAGGGGGCAGGGGGGGGAGATAAAAAAAAAATAGCGTTGATAGATAGTGACAGGGAGTGATTGATGGGTTATTAGGGGGGTGATTGGGTGCAAACAGGGGTCTGGGGGGTGGGCAGGGGGGGGTCTGAGGGGTGCTGTGGGCGATCAGTGGGCGGGGGGGGGGGGGCAGATCAGTGTGTTTGGGTGCAGACTAGGGTGGCTGCAGCCTGCCCTGGTGGTCCCTCCGACACTGGGACCACCAGGGCAGGAGGCAGCCTGTATAATACACTTTGTATACATTACAAAGTGTATTATACACTTTGTAGCGGCGATCGCGGGGTTAACATCCCGCCGGCGCTTCCGTATGGCCGGCGGGATGTTACGGCGGGTGGGCGGAGCCAGTTGCCGGGGGAAGCGCGCGTCATCAATGACGCGATCACTCCCCCGGCATAGGAAAAGGACGCAACGCCCTAAGGCGTATTGCGGTCCTTAAGGCATCCACTTTGCCGCCGCCCATGGGGTGTGGGCGGTCGGCAAGTGGTTAAAAGAAAATAAATATGGCAGCCTCCATATTCCTCTCACTTCAGTTGTCCTTGAAAAACAAAAGTTAGCTTTCTTAAAACAGAAAGCATTTGTGTAAATTCCTGCCCCCCCCAAAAAAAAATCTTTGCCCCCCCAAAAAATGTCCAGCAAGCACAGCACTTAAAGAGGAACTCCAGTCAAAATAATGTAATAAAAAAGTGCTTCATTTTTACATGCTTCATTTTTACAATAATTATGTATACATCATGTAGTCAGTGTTTGCCCATTGTAAAATCTTTCCTCTCCCTGATTTACATTCTAACATTTACCACATGGTGACATTTATACTGCTGGCAGGTGATGTCAGTGGAAGGAGATGCTGCTTGCTTTTTTGGCAGTTGGACCCAGCTGTAAACAGCTGTTATTTTCCACAATGCAATGAGGTTCACAGGCAGGAAACTGTCAGGACTATGGTCCTGACATCACACTGTGGGAGGGGTTTCACCACAATATCAGCCATACAGCGCCCCCTGATGATCCGTTTGAGAAAAGGAAAATATTTCTCATGAAAAAGGGGGTATCAGCTACTGATTGGGATGAAGTTCAATTCTTGGTCACGGTTTCTCTTTAAGCCTCCAGACTCCAATTAAGTCAATGGGAAGTAAAATATATTACCAGCTACTTGTAGGTGATAAAAAATCGGTACTTTAGGCAGAAATAACGCACCCATTTTCATTGTGAATTTGGATCTTTTGCGGAAATTAACGACTTTTGCAGTAATTTTCCACATCATTTGCGTACTTTTACCGCACATTTTCCGCATGCGGGAAAAAACATGCGGAAAATTTTGTGAATGTCAACATGGTCTTATTTTGCTCACAAATTTCCCGCAAGTAGTTTTCCGCATGCGAAAAATTATTGTAAATAGAGCCCATGGCTGTTAACCTCCCTGGCGGTAACCCCGCCCTGAGCTCGTGGTAGGAAAATTGAGCTGCGAGCAGTAAGCCCGAGCTCAGGTCGAGGTAGGGAATTACATTGTTTCCATGATGTTTTGGAGTCCTGCGCGCAATCGGCGCTGCGCAATCGGCGCTGCGCAGAGGGACTATAGCTTCTGTCTCTGGCTTTGTGCAGCCTTTTCTGGCCTCAGGGATCCTCACATCCTGCTCTTGTTCCAGGGACAGGATCAGTGTGGTGGAGCGGCAGTGGCGGCGTGACATCATCGGGGGGCTGGACTAATTTTTTAAGTGTACCTGGACTTTTAGGCGGAGATAAAAGAAGTGAGCTGTGTAAATATACTGTACATGTATATACACTACATATATATATATATATATACACATATAAATGTATATACAGTGGGTTGCACAAGTATTTGGCCCCCTTGAAGTTTTCCACATTTTGTCACATTACTGCCACAAACATGCATCAATTTTATTGGAATACAAAGTGGTGTACATGTGAGAAGTGGATCGAAAATCATACATCATTCCAAACATTTTTTACAAATAAATAACTGCAAAGTGGGGTGTGCGTAATTATTCGGCCCCCTGAGTCAATACTTTGTAGAACCACCTTTTGCTGCAATTACAGCTGCCAGTCTTTTAGGGTGTGTCTCTACCAGCTTTGCACATCTAGAGACTGAAATCCTGGCCCATTCTTCTTTGCAAAACAGCTCCAGCTCAGTCAGATTAGATGGACAGCGTTTGTGAACAGCAGTTTTCAGATCTTGCCACAGATTCTCAATTGGATTTAGATCTGGACTTTGACTGGGCCATTCTAACACATAGATATGTTTTGTTTTAAACCATTCCATTGTTGCCCTGGCTTTATGTTTAGGGTCATTGTCCTGCTGGAAGGTGAACCTCCGCCCCAGTCTCGAGCCTTTTGCAGTCTTCAAGAGGTTTTCTTCCAAGTTTGCCCTGTATTTGGCTCCATCCATCTTCCCATCAACTCTGACCAACTTCCCTGTCCCTGCTGAAGAGAAGCACCCCCCGAGCATGATGCTGCCACCACCATATTTGACAGTGGGGATGGTGTGTTTAGAGTGATGTGCAGTGTTAGTTTTCCGCCACACATAGCGTTTTGCATTTTGGCCCAAAAGTTCAATTTTGGTCTCATCTGACCAGAGCACCTTCTTCCACATGGTTGCTGTGTCCCCCACATGGCTTGTGGCAAACTGCAAACGGGACTTCTTATGCTTTCTGTTAACAATGGCTTTCTTCTTGCCACTCTTCCATAAAGGCCAACTTTGCACAGTGCATGACTAATAGTCACCTGAGCTGTAGATCTCTGCAGCTCGTCCAGAGGCACCATGGGCCTCTTGACTGCATTTCTGATCAGCGCTCTCCTTGTTCGGCCTGTGAGTTTAGGTGGATGGCCTTGTCTTGGTAGGTTAACAGTTGTGCCATACTCCTTCCATTTCTGAATGATCGCTTGAACAGTGCTCCGTGGGATGTTCAAGGCTTTGGAAATCTTTTTGTAGCCTAAGCCTGCTTTAAATTTCTCAATAACTTGATACCTGACCTGTCTTGTGGTTTTTTTTTGGACTTCACGGTGTTGTTGCTCCCAACAGTGGCGTAACAATAGGCCCTGCAGCCCCTGCGCCCGCGGGGGGCGGGGGGGCCCGCCCCCCCCCCCCTGGGGCCCGCTCGTGGCCGTTTTGTGGGGGCTGGAGGGGTGGCAGCATGAGGGGAAAGCCTTGCCCACAGTTGGCGGGGAGATGGGAAGTTCCCCCCCTCTCCCTCACCTCGGGGCTCTCCCCACTGCGCTCCCCTCCAGCTAGATTCAATGTGGGCAGTGGGCTGTGGGCAGCGGTGGGCAGATACATACCTTCTTCCGTGCGTTCCATCGCAGACTTCTCGCTCTAGCGGCTGATGTCACTTCGAAGTGACGTCAGCTGCTAGAGTGAGAAGTCTGCGATGGAACGCACGGAAGAAGGTATGTATCTGCCCGCCACTGCCCGCTGCCCACTGCCCACATTGTATCTAGCTGGAGGGGAGAGCCCCGAGGTGAGGGAGAGGGGGGAACTTCCCCTCTCCCCGTCGACTGTGGGCAAGGCTTTCCCCTCATGCTGCCACCCCTCCAGCCCCCACAAAACGGCCACGAGCGGGCCCCAGGGGAGAGCCCGCTCTGAAATTCTGCAGGGGGGCCTGGTGAGGCCTAGTTATGCCCCTGGCTCCCAATATTTTCTTAGACAACTTCTGAGGCCCTCACAGAGCAGCTGTATTTGTACTGACATTAGATTACACACAGGTGCACTTTATTTAGTCATTAGCACTCATCAGGCAATGTCTATAGGCAACTGACTGCACTCAGATCAAAGGGGGCCGAATAATTATGCACACACCACTTTGCAGTTATGTGCACTTTGCAGTCATGTGTACACCACTTTGCATTGGTCTTTCATGTGGAATTCCAATAAAATGTATTCATGTTTGTGGCAGTAATGACAAAATGGTGAAAACTTCTAGGGGGCCGAATACTTTTGCAACCCACTGTGTATATATATATATATATATATATATATATATGTATCTGTATATATATATATATATATATATATATATATATATATATCCTTCTGCCTGCACCGACATCTGTCTGCATTTTGACTACTCTCTGCCTGCTGCCTGCATCGACTTCTGCCTGGATTTTGACTACTCTCTGCCTGTCGCCTGCTCCGACTTCTGCCTGGATTTTAACATTTTAACTACTCTCTGCCTGCCGCCTGCACTGACGTCTGCCTGGATTTTGACTACTCTCTGCCTGCCGCTTACACCGACTTTTGCCTGGATTTTGACTACTCTCTGTCTGCCGCCTGCACCGACCTCTGCCTGGATTTTGACTACTCTCTGCCTGCTGCCTGCACAGACTTCTAGCTGGATTTTGACTACTTTCTGCCTCTGGCCTGCACCGACTTCTGCCTGGATTTTGACTACTTTCTGCCTGCCGTCTGCACCAACTTCTGCCTGAATTTTGACTTTTCTCTGCCTTTCGCCTGCACTGACTTCTACCTGGATTTTGACTACTCTCTGCCTGCCGCCTGCACCGACTTCTGCCTGGATTTTGACTACTCTCTTACTCTCTGCCTGCCGCCTGCATCGACTTCTGCCTGGATTTTGACTACTCTCTGCCTGCCGCCTGCACCGACCCCTGCCTGGATTTTGACTACTCTCTGCCTGCCGTCTGCAATAACTTCTGCCTGGATTTTGACTACTCTCTGCCTGCCGCCTGCACCGACCTCTGCCTGGATTTTGACTACTCTCGGCCTGCCGCCTGCACTGACGTCTGCCTGGATTTTGACTACTCTCTGCCTGCCGCCTGCACTGACTTCTGCCTGGATTTTGACTACTCTCTGCCTGCCGCCTGCACTGACGTCTGCTTGGATTTTGACTACTCTCTGCCTGCCGCCTGCACTGACGTCTGCCTGGATTTTGACTACTCTCTGCCTGCCGCCTGCACTGACGTCTGCCTGGATTTTGACTACTCTCTGCCTGCCGCCTGCACTGACGTCTGCCTGGATTTTGACTACTCTCTGCCTGCCGCCTGCACTGACGTCTGCCTGGATTTTGACTACTCTCTGCCTGCCGCCTGCACTGATGTCTGCCTGGATATTGATTACTCTCTGCCTGCCGCCTGCACTGACATCTGCCTGGATTTTGACTACTCTCGGCCTGCCGCCTGCACTGACATCTGCCTGGATTTTGACTACTCTCTGCCTGCCGCCTGCCTGGATATTGACTACTCTCTGCTTGCCTTTTTGTACAGTTTCAAACATTTTTTAAGTTTATTCAAAAATGTAATTAATTCAACAAATTTGTGTTCTAGTCTTATATTTATATGCAGAATGTCTACCAGACTTTTATTCTGGCATATTTTGGTGAGTTATGACTTAAGAATTGGAGGCCTACAATTTTTGAAAAACAATATACCGCTTTTGACTCATAATTCCATGCACCGCCAGGGAGGTTAATTTAAAGCCTGCATGCAGCAAGTTAGAATAACACAATCTCCCCTCTATTATAAGGCACTGATGCGAACAGTCCCATAGAATTGTATGAGTTGACGTGCAGAATGATTTTGCAATGCAACTGATGCACTGTGAACTAGCCTTGTATCTAAAACATAGAACATGAATGTGGAGCATGGGGCCTGTTTTTTTTTAAAAAAAGGGCTACTTTCTCAGTGTCCATTGCATTGCGTTCCCAGTGACAACAGGAATGCAATGCAACAGATTGGGAATGTATTGCTGCTCGTTACCCACATGTTGCGTCGCATACAGACAATGAAAAGTATGCTTCTCTGTAACTGCTAACACACTTGCAGTGCATTACCATGCCACACTCCATGGTGCATTGCAGTATGGTGACCCGCATAGCTAGTTTTCTGGCAAGACCACAAAGGCCATGGCCTAGAGCACCAGGAAAGCAAGGGGCAGGCTGTGGGCAGCAGGGTGGCAGTAGCAGTTACCAAATTTCAAAGAGAGGCAGCACACCACTGGCTGCAAAGATGCTTGTTTTTGAGAACAGAAGCCCTAAATGTTACGGACATGCAGGTCCTACATCAGGCTGATGAAGGACCTACGTGTCTGTAACATGTAGTGCTTCTGTTCTCAAATACAAGCATCGTTGCAGCAGCCAGTGGTGTGCTGCCTCTCTTTGAATTTTGGTGCAATCCAGAACCGAGTGAGCAAACCGACCGAGGCTTGGCACCGGCAAAACCCAGGTTAGAGTACACCTGGGGCACTGCTTCCGTGGAGCCTGTGAACTTGTGTGGCAGTAGCAGTTAGCCTGCCGAACGTTTGGCATTTGGGGGATGAAGGGGCAGCGTATGGACACTTATAGTAATCTCTGAGCTGCCTGTCACTCGCCAAATGATCTTACAATCTAATCCCTCCCAACACTTCACTAACTGTCCTCAGAGGATCCTACAATCAGGGCCGGCGCTACCATTAAGGCAAAGGAGGCAGCTGCCCCAGGGCCCCAGAGCTTGTAGGGGCCCCCAGTGGCTACAAGAGGAAAAAAAAATTTTCAAATCGGCCTTATAGTTTTTGAGAAAATCGATTTTAAAGTTTCAAAGGAAAAAAAATACACATTTAAAAACCTGCCGACTTTAATGGTTAATAGCAAATCCACCTTAAATGCTAGAAACCCTACATTTGCAGGATATGTTAAGGAGATCATTAGGAATAAGAGGAAAAAACAATTTTTCAAAAAGACCTTATAGTTTTTGAGAAAATCGATTTTAAAGTTTCGAAGGAAAAAAGTATACTTTTAAATGCGGTAAATGTCACTTTTAGTAGCAAACCTAACGGTAGTGTAATTTTACATGCATCAAATGAAAGCGCAATACATTTCCTGACGGAGTTTCCAGGTGGTCCATACGCAGCCGCAGCGCTTTGGCCAGGGATCGCTATACAGCCGCAATATGGCTGCATGAAGATCCCTGGCATTTTTTCCTATTTTCCCAATTTTTTTTTTCATGCTTAGAGTGTGGGAATTAAAAAAAAAAAATTATGTGGGGTCCCCCCTCCTGAAACTTTTTAACCCCTTGTCCTCCATGCAGGCTGGGATAGCCAGAATGTGGAGCTCCGACTGATTGGGACTTCACACCCTGACTATACCAGCTGAAAAAACGGTCCCCTAATGCCGATTTTTGTTCCGGGGTATATGTTGGGGGGGGCCCCCAGGTTTATTTTGCCCTGGGGCCCCATTGTTGCTTAAACCGGCCCTGCCTACAATATAATCCCTGGCGTATGTATGTGTGTGTGTGTGGGGGGGGGGGGGGGAGGGGCTTAGGATGCTGTCGGTCTAGGAGAAGCTGGTGATATTGGGCCTTGGGTGGTAAAGAGTGCAAATCCGGCCCTGGTGACCTGCATTGCAGAGCAGTCATTAGGCCGCACCGTAACGCACAACTGTAAGGCAGTACATTGTGAAAAAGCTTTCACTTAAATGCATTACTTTGTACAGCACCACAGAATAAGTTGGCGCTTTATAAATCAATAATAATGTGATGTGAGCCATAGAGAAATGTGGACATTACCTTGTATAACACTTGTCTATTCAGTTGTAACTGATAGCAACTGATCTAGTGTAAATAGACCATGAGACAGGACCAAAAAACTGCCTTTTTTTTTTTTTTTTGCTGTCAGCTTTTTAAAATATGATTGCCATTTTTAATGCCATATTTATGAAAGGGTGATTGTATTTTGCTCAGTGGGGATGGTTATTGGTGATGCATATAATCAGGGCCAGATTTACAACTCAGATGTAGGCACAGGTGTTCTGGCATCCTAAGCTCCGCCCTCTGAACACAAGCCACACCCCCAAGTTAAATATTCTGAACTCTAATCCCTGCCTTATATTAGTAACTGTCCTTAGAATCTTACACTCTAATCACTGTCTCATATCACCCTTAGGGACATGAGAGGGTTAGGGTGTAAGTGCCTGAGTTCAGTCATATGAGGCAGGGATTAGACTGTAAGCTCCTGAGATCAGTGATCTGAGGAGGACGGGCCTCCTTTCCCACATAAGGTGCTTGTAGGCACATGCCTACAGTGCCTTATGGAAAATCCGGCCCTGCATATAATTGCAAGCCAGCGCTGAGTAATATGTTGGCGCTTTATAAATACAATAAATTAATACATATATAAGTTGATACAACTTTTTATGCTAATCACAGCACAATCTCAGTGTGCAGCTGAAAAAAGGACCAATCAAATGCTACTGCTGTGATACCAATCAAATGCTACTGCTGTGATATGTGCATTGTCATCACTGGGTCCAGAGATATGGGACCGGAGCCCCAATCTCTTCATACTGTGCCCCAAATGCCAGGGTATGGAGTGACCATCATGCTGCCTCAAATCTATTTGAGTGGCACTGGCATCCTTTGCTATGGTGCTAGTCTGTCCTGTCTTTAGTACCCCTCCTGTGCCTCCTTAGGCAGAATATGGTGCAGCAGTAATGCATCAGATGGCAGCATCTTATCTACAACAGATTCCCGCGATGTGTCCCTCCAAGCTCAGCACCAGCGGGCCACTACTTCCTGGTTCTTCTGCTAGTCGGGTCATTTTATGCAAGGAGAAGGAGATCGGGCAGGCAGAGAACAGCTGGCTGCTTCTGAGGATGAAAGGCGAGATTCTGAAACACTACTACTCCCTAATCTGCTATAGAGGAGGACATAGGAGGAGGGGACCACTAGACTAACAGGGGAAAGTAATATGACAAGTAGGAGGACCACCACCAGGGAAGCTAATCTATGTGGCCATTAGAACACCAGGTAACTAAGTAATGGTGGGGGATCACTAGACCACCAGAGTAGCAATATGTGGATGGGGGAGCAGTTAAACCACTAAAGAACCTATAACATGTGCATTACAGGAAGACATTCATTTTCAAATCTGTTGTGATGTGCTACATGCACATCCCAGTAGGGGCACCGCTTAGCACGCTGGAATTCTTATACACAACTGTTAATTGCATTAAGAAAGGGATGTATGGTAACACCTTTAAAGGGAACCAGAGACCAATGAAAAAAAAGTTTTATACATACCTGGGGCTTCCTCCAGCCCTATGCACACGGATCCCTCCCACACTGCCATCCTCGGCTGTCTGAAGCGTGCCTTCTACATATCTCTCTGGCGGCCGCCGGAGAGATACGCAGAGAGCACACTTCCTCTTGTGCAGACTGTCCGCGACTGGCAGAACTAATGGGACCCAATACCGGGGCTGCAGACAGTGGAGGACAGCGGCATATGGGAGTGATCTGTCCGCATGGGGCTGGAGGAAGCACCAGATATGTATTAAACTTTTTTTAATTGGTCTCTGGTACACTTTAAAAAACCCAGGCTGTTTATTAACAGTATATTTTAACCTCCTGAGCATTACACCGCTCAGGAGATTTTGCAGCCTCAGAGTCCCCATGATAAATCTAATAGATTTAATGCCTGCAAAATGTTTAGCTATTACTAGGCTAGCTAGTATAGGTTGCCAGCACCCCCCGATTGCCTCCGATCCCCCCGATCCAGCCGCTTATACATTACCCAGCCTGGTTCCAGCGATCTGCGCAGCCTCCCTGCACAGCTTCGGTCTTCTCTATGGGGAGGATCGTACATGACATCATGCGCAGTCACGATCCTCCCCACAGAGAAGTTTTCAGATTTCATAAAAAAACGTCTGTTTGTGTGTTACTGGATGGAGCCTAAACAAGCTTTCGCCCAGCCCTCCCATTCCACATGATACCAAGTCTTGCAATTTGTGGTTGAAGGCAGCAGCCTTGTTTTAACCTTAAAATTGGGTTGCTGCTTCTCTCAGTTCGGTCAAACACTGTCAGGTCCTGTGTCTGCTGGCTTGTCGCTGGTCCGGGTCCTGATATATAAATGTTTGCCGAACTTCTAGATTGTAAGAACACTTGGACAGTGTTCACTTCTCATCCTGCAGTTTGTACATATATCTGGCGCTCTAGTTTCCTCCCTCAGCCCCAATAACATACCATGGGTTACGTGATGAGAGACACTGAAGCCATAGAAAAGGAGACTCTGGATGAAGGTGGATCTCGTAAATGGAGCATGGACAGATGTGTTAACTTTCAGTTTCGCTCACCACGCCACACTGGGGCACATTTGGCTACCTAATTCTGGGGGATCTGGCTATGTAATACTAAGGGCAATTCTGGTTACCTATTACCGAGGGACATCTCTGGCTAACTAACAGTATTAGGCGGACCTCTACTGAGCAAGGCTTGGTCCTGCTAATCACTGCTTTCACTGATATGTCTTTCAGTAGTGCCTTAATAATACTGTAATTCTTCTCTTGGGATTGTTTTTTTTTGTTAAAACACCAGTTTTGGATTCCATTTTCCCCCTAATTTCTCAATTCTTTGTAAAAATGTATGTTTTGTAGATACTGCTATATTTAAAAGCTACCACTAGATGTCCACTTTTCACCACACTGTGCTTTCTCTTAGGGCCCGTTTCCACTAGAGCGAATCCGCATGCGTTGTCTGCATGCGGATTCGCATAACCAATACAAGTGGATGAGACTGTTTCCACTTGTCAGTTTTTTGGTGCGTTTTTCTGTGCAGGATTTTTCTGCACGGTAGGGCCTGTAGAATTCGCCTGCGTGAGGAATGCAGGCGATTCGCAGGCTATGTATTTAATAGGGAAAACGCACATGCGTTTTTTGCCGCGATTTCGCACGAAAACTAATGCAAATTGAACCAGGCAGTGACATGGTTAAATTCGCATATACCCTGCCTATGCGAAATCGCATGCGAAATCGCGGCAAAAAACGCACGCGGAATCGCATCCGCATGCGATTTCATCAGCGGTGGAATCCCGGTGATTCGCACCGCACTAATGGAAACAGGCCCTTAAAGTGGACTGAACTCAGAACTGACCAGTATTAGTTGGTGTGGTGGGAGATCTTGGGCAGCAGGCAATACTTAGAGACAAGATTACTAATTCATATTTCACACCACAACACTCATTGATCAGAAGTTACTTTTACACCTTCCTGTGAATATCAATGTGACTAGCTCAGTCTCTGGCCTTTCTAGAGACCAATACAGACTCCTTTTCATCCTCACCCACTCTAATGGTGGCCACTAATGATCCAATCTTTTTCATCCAATCTTACCATTTCTATGTAATGTAAGGTAACTGCCTGAAGTATCCATTCAGTATATTCACTCAATTTACCCTTATACTACATAGATTTGGTGAGATCGGATGAAAAGTATTGGATCATTAGTGGCCACCTTTAGTGCATTCCTCACCTTCTTTATTTTCTTCTAGCTCTGATGCCATGTCTTATTATTGAAGCCTGACTACTGCTCCAACACAGACAGAGATGGTGTGGATGTGGGGAAGTGATAAGGGGTTTGGCAAAAGTGTGATGATGGGAGATAAGGGGGGGGGGGGGGGGGCAGAGGAAAAGGAAAAGAGTTTGGGGGAGGGAAAAGAGTAAAAAAATGAGGGGAAGATGATGGAAGGTGGGAGGAGAGAAGGACTTTCGACTGTTAATGTCTACAGGTACGAAATTGAATACTCGGGGTAATAAATACCAATCACGTCTTTCCTAACGGGACAAGGTCCCTAACGCACTAAAACATAACCTTTATCAGTCATACTAAAATATATATGAAAAACAAAAGTTTGCTTTCCTAAAACAGAAAGAATTTGCGATAATTCAGGTTGGAGTGAGCTTGAGATGTCTCCCAGGCACCACTGCTGAATGTATGCAAATTAACCATTGTACCCTTAGAAGCTAAACACACCTCCAGAACCGCTGGAATGCAATGATGTGTCAGCTTGTTAATATGTACAGAGCCATAATAATCCAACATGCATACAGACTGTTTCGGATTGTTTGATCCTCATCAGTGCATGGCATGGATTAATTTGGCTCTATGGAGTAGGGCTTGTAAATCCGAGAGGCACAGACTAACCAGCAAGCTCATGGTGACCCAGAACTCATTGGGGTGTGTAAGGGACTACAATGGTCCTAAAAGCCCCCTTACTAAGATGTCAAGAAAAACAAAAGTTTGCTTTCCTAAAACAGAAAGAATTTGCGATAATTCAGGTTGGAGTGAGCTCGAGATGTCTCCCAGGCACCACTGCTGAATATATGCAAATTAACCATTGTAAAATATATATAGGAGCAGCAACATACAGTATATGTATAAATGAGACAGTGCTGTACAATCTGTGCTCGTTAAGCCTCATCTATACGGAACAATTTTCCGTCAGATCGGATCTATTAGACGGAACTATTAGATTAGATAATTTCCAACCGGTCCAATCGGATTGCGTTAGATCTTGCAATAGATTTTGGGTACTTATCAAAGCAAAATGTATCGCAAAAATTGATTTGAAACAATTTGGACATCTACACACAATGCAATTTCTTATTAGATCTATCTGATAGATTAATCTGATGGAAAATTGTATCATGTAGATGAGGCTTAGATAAAGCCACAGATCAGCTGAGTAGTGAGGATACTGCAGAGGCTCACTATCTGTATTACAATAAATCCCTGCCTATTGCATATGCAGTCGCTATAGCTAAGCTGGATCCTCAATTACTCACTCAGTAGCTAACAGTAAAGTAAGGTGATAACACATAGACACACTATCTAAACATAACTCAACATGTTTCACCCTTATCGGCTTCATCAAGAGTGGCAAATATATTCAGTGATAAAGTGTGAAACAAACCTCCCCCCCCCCCACACCAAACAAATAAAAAAAAACCTGACAGCATAGTAGCCCGGTCAGAGCTTCTTGCAACTGTTAATATCTGAAGGGCAAAAACGATAAAACGTCATAAAACACAAATTAATTTTGTTGAATTCTCAGTTTTCAGAATATTTTTGTTTTCAAAATTCAGTGTAGAATGAAAGCAGGAGTAGCAGAAGATACTGTGAGCTTCATACAAGTGAGGAAACTTATACCACAGGCTGACAGAAAGAGGAAGTGGTATGGATGAGAGGTTCTGCATCAGCTTCTGTATACTATGTGACGTTTTGTAAGTTTGACTGTCAGTGGGCGTCAAAGCTCTTGTCTGTTTCAGAAAGGAAGCAGAAGTTGCCTCAAAATTGTACCTTCCAGGGGCTATATGAACACTCATTGGACTGCAGTGACATTGTCTTCATTCCTGAAGCAGGTGGATCTGCGATGGATGCCTGACTTGGAATTATAACAATATTTAAGGATAAAATAATCTATTAACGGTACAAGATGGCTTTGAATTCACCATACCAGCACAAGCTGGCTGAAAGGCTCATGATACTCAATGACAGGGGTAAAGGTGTGTTAGTCCGCATCTACAATATTAAAAAGGTAAGATTCTTTCTCTGTTTTTAGATCTTATTCCCAGTTTTACAACACCGTAGCAAACATCTGGGGTGTTGCCACAAAGACAGATTCTCAGATAGATTTAAGAGCTTGTGAGATGGAAAAAAGCTTTAACTTCCTTAAAGAGGAACTTCAGCCTCAACAAACATAATTCCTAGTCATTAAGTTACAATAGTTATGTTAATTAAAATAGATAGGTAATATAATCACTTACCCACCCTGTTTTAAAAGAACAGGCAAATGTTTGTGATTTCATGGGGGCAGCCATCTTCTTGGTTGAAAGGAGGTGACAGGGAGCATAAGACACAGTTCCAACTGTTCTGTGTAGTGATCACCCCTCCCAGCTGCGCGTGTTAGGATTCAAATCTCAAATTCAAAATAAAAAAAAAACAAATTTGTGCCAAACAGCAGAACAACAATGAGAACATCAGAAATCCCATCATGCTTTGCACAGCATCAGGGGAAAAATGGCCGGGCAAATTTTTTTTAATGGAGCAGAACTTAGCTTCTGTGCAGCTAAAATGAGGCTTGGGTGAGAAATACAAAGTTCTGATGCTGTGAAACTGTTAAAGAAACACCAAGCCTTTTCAGTGCTGCGGAGTAGATTTTTAGTCTAGAGCAGGGGTCTGGAACCTTTTTGGCTGAGAGAGCCATAATGCCACATATTTTAAAATGTATTTCTGTGAGAGCCATACAATATGTTTCAAACTGGGACAGTGCGCATGCACAGCAGAGGGCTTGTGTCATGTCCCTGTTGCCATGGTGATGTGTATGCAGTTGATGAGCCAGGCAGCGGAAGTGTCAGACACATTTTCAGCTTCTCTTGGGTTTCAGCAACATCAGCAATTTCCCAGAGAGACAGAAATACTGACTAACAGCTTGTACAATTAGCTAGCTCACTTGGGGTTTGATTCACTTTATAGGACAAGATCCCCGCACTTTGGCCCAATAGGCTGCCTGTCAAGTGACAGGCAGACTTTTGGGCCAATCAAAGTGCGGGGATCT
Organism: Hyperolius riggenbachi; assembly: GCF_040937935.1. NCBI lineage: Eukaryota > Metazoa > Chordata > Amphibia > Anura > Hyperoliidae > Hyperolius > Hyperolius riggenbachi. The sequence continues at coordinate 119,175,183 of NC_090647.1, forward strand.
TGTGCTACAAAGTCACTGCACCTGACTGGGTCCAGAGTGGGACAATTGGAGCAGCTGTTCCTTTTGTGGGGAGCGTAAGTAAGTAAGTAGTGCATGCCAGGCCTACTTTGAATATTTTACTTGTGCTTCACTCTAAGCTGTGCGGCTTGAGCAGTGTAGCTTAGTGAATCAATCCCTACTGATTTGTCTGTGAGCCAGATGTAGCCATCATAAGAGCCACATCTGGATCCCGAGCCATAAGTTCCCTACCCCTGGTCTATAGGTTCACTTTAAAGAGTAAGGCCTCCAGACGGCGTAATTACAAATCATGGGGCCCCCCAGCAAAACTTTGATAGCCCCCCCCCCCCCCATATTCAACAATTTCCCTTGCCTCCTCTTGGGGACCCTCACAGCCTGGGGACCCAACTTCCAAAAGTCATAAAACAAGTGTGGCCATCATAATCTTTATCCCCATAACAAGTGTAGCCACAAAAATACCTGATCTGATGGATAAAGGAAGAGAAATTTAGTAGTTAGTTCCCCCTCACAGCTCTGCCCCACCTCCACCCAGTTTGTGATTGCAGGGCCTGCTTCCCCGTAGTTACGCCCCTGCCTCCAAACACAATAGAATCTTGTTCGTTGGGTCTCTGATGGGACTGATGGGAGTTCACTAATTGGAAGCTTGAGGCATGAAGGCCCTGATAGTGAAAGGTTGGATGACAGTTGAACAGTTGATTCAGTTGAAAAATGGAGTACAGTTGAAAAAGTCTGTGCGATCTAGTAAACCTGGATAGGATTCTTGTAAATGCCCTGTCCAGCTTTATTTTTTTTACATTTACCCCTCCCTGAAACCACAGAGAAGGATGTTGCAGTAGTAAGGTTTGGGTAATAATGAGTGCACGCACTAGTAGTTTAGTTGTTTCTTGCATAAGGAAGTGGTGAATGGAATTGTTTAGGTTGATGTGACAGGTGGTGCCTACTGTATTGATGTGGCATTTAAACAAGAACACTGAATCAAGTATTACACCAAAGTAAAAACCGGGTTACTGATGGTCATGTAAGACTAGGGAATCTAATAGGCCAGACTGGAGGTGATCAAACTAAGAAGACAGCAAGCCTGAGTGGACATGTTGCTCGAGTAGCATGAAAGAAAAGGGAAGAAGAGAGACAAGCTTTAGTTGGAGAGGACAGCAGGATCTAGAAAAAGTGTTATGAGGGCCTAATTTTTAAAAAGCGGTTTGAGATTGAGGTACAGTGAGGAGATGAGGGAGGATAACTATGATTGTTTTGCCAATAAGAAGGCCTGCTTATGATGAACCTCTTTGTAATCCTGGAAATAATCATGCTAACCGTCCTTTCGCCAACTCTGTTCAGCTCCCTGGGAGCTTTGATTGTGTGCTGCTGCTAGCTCTGGGCCTGAAACAGAAGGTTAAGTGAGCAAGAGATGAATGGAGGCTGGAAGGGCTTCATAATCACGGCTGCACATATTTCAACACATGTGAGATTCTATATGGCCTGAGAAGATGGAAGTAAAATGCTGGTAAGATGGTAAGCTGAAAAACAAAAGATGAGATCATGAGATACGTTTTGTGAACTCAGCCCATATTGCGCAATACACAAGAACATCAAATTGCACTGTCTGATATAAACACTTAGCACTTTACTGCCTACTGAGTGCGCTCTAGTGGCTGCCTCGCAAGCGCTTTGAGTCCGACAGGAGAAAGGCGCTATACAAATACTGCAATTATTATATTGAAAGGGGTCACCACTGCAGCAAAATACAACACAGGCGCAAGGTTTTGCTGTACACTTGTACAGTGGAACCTTGGTTTGCAAGCATAAACATGCTTGTGATCCAAAGCACTCTTATATCAAAACCAATTTCCCCATAAGGATTAATGGAAACTGCGATGATTAGTTCCAAAATCCCAAAACATTTATAGAAAAATATTTAATAAAAAGTAGGGTGCTGTATAAAGTGAAAAAGAGTTTCACTATAACTAACAGGACCATTGCTATCTTTTAGCTCACCCCAAACTTTTTTTGTTTGTGTGTGTGTGGCTTTAACAAGGAACTTATCCAATGACTATTGCTTTTGCCTACTTTTGAGGTTTTTACTGTAATGTGACATTGTACAGTCCCTGCACTCAGATTATTTATGTTATTTATTTATTGTATTTATAAAGCGCCAACATATTATGCAGCGCGGGACATTAGTTAAGGTTACAACAATAGGAATGACATACAGCAATAAGACAATACAGGAATACATGCAAACCAGATCACGCAGCACAGTATGAGTACAAGGTAATGCTTCGTCACTCACTGGATGGGAGCATGGAGATAAAGCAAGTCGAGTTCACTCAGATCCATAGCAAGGAGGATATTAAAGAGAATTTGTAAGATAAAAAACCCTCTGGGGGATACTTACCTTGGGAGGGAGAAGCCTCTGGATCCTAGCAAGGCTTCCCCAGTCCTCCGGTGACCCAGCAATTCAGCTCTGTGACCCCCTGAACATCGGCGAGGTAAATATTTACCTACTGCTATCCGGCGCGCTAGCAGCTCTTCATTCAGGCTAAGGCGAAAATACCTGAGCCTGATCATATCCGCTCTACTGTGCAGGTGCGAGTCCTTTGTGCAGTAGAGCGGATCGATCGGGCTCAGCTATTTCCGCCATAGCCTGAAGAAAGAGCCACTAGTGTGCAGGATCGCGGTAGGTAAATATTGCCTGCGCACACTTGTCAGGCTTTGTCGAGGGACTTTTGGGGGAGCCAGCGCTGGATTACCCCAAGCTTCAGAGGATGGGGAAGCCTCAAGGGGACTTTGAGGCTTCCCCTGTCCCGATGTAAGTATTCCCTGGGGGGGTTCTCAGTATTGCCCGCGGGGGAGGGATTCTAACAGAGTCTCTTTAAGCACAATTAAATAGGATCTGTAAAAAAAAACACCTCAGTAGTGGTAAGCCTCTGGATCCTAATGAGGCTTCCCCATCCTCCTCTGTCCCACTGCTTCATTGCTGGCCCCTCAGAAGAACATCCGAGAGATATACATACCACAATCCAGCGCTGCCGCAGCAGCAGCTTTCCATTTGGACTCAGGCGGAAATAGCTGAGCCAGATCAGGCTGCAGGACACTCACGCCTCCGCAATACAGTGGACCCGATCGCAGGGGCGTAGCAATAGGGGTTGCAGAGGTAGCCACCGCATCGGGGCCCTTGGGCCAGAGGGGCCCCGAACGGCCCTCCCTCAACTGCAGTATTAGCTCTATTGGTCCTGTGCTCATAATAATCACTTCTAATGATACTTTGAATAGTGGTAATTATTAACAAACTGTTCCCCATCCCCTTCTTGCACCTCAGACACTGTAGTTGCCATTGGCAGGTTTTGGAGTGCCGTATCAATTGCTATGTATAGAGTGCTTGGGGGCCCCATTGTAAAACTTGCATCGGGGCCCACAACTCCTTAGCTACGCCACTGCCCGATCGGGCTCAGCTATTTTTGCCTGACCCTAATTGGAAAACTGTTATTGCACCTGCGCTAGAACTGGGAAAGATAAATAATGCAGGCGCTACTGCGCCACAGCCGACAAACTTGTCTGCTGTGGTTTCAAGGTAGCCAGTGCTGGCACCGAGGGGCAGAGGAGGACGGGGAAGCCTCATTAGGATCCAGAGGCTTCCCCCTCCCGACGTAAGTATCCCCTGGGTTAAGGGGGGGAGAGGGGGGGGGGGGGGTTACAGTTCCTTTTTAAGTACAACCCTGCAGTGTCATCAGGGGAAAAACCATCGGCTCATTTGTGGAGAGGTTTAATAACTAAACCACCGACACTCTCCTCAGAAGAGTGTTTGTAAGTCGAATTTGTTTGTAAGTTGAGTCCGGTGTTAAACATGGTGAAACGCAGATAAATTACTCACTGTCTGACAACTCATAATTTGGACATACAATACAGTACTGTTTATCCTTTTTTGGATGTTTCCAATGTGCTTTGTAAGTGTCTTAAACTATGCATACCAGTTCATACAATACTGTAACATATATGTAATAATAAAACAGCACTGTATATTTTGTACATGAAGAAAACTTTGTATCTGTAATATGGAAACTGGAGTTGATTGTAAGTAGTGGACTGTCTGTATTGATATATTGCTAACATTCTGAAAGAATGACAGCAGGCTAGAAGTTACACAGCTATGTTCTGCAAACAATCAGCCATTGGATGCCTTGATTACAACAACAGGATGGTCTCACATGGATGCTTTAAGTGCCACAATTCCTTTTAATTCTTGTGCTGGTAAGATGGGTTTTAAATTCCACCATGCTTTATAGCCTAGAACAAACATTGTAAATACCCTGACCTTGTCACTTCTACCTAGTTTTATGATGTCTCCCCATCACCTGGAGTCAGTTGTATGTGATATTTAAGAAAACAAATGGTCTTATCTATTGCCATAAATTAACTAGCATTCTTGTGTCTCCCTCCTGATGTTGTAATTTAGGCATCCAATGATATTTATTCATGTTTGCAGAACAAGCTTTCTCCTTTCAATGTCCAGTGTATACAAGCTTTGTGCTCTACATGTTGTCAGTATACAGTATACAGGAATAGATGAAAGATTCTTAGCTGAGAGCTTTTCTTCTAAGTTTGCCAATAAATGGTATCATCCTGATTTAAAACTTCTTGTTATTCCTATAAAGGGAGCTCAGTTCAGCATATGTGCTGGGGATTACCTTGTATTGCAAGATTTATTGCCTGTCTTGTGGAGGGGACTTGCAGTGTTTTGGCCCATACTAACGGGCTACAATTGTCGCCGCAACACGCGGTGCGCGCGTGTTGCGGTGACAGGTTGCCCGTGAGTATGAGGCGTTGCACGGGCGCGCACCTCGAACCATTGCTCGTCGCTGCTGTCGCCAGCAACTCCGCCGCAACTGTCGCTAGTCCGCGTGAGTATGCGGACTAACGACAGCAACCAGCAGGGAATACCCTGAGTTTCCGGCGGGGGGAGGAACTTCAGTGACAGATTCCTTCGCGTCACTTGCCAGGTCCCTCCGCCGTGTGTATGCGGAGGGACCTGGCGACGAGCTGTCGCCAGCCTGTCGCGCACACGCTCCCGTGTGCTAGCGACAGGCCAGAAATGTTGCCCGTGAGTATGGGGCATTATGTGTGTGAGGTCAGGGACCTTTCTGTGGCACTATGATCTTTTCTTGTCTATACTGGGATGGAGGAGGCGCCCCAAGATGTGATGTGTGAAAGGAATAATATCAGCTGGATAAAACATAAATAAATAAGCTTACCTCTAAAAAAAAGGGTGTAGCCTAAAAAAATGAATATGTTTTTAATAGAGACCAGACACTTGAATGATGGAACCATTCAAGTGTCTGGTTTCTATTAAAATTTGTATTAATTGATTTAGGCTACCTTCTTTTAGAGGGAAGCCTATTTATCCGTTCCACACATCACACCTTGGGGTGCCTCCTCCCTCCCAGTAATATCTCACACCAACACTTCAGCTCGAGGTGTTGGGCATTTATATTGGTTCCTTGGAACCCTTACACCATTTTTTCTTTTCCTGGAAAACAACCTACATTGTCGAAGACTACAGAACCCAAGTGAGGATGGGCTTTCCTCACCAGCCGTTACACTGTGGTTTTCGGCCTGGCAACCTATTCTTGTGAGTATTCTGCACATACAGCTGTTGAGTGTCCCATATCCTCAACGTACTACATTATCAGGGGCTCCCGGTGTCCCTGTCTTTTTGTCTCCTTTGGAAGGCTCTCGGACTCCATTGGTACCTCACCCTCTTCCTCTTGTCTATAACTCTTAAGGCCGTACCCACCACATGATTTTTCCAATAATTTTTCCAACAACTAGCGATTTTGTGAGAGATGAACAATTGTTTCTGTTGTTTTTGCGACGTGAGTACATGCGTGGGATCACTTGAATGACATTTAGTGAAGAGCGGCGATACCAACCATCACGGAGGATGAAATCTCTATGATCCTTGAGGACTCTGCACAAAGTACCACCATCACTTGACTTTGCATTTGTGGCCGTTGTGTGATGTTGTGCAGACTCGCTGGCCAGGAAATGGACCCTGGAACTCTTGGGGACATTGCTGGATCCATCTTCCTCCATCGGGTGGAGACTATTTAGCTTTACAGCCTCTCTGAACAGTGAAGACTTAAAGGAAACATCCAAGAAAAGAAAAAAATAAAGATCCACTTACCTGGGGCTTCCTCCAGCCCCTTGCAGCTGTCCTGCTCCGGTGGCTCCCGGTCTACTCCTCTGGCACAGCCAACCTCGCCAGGTTGGGTTCCGGGTCGACTGCTGCTGCGTTCCATGGCGTGGGTCATGTTTCGCTGACATCAATAGGACGGTACTGTGCAGGTGCAGAACTACTGCGCCTAAGTAGTATCATCCTATTGACGTCAGCGAGACCACATGACCTGCACCGTGGAACGCAGCAGCAGCCGACCCGGAACCCAACCTGGCGAGGTCAGCTTTGCCAGCGGAGGAGACCGGGAGCCACCGGAGCTGCGGCAAGGGCACAGGACGGCTGCAAGGGGCTGGAGGCAGCCCCAGTTAAGTGGATCTTTATTTTTTATTTTTTGCTTGGACCTTTACATCAAGTGAATTTAAAATAAAAAACGGTACTCGCCTATGGAGGGGGAAGGCTCTAGTTCCTATAGAGCCTTCCAGTTCCTCTCGCGGTTCACTCGTTCCATCGCCGTCACCCTTGTTGGAACCTTTGGTGGAATACTGCTCTTTGAGGCTTGGAAGGCTTCAGGCGCCCTAGTGCTCCCAAAGACAGGCCGCTCTGTGCTGCGCATGTGTGAGGGTGCTTTCTTGGGCGCATGTGCAGTACAGAGCCACCCGTCTTCGGAAGCACTTGGGCCCCTGAAGCCTCCCATGGCAGAAGATTTCAATGGGGTGACAGTGCTAGAATGAGGGGACAGTGAGGAATGGGAAAGCTCTATAGGATCTAGAGCCTTACCTCTCCATAGGTGAGCATCTGTTTTCTTTTTTTTCCATTTTAAATCCACTTCAGATTTGCTTTAAAGTGGTCCTGAACTCTCTAGCACTGGACAGAAGGAAAACATATAGAAATTCACCCTGTATATACTTAGAGAGCTTAGCCTGTCTAATTCTACCTCATCTGTGACTAAGCACTAGTTTTAATTTGATCCCTCAGCTGTGTCTGCTGACTGCCATGGCAGAGAGCTCATTTGTAAGCACAGGATGTTAACATGTCTGCTTCCATGAAAGCAGGAAGCAGACAAACTGCAGATTTATTTTAGGGTTTGTATCAGATGTAACAAAGAAATATTTTTATTTAAAGGTTATTATGCTGCTGCTTATCTTTTAGAGCTGAGATGAAGTTCTGAGTTCAGGTCCGCTTTAAAGGTAACTAAGCACCTATTTTACAAAATATATACAATGACCCTTCCACTAAGGCAGGTTCATAAATAGAGTGGGCTGTAGAGGGAGTGACAGGCTTACTTACCTTCAGAGGGCTGCTCTCTAGCCCCCTCAGACAGACATACTCACATCCAAGGTGTCACAGACCGCAAGGCCGGTCTGCGGATGGGGTCAATCGATCAGTGTCAGAAATCCTCTCACGCGGTCATTTTGCTCTCCACGAAGGGTAACCCGACTTCGCAATTTGATGAACCGACTCGTGGAGGGAGCGTTCAGATGCCCAAGGATTCACCACACACATACAATTCAAAGATCTGCCACCAAGCGGGTTACACAGCCCGCTACTGTAATTAAACTAGGACTTTGAGAACGCTCTATTAACCCTTAGCAGTATGCAGGAACCTGGGTCAGATCTTGATATCTGGGCCGGGTTCTCGCATACGGGTTATAAAGGTACACTTCTATTAAACACAGGGTAGCGATTTCAGGAGAATAGGTACGATTGTGTAATCAGCAACAGGTCATAACCGCTAAATGATTTTTAAAACGTTTAATAACAAAAATGCATTATATACAGTTATATACACCAATTAACATATCTCACAAAGCTTAAAAATAAAGGGGTAAAATTAGAAAATTCTTACTTAGTTATGGCTGATAGTCCATTTGGAGAATGAAGAAACAGAGTCCAGTTAAAAAGTAGGCATTCAGGTTAAGAGTCCTTTTGAGCACAGAATGCATCGGTTCCCCTTGAACGCATGCCTGGACTTTCATGGTCGATGGAATTTGGAGAACTGGGCGGGTTTGGTCCCGCCCCACTTTTATAGGACCTGAGTTTTGGGCTGTCATTACCTGGAAAGTAGGTGTGTTTAAGGCAGGGTTATCTCCTGGCAGCAAGGTTGCCACCCCCCGACTAAAGTGGTTTTCCTACGGATTCCTGACAGTTCGAAAATTGCAGTTCAGGTCAATGATAGAACTGATTTCTAGGTATCAGAAAATGTGTTTTTTGTCTTTCTGCGACAAGGCTATTTTGAATTACAAATACATAAAAGTTCTCTTTGTTTGATTGTATGATTTTGGAGGGAATCTCTTATCTTCCTTGTTGGAGCTAGTTTCTGGGACATGAGCGTATGCAGCCAAATGGCTCTGCCTAGGGGGTCGGCCACGTGTGAAATTCTTTTCTGACCTGACACAGGATGTGGGTGAGGGGCTGTTGCTTCCAGTGAGAAGAGCAAAAGGAAAGGTATTTTGTTTTATTCTACACAGGACTGACAGTAATGGGCTGGACCATTCCGCAAGTCGTTGGCGATTGCGCACGACTTTCCGTAATGTTCACCACACAAGGACTAAATCTCCCAGCATGCATTGTGATGGGATTGCACATTACTGTAAACTGCTGCAGCAGCGGGGCTGCCTGGAGAAGATGGAGGAGCGCATACAGACAGGGGGTTAGGGCGCAACGTATTGCAAAGTATTGCCTGTCACCCCCACATGACTCACTCTATTTATAGATCTCTCTTAGAGGGTGGTTCATTTTATATATCTTGTAAAATAGGTGCTCGGATCCCTGTAAAGGCTCCAGTTCACATAGGGCAAATGACCTATGTGACTGTTCAGTTCGTTTGTATATGTGGTAACTGACATGCCTCATTCACTGTCCATACCACTGCATCACTAGGTTTGTACTGCTTGATGCGGTACAAAACAATGTGACAGACCATGTGAACCGCCCCTTCCCACATATAAGAGTGGACTTTACTAATCAATGATCAAGCTATACAGTGGGTTGCAAAAGTATTTGGCCCCCTTGAAGTTTTCCACATTTTGTCACATTACTGCCACAAACATGAATCAATTTTATTGAAATTCCACGTGAAAGACCGATACAAAGTGGTGTACACGTGAGAAGTGGAGCGAAAATCATACATGATTCCAAACATTTTTTTACAAGTAAATAACTGCAAAGTAAGGTGTGCATAATTATTCAGCCCCCTGAGTCAATGCTTTGTAGAACCACCTTTTGCTGCAATTACAGCTGCCAGTCTTTTAGGGTATGTCTCTACCAGCTTAGCACATCTAGAGACTGAAATCCTTGCCCATTCTTCTTTGCAAAACAGCTCCAGCTCAGTCAGATTAGATGGACAGCGTTTGTGAACAGCAGTTTTCAGATCTTGCCACAGATTCTCGATTGGATTTAGATCTGGACTTTGACTGGGCCATTCTAACACATGGATATGTTTTGTTTTAAACCATTCCATTGTTGCCCTGGCTTTATGTTTAGGGTCATTGTCCTGCTGGAAGGTGAACCTTCGCTCCAGTCTCAAGTCTTTTGCAGTCTCCAAGAGGTTTTCTTCCAAGATTGCCCTGTATTTGGCTACATACATCTTCCCATCAACTCTGACCAGCTTCCCTGTCCCTGCTGAAGAGAAGCACCCCCAGAGCATGATGCTGCCACCACCATATTTGACAGTGGGGATGGTGTGTTCAGAGTGATGTGCAGTGTTAGTTTTCTGTCACACATAGCGTTTTGCATTTTGGCCAAAAAGTTCCATTTTGGTCTCATCTGACCAGAGCACCTTCTTCCACATGTTTGCTGTGTCCCCCACATGGCTTGTGGCAAACTGCAAACATGATTTCCTATGCTTTTCTGTTCATAATGGCTTTCTTCTTGCCACCCTTCCATAAAGGCCAACTTTGTGCAGTGCACGACTAATAGTTGTCCTATGGACAGATTCCCCCACCTGAGCTGTAGATCTCTGTAGCTCGTCCTGAGTCACCATGGGCCTCTTGACTGCATTTCTGATCAGTGCTCTCCTTGTTCGGCCGGTGAGTTTAGGTGGACGGCCTTGTCTTCGTAGGTTTACAGTTGTGCCATACTCCTTCCTTTTCTGAATGATTGCTTAACCAGTGCTCCGTGGGATGTTCAAGGCTTTGGAAATCTTTTTGTAGCCTAAGCCTGATTTAAATTTCCCAATAACTTTATCCCTGACCTGTCTGGTGTGTTCTTTGGACTTCATGGTGTTGTTGCTCCCAATATTCTCTTAGACAACCTCTGAGGCCGTCACAGAGCAGCTGTATTTGTACTGACATTAGATTAAATACAGGTGCACTCTACTTAGTCAATAGCACTCATCAGGCAATGTCTATGGGCAACTGACTGCACTCAGACCAAAGGGGGCCGAATAATTATGCACACCCCACTTTGCAGTTATTTGATTTTTTAAAAATGTTTGGATCCTGTATGATTTTTATTCCACTTCTCACGTGTACACCACTTTGTATTGGTCTTTCACGTGGAATTTCAATAAAATTAATTCATGTTTGTGGCAGTAATATGACAAAATGTGGAAAACGTCAAGGGGGCCGAATACTTTTGCAACCCACTGTATATCAATCAAAAATGAATCAAAATGATTTTGGTAATTAATAGCTCTTTATTCAATCTGAGTTGTCTATTTATTAATTACAATGTTAACCAGTGATGACAGACAGAGAGGTAGCACATGGTTATACAACATAGCACAAGGTTAGCACGCAAACGGTAAAAGATGCATGATCATGTGATTTTGCAAAGACCCAGCAATTCAAGTCCGAGTTAGTCCATGGGGAGCATGGGAAGGGTGTCATGTGCATTGCCAAAGGCTTACAATGTAAAGGGGAGGGACATACTTCATAGGGCTGCAGAATAGGTGCTTGGCCACGCGTGCCTCCCCTATCGTGCTCCTGTTCCTGGGAGCCTTCTGCGCCTGCGATAGAGGTGCGCGTACGTGGCCAGGACATGCATGCGCATTACAGAACAACTGAGGTCGAGAGGAGGATTTATCGTGATGGTCGGTGAAGGATCAAGGGGCAGTGGGTTTGCCCAGTATGGTGCCAGAATTTTTTTGTGGTAGCCCTGAATCCACCCCCCCCCCCCCTCCCCATTTTAGCAAGTGTTTGCTAAGCATTATTGCCTTAGTGCCTTGTATTATTTTCCCTTGTTATGTTTAGTTAAACTAAACAGTCACAGTACATAAAAGTCTTTTTGTAGTTGTCAACTTATGTGGGTGTCTCCTCATCTACACAGACTTGCTTCCTGTCAGTTAAATTCAGATTATGTTATGAGGAAGAGGATGTGAAAAGTTATGCTTAGCTAAACATAGTTCCTTCTATGTACCATATATTAAAGTGACAGCACAAGTGTTTGCCACAGCAAACTATAGTGCATCTATAAACGTTAAAGCGCTTATTAAACAGCAGTGCGACATTACAGGTGCCAAAACATTCTATAATATTGTTATACACTATCTGCACTGAGTTAGCACTACCCTCTAAAGTCACTGAATTGTGAACAAGTATTAAAATAATTTCTGTTAGCCAAGAGCATTATGTAGGAAGAAAAAACTACGGTAAGTTTTGTAAAAGTAATACCCTTTAATGGCTAACTTATAAAAGTGAATTATGTCATCTTCATGTTTACTTTTTACCTGCATTTTTGTTGTTGTTTTGCATACAGTGTTTTACTTCAACTAATATGTGGCAATATGCCTGAACAGGGGGACTAGTTCCCTGAGAGCTTGCATAATTTAAAGAGAAACTCCGACCAAGAATTGAACTTTATCCCAATCAGTAGCTGATACCCCCTGTTACTTGAGAAATCTATTCCTTTTCACAAACAGACCATCAGGGGGCGCTGTATGGCTGATATTGTGGTGAAACCCCTCCCACAAAGAAATTCTAAGTACGTACTCTTGGCAGTTTCCTGTCTGTGAACCCTGTTGCATTGTGGGAAATAGCTGTTTCCAACTGCCAAAACAGCAAACAGCAGCTACATCACTTGCCAGCAGTAAAAATGTCACCATGTGATAAATGTCAGAATATCAATCAGGGATTTAAAATATTTTACAATGGGCAAACACTGACTAAATCATTTATACATAATTATTGTAAAAATGAAGCACTTTTTTATTACATTATTTGCACTGGAGTTCCTCTTTAAAGGGAACCTCAAATAACTTTAAAAAAAAGAGTTTCAGTTACCTGGGGCTTCTACCAGCCCTCTGCAGCCATCCTGTGCCTGCGCCGGTGCTCAGCGATCCTCCAATCCCCTAAGCTAAGTATTGATTTCCCCGACTTGCAAGTTAATGGCCACTGCAACTGTGCGGCACTGTCCACACGCATTCTCGTTCACGCTCCCGTCACAGGGAGCATCCTGCGCAGGCGCAGTACGAGAAAATCTCAACTGCGCCTTTGTACGATGCTCTTGGCTACAGAAGCATGAATGAGGACAGACCCACAAAGACAGTGTGGCCGGTGACTGAAGAAAGCGAAACTGAGTTGCAGCGTGGGACTGAAGGATCCCTGAGTAACGGCGCGGCCACAGGACGGCTGCAGGGGGCTGATAGAAGCCCCAGGTTAGAGTAACTCTTTTTTTTAAAAAGTTATTTCCGGTTTCATTTAACTTGATCAGTTATCCATTAAAAGGTATTACTTTTACAAAACAATTTTTTCTGCCTGTATAGTGAACGTAAAGGATACGTCCAGGCAGTTTAAAAAATCTAAATCCACTTACCTGGGGTTTCCTTCAGCCCCTTATAGCTGACCTATGCCCACACCACAGCTCCGGTGGCTCCCGGTGTCCTTCGCTGCAGAAACCGACCTCGCAAGGTTGGCTTGTGGGTCGGCTTCTTGTGCGCTCCGCCGCGCGGGTCACATGGTCTGGCCAACGTCATCGTGACTGTACTGTGCAGGCGCAGTAGTTCTGTGCCTGCACAGTACATTTGTGATGACGTCGGCCAGACCACGTGACCCGCGCGGCGGAGCACACAAGAAGCCGACCCAGCAAGGTCGGCTTCTGCAGCAGAGAACACCGGGAGCCACCAGAGCTGCGGCAAGGGCACAGGACGGCTGCCAGGGGCTGGAGGAAGCCCCAGGTAAGTGGATTTTGATTTTTTAAACTGCTTGGACGTATCCTTTAAATCTAAATACAACCCTGAAGTATACAGCTTGCTCCAGCCGGTGAGGAGTTCGCTCACTCCTCTCTCTTAAGGCTCCTACACATGCTTGACTTAAGTCTCAGCCTCAGCCAACGTCATTGTCAGCCTGACTGACGGCCAACTTCATTGGTCACGCTGATCCTCTGCCCGCCGTGTGGCGTCAAGCATGCTCTGCTACATCATTCCTCAGTGCCTCCCGCATAGCAACAGAATGCATCATCAGCTACATAGCTGACACGCGGCTGTACAGGCCAGCCCAGCTATGTCACCCAAAGGGGTTGGATCCCGATCCCCGACGGGCAACATAAATAAAGGTGTGTACGCACTGCCCTGTTGACCCTCAACTTTTCAATTCCACTCCTACCTCTGCATCACTTGAACACAATAGGGCTCTAAGACTGGGATAGAGAAACACTCTGTATGCAACCACAGAGTGCAGAGATTTTAGGGTCTTTGAAGAAAGGAGAATGAGTATCTGTCACAGTTTACATGTTATGGCAAAATTATCATATCAGTCCATAGTCGTACAGTTGTAACTTCCTGGGAACCATAATCTCTTCTAAGTGTGCAGGCAAAATATAAAATGAGCAAATATCCTCCAGGATTGTTTATATATGTGTATTCTAGAAGGTGACACAGAAACCATTCACCAGGGCCGGATTTACCATAAGGCACTGTATAGGCACGGGCCTACAGCCACCTGTTGATGGAAAGGCAGCACACTTCTATACCCAAATCCCTCCCCCCTCCCTTATGCAGAGTTCTGAGCGGAGCGTAAATGAGAGCTTACTCATTTGGCATTCGGCATTCCACTGACGACATCTAACTTCAGCTGGGGACACTTCTAGCTACTGTAACAAACTTACCTGGTGTGGTTCTGCAAGCTGCTCTGATAGTTTGGAGCAGCTGGAGGAAGCTTCCTCTTCCTCTTTGATCAAAGGCATCCCCGGTTTCCCTGTAGACGTGAATCAGAATGATGGCATCCCCGGCTCCCCTATAGATGTGGGTCGGCGTGTTGGTTCTGGCAGGTCGCGCGCAGCTCAGAGCTGTCTTTATAGGCTGAGGAGGCGTGTGTGATGGGGTGTCAGCGTGATGTCATCAGCTGACTCCTTTTTGCAGGAGGTGCTGTCATTTCTGGGGGCTGGGCTTGTGCTCTGCCTCCTGGGTATTTAAGGCCAGAGTATTCACTTGCTCGTTGGCCTTGATACTAATCAGTTCGCTGGTTCTTGGCCTAGTCAGTGAGTTTCGAGAGCTACATTAATATATGGTGTAGATGCACAATATATATGTACTCTAGTTAGTCAGTCTTGCTTTTTGTAATTATGTATTATCGTAATATTTTGAAGTAACATCTTATTGTATATTTATCTGTGTACCGACCTCTTGCCTGCCTCTTGACCTTGCTCTTGTCTTGTCCTTCTGTACCACTGCTATCTGATACACATGTTAAACTCGGCCTGTCCCTGACTTCGTTATTGCCTGATCCTTACAATATGACTGACATCTGACTTATGTGTATGACCATGCCTGTTTATTGACTACGATATTGCCTTGCTACTCTGTACCTCGATACCTCTGACTTTGTGTACGACTACGGCCTGATCCTGACTACACTTTACGTACTACTGTTTGTGTATACACTTGTACGTTACCTCATCACGTATCAGCGTGATAGTTACCTAATACTTAGGGTCACATCTAGCTACTTTATACTGTGGCCACATCTGACCAGAACTGGCAAAATGGATGCCAGAGGCACTCTGGAAAAAGGGCACTGCCATTCGCAACAATTATAAAGGCCACCCACGATTAGAGGCAATGAGCAGATATTTGGCTGCCCTGAGGTGCCTGTTAAAATAGTGGGCGCGGAGGGGGGGGGGGGGGGGTGCCAACACTATTTTATTAGGTGCTCTAGGCACCAAAATGTCCACTGATTGCAGCTTCATGGCAGGGAGAGTTGGGTTTAAGGGTTAGATGGCATGGGGGTTAAATGTTGGGCATTGGTAGAAGGAGGGCTAAGGGTTAGGCATTGGTAGAGGGAGGGTTCTGTGTGAGAGTAGGGCTAGGTTAGGTCATAGTAAAATATCTGTAAATATGACCGATATTTTATTCTACTAGTGGCAATATCCAGAGCTTTTTTCTCTTCCATTGCTGCAAACTCCCCATCTGATTAAAATAAATACCTGTAACCTGACTTCCAAATTTGACTTAACTGCAGATAATGGTGACTTGTGTGCTGTATGTGAGTTTCACGTTCTCTATTTTTATTACAGACATGTGCAGATGTCAAGACAAAACCCCCATTTTTCACAGACAAGTCCATGGAGTCATCCCTGAAATACATCAACAAGAAGTTCCCAAACATTGATGTTCGCGTCAGCACGGTAATTGCATTAACATTGCATTAACATGTATTCAGATGTAATATTTTGCAAACAATGCCTAGGATAATCTATGTAATTGGCAGCTAATTTGTACACCGATTACATAAAAGCCGTCACCAAAAATATTCACAAGATTTCAAGCAACATTCAGGGCTCGTTAACACCTAGGGTGTTTTTGCTCTTTTTTTCAAGCGCCGGCGATTTTGAAAATCGCCTTAAAAACACTTGTGCAATGATTCCCCATGAGAGTGTTCACATCTGAGTGGTTTATTTCCGATTCGCTCACCAAATTGCTGCTTGTACCCTTTTCTGAATGTTTTGCGCTTGAAAAAAGCGCGTTGTATAGCAATTTCCCCAATGCTTTGATGAATAAATACATTCGTTTCCAGGTCAAAGAGTTCACTTCCTGACGTCCGGAAGTTAAAAAAGCCGAATCGCTCTGCAAAAGCGCTTAGGAAAGCACTTTTAAAAAAACCCGCAGCGCCCACACAAGCGCCGGGAGGGGGAAAAAATCGCCCATAAAACCACAAATTGCTGGCGTCAGCCTTATGCTGCATGTGTAAATGTATGTGATCTTGTTTCGTTTTTGTTAATAAATAGTTTTGTAGCATTTGCTGTATTCATACAGCCTAGAATGTTATAGCTGTTATAAGATTCACTCAAAACATTGTCACCTCTGTAGAACCTGCATGATTCGCTGAGGAGATCTTTTCAGAAGTTTTTCCAAATTTGCTGCTCATTCAGCTGTAATTTGCCACACTTTCACTTACATAGTTTCATTTGCATGCCATTGTATGTTGGCAGATTCAGGCTGGCTTATGTGCCTAGGTTCTTCACCAGTGAATTATATTCAGAGTGGAAATGTGGCTCAAAGCAATACTGAAACGTTTCCATTTTGTGACAAATCAACTGATGACTTTTTCTTTGTAAAACCAGCAACATCTGGGACCAGTCCACAAAGATAAAGCAGAGATTGTGAAGTATCTAACTGGCTATTACCTGACATTTGTGGATGTTATGGAATTCAGAGTAAGTATTGATTTACATGTAACAAATGCATATTATTGTTTCAATCAGATAAACAGAATTGGGCATATAGAAGGGCATTGAATACTACAATTATGACATTAATTTTTTACAGTTTTTCTTTTATTTACATTTGTATAAATAGGAAGTAGAGACTTTATGGTGGCCATACATGGTACAATGTTTTCATCCAACCTTACCAATTCTATGTAGTATAAGGGAACTGCCTAAATTATCCTTTCAGTATATTCACTTAATTTACCCCTATACTACATAGAAATGGTAAGATTGGATGAAAAAATTGTACCATGTATGGCCACCATTAGAGTTAAAGTGGATCTAAACAACTTCCTCTCTTCTCTAAAAGATTACCCACAGCATACTAACCCAGGGGAAACAATCTCCTTTACAATTGATGGAAATCCTAAAGTTACAGACTACCCAGCAAGCTCAAGGTGAACCAGAACTCATAGGAGTGTGTAAGGGGCTACAAAGGAAGGACCCAAAAACTCTCTTTCTAAAATATTAAGCAAAACAAAAGTTTGCCTTCTTAAAACAGAAGGTATTTAAAAAATAAATAAAAACAAGCTTTAACTGGATGAACTGTGGAGGGAGCACAGAAAGAGTTAAGCCTCTTTCTTTCCTGCAGAGGCAGAACCATAGCAGAGCTGTGAGTCACAGCTGCTGCTAAATTAATTACACTTCAATTTAGCTAAACAAACTCACAGGGCACACTGCAGTTGATTTTTACAGCACTTATGTGTGGATTGAAAAGTTTTCATTGTGTGCTGTACAATAGTTTTGGTGAACTTTAAGTTGATACCATTTACTGACCGACACAACAGATCAAAAAAATGATTATAAAATAGATTATTTTCTTTGGCCAAGCATAATATAAATCTGGACATGAAAGGCATATCGTCCTGGTACACATCACTGGTTTTCGCTACTATAGAATTTTCAGAGAGTGACGAAGTGAAAGAATTGCCAGTATGAGTCACACCTTTTATTGGCTCACTAAAAATAGTTTCAGACATGAACTTTTAAGAATGCCCAATTCTCTTCCCCAGGGGATTCATAACATCAAGTAGCAATATAGATGAGTTTAGCTGTATTCCAATGTTAGAAGTGCATGTGCCAGAGAGGTGTTAAGATACTCACCAGAAGATGGATTGGGGAATCCGCGTTCATGGCGATGTGACGAACGTTCTTTGATCCATCTTCCAGAATCACGTACTGTGAATACAAATTACGGGCAAAACTATCACTAAGATGATCACGGTAATTTGCGCAGTAGTCAACGGACATCAGAACGATTGCTTGTTCATTGATCCGTCATGACGGTCGTTCAATGTGAACGATCATTGCAGGTAATTGGAGGTCTTTTAATATTGTTTAATGAATTTTTGTTAAACAATGTTACTCGATATCATGAAAATGATGATCAGTCATGAAAGTCCAGAAGGACTTGAATTCGGAATTCAAATGAAGTAGAATTATTTCAGGTGTGACCACTGGCAACTGGGGTTAACTTACCATATCCTTCCCAGTTTAGGTTCCCTTTAAGCAGGGGAGGTGGAATGTTTGTTATGGTTACACCTAAGCACACCAGTGTAAAACTAAAGCCACGCATGCCTGACAATAGCGAAAGCGTATGTGTAATGAATAGTGACATGTCAGCTGCGGTGGATAGCAGTACCACCGCAGCTGCTTCTGGTTCTCTGCCTGCTGGTCTCCCTGCTCCTCGGGTGTCTAGCACGCCAAGGACGGGTGTGGGGAGTAATCGAATGTCGGCTGCGGTGGACGGTGGGTCCACTGCGGTCATTGCTGGGTCCCTGCCTGCTGATTTTTCCCAGGCGTCTAGTACGCCGAGGATGCGTGTCTCTGCTGGGCTCAGGGGTACATTAGCGCGTGCGCCGCTCACCGTCAGGATCTTGATGCCAGGAGGAGGCGCGTCAGCTGACCGGCTGGTCGGCTGACATCAGAGGGCACGCTCGCCGCTCCTGATTGGCCGAGGCTAGTGGGCGTGCCTTGGGGGTCTCCTCCACTTCTTAAGCCTCTCGGCTTCACTTGCAAGTTGTCTGCTGTCGTGAATACTTCGTGTTAGCGCTCAGACCTTAGATAGTTCCGGTGTGCTTTGATCGGGGAGGAAACCAGGGATTTCACACAAGACTAGGAATTATTATTACTACTGTTATTATTGCTTGATTATCTGTGTATGACTCTGGCTAGTTCTGACCAATCTTACTCTCAGTGACTTTGCCTATCTGATCCTGTTGCCAAACCTAGCCTGATTACCGTTCTGTCTCTGTCTCCTGATTTTGTACCTCTGCCCATTTGACCTTGTTGCCAACCTTGCCTGATACTCGTTCTGTCTCTGTCTGTCGCTTCTGTACCTGACCTGTCTGTCTGTTGCCGATCTGATCTGTCTGACCATTCTACTCTCACCAGGGACCCCCTGTCTCTGGTGAGAGGTTCAGTACGGGTAGTGCCCACCAGCTCCTCTGGTGAGGTAGTGCAAATACTGCCAGTACTACTGTTACACCAATCACTACACTTAGTGCATTAAAGTGTGATTAGATTACGTCATTTCTTAGTGGCATATTAACATTGCTTAGCTAACACATCAGTATCTATATATCTGTATTATTGGTGATTCTGCAGATCATCATATAATCAGGTATATATCTGTATTATAGGTGATACTGCAGATCACCTGATAATCAGAAACTTTGTTCTTGCTAACACCAATCGTTACAGTATGTACATATATTTCATGTGAAGTTGCAACACAGATCAAAACACCAACTAAATATTTACTTATAAGTAAGTTTACAGTTATGTGTTGGGCTGCATTAATAGCCATAGCCCTGGGTCAGCAGGTCAGACACTCCTGATTTAGAGGTATACCTAGAGATGCATGTACAGCAGCCCAGATTATGAAGTGCTCTAATAAAGAATGCATGATCTGAAAAGAGGCCTTGCTTATATAGAAGTTAAAGCTGAAATTTAACAAAGGATTGAACTTCATTCCAATCAGTAGCTGATACCCCCTTGCCCATGAGAAATCTTTACTTTTTCTCAAATAGATAATGGGGTGGGTCTGTATGGCTGATATTGTGGTGAAACCCCTCCCACAGTGTGATGTCATGACCATGGTCCTGACAGTTTGCTGTCTGTGAACCTCATTGCATTGTGGGAAATAGCAGCTCTTTCCAACTGCCAAGCAATCAATATCGCCCTCTTTGCTCAGTAATGAACATTCCATACAGATCACTTAGCAGAACCAAAGATGACCTTCTACCCGTGTCCCCCCGGTATCCTGTGTGGTACCATCTTCCCAAGCTGCACAAATCTATGGAGAATCCCCCGGGGAGGCCCATAGTCTCTGGATGTGGGTCCCTTACGGAACGGCTTTCCCGTTTCTTGGACCATTTGTTGCGTCCCCTCCTCGTGGGGGTTCCAACCTATCTGGCTGACACGTTGGACGCAATTAACGTTGCTGAAAACGTGGTGTGGCGACCTGGATACAGATTGGCCACGATCGATGTAGAGAGCCTTTACAGCCGGATACCCCACGAGGAGGGCATTAAGGCAGTCCGCAGGTTCCTCGACAGGACCAATAAGGACACAGGCTACAAGGACTACCTGTGCGAGTGCCTCAGGTTTGTCTTGACGCATAATGCGTTCATGTTTGACGGAAGATGGTACCACCAGACCTCCGGGACGGCCATGGGAACCTCTGTGGCATGTACCTATGCGGGGCTCTTTTTGGGGGCCTGGGAGGAGGATTACGTACTAAATCCATCCAATCCCTTCCGAGGGAACATCAAAGCATGGTCGCGTTATGTGGACGATGTGCTGGTTGTGTGGCAGGGAGACCTTCAGGAATTTGAGGAGTTCATGGAGCACCTCAATGTGAACAGGATAAACATGCGCTTCACATCTGAAATCAACGACAGGGGCGTATGTTTTCTGGATTTGATGATCAAACCAGATGGGGCCAAACTGATCTGTGAGGGCTTTAGGAAATCGACGGCTGTCAATTCACTGCTGCACAGAAGTAGCTACCATCCTGAACATGTTAAGGCATCCCTGCCATATGGCCAATACCTGTGCCTTAGGCGCAACAATACCGACCTGGGCTCTTTTGAAATGCAGGCAGGGGAACTAACTGCATGCCTACGGGCAAGGGATTATGATGCCACTGCCCTTGAGACAGCAAAGGATAGGGCCAGGGAGAAGAATAGGTCCACCCTCTTAGTCAGACAGCCCAAACCCGAGAAAGGCGGCTCCTTCACTTGTACGTTTGATTACACCCCCATGACGAAAAGGTTATCTCAGGTCATAAAAAAGAATTGGTCACTTATAACTAGGGACCCCACATTGCATAAGATCTTTCCTGACCCCTACGAGTAGTGTATAGGAGAGCCCCAACGCTAGGCGATATTCTGACGCGGAGCGAGTACCGCTCAGCTACGCCATCGAATTGGCTAAGCAACAGACGTCCCAAGGGAAACCATAAATGCGGCAGATGTAAATATTGTCCGCGGATGATGGAGGGCACCAACCTTAGAATGGGGGGGTCCAGTGGGAGGTAAGGGCATTTATAACATGCCAGACTAGGTTCGTTTCCTATGTTATTTTCTGCCCCTGCCAATTTTTTTATGTGGGCAAAACCACCAGGCCCCTCAAGGAGAGAGTGGGGGAGCACTTTAAGTCCATGAAATCTGGGAAGGGGTGCCCACGTCTAATTGATCACGTAAGAGAGGTCCATGGAGGTAAAGCCAAATGCCTGAAATTCGCAGGGCTCCTACACGTCACTAATCCCAGAAGGGGAGGTAATAGGGACCAGGAGCTGACCCGACGAGAATCCCGGGTGATTCTACGTACAGAGGCAATGGGGCCATTGGGCCTCAATGATAGGCTGGAGCTGTCCTGTTTCCTAGACCCTTAGAGTACAGTTCCCCCCCCCTCCCTTCTCCCTCCTCCCGCTTCCTGACTTTCCACCTATAGGTGGGACCCTGTTTATTTAACATTGGACTCCGATAGGGGTGCCCCTTTAAGTTACAATCCACCCCCTCCCCACCTCCTTGCAGTATGTTCCTCTTCCTCTTTTCTCTTCTTCTTGTCCTCTTCCACATCTTCCCTTTTTGGTGGCCCACCTCTCCCTGCAGCGACTGCTCCTGTTCTGGATTTGTGCTCAGGGGTGGCGCGCCGTGGCTCATGAGCATCCGCCCGGGGGTTGGGACATTTGGGGGCGCATTTGGTGACAGGTGCACAATGCACGGATGATGGTGGACAGAAATTGCCGCCTATACATTGCCGCCTTTCTTGCTCAGGGGGAAGAGAGGACATCACCGAGGGGAGATGGATCTGCCCTGGTGGTTGTCCCCCCTGATGCATGAATCCCTCCTTGTCTGCACTGTCATGCCTGATGTGCCCCTGCCGGACCCGTGGTGGGTTTGCATGGGCCACTGCGCGCCGCCAATCTTTGGGGATCACCCGGCCTTCTCTCCTCTCCCCCTTTCTTTTCCCCCTGGTGTGTAATGACGCTTCCAGCTTGCTCCTTCTAGTGATCACTGGGGGAGCGTATTTCCTGCCACCCGGTTCCCCACCCCGGCACCCTGATAATGAATATGGGTAGGGGCTAAGCCAGCCCCTGGAGGGGATATGGGGTTAGGTAGGTGCAATGCCGTCCTTGAAGTTCAGGGGTTCTCCTCTGCACTTTGTGTCCTTCTCCTCATGCTCTCTCCCAACCGCATGATGATTTTAGATTAGGGAATGAGGTGGTCTTTTTCCTTTTTTAAATAAATAGAATTAAATGAAAGGTTTAATAAAGATGTTTCTAATGTTAGCAGACATTAAAGAAATTATGGGGAACAGGTATGATCCAAAGAAGGTGCATAGAATGAGGTGGCCGTATTCTTTTATGATGGGTAATTTATCTCCACTCGGTTTCAAATTCTAATTTTATGATAAAAAATGTGTTAATATGGTCACCAACATATGACTGTTTCACGTGTGTCTCCCTTTGCAGCGCTCACCATGATGTTAATGTAGCACTATGTTGTTGTATTCGCCGCACTGAGGCGATCCTCCCTTTCCCACACCCATTGGTTAAAAAGAGGAAAGCCTCTTCTGTCACTCACGCCGTATGTTATGGCGAGCCCCCTCCTCCTCAGCCCAATCACTATCACTCTTCAGTTCCGTGGGCCAATGGTGAGCGTGATGGGCGGGGCCTCCTGTCTACATCACGGAAGTCCGAGCACGCCGGCATTGCCCTAGGACACACGCACGCGAGCAAGCGCCACACCGGCGCGAAACGGCTGTTGTGCCGTCCTCTCACCCCCTGGTCACACTCCCGCACCCGTCTTGGATACAGGTTAGATCGTTCCGCTTTGTACATGCTGTGAATTCGCATACCATGTTGTAAATGTCTGCTGGTGACTATCCTGGTCGAATAAATGTGATTTAAGGAAGCTGTGCACGGACTGTCTTATATGTACCACGTAGAACCAAAGATGTCACCACCAGTGATAGATTTTAAAATGTAAATCAGAGAGAGGAAATATTTTACAATGGGCAAACACTTATTAACTAATCTATAAACTAATATTGAAAACAATAAGCACTTTTATTCATTATGTTATTTTCACTACAATTCCTCTTAATTCTCATCTTTTCCAGGTAAGAGCTTATAAAGCTAAAGTATATGCATTTATCTAGTTTGCATTCATGTTGATATTTGTAGCTAAGAATCTAATTAGTAAAGATAACACTGCTCTGTTTTACCTGCAGGATCACGTGTATGATTTGCTGAATACAATCGATGCCTGCCAATGTTACTTTGACATTGTAAGTACGATTTTTTTTACTCACCGTATTCATTAATGTGTGGATGTGCCATATGTGTGCCTGGAGGGTGGTCTGATCCTACCTACTTGTCTGACAGCCTTTGCATATCTATGGGGATTTTACTGAATGTTTTTGATGGTTTGCTGGGTTTTAAAATAAAGTCCAGTGTTTGAAATTCTAATCTGCCATTAATGAGCCAAAATGACCAAATAAACACATACATTCAACAACCCACTCTATCCTTTTATATATTTATGGAAAAAAGTGTCCTGGAAAAGAGTCCTTGACAGCACCATTTCATGAGTCCTGTGTTATTGAAATGAAACGTGCAGTAGTATCCGCTGATTTTTGGCAGATGAGGTGTATCCAGGCCTACTGGAGACAGGTCAACCAGTTGCTGTCAGATATTCTAGAATCCCTCTGTGTCCCAAGATCTGCTTGTTGGGGATCCTCCCAGAGCAAACATACTCCAAATGTGAATGTATTTTGTTAAAGGAATACCTGTTAAATGCTTGAAGAGCGGTTACGATGTGTTGGATCACTCCCCGTGCCCCCACAGTGCCTAACTGGTTGCTACAAGTCAATAAGGTGTTTCCTCTTATTAAATTGGTGTATGTGCTTCTGACACCATGTTTAATCTACCTCATAGTGAGTGGAACAACAACAAACTTTATTGAGACACAATATTAACATACAGCCAGAGTGCAGTAATTTTATGTTACTGTAGTTGGCAGCAGATATATGAATCTCTATATCCTAACAGTTTATACACACAGAGGTTGTCCTGGCAAATTCAATAAAGTGTGGATCAAATGGACGGACTCTCCCTTAACAGTTACTACATAATTTGATTTATCTATGATTTATGATGATGGCATTGTATGATCAATGTAAGACTAAGGAAGCAGGAGGAAATAAATTATATATAAAAGTACACATTTTATTAATAACCAAATTACAAACACATATATATGTAAATCTATTTAAAATTGACCAGAACACACAGGTGGGCCACCATGTCTAGGCCAGATGGAAAAATGTAGGGGATCCCCTAAAAAAATATTGATAGTGCGCAATCCATCAAATATCTTAATGCAAAAAAGGGGGAAGCGACTCCTAGCAGGTAACATTGAAACAAAAGACCTTGGAGAGAAATATATCATTGGTTTTAAAGGCCAAGTGTCCAGGACCTAAATGGAAAAAGACATCCTAGTAGAAAAGCACAGGTGTATCGGATACTGGCTGTGTTGCTGCAATGTTTCATTGGTTTTAAGGGCCAAGTGTCCAGGACCTAAATGGAAAAAGACATCCTGGTAGAAAAGCACAGGTGTATCAGATACTGGCTGTGTTGCTGCGATGTTTCATTGGTTTTAAGGGCCAAGTGTCCAGGACCTAAATGGAAAAAGACATCCTAGTAGAAAAAGCACAGGTGTATCAGATTCCGGCTGTGTTGCTATAATATTTCCAGTGATTTGCAGGATCAAAAGGCTGAATAACGGCTGATAGAGAGATTCAATCCATCACAATAGGTGGTCTTACTGCATATGTTATCACAAAATAATTGATGTGCAGGTCCACAGGTCAGGCAAGCTGTCTCATTTATGAGCTATAACAATGGCCAGGTGCACAGAGGTAGATTGATAGGCACACACTGTATGTGGCAAGCACTTCGGGCTAATAAACAAAAATTTATATTCACAGCAAGCCTGACACATCCGCAAGCCCCAGGAGCAACAAGCAATTCACCAGAGTTAGTGCCCCAATCAGAAGCACATTCTGATTCTGAGACAGATTCACAGGCAAGTGTTTAAACCACAGACATATGCAGGTACGGATGGTGTGATATTAAAGTTGATATAGTTCATTCATGGAACAATCCGCCAGGGTCATCCCTTCAGCAGCATCAACTTGATATAGACAAACTCAAAGTTCCAGCAAACAACAGCATATAGCAGCATATAGGTGCATCCTAGGAAGCTGTTTCAATGATCATATGGTAAACAGTGGTTACTCCATAGGAGGCTGTTTTCAAGTCACCAGTAGAAATGCATATCATTGAGGTATACTCATCTGAGTAGCTGGTCACTGCAAAGTCCATCCACAGGAGCCCATGTGCTGCCACCACAAGTGTGTCTGGTCACAAAGAGAGCCTTAGAGGCCAACCGGTTTCACTGGTGAGATTACCAGCATCATCAGGGCAGGCTCAGAAGTTTTGCTGCCTGTGGGAGAGAGGAGCCGGCCTAAAATGGCACTGGGCGGCCAGAGGATGCTACCACGCCCCCCCATGACCACTCCCACCCCACCACCACAGAATGCAGGTGGTGAGTAAGAGGTGGAGGCAGAGGCGTGATGCATCCAATTCTCCGCATGTACGCACGGCGTTCCCCCCGCGTCCGCATGCGGTGATGCGGATCAAAGGAGGGAACGCATATATGCGTACAAGTGCACGCACAGCGTTTCCCTCGCGTCCGCAACCGCCAAGCGGATCAGGTAGGAGGGAACGCGTATATGCGTACGACTGTACGCGACCCACAGAGACCCCCAACAGGGCCGCTATGGAAATGCGGCCGACGCAAAAGGGCTCCGGGATCGCTGAGGGGCACGGACTATCAAGACCCCACCCCCTGATCGATGGTAAGGAGAAAGGGTGGCCCGGCTGTCCCGCAGGCGGGGCCCCGGGTCCCCTGGGCCGCCCAGTCACCATCACCGCCGGAGCGCCACCATAGCCGCGGCCAAGTGTGCCCCGGGGCAACAGGAAACGGGGC
The DNA here is from genome assembly GCF_040937935.1 of Hyperolius riggenbachi. NCBI lineage: Eukaryota > Metazoa > Chordata > Amphibia > Anura > Hyperoliidae > Hyperolius > Hyperolius riggenbachi. Next base: position 119,201,580 of record NC_090647.1, read on the forward strand.
AGGGGGGGGAGGGGAGGGCCACGGGGGGAGGAGGACGGGGAAGGCCCACAGGCAGGCCACAGGCCAGCAGGCATTAGCCCAATATATGGTCCATGTCAGGCCAAAGACTGGGCCGACCCCGAGCACCCCCCCAGGGCACATCGATCCCCCACCAACCCCACCCCACATCCAGGACCACCAGCAAGTGCGGCGCGCCGGGGGGGGGGGGGGCCATAGCTACCACCTCCCACAGGATCAGCAACGTCATCGAAAAAAGTTACATATTGAAAAAAACATAATATAATAATGCAAAAATATTTCCATTAATAATAAATCCCTAATAGCTATATATAATTAAGTAATCATAAGCAAAAAAATAGAATACGAAAGTAAAATGAAATAATAATAAATAAACTGTTGTCCTGCCGATAGGGGACCAAACGAGAGGAGACCAAGGACAAAATGGAGCAAGGGGGGGCCACGCCAACCCACCAACCACCATCGAGGAAGTGTCAAAGATCATATCTAAATTAGATGGCATAAAAGGTTTTAAATCAAAGGAATATATAAGGGTCGGGAAAAGACCCGGTTCGGGCGCAAAAAGGCCGCCAGCTTAAGCACAGCAAAAGGAAAATATGAAGATTCATCCTTAGAAATTGAACAAAAATAATGAAAAATAGAGAACATATGGCCATGAGCCAGAGCACTGCTGTCACAGAAATGGGGCGAAATCAATACCTTCATTAAGGCCCGGTGTCCGAAAGGCCTTAAGTTTGTAAATCCAGAAGGCCTCACATTGGAGGAGTCTCCCGTCCCAGTCCCCTCCCCGTGGGTCCCGGTGTACTCTATCCAAGCCAAAGAATCGAATTTTCCTGGGGTTACCCCCCTGGCAAATTGCGAAGTGTCGGGCTACAGGTGTCTGGTGTCCCTCCTGGATACCATAAGTGTGTTCATAAATACGTCTGTTAAGGGATCTGCCAGTCTTGCCCACATAAAAGGCCCCACAGGGGCACAGGTGGAGTTAAATTATCCCCTCCGTCTCACAGTTAACATAATGTCTGGTAGTTAATACAACGTCTCTCATCACAAGGGGGCACTGTTTACCGACATAGATGTACCTGCATTGGTTACAGGAATGACATGGGTAAGTACCCAGAACTGTGCAATTACATAATTTGGTTTTGCCTCTACCTGAGTAGTGGCTACGTGTCAAGGTATCACCTATGGTGGTAGCCCGCCTGTAGGTAACAGAGGGCTCCCTCGGAACAAAGGGGGCAACACGCTGGTCGCCCGTGAGCACATGCCAATGTTTCTGAAGTAGGGCGCGGACCTGAAAGTGATGATCATTGTATTTGGTAATGAAGGAAAGACCCCTATCTGGTTCATTTCGAGACTTTTGTCCCGATGATTGATTGTATAGGAGAGTAGATCTAGGGGTATCGCAAGCTCGATGATATGCTTTCTTTAGGTATTTTTTGGGATAACCGCGAGCCCTAAATCGTTGCTGTAAATCATTAGCTTGGGCATGGAAGTTCCTGTCATCCATGCCCAAGCTAATGATTTACAGCAACGATTTAGGGCTCGCGGTTATCCCAAAAAATACCTAAAGAAAGCATATCATCGAGCTTGCGATACCCCTAGATCTACTCTCCTATACAATCAATCATCGGGACAAAAGTCTCGAAATGAACCAGATAGGGGTCTTTCCTTCATTACCAAATACAATGATCATCACTTTCAGGTCCGCGCCCTACTTCAGAAACATTGGCATGTGCTCACGGGCGACCAGCGTGTTGCCCCCTTTGTTCCGAGGGAGCCCTCTGTTACCTACAGGCGGGCTACCACCATAGGTGATACCTTGACACGTAGCCACTACTCAGGTAGAGGCAAAACCAAATTATGTAATTGCACAGTTCTGGGTACTTACCCATGTCATTCCTGTAACCAATGCAGGTACATCTATGTCGGTAAACAGTGCCCCCTTGTGATGAGAGACGTTGTATTAACTACCAGACATTATGTTAACTGTGAGACGGAGGGGATAATTTATCTCCTCCTCTGCCCCTGTGGGGCCTTTTATGTGGGCAAGACTGGCAGATCCCTTAACAGACGTATTTATGAACACACTTATGGTATCCAGGAGGGACACCAGACACCTGTAGCCCGACACTTCGCAATTTGCCAGGGGGGTAACCCCAGGAAAATTCGATTCTTTGGCTTGGATAGAGTACACCGGGACCCACGGGGAGGGGACTGGGACGGGAGACTCCTCCAATGTGAGGCCTTCTGGATTTACAAACTTAAGGCCTTTCGGACACCGGGCCTTAATGAAGGTATTGATTTCGCCCCATTTCTGTGACAGCAGTGCTCTGGCTCATGGCCATATGTTCTCTATTTTTCATTATTTTTGTTCAATTTCTAAGGATGAATCTTCATATTTTCCTTTTGCTGTGCTTAAGCTGGCGGCCTTTTTGCGCCCGAACCGGGTCTTTTCCCGACCCTTATATATTCCTTTGATTTAAAACCTTTTATGCCATCTAATTTAGATATGATCTTTTGACACTTCCTTGATGGTGGTTGGTGGGTTGGCGTGGCCCCCCCTTGCTCCATTTTGTCCTTGGTCTCCTCTCGTTTGGTCCCCTATCGGCAGGACAACAGTTTATTTATTATTATTTCATTTTACTTTCGTATTCTATTTTTTTGCTTATGATTACTTAATTATATATAGCTATTAGGGATTTATTATTAATGGAAATATTTTTGCATTATTATATTATGTTTTTTTCAATATGTAACTTTTTTCGATGACGTTGCTGATCCTGTGGGAGGTGGTAGCTATGGCCCCCCCCCCGGCGCGCCGCACTTGCTGGTGGTCCTGGATGTGGGGTGGGGTTGGTGGGGGATCGATGTGCCCTGGGGGGGTGCTCGGGGTCGGCCCAGTCTTTGGCCTGACATGGACCATATATTGGGCTAATGCCTGCTGGCCCGTGGCCTGCCTGTGGGCCTTCCCCGTCCTCCTCCCCCTGTGGCCCTCCCCTCCCCCCCCTGCCCCGTTTCCTGTTGCCCCGGGGCACACTTGGCCGCGGCTATGGTGGCGCTCCGGCGGTGATGGTGACTGGGCGGCCCAGGGGACCCAGGGCCCCGCCTGCGGGACAGCCGGGCCACCCTTTCTCCTTACCATCGATCAGGGGGTGGGGTCTTGATAGTCCGTGCCCCTCAGCGATCCCGGAGCCCTTTTGCGTCGGCCGCATTTCCATAGCGGCCCTGTTGGGGGTCTCTGTGGGTCGCGTACAGTCGTACGCATATACGCGTTCCCTCCTACCTGATCCGCTTGGCGGTTGCGGACGCGAGGGAAACGCTGTGCGTGCACTTGTACGCATATATGCGTTCCCTCCTTTGATCCGCATCACCGCATGCGGACGCGGGGGGAACGCATGCGGAGAATTGGATGCATCACGCCTCTGCCTCCACCTCTTACTCACCACCTGCATTCTGTGGTGGTGGGGTGGGAGTGGTCATGGGGGGGCGTGGTAGCATCCTCTGGCCGCCCAGTGCCATTTTAGGCCGGCTCCTCTCTCCCACAGGCAGCAAAACTTCTGAGCCTGCCCTGATGATGCTGGTAATCTCACCAGTGAAACCGGTTGGCCTCTAAGGCTCTCTTTGTGACCAGACACACTTGTGGTGGCAGCACATGGGCTCCTGTTGATGGACTTTGCAGTGACCAGCTACTCAGATGAGTATACCTCAATGATATGCATTTCTACTGGTGACTTGAAAACAGCCTCCTATGGAGTAACCACTGTTTACCATATGATCATTTAAACAGCTTCCTAGGATGCACCTATATGCTGCTATATGCTGTTGTTTGCTGGAACTTTGAGTTTGTCTATATCAAGTTGATGCTGCTGAAGGGATGACCCTGGCGGATTGTTCCATGAATGAACTATATCAACTTTAATATCACACCATCCGTACCTGCATATGTCTGTGGTTTAAACACTTGCCTGTGAATTTGTCTCAGAATGTGCTTCTGATTGGGGCACTAACTCTGATGAATTGCTTGTTGCTCCTGGGGCTTGCGGATGTGTCAGGCTTGCTGTGAATATAAATTTTTGTTTATTAGCCCGAAGTGCTTGCCACATACAGTGTGTGCCTATCAATCTACCTCTGTGCACCTGGCCATTGTTATAGCTCATAAATGAGACAGCTTGCCTGACCTGTGGACCTGCACATCAATTATTTTGTGATAACATATGCAGTAAGACCACCTATTGTGATGGATTGAATCTCTCTATCAGCAGTTATTCAGCCTTTTGATCCTGCAAATCACTGGAAATATTATAGCAACACAGCCGGAATCTGATACACCTGTGCTTTTTCTACTAGGATGTCTTTTTCCATTTAGGTCCTGGACACTTGGCCCTTAAAACCAATGAAACATCGCAGCAACACAGCCAGTATCTGATACACCTGTGCTTTTCTACCAGGATGTCTTTTTCCATTTAGGTCCTGGACACTTGGCCCTTAAAACCAATGAAACATTGCAGCAACACAGCCAGTATCCGATACACCTGTGCTTTTCTACTAGGATGTCTTTTTCCATTTAGGTCCTGGACACTTGGCCTTTAAAACCAATGATATATTTCTCTCCAAGGTCTTTTGTTTCAATGTTACCTGCTAGGAGTCGCTTCCCCCTTTTTTGCATTAAGATATTTGATGGATTGCGCACTATCAATATTTTTTTAGGGGATCCCCTACATTTTTCCATCTGGCCTAGACATGGTGGCCCACCTGTGTGTTCTGGTCAATTTTAAATAGATTTACATATATATGTGTTTGTATTTTGGTTATTAATAAAATTTGTACTTTTATATATAATTTATTTCCTCCTGCTTCCTTAGTCTTACATTGATCATACAATGCCATCATCATAAATCATAGATAAATCAAATTATGTAGTAACTGTCCATATTGAGAAGTCTCAGACTTGTGGAGGATTATCTGTGATAGGAATTTTTAGGACCCATTTGTCTAAATGATGGCATTGTATGTTTTCACCTGATATGATGATGGCATTGTATGTTTTCACCTGGTCTATGTATCTCTATCTCCTCAATATTAGATTCTTATTTTTATCCATTTTAGCAAGACTTGCTATCTACAGGTGATATGTCATTATAGCTTACTTACATTGTTGTAAGTAATTAACAAATAATCTATTACTGGATTTTTACCTACCATCTTACTTTAATATCATTTCTGTATTATGTATATTGCACAATGTGGTAAGATCTTGCAATTTTGCAAATAAACAAGTTTAAATAAAAACAAAGTGCACTGTGGATGAATATTTTCGGACGACTCTGGATTGGATATGCTACTGTATATACTCACGTATAAGCCTAATTTTTCAGCATAAAAATGCGCTGAAAAGTTACCCCCTCGGCTTATATGCGAGTCAGTGGAGCAAAACAGATGGCGGAGTAGGTTTTGTTACTGGCAGAGGAGCGTAAGGATCTGACACTAGTGATTCTGCTCTTACCTGCTGTGTCCATGCCCTCCCATCTGCTGCAACATGGTGTGCAGTGTGTACTGCTCAAGACTACCTGTGTCCCCTGGCTTGTGGAGTGGAGCGTGTAAGCAGCATATCAGTGGTGCAATGATCGAGGATTCTTCCTGTGTGGCAATCGCTGTGTCTCATACCTATGACGCCATCTCATGGCTTCTTGAGACACAGCTGTAGGATTCTCGGGCACATCTGTCTATGGGGAGGGGGGGCTGACATGTACTAGGGGAACATCTGTCTACTGCAGAGGGAGCTATATTGGGTAGGGGGCTATATTGGGTAGGGGGCTTATATGCAAGTCAATCACTTTTTCCTGTTTTTTTTTAGGGAAAAGTGGGTTCCTCGGCTTATACATGGGTCGGCTTCGAATGTGCTTTTGAAGTGCTGTGATCTACTTCTAACAGTTTATACAATGATGTAACATTTAATAATAAAAATATTTAATAAAAAAGTATTGAATATTTTATACATGGAAACTTTGCATCACTGCAATTTGCATCACTGAAACGTTGTAACTCAAGTCATTTATAAGTAGTTACATTCTGTATAGCAGCTTGAGAAAGATTTTAGCGAATCGAAACTGTTGTACACATTATAACTGTCCAAAAATATTTTATTTTACACTTTAAAAATTTTTAAAATATTTTATATCTTTGTAAAATAAATGTTCTAAAATGTGAATAATTGAATTTCTTGTATGACAAATTTTACAGAATATAAATTATAACTTCACTAAGAGTTACCTGGACCTGATCGTGACATACTTCTCTGTCATCATGCTTATCTCACGGATTGAGGACCGCAAGACCCTTGTTGCTCTTTACAGCTGTGCTTCTGAGATGCTGCAGGGTCAGAGGTAGGTAAAAGGTGAACAGAGTAATTCTGGAAGACATTCCCACCATAGCCATCCCAGAGCCATAATGAGCAACTGCTAAGGAGATATTTGGACTACTGTATCAGTAAAATACCTTTTATGAGGCCTTGTAGGCCTTTTTTTTTTTTACATAGGAACAGAGATGGATTAAGATGTAATGGGGCCCTAGGCAAGGTGGTAGATTTGGGGGCCCCTTGTGGTCCTTTTAGTAAGCTGAAGTGAAGAGAGGTCATAGGAGGTGGTGGGTGGGACCCTTGACACCCACTAGGCCCCAAGCACCTGCCTAAGTTGCCTTTTGGATGATCCTGCTCTGCATGGGAAGCTAAAGACGCTGAATTCACTACCTGTCAGCAGCTCCTATGCGCTAGCTTTGCACTTGCTTATGCTCAGCATGCAGAGTCACATCAGATGCAACAAGATGCCGTTTTCCTGCTGCTGGGTAGCCTGCACCACGGGTCAATCGCTGATGAGCATAGGGTTAGAAACACTGCTATTCAGCTGCATCAAAATACACCCGGAAGGCGATTGGTGGCCGGCAGATGGGTGACTGAATTACCCGACAAGTTCGCTGTTCACTGTCCCATGTGAAAGCAGCCTTAAAGGAAACCTGTAGTGAAAACAGGGCCCAATTTGGGTACTGACTTAGGTAGAGGGAAGCCTCTGTATTATCTATTCCGCTCCTCCTCACCGTTCCACTGCTGGTTCCAGCTGAAAACCATTCATAAGCACTTGTTAACGGCTCACACCTGAGGCTCAGCTTTTGCCGCTGTAGTCCCAGTGGGCCCGTGCTACTTCCCAAGCAAACTCTATACCTGCATTTAAAGGGGGCTTAGATGCTTTCCTTGCGTTGAAAGACATCCATGGCTACAATTACTAGGTAATGCCTAATGATGTTGATCCAGGGATTTTATCTGATTTTATCTGATTGTCATCTGGAGTCGGGAAGGAATTTTTTCCCTTTTGGGGCTAATTGGACCATGCCTTGTAAGGTTTTTTTTCGCCTTCCTCTGGATCAACAGGGATGTGTGAGGGAGCAGGCTGGTGTTGTACTTTGTTCTCTGGTTGAACTCGATGGACGTATGTCTTTTTTCAACCAAAATAACTATGCAACTATATAGATAGATAGATCTGGGGCAAGGTCCTCCAGCCCTTAATGCAGAGATGCTAAGTTGTGCCCCCCCCCCTTCAGACCTTGATTGGTTATTCAGGCCTCAGATGCCAGTCCCTATCTTCTGATCCCTTAGGCTTATATTGAAAGTTGTGCCCTGGTGACCCCTCAGACTGAGCCTTATTACCCATGCATAGGGTGACATATACACACGTGTGGCAGCCTTTCCAACACACCACTTGTAATTCATAGAAGGTAGGGATGGTCCAGCGCAGAGACCGCCAGCCAGTTGCTTATTCTGATCAGCATACTGACAACCAGGAGTTTAGCGTGGTTGGGTTATGCACGGTGACATGTGTCTCTGCTGTGCAACTGAATCCGCCTACAGCTGCACTGATTCTAATGCACCCCCTTCCCCACCACATCCAAGGCTGGCAACTCTCTTGCCTCTGTCTCACCCTAGCCCTGATAGATAATAGAAAGCACCTTCTCCCCCCTTAGGAGCGTTCTTCAGGAATCTATCTCTCAGATATTGTATGCTATTATGTCAAAAAATGTAATTGTCTACTGTTTTAGGAGCTGTAACTTTAATGATTTGTTATACTTATTGCAGTATGAATAATTGAGTTGTTTGCATTCAGCAAACAAGGTTTTATTATCTATCTATCTATCTATCTATCTATCTATCTATCTATCTATCTATCTATCTATCTATCTATCTATCTATCTATCTATCTATCTATCTATACAACCAGTATTGACCATGAGAACAAAACATAATGAAGTGGCTTTAAAAATAAAACCTTTTTCTGATTGGACACTATTTTATTCCTGAGCTACAGAAAGCACTGTGCGATTACATTCAATGAACAATATGGCAATCACTGTATAACATTGTCTCTGCAGTGAGCCTACATATGCACGGCTGGGGCACATGCTACTGGACTATGACAACCCACTCAAAAAGCTAAGTGAAGAATTTGGACCTCATACGAAGGTAAGCAGGAATTACTGATCAGTAAACATAACCTTATCTCATTATTACATTGATCAGGAGGTCGTAGGAAATGCATTCCACTATGCTGGCCTACAAATCTGTCCACAAAACCTGCCCAACCTACATTTCCAATCTTACCCAGAGGTACATGCCTACCTGCTCACTCCGCCCCTCCAATGAATTTCGCCTGACTGCCCCCGCATCACCCAATCCCATGCATGCCTCCAGGACTTCTCAAGAGCTGCTTCAACACTATGGAACTCCCTACCTCCCCCATTAGGGTTATCGCCCCTTGTACCTTAAAGTGGATCCAAGGTGAACTTTTACTCATTGCATAATTGTGTTCCTTTCCTTTTGTTTACAGGGCATTCCTCAAGCCAAATACTTTTTTGTTTTTGTTTTAACCTCTTGAGGACTGCTGTGTTAAACCCCCCTAAAGACCAGGCACATTTTCATTAAATTGGCCACTGCAGCTTTAAGGCCAAGCTGCAGGACCGCAAAACACAGCACACAAGTGATTCCTCCCCCCTTTTCTCCCCACCAACAGAGCTCTCTGTTGGTGGGGTCTGATGCCCCCCCCCCCCCAGTGTTTGTTTGTTTAGTTATTGTTATTTGTGTTTGTTTATTTTATTTTATTTTTTAAATAAAAAGTGTTTTTTTTCTGTTGTATACCCCCCTCCACCCCTCCCCCCGCCAGCCAATCCCTGTGATCAGCTGTCATAGGCTTCAACCTATGACAGCCGATCACCTCTGTGACTCAGGAGGGGGCAGCCGTGTCACACGGCTGTCCCCAGTACAGCGCTGCTGCTGATCGCAGCGCTGTACGGGTAATTAGACATTAATTACGCCGTCTAACAGTCTCCCGAGCGGCAATAGCCGCTCGGAGACTGAAGAAGGGGTGGAGCTCTGCCCTCCGAGAATGAGATGCGTGTGCGCAATCTCATTCAAAACAGAGCCCCAGGACTTTACGCCAATTGGCGTTAGGCGGTTTTGGGGCTGCCGTCGTGGCCACGCCCATCGGCGTGACGCGGTCGGCAAAAGGTTAATACTCTAATTTCCTTACTAAATAAACCACGCCCACAGGTTTTCAGAGAGCCTTGGCAGTAGCAAGGGCTCATGGGAGCTCAGTCTGGGCAGGAGGAGGAGGAGATGCTACTAGCCATTGATTTCAGAGGCAGAGGGGAGGAGGGGGGATTAGGTTTTTTTCACAGGCTGAGTGCTCAAGATACAGATAAGCCTGCCTCTGTGTAATGTTTACAAACAACATGGCTGCTGACATTGTATCAAAGGAAGAAATAATCATTTTCTATTAAAGCTGTTTGCAACTAGATATGCTGTGTAAACTATCTAAACTTTAGATAAGATATATAGACAAGTTACTTGTTATAGTTAGTTTTTCATCTCGGATCCGCTTTAACTAATGTACAGCACTGCGTAATATGTTGGTGCTTTATAAATGTAATAAATAAATACAATAATGCTGGCTAATTGCCATACAAATATGTAATTAAAAAGAAACTCCAGTTTATAAAATTATGTATTTTCTAAGTTACATGGGTGTTGCTAGGGCTACAGAGGGAGTACTCTGTGCTCTGTGCTCTGAAGCAAGCAGCACCTGCCCTGTATATGGGTGAACAAAAATCCTTCCTCCTGCAACTGCACACACTAAGCTTATGCACTCTAGTACCCACATACACAGGAGCTGAAAACTGCATGAAATAAAAGCAATACGTGTTAGCAGGGATGCCTCATGCACGCTTTTCTCATAGTCTCCACCATAACCTCTCTCAAGACTTACCTAATTTTTGTCTCTACTACATGCAATTTTCAGCTCCTGTGTACAGTATATGGGTTAAAAAGTGCATAATCTTAGTGTGTGCATTTGCAGGAGGCAGGATGACTTTTGTTTGTATTTTGTTCACCCATATACAGGGCAGGTGCTGCTTGGTTCAGAGCATTTGTGCTTTCTCTCCATATGTGGTCGTTCCCAAGTCACATGGCATACTTGTTCCCCTTTAAAAGGCGTCCCTGATAGCATGCAGTTTTCAGCTCCTGTGTACAGTATATGGGCTGAGAAGTGCATAAGCTTAGTGTGTGCATTTGCAGAAGATGGAATGTCTTTTGTTCACCCAAATACAGGGCAGGTGCTGTTTGGTTCAGGGCACTTGTGCTTTCTCTCCCTATGGTTGTGCTGCCAGGGTTACAGCAGATCTGGGGCACCAGATCTGCTAAGACCTCTCTCCTCAAAGAAAAATGACTAAGACCTCTCTCCTCAAAGAAAAATTAAGCCCCATGTACCATCATAAAATTAAGTAGACAAAGTATGTACTATTTCGCACAATAACCACTTCTAGAATTTTAAATTTAAAAAAATTAGGTTGTGTCACCAAACAACATAAATAGGCAGTGTGTCCTCTTAATAAACAGAAAAAGGCAACATATCTAGGGATTGATTCACTAAAGTGGGATAACTGCTCTCACAACAGTTATAACGCGATCTGCCAGCGTGCCGAGGTTTGCGCACATACACCATTACTCCGCGTGATCTTTATCACGCGGAGTGACAGCAGGTCACATGACGCCACCGTTGCCATGAAGATCAGCACTGGTGCATGCAAATGGGTAAGTTGATTATCTTATATGTGTGCTGCATGTATTTTTGAACAGATGGCAGGATGGAGGAGCAGAGAGGAGAAGAATCCCACCCTCTACCCATGGGCCGTAGTTTGCCCAGGTCTAATTTACAGGGTAGTAGAGTAGAGACCCTGGGGAGTAAACAAAGTAGTTAGCAGATGAGGCGGTGAGCTTTAAAATATAGCTATAGCATCTGTCTAAATCTAAATATATCTATTAATAATATACAGTATCTAAATCAATAATAACAAATAGGTGCCCTTTCCTTTTTTTACCTACGTTGGCCTGCTCAAGTCATTATACTAGACCAGGTATGTCAAACCGGTCCTACGAGGGCCGAGGTCCTCACACATTTTTGATACAGCTCAAATAAATTGATGGGCCTGAATCAGGAAAGGTGTGGTCCATTAGGTAGAACACATTCCTCTCTTTCTCAGTCAATGCTAAACACTGGCATGGATCTGGCCCTCCAGGCCTGGAGTTCGACACATGTGTACTAGACTGACACATCAATGTAAAATTTCCTTTTAAAGGACAACTATTGTGAAAATTTGTACAATTTAAAGTGAAACTCCAGACTAAAAATCTACTCGTCCGCACTGAAAAGGCTTGATTTCACAGCATCAGAACTTTGTTTTTCTTACCCAAGCCTCATTTTTAGCTGCACAGAAGAAAACTGCCCTAGCATTTTTCCCCTGATGCTGAGCAAAGCTTGATGGGATCTCTGATGTTGTTGTTCTGGTTCTGCTGTTTTGGTGCAATTTTTTTTAATTTTTAATTTGAGATTTGAAGCCCTTTGACAGGCTGGCACCCCAGGCGTCCGCTTGTACTGTCTATGCCCTGAGGTGGCCCTGCATTTTACTCTGGGACAGTGTACAACTAATACACATGTATTTTGCATTTTTCAAATGTTCACAATAGTGGCCCTTTAAGAACATGTGGCCTATCACTTTAACATGTAGAAGCTTACAGTCTGCATTTATGAATGTATTAAAGTTTTCAAAATGGCCTGTTGCTGTTAAAGGTCAGGGATTTTGGTACAGCTACAGGAATCCACATTCTGTAGAATATTTGTAGTTGAGTTCAGCATCCAAGTTCATGATTTCCTTTGTTCCCTTTCTCATTAGACAGTGACGGATGCTTTGATGTCCATGCACTTCCTTTTCTGTCGGAGAACACAGTCTGCTGAACAATTGCGAGGTGCCCAAATGTTAAGTCTCCTCAGCAATCCCGCTGCCATGATTTCCCCTTCCGCTTCTGATACGGTAAGGCTGGAAAAGTATTATTATTTAATAGCGACATCTTTCAAATGGCAAAATGTATTATACGATTGCACAGTAAGTAGACAAATGTGAAATATTTCCTGATATACAGCTTATGATTTGAAACCTATAGCTCATGGTATCTTCCAGTATATTTGAAAAAATACTCCGTGGAGAGAGGAATAATAGATGCTATCTTATATTTGCAGTGTTGTTTTATTATTGTTGCTTTCTTTGAGGTATCAGGTCCGGATTTACCATAAGGCACTGTAGGCATGTGCCTACAGGCGTATGATGCTGGAAAGGCGGCTCACTCCCCTCCCTGAGTACCTCACTCCCTCCTTCCCTATGCAGAGTCCTGAGAAGAGTGTATATGAGAGGTTACTCTCTCTGCTCTCTGCATTCCACTGACGAGGTCTCCCTTCAGACAGGGGCACCTCTAGCTACTTAATACTGAGGTTCCTCTAGCTACCTAATACTTGAAGGCACCTCTAGCTCCTTAATATTTAGGGTACTTCTGGCTGCCTATTACTAAGTGAACTCTGTAGTTATGAATGATGGGCATGGGATGAAATGGAGAAGGGACAGCTGGGCCAGCCAGCACACTTGCAGTGCAGTTCGGTGGGGGTTTGTAGGTTCATGAAGGGTGAAGTCTTAGGTGCCAGGACGCCTGTGCCTATAAGCTCCTGTGATGTAAATCCGGGCCTGTGAGGTATCATATTTGTTCACAAATACAGTGGGATACGAAAGTTTGAGCAACCTTGTTAATCGTAATGATTTTCCTGTATAAATCGTTGGTGGTTACGATAAAAAATGTCAGTTAAATATATTATATAGGAGACACACACAGTGATATTTGAGAAATGAAATGATGTTTATTGGATTTACAGAAATTGTGCAATAATTCTCTAAACAAAATTAGGCAGGTGCCTAAATTTGGGCACCACAAAAGAGACATGACATTAATATTTAGTAGATCCTCCTTTTGCAAAAATTAAAGCCTCTAAATACTTTCTTTAGGTTCCAATGAGAGTCTGGATTCTGGTTGAAGGTATTTTGGACCATTCCGCTTTACAAAACATCTCTAGTTCATTCAGGTTTGATGGCTTCCGAGCATGAATAGTTCTCTTTAGCTCACACCATAGATTTTTAATTATATTCATGTCTGGGGACTGAAATGGCCATTCCAGAACGTTGTACTTGTCGTCTGCATGAATGCCTGAGTGGATTTTGAGCAGTGTTTAGGGCCGTTGTCCTGTTGAAAGATCCAACCCTGGCGCAGCTTCAGCTTTGTCACTGATTCCTGGACATTGATCTCCAGAATCTGCTGATACTGAGTGGAATCCATGCATCCCTTAACTTTGACAAGATTCCCAGTCCCTGCACTGGCCATGCAGCCCCACAGCATGATGGAACCACCACCATATTTTACTGTAGGTAGCAGGTGTTTTTCTTGGAATGCTGTGTTGTTTTTCCTCCATGCATAACGTCCCTCGTTATGCTCAAATAAATCAATTTTAGTTTCATCAGTCCACAGCACCTTATTCCAAAATGAAGATGGCTTGTCCAAATGTGCTTTAGCATACCTCAAGTGGCTCTGTTTGTGCTGTGGGCGGAGAAAAGGCTTCCTCTGCATCACTCTCTCATACAGCATCTCATTGTGTAAAGTGCGATGAATAGTTGAACGATGCACAGTGACTCCATCTGCAGCAAGATGATGTTGTAGGTGTTTGGTGCTGGTCTGTGGGTTGATTCTAACTGTTCTCACCATGCGTCACTTCTCTCTCTCCGAGATTTTTCTTGGTTTGCCACTTCGAGCCTTAACTTGAACTGAGCCTGTGGTTTTCCATTTCCTCATTATGTTCCTAACTGTGGAACCAATCAGCTAAAATCTTTGAGACAGCTTTCTATATCCTTCCCCTAAACCATGATGGTGAACAATATTTGTCTTCAGGTCATTTGAGAGTTGTTTGAAGACCACGATGTTGCTACTCTTCAGAAAAAATTAAAAGAGGAGGGAAACTATCAATTGACCCCCTTAAATACTCTTTCTCATAATTGGATTCATCTGTGTATCTAAGGCAGGGGTCACTGAGCTTACCAACCCAATTTGAGATCTAATAACTAGTTCTAAAGGTTTTGGCATCAGTAAAATAACAACAGTGCCCAAATTTTTGCACCTGCTTAATTTTGTTTAAAGAATTATTGAGCACTTTCTGTTAATTCAATAAACATCATTTCACTTCTCAAATATCACTGTGTGTGTCTCCTATATGATATATTTAACTGACATTTTTTATCGTAACCACCAACGATTTATACAGGAAAATCATGACGATTAACAATGTTGCCCAAACTTTCACATCCCACTGTATATAGGCAACATGATGCAACCACAAAATTAACTAAATTATCTCCAGATGTGTAAATATTATTGATGCCTGTGGGAAAAAATGTTTATCTTTTCGAAAATGTTGTTCAGTTAGGCATTTCCAACAGTTCTGCTTTGGCAAGGTTCTTAACACATGGTGCCCGTACCCCATGGGTTACTTTAGTTTTGCTTTAGGGGTATTTGTCATGGTCAATCAGTAATAGTTTCACTGCTAGTGCTAAATGCGCATGTTGTTCAGTAAATTACAGCATTCTGTTCTTTGTTTCAACAGAACCCACTGCACCGCTGATACACTGGTGTGTATGTACCATAAAAATGTAATTGCATCCTGTTATGATCCATCTGTATTTTCCATTGTGATGGAACTGATGGACCCGCAATTAGTGTTGGTGTTCGAGTTCGGGCAATGTGAATTTTCAAAGACACATCACACTGGAAGTTCACTGGAAGAGTCACTGGAAGTTCACTTACTTGCAGTTTACGCCATGCTTCATATGACTCTGATGCCTTCTCCTTCTGGCTTGGAAGGAGGTGCCATCAGAGTCACGTGAAGCATAGTGTGATCCGCAAGTGAGTGAACTCCCCGTGAATATGTTCACTGCTTCAGGTGCTGAAATGTGGTGTGCTAAAGAATTCGGGTTTTCGTAATTCAATCTCCCGAACTCGAACACCAAGACTAAACGGAATGGTGATAAGTAAAATATAAGTAAACTGAAAAGGTATTTCTACTTAATAAAAGTGTCAAGTAATGTTGGAAATACAATTATGCACAATTATGATGCATCAAGGAGTACTTGAGGTGATGCTACTCTCAATACAGGGTAATTGGCCAACACGGTCATTAATACTATAATAATGTGGTGTGTATATTTTAAATTCGTTATGAATTTTTGAATTTATTTTTTCCTTAGATGCCCTGTGAGTATTTATCTGTTGAAACCATGGAAAGATGGATCATAAGTAAGTTCTTCAATTACACTTTTTTTTAAAGATTAAGGGGGGCCATATCCTATTACTAAACTCAAGTTCGTAATCAAATTATATTTAACACCCCCCTGGGCAGTAAAGAACTCACTTGGGCGATATTATCGCCCAGTGAGTTCTTTACACCCTATCCTATTACATTTTCCATGCTGCTGGGAAGTGGTGCTTCCCATCAGACATGAGCGTCAGCTTAGACCTGCAAAGAGCAGTTCTAAACCAGCTAACACACGTCGTCGCAGATGCATTTGGGGGTCTCCTTTAATAAGTAGACCCCCAGAGCTCCCCGTCAGGCCGTCAGTGATCGCTGAAGCCCCCTTCAGCTGAGGCAAGCACTGCTGAGTAATTTATCAGCCACCGGACATCCGCCACCTTTCGCCGCAAGTCCCGATGCAGCAATTACAGTATCTCGGAGCCCTGGCAAAGCATCTTTGAAGCTCCTGCTGGGGCTCCCTATTGGTCCACTGTCTGGACCAATGAAATGGTAAAATCAAAATCTCAGACCATTAGAATATTGTGAAAATGTTCAATATTCTAGGCTCAAAGTGTCAGACACTAATCAGCTAAATAATCCAAAACACCTGCAAAGGGTTCCTATTTCATATCAGGGATGCTCGGATGTGCCTCATCCACGAATTCGGAAATCCGCGTGGTTGCAAAAAAAAATCCGCATTCGGCCCTGCCGCATGCGGATTTTCGTCCGCGTCCACGCAACCACGCGGATTTTTTCCCGTGAATGGCGTAATCACGCGCGGATTCACGCCCGGAGGCGGATTTTCTTTTAACGTTAATAACAAAGCCCCCATACATGCTACAGTCCCCCAAATAGCATGGATTATCGAGGTGATAAGGGGCAACATAACTTCAACATAAAAAATTCCCCCCAAAAATTTTTTTCTAGAGAAAATGGATTTTAAAGTGAAATCAACACTTTAAATGGGGCTATTAATTGGTAATAAGTGGTTTTAAAAAGGGATATACGCGTTAAGCAGTCAAAGAGGTGAAGGCGAGTTCCAATGGCACTTGGCGGCGAAGGTACCGCTGGAGGAGGATGAGTGGCTGACGGCAAAAAGGCTCCAGAGAGGTTTTTGTAATTTTTTTTTTTTTTTGCAGCAATTAGCAATGACATCGCAGCAGAGTTGTCAGTGGACACGGGCAGTGTGAACGCAGAGTGCAGTGGTGGTAGCGACTGAGTCAGGAGAAGGTCTATGCGGGCGGTCAGTTCAGCAGCACAGAAGGACCACGGCAACATACTGGTAGTAGTAGTAGCAGCACAGCGTCATAGTGCTGGCCAAAAAATTAAATGCACCCGGCGACCCGGGCAGTGTGAACGCAGAGTGTAGTAGCGACTGAGTCAGGAGGACAAAGCGGGCGGTCAGTTCAGCAGCAGCAGCACAGTAGTAGTAGCACAGCGTCATAGTGCTGGCCAAAAAATTAAATGCACCCGGCGACCCGGGCAGTGTGAACGCAGAGTGTAGTAGCGACTGAGTCAGGAGGACAAAGCGGGCGGCCAGTTCAGCAGCAGCAGCACAGTAGTAGTAGCACAGCGTCATAGTGCTGGCCAAAAAATTAAATGCACCCGGCGACCCGGGCAGTGTGAACGCAGAGTGTAGTAGCGACTGAGTCAGGAGGACAAAGCGGGCGGTCAGTTCAGCAGCAGCAGCACAGTAGTAGTAGCACAGCGTCATAGTGCTGGCCAAAAAATTAAATGCACCCGGCGACCCGGGCAGTGTGAACGCAGAGTGTAGTAGCGACTGAGTCAGGAGGACAAAGCGGGCGGTCAGTTCAGCAGCAGCAGCACAGTAGTAGTAGCACAGCGTCATAGTGCTGGCCAAAAAATTAAATGCACCCGGCGACCCGGGCAGTGTGAACGCAGAGTGTAGTAGCGACTGAGTCAGGAGGACAAAGCGGGCGGTCAGTTCAGCAGCAGCAGCACAGTAGTAGTAGCACAGCGTCATAGTGCTGGCCAAAAAATTAAATGCACCCGGCGACCCGGGCAGTGTGAACGCAGAGTGTAGTAGCGACTGAGTCAGGAGGACAAAGCGGGCGGTCAGTTCAGCAGCAGCAGCACAGTAGTAGTAGCACAGCGTCATAGTGCTGGCCAAAAAATTAAATGCACCCGGCGACCCGGGCAGTGTGAACGCAGAGTGTAGTAGCGACTGAGTCAGGAGGACAAAGCGGGCGGTCAGTTCAGCAGCAGCAGCACAGTAGTAGTAGCACAGCGTCATAGTGCTGGCCAAAAAAT
Organism: Hyperolius riggenbachi; assembly: GCF_040937935.1. Taxonomy (NCBI): domain Eukaryota; kingdom Metazoa; phylum Chordata; class Amphibia; order Anura; family Hyperoliidae; genus Hyperolius; species Hyperolius riggenbachi. The sequence goes on from NC_090647.1 coordinate 119,219,618, forward strand.
TAAATGCACCCGGCGACCCGGGCAGTGTGAACGCAGAGTGTAGTAGCGACTGAGTCAGGAGGACAAAGCGGGCGGTCAGTTCAGCAGCAGCAGCAAAGTAGTAGTAGCACAGCGTCATAGTGCTGGCCAAAAAATTAAATGCACCCGGCGACCCGGGCAGTGTGAACGCAGAGTGTAGTAGCGACTGAGTCAGGAGGACAAAGCGGGCGGTCAGTTCAGCAGCTCAGAAGGAGGACCATGGCAACTTACTGGTAGTAGTACCATAACACCAAAAAATTAACCAAGGTAGGCACTAGGCAGGTAGTAAATGTCTTTATAAAGGCAGGCATAGTTAACAACAGCACATGCAGCAGCCACTTCATGTCCCCCTGTGTCCGACATTAGGGGCCAGGAACTCACCTTCCACCCAAGCCTGGTTGATTTTCAGGAAGGTGAGTTTGTCCACAAAGGCGTGGGAGAGCCGAGAGCGCTTCTCTGTGACCACGCCACCGGCCGCATTAAAGCATCTCTCTGAGAGGACACTGGAAGGAGGGCAGGATAGGAGTTCCAGGGCGTACTGGGAAAGCTCGCTCCAGATGTCCAGTCTCTTGACCCAGTACTCCAAGGGGTCCACGGGGCTGTCGGTGTCATTGAGCCCGCTGGATGACCCCATATAGTCAGACACCATGGTGTTCAGTCGTTGCTTGTGCTGGTTGGTGGTGGATGCTGTGGCGGGCACCTCTGTTCTGGGCTGCTGCACTGCATACAGGCTCTTGCTTAGGCTCTTCAGGTCTCCGGGGCGCCAGTTGCTGCTGCTGCTGCTGGTGGTTGTTGTTGTGCTGCTAGTGGCAATGGCAGGCACCTCTTGCTGGCTTGGCAGAGCAGTTACAGTGGGGGTGGAATGCTGGGGGAATGCTTCCAGTAGTCTGCGCACAAGGGCCTCCTTCAACTCCCTTGTGCGTTGCTCGGTGGTGGATGGCGTCATTAAGTCTCCCAGCTTCCCCTTCAGACTGGGATCAAGCATCAAGGTAATCCAGATGTCCTCCCTTGAACGCATCTGGATCACCCGGGGGTCCCTGCGAAGGCAGCGCAACATGTGCACAGCCATGGGAAACAAGTGGGCCCTGCCAGCAAGATCTTCCTCGTCCTCGCCATTGTCCCATAACGCATGCCTGTCCTCTTCCTGTGCCATGTCGTTGTCCTCCTCAAACCGCCATCCACGTACAACGCCTGCTGCACTCTGCTCCTCCTCCTCCTCCTCATTCAGGTTAGGGACCTCCAACTCTTCCACTACCTGCTGTGAGCCCTCCTCTGAGCTGGACTGTGCTGCCATCTGCTCCTGTTCTTCCAACTGCCTCAGGGCTTCATCCCCACGCTCAATTAAATTGTCCATTGCCTGCTCCAGTAGACAAACCAAGGGCACCCACTGGCACACAGAGGCCCGCTCCTCACTGACCATCTTGGTTGCCTCCAGGAAGGGACTCAGCACCAGGCATACTTGCTGCATCAGTGTCCACTGAGTGGCAGTAATCATGGGGACTTGCTGGTTGCTGGGGACACTTGGGTCTAGCATGTAGGCCCTAAGAGCCAGGCTGTGCTGACACAGCCGCTCCAACATGGCCAGAGTCGAATTCCAGCGAACTGGCATGTCGATGATCATCCGGTGTTGTGGCCTTCCATACTGCTGCTGTAAGGTGGACAAGAGTGCAGAGGCAGTGGCTGACAGGCGGAAAAAGCGCACCACCGCCCGGGCATCCTGCAGCAGCTCGCTCATCCCCTGGTAGGTGCGCAAGAAGCGCTGCACCACAAGATTGAGCACGTGGGCCAAGCAGGGGATGTGCTGGAGGTTTCCCTGCTGCACTGCTGCCACCAGGTTGGCCCCGTTATCGGCTGCCACATACCCCACTTCCAGGCCTCTGGGGGTCAGCCACCTCCGCTCCTGCTTCCTGAGGGCGGCCAGGACGTTGGTGGCCGTAAGCCTCTCCTTCCCCAGGGTCACCAATTTTAAAAGGGCTTGGCAGTGCCGAGGCTTGGCGCTGCTGCTGCCGAGGCAGGCTTGCTTTCCGGGTGCTGAGGGAGTGTCGTGACAGGACCCTTCTGCATCCCCCCTGATCCCGCGTGGTGGCACCACTAGCTGGGCTGATGCGCTCTTGTCCTCCCTCCCTTCCATCAGTGTCACCCAGTGGGCCGTAAAGGACAGGTAGCGACCTGTCCCAAATCTGCTACTCCACGAGTCCATGGTCACGTGGACCCGCTTGCCCACAGAGTAGGCCACGTTTTCCACCGCAAACTTGTGGAGTGCTGGGATCGCGCTCCTGCTGAAATAGTGGCGACTGGGGACTTGCCACTCGGGGATGCCAAATTGGAGCAGCGTCCGCATGGCGCTCCCCTCCTGCACCAGGGAGTAGGGAAGCAGCTGTGATGCCATGGCCCGGGCCAGCAAGCCATTTAGTTTGCGGATCCGCCTGTGGCTTGGAGGCAGAGGCTTAGTCAGACCCTGAAAGGTGTCGCTCAGCAGGGTCTGACGACGCTGGGATGCAGGGGAGACAGAGGAGAGAGACGAACACTGGCTGCCAGCCTCAATGTCTGTGTCCTGAGCAGCCGAGGTGGAAGAGCGCTTGCATGCTACTACTGCTGCTGCTGTGGGGGATTCACGACCCTGAGGGAGGGAGGATGCTGCTGCGCTGGTGGGCCTTCTGCTCTCAGGAACCCTTGCCAGCAGTGCCTGCTTCCTCTTAAAGTCTGCATACTCGCGGCAGTGGCGGCTTCTCAGGTGGCCCTGGAGGGATGAGGTACCCATCTTGCTCAGACTTTTCCCACGGCTCAATCTTTTGCTGCATAACCTGCACACCGCATACCTTTTGTCATCAGTACATTCCTCAAAGCAATCCCACACTGGTGACTTTAATTTACTGCGGCCCCCACTAGCAGAGGGTGCAGCGGAGCAATGTGTGGTAGTAGTTGCCGGGGGTTGCATGGTGGTGGTGCCGGCTGAAGCAGTGTCCTGTCTACTTCCTCCACGCCCACTGCTGCCGATGCCCCTGCCCCTGCCTGACATATGGCGATATCCTTGCCTAGGCCGAGGTGACTCGTCATCCTGCTCTGACCATTCTTCCACGGACTCAGCAGGCTGCACATAGTTAGGGTCCACAACGTCATCATCAGCAGCATCATCATAATCCAGCTCTTCCTCTGACTCCCCCGCCTCCTCTTCTGTCCCTACATCCCCAGACACAGACCCCTCTTCTTCATCACCAGAACTCAACAACGCTTGTGATTGTGGCCCGATCTCAATCTCTGCCACATCAGTCCCCAGTAAGTCCTGTGCTTCTTGCATCAGCAGGTTCCCAGATGCCGGACTGAGGGACAGAACGCTGTCATCCTGGGAGGGCTGCTGACCAGTGGTTGCTGGGGTGGATGTCACAACAAGCGTGGGATGTTGGCTGCTACTGCTTGGAGTGGTGCTCACAGTAGAGGTCTGGGAGGAAGTCATGATGTCCATGAGTACGTCAGGTTCCATTTGCTCAACCACCACACGGGGACCAGAAACTTTAAAATATTTGGACAATGGCGTCCGCTGACTCGGCCCAGGCTTTGCTGCCCCCTTTTCTGCTGCATCACGACCACGTACAGCTGGGCGTCCTCTCCCTGTACGTGGAGCAGTCCCAGAAGTGGCTGAGGCAATTGAACTCCCTTTCCTCTCACCCCGCGAAACCCTGCCAGACATGTTGCTAGTAATGAATCACTGGATGCAGTGGGCACAGTACAAGGTCACTGAAGGATGCAGTGGGCACAGCACAAGGTCACTGAAGGATGCAGTGGCCACAGTACAAGGTCACTGAAGGATGCAGTGGGCACAGCAGTGGGCACTGGATATACAACTAGGTCACTGAAGGATGCAGTGGCCACAGTACAAGGTCACTGAAGGATGCAGTGGGCACAGCAGTGGGCACTGGATATACAACTAGGTCACTGAAGGATGCAATGGCCACAGTACAAGGTCACTGAAGGATGCAGTGGGCACAGTACAAGGTCACTGAAGGATGCAGTGGCCGCAGTACAAGGTCACTGAAGGATGCAGTGGGCACAGCAGTGGGCACTGGATATACAACTAGGTCACTGAAGGATGCAGTGGCCACAGTACAAGGTCACTGAAGGATGCAGTGGGCACAGCAGTGGGCACTGGATATACAACTAGGTCACTGAAGGATGCAGTGGGCACAGTACAAGGTCACTGAAGGATGCAGTGGGCACAGTACAAGGTCACTGAAGGATGCAGTGGGCACAGTACAAGGTCACTGAAGGATGCAGTGGGCACAGCAGTGGGCACTGGATATACAACTAGGTCACTGAAGGATGCAGTGGCCACAGTACAAGGTCACTGAAGGATGCAGTGGGCACAGCAGTGGGCACTGGATATACAACTAGGTCACTGAAGGATGCAGTGGCCACAGTACAAGGTCACTGAAGGATGCAGTGGGCACAGCAGTGGGCACTGGATATACAACTAGGTCACTGAAGGATGCAGTGGGCACACAAGGATGTCACACTGTGTAATGAGATGCTCATATGCCAGCGAGCGAGCGAGCAGTGGGCACTGGGCATGGCACAAGGTCACTGACAGAATGAATGAACTGCGCTGGCAGAGAGTGGCGGCGCCGGCGGTGTGACTGGCTGCCTGCAAATAGTACAAGTGTATAAACTGTCACTGGAATATACAAGTGAACACTGCAGCTGCACTAACCTGCCTGCCTGCACTCTACACACAGATAATCCCCACTCCCACTACACTGCAGCACTGAACCTGCCTGCACAGCACTACACACAGTTAAATAATCACTAGACTCCCACACTCCCACTACACTACACTGACTACAACTAACTACAGCAATCACTCACTGACTAGCTAACTGTGTACAGTATAAGAGCAGTGTTAGCAAAAAAACCGCTTTGTTTTTAACACAATAAATGCACTTGCTCAAACAACAATGGCCTGGAGATAATCCTCTCAGCACCACAGTCTAGCAAGGACAGAGCTTTTCCATCATGGCCGCCGCTTTATATTCAGGAGAGGAGGGCATAGCTCCCCTCCTGTGATTGGTTGCTAGGGCCTGGCTGGGGCACTCTGATTGGCCTGCAATGTGTCACTTCCGCATAGTTTGACGCATTTCCGCAAACCACGACTTCAGCCCCGGGTTTCACGAGCGTGAATGCGGATTTCTGTCCGCATTCACGCGAAGCCGAAGTAGATTTTCGTGGTTGAAAATCTATTCACGGATTTTCGTGTCCGAGGCGGAATGCGTCAAAATGGTCGTGAATCCACGCGTAAGCGTGATCATGACCTGGCGGTGAGCACCACTGTTTCATATATTAGTTTCATCTTTTAAGCTAAATTACTGAAATAAATGGACTTTTGCACAATATTCTAATTTTCTGAGTTTCACCTGTAATTATATTTTTGGGGGGTCACAAAATGGGAAAAGCCTGTTGCGCTCATTATTTAGTTATTTTTTTTTTTTTTGCATTGCATTTCTTTGCATAACAGAGCAATCTTTCTTTCCAGTTGGATTCCTGCTGTCACACAGCGCACTGAACTCTCAGCCGTACTGCCTGGAGTTGTGGAAAGCGGCTCTGCAGGGATCTTCCTGCATCACGCTGATCCGCGATGACATCTTACAAATACACAAAGTTACTGAGGAATTTTTTGGCAGCATAAAAGGGTATGCAATCATTTCTGTGCCTATTATATGGAATGGGGTTTCCATTCATTGTATCCCGACTCTTCCCTTACTCTTCTGTTGTTCATTATTAGTGCATATTATTTTACAGTAATGTCATCTGTGGTCTATTTACCCCATAATCTCCAAACATTTGAACGTAATCATGAAGGTTACAACTCATCAGGGGTGTAACTACAAATCATACCACCCCCCAGCAAAACTTTGTTGGCCCCCCCAATGTTTGCACCCCTTCCCTTGCCTCCCCATGGTGACCCTCACAGCCTGAGGGCCCATCTTGCAAGAGTCATAAAACAAGAGTGGACATCATAATCTTTACACCTATAACAAGTGCAGTCACAAAAACACCTGATCTGAAGGATGGACCTGTTTATCGGAAAGGAGAGACGTAGTAGTTGGGGACCCTTACAGCTCTGGGCCCCCCTGCAGTTCCAGGAGCCAATTACCTGTAGTTACACCCCTGAAACTGAGTGTCCAAGGTAATTCATTAGATCAGACACAAAACTAGAAATCATGGGACCTGCATCAAACGTTTCAACACTGCATCTTTAAACAGTGATCACAGTGCTATATTCATGGCCGGATTCCACATAGGCCATGGCCTAGGGCGCAAGGAAAGCAAGGGGCGGACTGTGGGCAGCAGGGTGGCATTTGCAGTTAGCGTGCTGAACATTTGTCCTGAAACACAGAGTTTAAACATGGCAGTGGGTGTATACAGACAGCCGGATCTGGCACTCAGGGGATGAAGGGGCAGCAAACAGGCACTAGTGTTCTCTGAGCCGCCTGTCACTCACCAAATGTGCTGCCCACCGAGGAGTTCACAATCTTATCCCTTCCATCATGTCACTAACTGTCCTCAGAGGACCCTACATTCTAATCCCTGCCATGTGGGGGGGGGGGGAGCGGGGGAGTTTAGGATGCTGTTGGTCCGGGGGCAGCTGGTCATAGTGGGCCTTGGGCGGCAAAAAGTTCAAAACCGGCCCTGGCTATATTACATAGTCTACATGTCCACAGTGCCTTGTTAGAGAAACAAACTAACTACAAAGAGACTACAGACATGTTACAGAGGCCAGGTAACCACAGGCGTCTGTTACTGAGTGATTACAGTGCTGTATTACAGTGAGGTACAGACTAACCAGCAAGCTCATGGTGACCCAGAACTCATTGGAGTGTGTAAGGGACTACAATGGTCCTAAAAGCCCCCTTACTAAGATGTTAAGAAAAACAAAAATTTGCTTTCCTAAAACAGAAAGAATTTGCGATAATTCAGGTTGGAGTGAGCTCGAGATGTCTCACAGAGCACCACTGCTGAATATATGCAAATTAACCATTGTACCCTTAGAAGCTAAACACACCTCCAGAACCGCTGGAATGCAATGATGTGTCAGCTTGTTAAATTGTACAGAGCCATAATAATCCAACATGCATACAGACTGTTTCGGATTGTTTGATCCTCATCAGTGCATGGCATGGATTAATTTGGCTCTATGGAGTAGGGCTTGTAAACCGAGAGGTACAGACTAACCAGCAAGCTCATGGTGACCCAGAACTCATTGGAGTGTGTAAGGGACTACAATGGTCCTAAAAGCCCCCTTACTAAGATGTTAAGAAAAACAAAAATTTGCTTTCCTAAAACAGAAAGAATTTGCGATAATTCAGGTTGGAGTGAGCTCGAGATGTCTCCCAGGCACCACTGCTGAATATATGCAAATTAACCATTGTACCCTTAGAAGCTAAACACACCTCCAGAACCGCTGGAATGCAATGATGTGTCAGCTTGTTAAATTGTACAGAGCCATAATAATCCAACATGCATACAGACTGTTTTGGATTGTTTGATCCTCATCAGTGCATGGCATGGATTAATTTGGCTCTGAAAGCAAGATTCCGGATGATAACATTTGTTACTCAAAAGAATAAGAATAAACTCTCAGCTATTCCAACCTTTATCAGACTTGAATCCTGTATGCTGACAAAATGTTGGAGCACATAGCTATGTACATGCAACATCAAAAGGGGATACATAGATTTTTTTGGAAACATAAATGCCATTACGATGACTTAATTGAAACAGAACATCCAAATAGCATCTTGAGAGGTTGTTAGGTGATTTATGACAAATTAATTAGGTGTTCTGGTTCACCATGAGCTGATTTATGACAAATAGATAAGACTCTTTGTTTACTCAATCCTCACACAACTGACTTTGCCCAGCACAGACATCGTAAATTCCGAGTTCAAGAGTTAGATAGGAGCAGAATGGATGCAGTTTGTATAGGCTGAAAAATAATTATAACATTAAATATCATCATCAACCTCATACCAATGTAAGAAATTGTTATCCTTGTTCAATATTTTATCTACAGATTTCAACCAATGTATAACAGCCTGGCAGACTAAACTCCAACACATAGGGCTGCACAGGTTGCCCTGACACTGTCAGTTCCCACTTTCCTCTGCCTGTCATGTGATCTCAGATGCTGCACAGATTTATCCAGCCAGGCAACACTATCCAGTCTGAGCGTAATAACCACCAGTATGATTATTGATCTGCTCAGAAATCAGACAGTAAGGATCCTTTTCCACGGAGAGCGATTTGCTTAAAATCGTAAAACACTAGCGATTTTTAATTCGTTAGGGTTGCTATTATAAAATAGGAATCGTGAAAAGTATTTTCCACCAGAGCGATTCAATTTTCTGTGTACAGTGGGCTGCAAAAGTATTCGGCCCCCTTGAAGTTTTCGACATTTTATCATATTACTGCCACAAACATGAATCAATTTTATTGGAATTCCACATGAAAGACCAACACAAAGTGGTGTTCACATGAGAAGTACATGATTCCAAACATTTTTTACAAATAAATAACTGCAAAGTGGGGTGTGCATAATTATTCGGACCCCTTTGATCTGAGTGCAGTCAGTTGCCTATAGACATTGCCTGAGGAGTGCTAATGACTAAATAGAGTGCACCTATGTGTAATCTAATGTCAGTACAAATACAGCTGCTCTGTGAGGGCCTCAGAGGTTGTCTAAGAGAATATTGGGAGCAACAACACCGTGAAGTCCAAAGAACACACAAGACAGGTCCAAGATAGGTCAAGGATCAAGTTATTGAGAAAGTTAAAGCAGGCTTAGGCTACAAAAAGATTTCCGAAGCCTTGAACATTCCAAGGAGCACTGTTCAAGCGATCATTCAGAAATGGAAGGAGTATGGCACAACTGTAAACCTACCAAGACAAGGCCATCCACCTAAACTCACAGGCCGAACAAGGAGAGCGCTGATCAGAAATGCAGTCAAGAGGCTCATGGTGACTCTGGACGAGCTACAGAGATCTACAGCTCAGGTGGGAGACTCTGTCCATAGGACAACTATTAGTCATGCACTGTACAACGTTGGCCTTTATGGAAGAGTGGCAAGAAGAAAGGCATTGTTAGCAGAAAGCATAAGAAGTCCCATTTGCAGTTTGCCACAAGCCATGTGGGGGACACAGTAACCATGTGGAAGAAGGTGCTCTGGTCAGATGAGACCAAAATGGAACTTTTTGGCCAAAATGCAAAACGCTATGTGTAGCAGAAAACTAACACTGCACATCACTCTGAACACACCATCCCCACTGTCAAATATGGTGGTGGCAGCATCGTGCTCGGGGGGTGCATCTTTTCAGCAGGGACAGGGAAGCTGGATGGAGTCAAATACAGGGCAAACTTGGAAGAAAACCTCTTGGAGACTGCAAAAGACTTGAGACTGGGGCAGAGGTTCACCTTCCAGCAGGACAATGACCCTAAACATAAAGCCAGGGCAACAATGGAATGGTTTAAAACAAAACATATCTATGTGTTAGAATGGCCCAGTCAAAGTCCAGATCTAAATCCAATCGAGAATCTGTGGCAAGATCTGAAAACTGCTGTTCACAAATGCTGTCCATCTAATCTGACTGAGCTGGAGCTGTTTTGCAAAGAAGAATGGGCAAGGATTTCAGTCTCTAGATGTGCAAAGCTGGTAGAGACATACCCTAAAAGACTGGCAGCTGTAATTGCAGCAAAAGGTAGTTCTACAAAGTATTGACTCAGGGGGCCGAATAATTACGCACACCCCACTTTGCAGTTATTTATTTGTAAAAAATGTTTGGAATGATGTATGATTTTCGATCCACTTCTCACATGTACACCACTTTGTCTTGGTCTTTCATGTGGGATTCCAATAAAATTGATGCATGTTTGTGGCAGTAATGTGACAAAATGTGGAAAACTGCAAGGGGGCCGAATACTTTTGCAACCCACTGTATCACAATTGCTTTTTAGAGCAATTTTACCTGTGATCGTGCTTCAGTATTAAATGCAAAATAGCAATTGCTTAACAAAATTGATGAAAAATCGCAATCACTTGCGTTTGTGGTTGCTAGTGGAAAGGGCCCTTAGTTGCATAAAGCCTTTATGTGGTTTGGCATTTTGTATTTCTGGATGTCACTTCAGGTGAAATATATTAAAGTGAATCTGTATTGTTAAAATCGCACAAAAGTAAACATACCAGTGCGTTAGGGGACATCTCCTATTACCCTCTGTCACAATTTCGCCGCTCCTCGCCGCATTAAAAGTGGTTAAAAACAGTTTTAAAAAGTTTGTTTATAAACAAACAAAATGGCCACCAAAACAGGAAGTAGGTTGATGTACAGTATGTCCACACATAGAAAATACAACCATACACAAGCAGGCTGTATACAGCCTTCCTTTTGAATCTCAAGAGATCATTTGTGTGTTTCTTTCTCCCTGCAGTTCTCATGCAAAGTGCTCTTTTTTCTCCTGCAAACAGCTTTGCCCTTGTCTGTAATTCTTCAGTATGTGAAAGCCCAGCCAGCTCAGAGGACGATTTATCCAGCTTGTAAAAGATAAGAGAGAAGAGAGAAGCTGCTCTAATCTAAATAATACACAGGCAGTGTGCATAGAGGGGCCTGGAAGGGGGAATTCATAGCAGAACCACAACACTGAAGAACTTGGCAGCCTTCCAGACACAGGCTGACAAGTCTGACAAGGGAAAGATACATTGATTTATTACAGAGACTGTGATAGCAGAAAGTGCTGCAGTAAGCCAGAACACATTAGAATAGCTTTTGGAACTTGTAGGATGATAAAAAACAGGATGCAATTTTTGTTACGGAGTCTCTTTAAGGTCCCTATTCAATTACAATTTTTTCCTAAGTGATATTTTCTCACCTTATCAATAAAATGCCTTCTTAAAGAGAGCCCAAGGTGGGCTTATAAAAAAAAATAAAATGATGCTACCTGATCCGGGGGCTATGCAGATCAGGTACCCGCCAAAACCACCACTCTCCACTGTACCTGTGGGCCGCACTGGCCCACTTTAACTTTTGTGATCTTAGGTTCATGATTCAGTGATCTCAGGTTCAGATCTCTCTCTCACAGCTTGCAGGGAGGCGGCGGAGTGGCAGGGGGCGTGGTCAGGGAGAGAGAGCTGCCCAATGGCAGCTCTGGAGAGCCTGTAGCTGGATGTTTTGAACAGGCAATCCCTCTCTCCTATTTACACTCCAAGATAGCAATAAATATTGTTGCTAATTTCAGGAGGCTGTAGCGCAACTGAGGGGGGCAGAGAGCGGCGATGTGGGGACACAGAGGCATGTCATGAGGCAGAGAACATGCCTCTGTGTCCCATCTGCCCCCCTAAGGAACCATCTCAGGTTCTCTTTAAGCCACCACCAGCAAGCAAGAAAATATGTTAAATAATTTTGATTGTACTTTTCACCTACTTGTTGGTACTTTTTCAATTTCTGAAAAATTATTTTAAAGAGAAGATGAAAAATATCTCCTAGGAGAAAACTTGGGAGAAAAACAGAATTGAATTAGGGCCCTATGGGTTCATTCACCAAATTGCCATGCACAGACAGCGCTTGGCAGCATTACCCTTATTTCAAGCCACAAGTACCAGGAGTTATGCTATTAGGGTTACCTGTGGTGCTGTTGCTATGGTACCGTTGCAGCAGTGACACTACTTGAGTACCGCAGGCCGCAATAATAGTGGAATTCTCTGTACTTGTGTCGGAAATAAGGGTAATACTGCCGTGTGCTGTTTGTCCATGGCAGTATTAGGCCTCTTGCACACTGCATGTGAGTCTGATTTGCGATTTTACATGCAATTCCAATTTTTTTTTAGTTTTTTCTGAGTTTTTCTTGTTTTGTTGATAGCATCCAGGGAAAATTGGAATTGCAAATCAGAATCGGAAATCGGATTTGAGACTTGCAGTGTGCAAGAGGCCTCACTGCAATTTTATAAATCAACCCCATAGTATTTACATACAGCAGTGTCTGTATAAGGCTTACTAGGTAGGAAGGGTGATCAATGATATGGAAATACTTCTGAGTATATGCAAATGTATGTACATTTTTATGCAAATATATGCAGCTTAAAATGGACCAATCAAGTTTCACCCAGGTTTACATTTCTGGGTCTAGTTTCAAGCTGCATAAATTTGCATAAAGATGTACATACATTTCCATAAACTCTGAAATATTTGCATATCATTGATCATCAATACTAGGTAGTGTCTGATGGCAGTGACTGTGTTGCCAACATAGAATGCTCATGAATTCCCTCCATTCAGTAATCATTAGTGATGTTAGCAAGCAGGAGACTCTATTGGAATAAAGTTATAAATGCTGATAGCTTGTCACTGCTGTATGGGTAATGCCAAGTTGCCATGACATTCACATCCACGTGATAAAGACACTATCTGATAAAGAACATCTTGACAAGTAATGGTTTTTTTTTAATACAACTCTAAATACTTGTATAGTAATCTCTCCAAGTAAATGTTATTCTAATTTAGGTATGGAAAACGCGTGGCTGATGTAAAAGAGTGCAAAGAAAACTTCTTGGCAAATAGGTCAGTATTCCTACAAAAGAGTTCTTATATCTAACGGTCATTTAGGAGAACTGTTTAAAATAGTTTTGTTTTATTGCATATGCACTGCTAGTAAACTAGCCGCAGTTTATTTGTTTTACACATATATTTATTTCATTCATTTATACTGTGCTGATACTTTTTCTACTACCCTTAAAGGGAATCTGAATTGAAAATAAACTTATGAGATAATGATTTGTATACGTAGTATAGTTAAGAAATAGAACATTAGTAGAACAGATATGAGTCTCATATTGTTTCCAGTACAGTGAGTTGAGAAACTTCAGCTGTTATCTATGCAAAAGAACTCCTCTGAGCTCTCTGACAAATCTAGTCAGAGAGCAATGCTATTTTCTGAAGCACCTATCTAAACCTGTCTCTCACTGCTCCTAGTTCAAAGGGTCATTAGCTTTGCTTTGTTTCCCAGTTTAAAATACAGAATGTAATCTGTAAACTGCAAAAATTAGAGAATGATGCAATATTAAAGACAAACAGCTACATCTCTGAAAATAAAAACATGAGACTCTTTTCTTTGCTACTAATGTTCTGCTAATTATCGTACTACACATACAATTAATTATATCATACGTTTCCCCCCCCCCTTCGGTGTCACTTTAAGCACATTAAACAAGGCACATTACAAACTGTCTCTTTTAGGGGTTAAGGCTCTAATGTCGTCTACCAAAGGCTAGGGTGAGTTCTGATGAAAGGGCGAGGTGGTTAATTAAAGCCCCAATAAACCCAAAATGTAACTAGGCAAATTCTATAGCAATCAGGGTGCTAAGTAATGTAAACAGTGTATAGAAGCAAAATCCTGGACAGAATACCTGTTTCATATTGTAAATGTATTTCTCGCTGCAGTACAGAGTGCTACTTGCCTTCTCTATAGATTTCGCTGGTGGGTGAATCAATTAGGTGTGACTGACAATGTGGACTAAAAAGTGGGAGGAGCAATTAATGTAAAACTAGATTCCCCAGTATCCCTGCATTGCATTTGGGGCCTGTTTCCACTACACGAGGTGCGATCATTGCACGCACCACACCGAATGCAAACTGCAGACAATGTTAGTCAGTGGAACTGTTTCCATTGACGCGAATATCCAGTTGCGATGCGGTGCAACGCGGCTAAATTTATGGATGGCATGCTGCAGTTTCCCGCAGTTCCTATCTGAGTCCCATAAGGGTTGTACTGATCCGTGCCACATCGCGGTGTGACAGGAAGTGCCTGTGGGTGGTTTGGTTAATTGTGAACAATTTGTTTTAAGTTTTTGTTATTTTTTTTACTTGGATAATTCATGATAATTAATAATTCATGAGGTAGGTTTTGTTAATCTATCCCTAACAGCCCTATCCTATTCCATGATATGGACAAGGGTGTTGTAGTAGAGAGGAAGGCTTTGTCACCATGTACAATGTGGACTGGTATGGCTTAGTATGGCAGAGCCTCACGCAGGTGGACTGTATACCAGCCTGCATGGGTAAGAATGGATTAGAAGAAAGTTTAAATAAGGGAGGAACTTATCCCTTCCTTTACAGCATTAATTAACCCCTTCTCACCCTGATTGATGAGAAGGGACAGGGAGGGACAGTGCAAGGGGAGCCTAGAATGTATCGGACGGATATTGGGCGAGTGTTGGGGACCTTTCTGGCTATTGATTCCCTGGAATAGGCTGTGGCCCTAATTGTCTACATGAGCAGGTAAAACACTGATTATTAATGTCCTGGATATTTGTCTGTCTCCTTGTTGTTTATTAATGGTGGTACAACCACTATCGCGAAAATTGTAAAATTCAAAATACATGTGTACACCTACAAATAAGAAGTACATTTCTCCCAGAGTAAAATAAGCCATAAATTACTTTTCTCCTATGTTGCTGTCACTTTCAGTAAAGGTGGCCACTAACAATCCAATTTCTAGCGAAAAATCGTTCGAACGATCAGAAATTCTGATCAGATTGGTTGTAAATCTCTGTTGGTGGACACAATTGATTATGAACGAGTGAAAAAAAATGTCGTCCGAATGAATTTTCGTCGAACCAAAATTTGAATTTTTCCTGTTGGTTGTGTGGAAGCAAAGATTGGTTCGTTGATGGTGTAGTGAACGATGTATTACAATATTTCACTTCCGATCAGAATTTCTGATCGCTCGAACGATTTTTGGCTACAAATTGGACCGTTAGTGGCCAGCTTTAGTAGTAGAAATCTGACAGAACCAACAGGTTTTGGACTAGTCCATCTACTCATGGGGGTTTCTCGGGGTTTTCTTTATTTTGAAAAGCATTTTATGAATGGCAGTTGCTCTGTCCAACTGCCAAATCAGTGTACGGTGAGCAGGGAGGCTGAATAGCATCTTTGTATGAATCCTTTTCAGAGAGTGTCTAAGAATAAAGGCCATGCTGTGAATCCCCTATGGAGAGAAATGTCGGTAATGTCGGTAATGTCAGATTTCTACTACTTACTATAAGTTACAGCAACATAGGAGAAAAGTAATTTATGACTTATTTTACTCTGGATAAAAATGTATGTCTCATTTGTAAATGTACACATGTATTTTAAATTTTACAATTTTTGCGATAGTGGTCCTTTAAAAGTGGTTAATTCTGTAAAATGTGTTGATAGAAATGGTCATCTTTTGTCCAGTGACTCCATATAAAGAACATTTCAGAAAATGTCAGTCTATATTTACCTTAAAAATAGCTGCAAGTTTACCTGCTTAGCTTTATGTTCATCTTCTGTAATCTAATAATAATGATTCTAATATGCTCAGTAGGGCACATTGCAGTGTTATGTAATCTTGCCCAAGCACTCCTTACTGAATAGGTGCTGGCTTACTGAATAGGAAGAGCTGATGTTTGAACCCTGGTTGTTTATGTCAGAAGCAATGCCTTTAACTAGTCCACTATTCAGCCACAGCATTGTATAAGAAGCATTTTCTGCTATGGTTTCTACATTTAAGTGAATGCTTTCATCTCACGTTGGCCAGAGCCAGTTTAGTATAAAATTAACTTTATAAAAACATCACTATGTATACATTTTATATGTTCCTTCATGCATTCTGTGCTCTACAATGGGCTCAATTCATAAAGCCTTACCGCATTCAGTGAAGCAGAAAACAGCTGATTTTACCAAATATTTTGTGAAATGTCAATTCACTAAGGCTGTTACAGCATGGGAAACTGACATTACTGTCTAGTGAGGTAAATCACCAACTTGTGAGGTAAATACCTCATAAATAGCAGCAAAGATTGGAGCATGCTGTAAAATAAGTCAGATGTTTGGTATTTTACCTCCAGCGTGGAGCTGTCGGTAACCACTTGGAAACCTATAGAAGGAAGAAACAGAGCAGAGAATAAGGTGAAAACAAAAATATTTCCCTAATTCCACAATATTATTAAGTAGTAATTAAAAATGGTTAATAAGATACGAATGGTTTTGAGCTGGTACAAATTTTATGTTAATTTTATGCACCTTGAACTTGCACTTTACATGTTGCCAGTATAAAAATTCTATCTATATCACATCTTTCATTCATTTTGTATGCACTGCAATCATCCATCAAATTTTGAAGGAAATACCAAATGATAGTACTTAAAATACCGAATTAAATACTACAAGAGGCAAAATTTTAGTTAACCTCCCTGGCGGTATATTAAAAACCGCCAGGGGGCAGCGCTGCCGTTTTTTTGTGTTTTTTTTTTTTTTAAATCATGTAGCGAGCCCAGGGCTCGCTACATGATAGCCGCTGCTCAGCGGCATCCCCCCAGCCCCGCCGATCGCCTCCGGCGATCAGGAAATCCCGTTCAAAGAACGGGATTTCCTGGAGGGCTTCCCCCGTCGCCATGGCGACGGGGTGGGATGACGTCACCGACGTCATAGACGTCGTGACGTCTAAGGGAGTCCCGATCCACCCCTTAGCGCTGCCTGGCGCTGATAGGCCAGGCAGCGCAGGGGTCTAGGGGGGGGGGCTCTACGGCAGCGCGGATAGCGGCGATCGAGCGCAGGGCGGCGGCGATCGGTGTGCTGGCGCAGCTAGCAAAGTGCTAGCTGCGTCCAGCAAAAAAAATTTTTTTACGGAAATCGGCCCAGCAGGGCCTGAGAAAACCTCCTGTGCGGCCAAGGATGTTAAATGTCATGCAGTTTTTCAGTAAATTACCGAACTATTACCACATGTGTGAAAATATTACTGGTAGTTAATATGGAAAAAAAAGTCTAAAACACTGAGGGCCTTTATTCAGTTCACTTTTTCTCCTAACAATCCTCCTAGGAGATAATTCTTCATCTTCTGTTTAAAATAACCTTTTAGCACCAGTGGCCTAGCTAAGGAGCTGTGGGCCCCGATGCAAGTTTTACAATGGAGCCCCCCAAGTACTCTATACATAAAATTAATACAGCGCACCAAAACCTGCCAATGGCAACTACAGCGTCTGAGGTGCAAGAAGGGGATGGGGAACAGTTTGTTAGTGATCACTACTATTCAAAGCATCTATAGAAGTGACCATAGCCAGCACAGGACCAATAGAGAGCTAATACTGTAATTGCGGGAGGCAGAGCTGGGACAAGGTCCTCCAGCACCCAAGGCTGAGACCCCAAAGTGCGCCCCTCCATCCCTGCCACCCCAGCCGTCACACACCGATTGCTATTAGACTAAGAGGTGCCACAGGGCCCACAACCTCCCCAACACCTTAATATCTAGTTATCTGGTGTGCAGTCACTGCCATGTATCCCCTTTTCATATTTCTTTCTGCTTCATACACAATTAGGAATGACAGTTGAATGAATTTTGCGCCCCCTCTTACACTGCGCCCTGAGGTTGGAGCCTCTCCAGCCTATGCCTCGGCCCGGCCCTGGCAAGAGGGCCCTTCGGGGCCCCTCTGGTCCAAGGGCCCCGATGCGGTGGCAACCTCTGCAACCCCTATTGCTACCCCCCTGTTTAGCACTCTGCAATTGAAAAATTACTAAAAAGTATTAGGAGTATTTCCTTGCTTACTGGTGGCTTGGAATGCATTTTATTGATAAGTTGTGAATATACTGTATTACCCAGGAGAAAATGTAGGAGAAAAAGTTAATTGCATATGGCCCGAATGTGGTATTTTACCAACGCTTAGCTTTGTACCATACACATGTTAGAATTGAAGCCTACGTGTCAGAAAAGGATTCATTTCTTGTATGTTTAGACTTGTGCCAAATACGAATTCCTGTTTTTTATTGAGTAATCAAGCAGCTCGGGGTAACCCAAACCATTAGGAATGTATAGGGGGATAAAAGAGGCCGAAAAGCCCTCCTACTAAAAAGCAATGCTTGGTGAAATTTGCCTTCTTAAAACAGAAGGAAATTTGCAATAATTCAGCTATAAGTGAACATTTGGGGTTACCCACAATACACCACTACTGAATATGCAAATTATCCCTTTTCGCCCCTTGTAAGCTAGGCAAGGGGCGAAAAGGGATAATTTGCATATTCAGTAGTGGTGCATTGTGGGTAACCCCAAATGTTCACTTATAGCTGAATTATTGCAAATTTCCTTCTGTTTTAAGAAGGCAAATTTCACCAAGCATTGCTTTTTATTTAAACAGTTTTTTCTTTCTTTCTGAGCTTACATTAAAAGAAACAAAAAAAAAAAACCAAATGTACATCTTGCATTCATAATAAAACAATAATATAGACATTGCTTATGCAATTTTTGATAACTGTATATTTGATCTTACAGTGGTCAGTTTCACCGCGGTAGACGTGCATTCCTCAGGTCAGCAGTGAAGGAACTGGAAGCCATTTTGGCTGATCAGCCAGGACTACTGGGCCCCAAGGTAAATGGTTGCAAAAACTGAAATTCTCTAATTTGTTTCCTCAACTTGTTTTATGGATCTCCATACAAAAACAAAGGATAGTCTGCTTTTAGGGGAAGTACGTAAAGTGAAATAAATATAGAAGATGGGTGGCATGGTGGCATAGTGAACAGCACGCTCGCCTTGCAGAACTGAGTCCATGGTTTGAATCCCAGCCAGGACACTATCCGCTAGGAGTCTGTGTGTTCTCCCCGTGTCTTTGTTAGTTTCCTCCGGGCACTCTAAACCTATAGATATATAGATAAGTTAACTTGCTTCACCCTAAATTGGCCATAGACTATGATGGACATATGGCTATGGTAGAAATTAGATTGTAAGCCCCTCTGAGTAACAGTTAGTGACAGGACCATAAACAATGTCCGCGATTTCTGTCTTCTTTCAAAACTGTTACTTGCAAAGCTGCTGTGTTGATTGTCTGTCTCTAAAGCCTCGTACACACGCAAGACGGAAGTCGGCTGAGGCGGCCGACAATGACCACCTCAGCCGATAATCAGACGTGTGTACGGTAGCCAGGGACCCCCAAACCACGAGCGATCTGCCGGGTGGATCTACTCATCCTTGTTGACGCCAATCCCATTGTTTGCACCGCACAATATCACGCATGCCCCACTTGTTTGTATAGCCCGACAATGTGTCTTCAGTTACAGAGAAGACACACTTGTCTGCAGCTCGGTTCAGTGATGTTACCCAAGGTGATCAGGTACTATACCCCGGCAGGGATTATATTTAACAAATCACTAACTGAATGAGTACTCAGAAAGAAGACAAGAATTATAAGCCTGAAAATAGGGTTTAAACACTCTTTAGAGACTGTAAATTGGAAGCTTATAAATATGCAAAACACTCTCTGCACTTGCGCTGCAACATCTAATGGTCTCTGTCTGTATAGGGAGAGCTGGGCAAATAACCTTTTATGGACATTAAGTTCAGGTATACTGCTTCTTCTGTTTCTTTGTATGTGGTGCCATCTATGCATAGGAATGCAATATAGTAGTAAATCTGTTAGTAAAAATTCAAACAATGTATACTGTAAATTAATCATAATTAACTACACAACAGTGAACTGCAGTGGCGGCCCTAGACAAAATATCCCTCACACACTACCATGATTGACTATTGTCTGCTCCAACCTGAACTAGGTGAGTATCTTTAAACACTAGCATAGACCAAACATTTCTAATGTTTTGTCATCAAGTCATGTGACATCGGGAACCAGACTTGTGCTAATGCACAAAGACAGGCATGAGTAGATGCAGAAGAGAGGATGCTGCACTCACCGATGGATCTGTGAGTGCCGGCTTCCCCTGCGGTGCTCACTATGCAGTAGATTACACAGAGGGGAGAGATAGAGAGAGAGACGGACCCCCTTTGCGTGGTGATGGGGAGGAGAGAGTTTAATTAAGCACACTGCTTGCTTCAGCACTGTGAAGAGGGGGAGAGAGAGATATGGGCCCCCCTTTGTGTGATATACCATATACTGTACCCCATATACTGTAATACGTTCACACTTAATTGAGGGATGTCTGAGGGATATATGTTCTACGGTAGTGCACATCACGGTCAATGTGAATTATATAACAGTTATTGTGGCCAAAATATTTACATTAGCACGGATACAGTGGGTAATACAAAAACGTGGGTCCAGGGGCGCACTGATTGGTGAGTTCTCTTTTGAAATGCCCTGTACCTATTGGCTAGCATTATGTTCAGGCTGTTCCCTATCAGGTCCGCTTTGCCCTCTGCCAGGATTGGTTGATATGTCACCCAGTGGGCGTGGTTTTAAATATATATGTGGTCATTACACCACACCAAGTGCATAACGCACTTGGTGTGGTGTAATGACTTCTTGAGCAACTTGACAAAGGCCGTGTGGCCGAAACAGCAGGATGTTGTTGCCTGTTATTGCTTTGATGCTGCAATAAAGATCACTGAGCTATAAATGCACTGTGTGGTGCCGGTCCTTTGAAGCGGATATAGGATACAGTGAGTAAGGGATACTTGAGCCATTAAAAAAATTCCAGCTCAAGAGAATCAAATATTGGGGTTGACTTATACACGAGGTCGACTTATATTTGAGTATATACAGTAGCAGCTTCCGTGTTTAATTCAGATTTTCTTTAATTTACCTATGTTACTGAGGAAATTCACATAATGTGCACTATTAATGAGGCTTAAGAATGGAATCGAATTTGTGTGAAAAGGCTATTTATATTTTCACTGTCATTTGATATATGCAATAATTTATTTCAGGCTCTGTTTGCCTTTATGGCTTTGTCCTTTTGCCGTGATGAAGTTAACTGGCTGGTACGACATGCTGAGAACGTCACCAAAACCAAGACTCCAGAAGACTATGTGGATGTGTAAGAGCAACATGATAGTCTTTGTAACTGTTATATGGTCTTTAGCCATAGTACAGTCAGGGCAGCCATCGGGGGGGAGTTGGTGGGGGACGACGACGGACAACTGGCTACCTATACCGGGGCACCACCTATGGCTGGCTACCTATACTGGGGAGGGGGAGTAGTTGGGGGGGGGGGAGTTGGTGGGGGACGAAGACGGACAACTGGCTACCTATACTGGGGCACCACCTATGGCTGGCTACCTATACTGGGGGCACCTATGCCTGGATACCTGGAAAAGAGGGGGACAAAAGAGAACGGATAAAGGATAAGAACGGACCTACAAGTCCCTATCTTATTTATTAACCGGAGACCACCTTTATTTTGCTAGTATTTGGCTCCACCCACAACATGCAATTGCCATTCCCACTTTTTTGCTGCATCACGCTGTGCATGCCGCTTTCTTCAGTGTCGGAGCCATGCACATTTTTCGCCGCAGCGCTCTTCGCGCACGGACACGGGGGTGGGGTGGCTAGTGGGCGGGCACAGCAACCAATGGGTGGGCCCAGGGAGGGGGGGCCCAGGCCTGAAGATGTGGGAGGGGCCCCAAAATTTCCGATGGTGGCCCTGAGTAAAGTCAGCAGAATGAGAAGTGGTAACGCACAAAGACATCTGACAAATCCAAACTATTTACCTGTAGAAACAGCTCAATGAAAATGAAGTCATAAATCATGACCTTTCCTGTGAATCTGTGGAGTTGTTTTATGTAAACTGAACAAACTTACAGTATACATTGTACATTGTTTGGAAGGCTGTCAGTTACTCCTTATTTGCACACTTCTTTTCCAGGCATTTAGCGGAACTGATTTTTTATATGGAAGAGATGCAGGTGTTGGTGAGAAAACATTTGCCTATCATTCAGAAGTATCATCTCCAGTATCTGGCTAAATTTGATGCCTTGGTTCTTAGTGATATAATCCAGGTACTGATAGTTTAAAGATTAAGGTCAATAGTTGCATTTTTTATGAAAGTATATGTGTATTTGTATATATTGTGTTGTGCTTACTTTTGGCTCCCATTATATCTTGTACATGACATGAGAAGCCAGGCTTGTCTCCTGTATTCAGAGATACTCATAAAAGTAAAATTTCCTGGCAGCTTTTAGGGATCATTGTGGGTCAGTGACTGCTAAGACTCTCAGGGAAAATAAAAGTAAACGTATTAACCCTTTTAGACACATTTAAAAAAAAAAATTTAAAAAATTAGAGTTTTGTTCTTAGTAATTATAATTGTGGGGCTAATCCTTTTAGCAGATGGGACATTTTGACTGTAATTCTGCATTAAGTGTAATTTTCATAAAATGGATTGCTAATCAATAACACTGAATACTTGCATTATTTATTTTACCTATTCTTCAAAATACAGGCATGTCAACTCAAATATGTACTGTATTAGCTGCTACATTGAGCTTTTATGCATAGCAAGCTAGCTGTAGTGTGTGCTGATCCCTGTTAAGGTGGCCACAAATCTAGTGATTTGCCAGCCAATCCACCATCCGATAATTATTATCGAAACGGATAAAAATTGGTGCTGCAACAAGCATGCCTGATCACCTACTATTATTACCTTATTATAGTGTATTTCCTTGCAGAACTGGGTCCCTGGTTCAAATCCAAGCCAGGGAGCTATCTGCCCAGAGTTTGTATCTTCTCTGTGTGGGTTTCTTCTGAACACTCCAGTTTCCTCCCACATCCCCAAAAATTGACCCTAAACTATGATGGACATAAGACTATGGTAGGGTTTTAAATAGTGAGTCCCTCAGAGGGACAGTTAAATGACAAGACTAAGGCCTAAATTCACTAAGCTTATCTCCTGTCTTTAATAACTCTTCTAGAGTTGTTACCATGGTGATAAGGCATGTGGTATTCAGGAAACATTTTACCTCAGGCAAACCTAAAGTTAACTCTTCTGTCTTTAAGTTAACTCTTCAATCCTTAAATAACTCCAGAGTTAAAGACAGGCTGTTTATTAACTGCATGTGAAAATAACTACAGAGGAGGTAAAATAACTACAGAGGAGGTAAAATAACTACAGAGGAGGTAAAGAGGTAACTTAACTACAGAGGAGGTAACTTAGGCTGGTTTCACAGTGGGACGTTACAGGCGCACGTTAGAGCAGCCTGTAACGTAGCCCACCGCACAGTAATGAAAAATCAATGGGGCTGTTCACAGTGCCCACGTTGCGTTACATTGTAACGCTGCGTCACAAGACAACGTACTGCATGCAGTACTTTGCCGCGTTAGACTGCTTGCACATGCTCAGTAATGTTGGGGAGGAGCGGAGAGCGGCCAGGCACATGGCTAATTAATATGCACTGCACGTTGTGACGTGCAGTGTTTACTTCCTGGAGCGGCCGCTCTGTGCGGCGATTGGCCGGCGGGACCACGTGATGCCGCATGCGCATCACGGCATCACTGACGCCAGAGTGAGCTGCACAACGCGGCTCACTCTGACGTCCAGATCCAGCACCACCAGGCGTTGCGTTAGGGGGACGTTATGCGACCTTAACGCCCCCTCTAACGCAACGTCCTGGTGTGAAATTAGCCTTAAGGAATGAAGAGATAAGATAACTTTCTCTTATGTGGAGGTAAGTTTTCTCTTGCCTTATTATCTCCAGCATGATCTTAGTGAATTGAGGCCTATGTACTCTGGACAGTGCGGCGAATGATGTCAACGCAATATAAAAATGAAAAAATATATAAATACTAAATAATAACCAACGTTCCCTCTGAGCTCTCTTAGGTATTTATGTGTGATGTATTTATCTTAGATATAATCCCATCGATGGAAACAAAAAATAACAACACTTTTCATGTACATGTAAATTCTGACCGCATCTAAAGGAATATTTTTCCTCTCGATTTTTATCCCCAGCCCAATTTTTATGAATTATCTGATCTTTTCTGGTAGTGGTTGCTTCTAAATCACATATATGTGTGGGGTGCATTGCTTTGAAGAATCTGAACCAAAAATAGTGATCAGAATTCTCAAATCAATCAATAAATAAATTGTATAGAGTGTGTCCACCTTAATGCCAATTTTGCGTGAAACCAGTCAACTTTCCAGTCCTTTTTGGGAGGACTTGATACTTAATCTCTGTATTGTATTGTACAACAGCCCATCCTGAGAAGATTTATTTTATTATTTATACTATTCTTTTATTTCAGAATCTCACTGTTTGCCCAGAGGAGGAATCTGTGATCATGTCTTCATTTGTGAGCACCTTGACTGCCTTAAATGTGAAACAAGGTAATAGACAAGCTCTACATTTAATGTTAAAGTGTACCTGAGATGACATGTGACATGATGAAATAGACATGTGCATATACAGTGGCAAGAACACAGACACCTATGCTGGGCTCATTTTCTTTTTTCCCTGCCTGAAAGAGTTAATATCCAGCTATGCAACTGACAGATTTTCTTCAGTTGGGACCCAGTCAGGCTATAGCATCCCTCACTAATAACAACTTCCATCTATAAAACACTTTCCTAAGCAGATAACTGGGCTTCTGACTGCAATAGATAGAGATTAAGGTCAATCATTTATGAATTTCCCTCTGAGATGCTTGAGACACTGCAATTGAGCATCAGTTTATTTTCATCTCGGGTTCATTAAGTACTGTTTTACACTAGGAAATCATAAGCAAAGACAATAATCCAGCATGTTCACACATTAATATGAGCACTCTTTCCTTCCTCGGTCATAGTGGTTGAATCATTCCTGCCCTTGAATACATGCACAGCATATGTTACACCAAATCAGATCAAGGAGAGAAAGTGACAGTCCTCAGTCTCACTCTAAATAGTGAAAATATCCACAAGATGCTATTGTAGATAAATACAAGAGCAGGACTGGAGGCTGCATAATGCCCCAGATTGGATCTAGTGCTCAGGAGGAGACTAGTCATGCCAAAACAGCTTCTGTTATATCTAGATAGTTAACTTTAGTGTCTTGCTGCACCTGTATGCTGTTCTTGCTCCTCCCTTGACAAGTCGTATTATGGTTTGAGCAGAGTTCTACTTTTATGACTGTTATGGAATGTGATAGACAGATTCTTCAGATGTCCTGCCATTTCTAGTCTCCACTTGTACCCTACAGCAAGGAGGAGGTATTGGGCAGCATTCAAGTAAGCTGGTATTGCTTAAAGGATACCCGAACTGAAATGTGACATAATGAGATAGACATGTGTATGTACAGTGCCTAGCACACTAATAACTATGCTGTGTTCCTTTTTTCTTTCTCTGCCTGAAAGAGTTAAATATCAGGTATGTAAGTGGCTGACTCAGTTCTGACTCAGACAGGAAGTGACTACAGTGTGACCCTCACTGATAAGAAATTCCCCCTTTTTAACTCTTTCTTGCTCTCAGAAGCCATTTTCTGCTAGAAAAGTGTTTTATAGTTGGGATTTTTTATCAGTGAGGGTCACACTGTAGTCACTTCCTGTCTGAGTCAGGACTGAGTCAGCCACTTGCATAACTGATATTTAACTCTTTCAGGCAGAGAAAGAAAAAAGGAACACAGCATAGTTATCTGTGTGCTAGGCACTGTACATACACATGTCTATCTCATTATGTCACATTTCAGTTCGGGTATCCTTTAAAGGGATATAAATATGGCATCCTTCAAATCCCTCTCACTGCAGTTGTCCTTTAAAGACTGATTAAAGAGACCTCATGGCCTTCATATGGCTTTCCATATATCCCTAGATATAGGCATCTGATCTCTGTATTTAATTATAATTGAGGGTATGTACTTTTTTTGACTTGGTAGGAGTTATTTGGGGTTGCCCTTTAAGGTGTACATCCATTGGACAACCAAAAATGTAAAATAAAACACGTCTGTAGAGAAATATGGGGACAACTGTAGCTGACCATCTCACTGCGATACATATGATATTATTATTTTTATTATTATTATTATTATTTAGTATTTATATAGCGCCGACATATTACGCAGCGCTGTACAGTGTATATATATATATTGTCTTGTCACTAACTGTCCCTCAAAGGAGCTCACAATCTAATCCCTACCATTGCCATATGTCTATATTATGTAGTGTAAGTACTGTAGTCTAGGGCCAATTTTAGAGGGAGCCAATTAACTTATCCGTATGTTTTTGGAATATGGGAGGAAACCGGGGTGCCCGGAGGAAACCCACGCAGACACGGAGAGAACATACAAACTCTTTGCAGATAGTGCCCTGGCTGGGATTCGAACCAGGGACCCAGCGCTGCAAGGCAAGAGAGCTAACCACTACGCCACCGTGCTGCCCCTTATTATGATATAAATAATATTATATTATTAATAATGATATAAATTATATTTGAAGATATGTACTATTGTTGACTTGGTTTAAGTAATTTGGGGTTTCCCATTATCCTGTATATCCATGGACATCTCATTATTTAAAATAAAACATGTCCAGTCCATAGAGAAATATGGGGAAGCCTGTAGCTGACCATCTCACTGTAATACATATGGTGAATGCATGCTTATAATCAATTGCTTGGAAAGTACTGAAGACAAAATTAAGCACACCAGCTATGCAATTGAAATCTTGCAGGAGGTTCTTATCACTGTCATTCTGTATAATGTGCAGACTAAATGTCAGACACACACACGCGCACACACACACACACGCACGCACGCACTCACACACGCACACACGCACACACGCACACACGCACACACGCACACACGCACACACGCACACACGCACACACGCACACACACACACACACACACACACACACACACACACACACACACACACACACACACACACACACACACACACACCATATATATTCCTGAAATTTACTTTAGAACTGCCAAGTGTAAGTAATTTTCACTGTCTAGGTTCCATAATTGTGTGCTAAGTTATTGTATTATCTTTCCTTCTACAGTTGATAATAAAGAGACATTTGATTTTAGAGCTCTGAGACTTGACTGGTTCCGTCTACAGGTAGGAATACTGTGTATGTAAATACACATTGTCTTGTCCAATGCACCATATCAAATATTGGCCCACAGAATGTAATGATCAGTGATGTATATTTTGATCAGTAGTAGCTCTATCAGCACATATAGTCAGTACTTTATTCAAATGAATAGACACTCGTGATTGGGTGCACAGTAATATTCAGGACACAGGAGAGTGACGGCCCTTAGGGTCGGGGCCTCACTAGTATGAGAGTGGTCGTACAGATATGGTCGGCAACAAATCAGATTGACAGAGGTACAGAATCGAAAGGAAAACGGAAGGTCAGAAACAGGCAAAGAGTCACAACAAATAATCAATACAATGTAATAATCCTGATCTAGTGTGAAATCCCCGGGGTCCTGCCGGTTTAAAGCACACACGGATCTGACTAAGGTCTAAAAGCTTTCACTGCGAAGTTTCAGCAACAACAGACAATGAACCACTGACATTCCCAGCCTTAAATACAAACAGGCAATTCCAAACATCCCGCCCAGAACAGCCTGACCAATCCTCAGTGAGATACAGTGGTCTGACGTCAGCCGACCGGCAGGTCAGCTGACTCGTCTCCTAAGACCATAAAGGTCCTGCCTCTCCACACGTGAGCGTGCTAACCTACGCTGATGTGTAACTGAGAGACCTGTTCTGCCGGGAACTACGCAAGTTACCTGAGGAGACACGTCCGCCGCCGCAATGACGTCAGACGTGGAAGAGGCGGGCGCGCTGCTTTCTGCCGCTGAGGTAATTCCGCTATACCTAACACAGAACCTGCAGCAGGTTGTCGCCTTAAAGCAGACCTGAAGACTTGAAAAAAAAAGAGTTTCACTTACCTGGGGCTTCTGCCAACCCCTCTGCAGACGCCCTGTGCCCGTGACTTTACCAAAGGATCCTCTTGTCTCCTGCTACGGCTCTGTTTATTCACGCTGGCTACTGTGCCCGTGTGGCTCTGGCAGCGTACATCCTTGCACCCGCTCGTGTCACTGGGACTGTCCTGCGCTGGAGCAGTATGAGAAAACCTCGTACTGCGCTTGCCCCGGATACTCCTGGCAACGCGAGCTGGAGCAAGGACACGTGTGGCCAGGGCCACGCAGGCGCAGTGGCCGCCAACTCAAAAAGTGAAACTGAGCAGCGGCGAGAGACCGGAGGATCGTTTTGCCCTGGCGCGGGCACAGGACGTCTACAGGGGGCCGGTGGAAGCCCAGGTAAGATAAACTCCTTTTTTTTAACCATACAGGTTTCCTTCAATGCCTTCCACAGTATTCAGTAAAATACAAGTTCTGCAGTCTTTGAACAAATACTGTAGTATGTGCAGGTTAAAACGTACATATGTCCAATGTGCGCGACCCATAATGCATCACTTTAGAAGAGTGGGCAGAGCCATGCAAATAATTTAAAAACCAGACATTTAGAAAAGTGGTTCACTTTATAGCACACTTGCAGTTTTTTGTTTTAAATTATTTTAGTTCAGTTTACATACAGCTGTTTCAGGCTCTTTTCTAGAGATTGGTTCTAATTCTGTGACTGCAGAAATTATCTGAATAGAAATACGGGAGTAATTATGTAAGTTATGGAAAACCAAAACTCTGAACTGTTTTGTATTGGACCTATATTGAGAAAGAACTGCACAGTATACTGTATATTTTGTACAATAAGACTCACTTTTTCTCCCCCAAAAGTGGGGAAAAAAAGTCACTACGTCTTATAGTCCAAATACAGGGAGTTCCTGACGTGTGAATGCCTGCCAATACGAACCTCCAACCCGCCGCAATATCGGGGACTCCCTGTACTGTGCCCACGTAGAGGAGGACACAGGAGGACAAACTGAGGACACGGGGACACAAATGGGCATAGAGGAGGACACAAGGGGGACACAAAGGGGCATAGAGGAGGACACAAGGGGGACACAAAGGGGCATAGAGTCGGACACAAGGAGGACAGAGCCGGACACATGGGGGACACAGGAGGACACAAGGGGGACAGAGGAAGACACAAGGAGATTCAAGAGTAGTGTTTCTTGCAAATTTTCAACATTTTGCCATTTTCAAGATTTTTTTCGAGAAAATACACTTACATTTTTGTGTTTTCGCTTTTGAGATTTTTCCATGTAAATTCACAAAATGTTTTGAGTTTTCGCCTAATGCTTACTGGAGGTGGGGAAGAACCCTTTGTTCATGGATTGGACAAGTCCCCAGGGTAGAGGGGGAGGCTTAGCCGCCCCTCTCCCTCAAAACCCCCCATACCATGAACCAGGGGCGTAACTAGGCCCCACCGGGCCCCCCTGCAGATTTTCTGAGCGCCCCCCCCCCTTCGGGGCCCGCTCGCGGCCGTTTTGTGGGTGCTGGAGGGGTGGCAGCAAGAGGGGAAAGCCTTGCCCACAGTCGGCGGGGAGAGGGGTAGTTCCCCCCTCTCCCTCACCTCGGGGCTCTCCCCTCTGCGCTCCCCTCCAGCTCGTAAGTGTCTGTGGGGCTGTGGTGGGCAGCGAGCGGCGGGCAGATACATACCTGCTTCCGTGCGTTCCATCGGAGACTTCTCCCTCTAGCGGCTGACGTCACTTCCGGAAGTGACGTCAGCCGCTAGAGGGAGAAGTCTCCGATGAAACGCACGGAAGCAGGTATGTATCTGCCCGCCGCTCGCTGCCCACCACAGCCCCACAGACACTTACGAGCTGGAGGGGAGCGCAGAGGGGAGAGCCCCGAGGTGAGGGAGAGGGGGGAACTACCCCTCTCCCCGCCGACTGTGGGCAAGGCTTTCCCCTCATGCTGCCACCCCTCCAGCACCCACAAAACGGCCCCGAGCAGGCCCCAGGGGGGGGGGGGCCGGGCCCCCCCGCGGGCGCAGGGGCTGCAGGGCCTATTCCTACGCCCCTGCCATGAACCATGCGGGCTGGTATAGCTCAGGGTGCGAAGCCACATACAGCCGGGGCTCCACATCCTGGCTATCCCAGCCTGCATAGGGGACAAGGGGTTAAAGAGGCTTGGGAGGGGGAACCCCACATATTTTTTTTTTATTTCCCACACTCTGAGCAAAAAATATGTTTAAAAAAATTAGGTAAAGTTGCCAGGGATCCTGATACAGCCTTATTGCGGCTGTATAGCAATACCTGGCCAAAATGTTGCCACTTCCACAGGGTTTCCAGGGCGTCCGTAGGCACTGCGTTTGGACACACCATCATGAAATTCAATGCTCTTTCTTTTGCTACATGTACATTTACACTACCATTAGGTTCTACATTATCTGTCATTCAACACATTTAAACGTATACTTTGTTCCTATCATATATTTAAAATCGCTTTTCTCCAAAACTATAAGGTCTTTTTGGAAAAAAAAAATTCTCCTGTACCCACTTTTCTCCTTATCATACTTTGCAAAGTTGGTGATTCTAGCTGGTAAGAGGCCTTTGCTATTAACTTCGAAAGTCTGCAAATATTAGGCGGAAACAAAGCTAAAATATTCAAGCAAATTTTCGCTTGTCGAAACAAAAAAATGTACTTATTTTAGTGAAAATAAGGCAAAAAGAATATTGTCAGTTTTGCTTATCACTGCACAAGAGGTACAAGGGGATATGACTGAGGTACAAAGAGGGCATATTCCTCAAGATGCCCCTTCACCATGGATGCACCAAGTTTAATATATATATTTTTTCCCCCTCTAAACCTAAGTGCGTTTTATGATCAGGAGCGTCTTATAATCCGAAAAATACATGGTTATTATTGCCTTATTAGAGCAGAAGGTATTTCCAGGTTTTTACTTGTGCTACTTCCGAGAAAGTACAATACTGCATAACGGGTTACTGTGCTGCTGCTTACCACCACTAGATGGCAGTGACAGCAAATAACATTTGACTAACTGCACCTTCTGACAAATAACTTTACTAATTTGTTTTAATAGCCTGTTGTTAAGAGGAAATATAAATAAACAATGTGTGCCTCTGAAATGAAACAGCTTCGCTGTAATATTGGCAAAGATCATCAGGCTTTTACTGAAACAGGAAACACGCTGGGTGCTTGTAATGGAAACATAAATGAAACCACACATTAGTATTACTCAGATGAAGAATGCCAGTCATTACGGATGTATGATCCTCCACAATATACCATATCTGTACAATGCTTTCTTCCCTTGCTAAGCAAGTTTGAAAACATGCCCTGATGAAGATAGCAATGTGCCTGGTTTTTTTTTTTTTTACATACATGAAAATGATAATGATAGTTAATATTGGTTCTCAAAACCAAAAGGCCAAATTTCTTCCCCTACAATCTGTACCAGGCATCATGCTCACTCATCTTTTTTTCTAGATTGAAGTACATATAATAATTACCATGACTGGATCCATAGGTATAAATCCACTAGCAGCAGAGCCAGTGGCATAGCTAAGGAGCTGTGGGCCCTGATGTAAGTTTTACAGTGGGGCCCCCAAAGCACTCTATACATAACAATTGATACGGCGCACAAAAACCTGTCAATGGCAACTACAGTGTCAGAGGTGCAAGAAGTGGATGGGGAGCAGCTTGTTAATGATTACCACTATTCAAATTATCTATACAAGTGATTATTATGAGCACTTGACCAATAGAGAGCTAATACTGTAGTTGAGGGAGGGCCCTTCGGGGCCCCTCTGGCACAAGTTCCCCAATGCGGTCACCACCTCTGCACCCCCTATTTCTACGCCCCTGAGCAGAGCAGTACACTGCACTATCGCCAGATAAGCAATGCTGACGTAATTGAGCCACTAGTAATGACAGCACATTGTTCAGTTACTGAAGGTATGTACACACATTAGATAAAAGTTGGCCGAACAGCTGATAATGGCTGCTTTAACTAAGGATCATTCACCTTTCTAGTGTATGTACATTTTTGACCGACGTCGCTCAATGATGCAACATGTTGGATCTTTCATGACCCCCTACACCTGAGCATGCCCAATCTCAAGGTTATTTTTCGCTCCTCCTGCCCACTCTATCTTGTGCTCATTGTCATCAATACGCTCCCTCCCCCCTCCCCAGGTACATCATGCATTGCTAGCCTGAAGGCTAGTGATGCATCTGTACAGCATCAGTCTCCAATTTGTCATTTTACGATTCCTGAGGGGTGACAATCATCACATGCGTGTACTTAACCTGATGCTATGCAAGCAAATAGGCAAATCCCTGCTGTTGATCCTTTTGCTAAGCAGATCATTTCCTGTTTAAATTAGTTTTATTGATATTCATGGAAACATAACAAAGGAAACTTTCACATACAAGTGCATAGGAAAAACGGGCACAAATTTTAGCAAAACGAATTACAAAATCTCAAACGCACAATCGTGGATGTGGAAAATTGCATACTTTTACCGCAAAGAAATGGTCCCTTAAAGGACCTCTGCCGCAAAAATCTTACAATTTAAAATATATGTAAACATATACAAATAAGGAGTACGTTTCTTCCAGAGTAAAATGAGTCATAAATTACTTTTCTCCTATGTTGCTATTAGAGTTGGGCCGAACCTCCGATTTTAGGTTCGCGAACCTGGTTCGCGAACTTCCGCGGAAGGTTCGGTTCGCGTTAAAGTTCGCGAACCGCAATAGACTTCAATGGGGATGCGAACTTTGAAAAAAAAAAATAATTATGCTGGCCACAAAAGTGATGGAAAAGATGTTTCAAGGGGTCTAACACCTGGAGGGGGGCATGGCGGAGTGGGATACATGCCAAAAGTCCCCGGGAAAAATCTGGATTTGACGCAAAGCAGCGTTTTAAGGGCAGAAATCACATTGAATGCTAAATGACAGGCCTAAAGTGCTTTCAAACATCTTGCATGTGTATACATCAATCAGGTAGTGTAATTAAGGTACTGCTTCACACTGACACACCAAACTCACCGTGTAACGCAGCGCAAACAGCTGTTTGTGTAGTGACGGCCGTGCTGGACTGGTGCGCACCATGGCGAGAGTGCAGGTTTTGGTGGCTTTACAGCCCATATGGTCGCCTGGCTGATGTAGCTGAATGACAGAACAGTGACTGTCCAGCTGATCAAATTTGGTCTGACCACAATGAGGCAACGACCTTATTATCGTGGGTGTGCCCGTCGAGACACTCATCTAGGCGCCGGTCATTGCTTCATTGTGATACGCAAGCCCCTTCACCACGGCAAGGTAATGATCACGAAGGGGAATGGGCGCATGTACATGCCTTTTCTTTTGTTGTTGCAGCTGCCCGCAGTGCGGCCAGAAAAATTAGGCAGTCAAGTACACGCACCAGAAAAATTATTACAGCGGCCGCTGCTAGCAGCGGCCTAAAAAATTCAGCTATCCGCCTGGAGTCCCGGACCCTGTTGGTGGTGGCGGAGAAGGTAGTCAAGCGGCCTGCAGGCAGACATGCTGTGTGGAGGGACTGGGAGCGACTTAGTCTTCTTGGGGCAGGCCAGGCAGCCAGTCACACGGCGTGCAGGCAGAGATGCTGTGTGTGCGGGGACTGACTTAGTCTTGGGGCGGGCAGCAGCCCTCTGGGATCCATGCCTCATTCATTTTGATAAAGGTGAGGTACTTAACACTTTTGTGACTTAGGCGACTTCTCTTCTCTGTGACAATGCCTCCAGCTGCGCTGAAGGTCCTTTCTGACAGGACGCTTGCGGCAGGGCAGGAGAGAAGTTGGATGGCAAATTGGGACAGTTCTGGCCACAGGTCAAGCCTGCGCACCCAGTAGTTCAAGGGTTCCTCATCGCTGTTCACAGCAGTGTCTACATCCACACTTAAGGCCAGGTAGTCGGCTACCTGCCGTTCCAGGCGTTGGTGGAGGGTGGATCCGGAAGGGCTACGGCGAGGCGTTGGACTAAAGAACGTCCCGCATGTCCGACATCACCATCAGTGCTGCTCAACAGGATACCGGATATCCGAATAGACTCGGATATCCGACTTTTTTAGGCCTATCCGATCGGATCCGGATTCCGGATAGCTGGTCCAGTATCCGGATAGCTATCTGCGGATAGTTGGCTGGGCTATACGGATATCCGCGGATAGTACGGATATCCGCGGATATCTGGACCAGTGAAACACGGCATGAGGTCCAGACGTCATGGGAGCCAATCAGAGGGCTCCCAGCAGAAGCACCAGAAACCAATCACAGAGGGGAACCCTGGCCAGCCCCACCTGACCTCATTAAGCCAATCAGAGGCCTCCCAGCCTAAACCCTGGCTCCCAATCACAGAAAGGAACACTGGCCAGCCCCCCTGGTATAATAAGGAGGGCTGCCATGATGAGACAGATCGTCCTGGCTTGCTGAATGCTTCCTGAGAGACATGCTCCTGCTTCATTGCTGGTGCCCTACAAAGGGCTGTACATAGTTATAAACCTAAGCTGTTCAGTGATTAACCACTTCACTATCACTACAGTATAGTTAAATCATTCATTTGCTTGATTGATGTCATAAATGTGACATTAAGAGTGTGTGCTGCAGTGCTGCTGCAGCTGCCTGCTATGTGATTGTGTGTGTGTTATACACACACCAGGCCAGGTGCTGCCTCCCTGCCACGAGCAAACACGTGCAAAGTGCCACGTGCAAACACATGCACAGTGCAAACACGTGCAAAGTGCAAACACGTGCAAACTGCAAAAATGTGCAAACACGTGAAAACACGTGCAAAAATGTGCACACGTGCAAACCACTTTGCACATGGCACTTTGAACGTGTTTGCACGTGTTTGCACTTTGCACATTTTTGCACGTGTTTGCACGTGTTTGCACATTTTTGCATGTGTTTGCACATTTTTGCATGTGTTTGCGTGTGTTTGCACATTTTTGCATGTGTTTGCACGTGTTTGCACTTTGCACATTTTTGCATGTGTTTGCACATTTTTGCATGTTTGCGCGTGTTTGTACATTTTTGCATGTGTTTGCACATTTTTGCATGTGTTTGCGCGTGTTTGCACATTTTTGCATGCGTTTGCACGTGTTTGCACTTTGCACATTTTTGCACTTTGCACATGGCACATGGCACTTTGCCCTTGGCACTTTGCATTTGGCACTTGGCCCTTTGCACTTGACACTTGGCCCTTTGAACTTGGCCCTTTGCATTAGGCACTTGGCCCTTTGCACTTGACACTTGGCCCTTTAAACTTGGCACTTTGCATTAGGCACTTGGCCCTTTGCACTTGACACTTGGCCCTTTGAACTTGGCCCTTTGCATTAGGCACTTGGCCCTTTGCACTTGACACTTGGCCCTTTAAACTTGGCCCTTTGCATTTGGCACTTTGCACTTGGCCCTTTGCACTTGACACTTGGCCCTTTGCACTTGGCCCTTTGCACTTGACACTTGGCCCTTTGAACTTGGCCCTTTGCATTTGGCACTTTGCACTTGGCCCTTTGCACTTGACACTTGGCCCTTTGCACTTGGCACTTTGCACTTGACACTTGGCCCTTTGAACTTGGCCCTTTACATTTGGCACTTTGCACTTGGCCCTTTGCACTTGACACTTGGCCCTTTGCACTTGGCCCTTTGCACTTGACACTTGGCCCTTTGAACTTGGCCCTTTGCATTTGGCACTTTGCACTTGGCCCTTTGCACTTGACACTTGGCCCTTTGCACTTGGCCCTTTGCACTTGACACTTGGCCCTTTGAACTTGGCCCTTTGCATTTGGCACTTTGCACTTGGCCCTTTGCACTTGACACTTGGCCCTTTGCACTTGGCCCTTTGCACTTGACACTTGGCCCTTTGCACTTGGCCCTTTGCACTTGACACTTGGCCCTTTGCACTTGGCCCTTTGCACTTGACACTTGGCCCTTTGAACTTGGCCCTTTGCATTTGGCACTTTGCACTTGGCCCTTTGACAGCCTTTTTTTGTGGGGGGGGGGATTTTAAGTCCCCACATCATCAATTAGTGTTCCCCTTTGAAAAAGAATGATGCTACATGCCTAATTGACCCTTACAAACCTTTTTAAAGCAATTTAAAGGCCACTTCCGGTTTTCAATCCGGATATCCGAATCCGGTCGGATACTGGGGTCGGATATCCGAATCGGATTCGGATAGGAAAATTTTGAATTCGGATATCCGACCCGGATCGGATAGCGGGGTATCCGGATCCGAATCGGATTCGGATTTTGAAAAGGGGTATCCGAGCAGCACTGATCACCATGAGATCGCTGGAGCGTCCTGTCTTTGACTGCGTGGACACGGGAGGAGGATTAGTGGCAGTGGTACCTTGCTGGCGTTGTGCCGTCACATCACCCTTAAAGGCATTATAAAGCATAGTTGACAGCTGGCTCTGCATGTGCTGCATCCTTTCCACCTTCCGGTGAGTTGGTAACAGGTCCGCCACTTTGTGCCTGTACCGAGGGTCTAGTAGTGTGGCCACCCAGTACAGCTCATTCCCCTTGAGGTTTTTTATACGGGGGTCCCTCAACAGGCAGGACAGCATAAAAGACGACATCTGCACAAAGTCGGATCCAGTACCCTCCATCTCCTCTTGCTCTTCCTCAGTGACGTCAGGTAAGTCAACCTCCTCCCCCCAGCCGCGAACAATACCACGGGAAGGTTGAGCAGCACAAGCCCCTTGCGATGCCTGCTGAGGTTGTTCTCCTGCCGCTGTCCCCTCCTCCTCCTCCTCCCCCAAAGAAACACCTTGCTCATCATCCTCTGAGTCTGACTCGTCTTCTGCACACGACTTCTCTTCTTCCTCCTCCTCCCCCCTCTGTGCTGCCGCAGGTGTTGAGGAAACAGCTGGGTCTGATGAAAATTGGTCCCATGCCTGTTCCTGCCGTAACGGTTCCTGGTCACGCTCATTCACAGCTTCATCCGCCACTCTACGCACAGCACGCTCCAAGAAGTAAGCGTAGGGAATTAAGTCGCTGATGGTGCCCTCACTGCGGCTCACCAGGTTGGTCACCTCCTCAAACGGCCGCATGAGCCTGCATGCATTTTCCATCAGTGTCCAGTTGTCGGGCCAGAACATCCCCATCTTCCCAGACTGTTTCATTCTACTGTAGTTGTAGAGGTAGTGGGTCACGGCTTTCTTCTGTTCTAGCAGGCGGGAGAACATGAGCAGGGTCGAGTTCCAGCGAGTCGGGCTATCGCAAATGAGGCGTCTCACCGGCATGTTGTTTTTGCGCTGAATTTCCGCAAAGCGTGCCATGGCTGTGTAAGACCGCCTCAAATGCCCACGGAACTTCCTGGCCTGCTTCAGGACATTCGCTAAGCCAGGGTACTTTGCCACAAATCTTTGAACCACTAGATTCATGACATGTGCCATGCAGGGTATGTGTGTCAGCTTCCCCATATGCAAAGCGGCAAGCAGATTGCTGCCGTTGTCGCACACCACGTTGCCTATCTCCAGGTGGTGCGGGGTCAGCCGCTCATCCACCTGTTTCTTAAGAGCAGCCAGGAGAGCTGCTCCAGTGTGACTCTCCGCTTTGAGACAAGACATGTCTAAGATGGCGTGACAGCGTCGTACCTGGCATGCAGCATAGGCCCTGCGGAGCTGGGGCTGTGTAGCTGGAGAGGAGAACTGCCACTCAGCCAAGGAGGAGGAGGACAGCGAAGAGCATGTAGCAGGAGGAGAGGAGGTGGCAGGAGGCCTGCCTGCAAGCCGTGGAGGTGTCACAATTTGGTCCGCTGCGCCCTGCTTGCCATCGTTCACCACCAGGTTCACCCAATGGGCTGTGTAGGTAATGTAGCGGCCCTGCCTGTGCTTGGCAGACCAGGCATCCGTGGTCAGGTGTACCCTTGACCCAACGCTCTTCGCAAGAGATGACACCACTTGCCTCTCAACTTCACGGTGCAGTTGGGGTATGGCCTTTCTCGAAAAATAAGTGCGGCCTGGCATCTTCCACTGCGGTGTTCCGATGGCCACAAATTTACGGAAGGCCTCAGAGTCCACCAGCCGGTATGGTAACAGCTGCCGAGCTAACAGTTCCGCCACGCCAGCTGTCAGACGCCGGGCAAGGGGGTGACTGGCCGAAATTGGCTTCTTCCGCTCAAACATTTCCTTCACGGACACCTGACTGCTGCTGTGGGCAGAGGAGCAGGAACCGCTCAAGGGCAGAGGCGGAGTGGAGGAGGGTGCCTGTGAAGGTGGAAGGGAGAAAGTGGCAGAAGCAGATAATGCACCTGATGGAGGAGGAAGAGGAGAAGGAGGGTGGCTTTGCTTTTGTGTGCTGCTGCTGCTTTTGCTCAGGTGGCCATCCCATTGCTGTTTGTGCCTTTTCTCCAGGTGCCTTCGTAAGGCACTTGTCCCTACGTGAGTGTTGGCCTTTCCACGGCTCAATTTTTGTTGGCAGAGCGAACAGATGGCTTTGGTCCGATCTGAGGCACACACATTAAAAAATTTCCACACCGCTGAGCCACCCTGGGATGTGGGCACTATGGGGACCTCAGCAGCTGATGCTGAAGGGCAAGTTGGCTGGCTGTACATAGGTGGCGATACATGGTGCCGGACTCTGCCACCAGCTGTTTCTGACGAAGAGCTGCCCCAGCTTCTTTCAGCAACTTCTCTCCTCCTACTACTCTCTGACTCCCCCTCTGAACTGTCCCCCTCTTCATCTCCTCTATTGGGAACATACAGAGGATCCCTATTACCGTCATCATCGTAGTCATCCTGCCCAGCTTCGCTTGCCTCAGACAAATCCAAACTTGCACCATCAGTAGGTCCTTCATCCTCCTGACACGTTACATCCATAGTGTTGCCGCGTAACTCAGACATATTAGCTGGTGAAAATTCATCTGGCTGTAACAACAATGGCTGTGCATCAGTGATTTCAACACTAAATAATTCTTGCGAAGTGTCAAATGCAGCGGAAGTGGTGCTAGTAGTAGCGCTGGTGGCTGAGCAAGATGAGGTGTTCTGTGTCGCTAAATACTCAACCACGTCCTGACAATCTTGGGAGGTGATGGGACGTGCCTTCTTCCGAGCACTGTACTGTGGGCCAGGTCCACACGAAATTACATTTACACGACCTCGCGCAGACCTGCCGGGTGGCCTTCCTCTGGCTCTGCCACTACCTCTTCCTCTACCTGTTTTGTCCATATCGGGTATGCACGGAGTGGTAAATCACACTGCGTGCACTCACGTAGGTAGGTGGGTTCACTTAACTGCACAGGTATGCGCACTGATGCGGTGGGTTCACTAAACAGAACAGGTATACAGTGGCGGGTTCACAGAACAGGTATGCAGTGGCAGGTTCACTGAACACAACAGGTATGCAGTGGCGGGTTCACTGAACAGGTATACAGTGACGGGTCCACTGAACAGAACAGGTATGCAGTGGCGGGTTCACTAAACAGAACAGGTATACAGTGGCGGGTTCACTAAACAGAACAGGTATACAGTGGCGGGTTCACAGAACAGGTATGCAGTGGCAGGTTCACTGAACACAACAGGTATGCAGTGGCGGGTTCACTGAACAGGTATACAGTGGCGGGTCCACTGAACAGAACAGGTATGCAGTGGCGGGTTCACTAAACAGAACAGGTATACAGTGGCGGGTTCACTAAACAGAACAGGTATACAGTGGCGGGTTCACAGAACAGGTATGCAGTGGCAGGTTCACTGAACACAACAGGTATGCAGTGGCGGGTTCACTGAACAGGTATACAGTGGCGGGTCCACTGAACAGAACAGGTATGCAGTGGCAGGTTCACTAAACAGAAAAGGTATACAGTGGCGGGTTCACTAAACAGAACAGGTATACAGTGGCGGGTTCACAGAACAGGTATGCAGTGGCAGGTTCACTGAACACAACAGGTATGCAGTGGCGGGTTCACTGAACAGGTATACAGTGGCGGGTCCACTGAACAGAACAGGTATGCAGTGGCGGGTTCACTAAACAGAACAGGTATACAGTGGCGGGTTCACTGAACACAACAGGTATGCAGTGGCGGGTTCACTGAACAGGTATACAGTGGCGGGTCCACTGAACAGAACAGGTATGCAGTGGCGGGTTCACTAAACAGAACAGGTATACAGTGGCGGGTTCACTAAACAGAACAGGTATACAGTGGCGGGTTCACAGAACAGGTATGCAGTGGCAGGTTCACTGAACACAACAGGTATGCAGTGGCGGGTTCACTGAACAGGTATACAGTGGCGGGTCCACTGAACAGAACAGGTATGCAGTGGCGGGTTCACTAAACAGAACAGGTATACAGTGGCGGGTTCACTAAACAGAACAGGTATGCAGTGGCGGGTTCACTGAACAGGTATACAGTGGCGGGTCCACTGAACAGAACAGGTATGCAGTGGCGGGTTCACTAAACAGGTATGCAGTGGTGGGTTCACAGAACAGGTATGCAGTGGTGGGTTCACAGCACAGGTATGCAGTGGTGGGTTCAATGAACAGGTATACAGTGGCGGGTCCACTGAACAGAACAGGTATGCAGTGGCAGGTTCACTGAACAGGTATGCAGTGGTGGGTTCACAGCACAGGTATGCAGTGGTGGGTTCACAGCACAGGTATGCAGTGGTGGGTTCACAGCACAGGTATGCAGTGGTGGGTTCACAGCACAGGTATGCAGTGGTGGGTTCACAGCACAGGTATGCAGTGGTGGGTTCACAGCACAGGTATGCAGTGGTGGGTTCACAGAACAGGTATGCAGCCAGACAGGAACAAGTTAAGCCTAACTAATCTTTCCCTGAGAGACAGTCTGCAGCAGCTCACCCTACTCTCACTAACGCAGGCAGCACACGAGTGACCGTAATGGCCGCCGCTGCCTGCCTTATATAAGGGGGGGTGGGGCTCCAGGGGCTAGTGTAGCCTAATTGGCTACACTGGGCCTGCTGACTGTGATGTAGAGGGTCAAAGTTGACCCTCCATGTGCATTATGGGGCGAACCGAACTTCCGCAAAGGTTCGCCTGCGGGACGCGAATGCGAACCACTGAAGTTCGCATGGAACCGTTCGCAGGCGAACCGTTCGGCCCAACTCTAGTTGCTATCACTTACAGTAAGTAGTAGAAATCTGACAGAAGCGACAGGTTTTGGACTAGCCTATCGCCTCATGGGGGGGGGGGTTTCACAGGGATTTCTTTATTTCCAAAATGCACTTGTACGTGAATGGCAGTTGCTCCGTCCAACTGCTAAAGTGTACAGTGAGCAGGGAGGCTGGCCAGCATCAGTGTATAAACCTTTTTCAGGGAGTGTCTTTATAAAGAATAAAGGCCATGCTGAGAATCCCCTATGGAGAGATGGATGCTGAGAATCCCCTATGGAGAGATGGACTAGCCCAAAACCTGTCGGTAATGTCAGATTTCTACTACCTACTGTAAATGCCAGCAACATAGGAGAGAAGTAATTTATGTCTCATTTTACTCAGGAAGAAATGAACTTCTTATTTGTATGTGTTTTAAATGTTAAGATTTTCAGTCCCTTTTTAAGGAAATATGCAGGTAAGTAAAATTTTCAATTTGACGATTTTTATTTTGAATTAGGATCCATTCACAGAATTGCTTATGCAGCCCCATGCATTGTAGGTTGAGAACAACTTTTTTTTTTTTAAATGTACTAGCCGACCCGCGTCGTAGCATATGCCGTATCTATCTATCTAATAGAGTACGTGCCTCAACCTTGAGGGCTGGAACCCACTAGAGCGATTTTTTGAGCGTTTAGGGCCCTTTCCCACTAGCAGTCGCTAGCGTTCGCGCTGAACGCTAACGATTGCTGAATTGCAAAAGGTAAAAAATGACCGGCGATTTCCCGACGTTTGCAATCGCGATTTTGCTATGTTATGCACTGCATAGCAAAATCGCGGCAATAATCGCTCCGCCGCGCGATCGCGATCAGGTCAAAAACGAATCGCGGTAGTGGAAATGACCTACTGCGATTCCTATGTTAAAAGCAAACTGTAGCGATTTGAAAAATCACTAGCGGTTTGCGGTTTTGCGATTCAGCCATCGCAAACGCCGTAATGGAAAAGGGCCCTTGGAGAGTGTGAGAAATCGCTAGCGATTTCCCTAAATGCTCTGCCAATGTAAATGGATGGTGCAAATTCCACAGAAGCGATTGCAATTAGCAAAATCGCAAACGCAGGACATGCAGCATTTTGTTAGCGTTTGCGCTTCAATGTCAAGTATGTAATCACTGGCGTAATCGCTCATCAAAACTTGCACTGAGCGATTTTGCTAGCGTTTTAAAGTTAATGTCCACTGTAACAAAATTAAAAATAATTGAAAGGACCAATCAGAATTTAAACCGCTAATCGCTAATCGCCACACAACCGCTGGCAAATTGATTACACTTTCTAAAATCGCTCCCTAAAACTCTCATGAAATCGCTTAACAAGCTGCTCATACAAAACGCTAGCGATTGCGATTAGCGATAGCATTTTGTAGTAGGTTCCAGGCCTGAAGCAAAAAGAAGAAGTAGGCTTTCCATGAGAAAATGTATGCGTGCTCAAACACCAAGTTTAACCCTAGCAAGTCTGGCTTTCCAAATCTGGCCTAATTTACTATTCATGATGAGGCAATGCTCATGCAAATATGCATTTACTTTTACATGCCAAACTAAGCAGGGTCAAAAAACTATGCAGGGTCACCCTTTCCCGCAGGGCGACTGCTTTGCGGTATTGGTTTTTTGACCCTGCCTAGTTTGGCATGCGAAAGCAAATGCATTTTTGCATGAGCATTGCCTCATGAATAGCCAATTAGGCCAGATTTGCAAAGCCAGACTTGCTAGGAATAAACTTGGTGTTTGAGCACGCATACATTTTCTCATGGAAAGTACTTCTTCTTGCTTGAAGGTTGAGGCACGCCCTGGGGGCAGGGCGCTACTTCTTCTTCTTGCTTGAAGGTTGAGGCACTGACTCTATTATATATATAGATTAAAAATATTTAGACTTTATTAGATGATACATTAGAAGAACAATGTGTATTTTTTTACATGTATCCTCTAAGTTGTGAACATTTTAGTTACTCTATTGAACAGTTAAAGTGACTTCTACAATCTAAACAGATGTCCAATTAAAGTGTATATATATATATATATATATATATATATATATATATATATATATATATATATATATACCATCCTCTGCATACTGTAAATGAAAACCTTTACAGAAATATGGGAATATCTATTTATATTTTGTATATGTCACTGACATAATATATTACATCAGTAAGGACTGAGGATAATCATATACTAATAACACTTAAACTGCATTATTAATGGTCTAATCCAATTTGTATTTGTTGTAGGCATATACCAGTGTAGGAAAAGCTGCCCTGCCTCTGAGGGACAATATGGATCTGGGTAAAATTATGAATCTGATCATGTTCCACACCTGGATGCTGGACTCTGTGGAAAATATAATTACTGAAACTTCTGACCTCTCCATCTTCTGGTTAGTATAACATTATGATACAAACTGGTGTAAGGCTGGGTTCACACATAAAATGTGTACAGTTCCAGTCCTGTCCTGCCAGCTTGCATCAGTTTTGCATCAGTTTTCTATCAGTTTTAACAGACAGGATCAGCAGCCATAGAAAAATGATACAAAACTGGTGCAAACTGATGAAAATTGA
This sequence comes from Hyperolius riggenbachi, assembly GCF_040937935.1. NCBI lineage: Eukaryota > Metazoa > Chordata > Amphibia > Anura > Hyperoliidae > Hyperolius > Hyperolius riggenbachi. The sequence continues at coordinate 119,262,960 of NC_090647.1, forward strand.
CAGGACAGGACTGGGACAGAACTATACACAGTGCATGAGTGAATCCCAGCTTTATTTGTTTGCATTACAGCGTAATTAGGGCTGATTGTAAGCTTTTAGCAGTTAGTCATCCATTTGCAGTAACTTGCCCTTCTTTTTAGGGCTAATATTACTTTATATTCCAGACACAACTTTGTATCTTGTTTTTATATGGAGGGTTAGAATGATATACTTTTATTATTGACATTTATTATGTTTGTTGAATAAAGGCACTTAAGTTCTCCCTCACACCGGTCATGTTGTTCTGAACCAGGAAAGGGAAAATAACACCTCCTGAGACGTTGTGGCCAGATCCACTTTATAGCTTATCAAACTCCACCCCATCCTTTCGTAATTCTATCTGCTTGTCTATTCATGTTCATAATTACATGAGGCTCCACCCCAGAGAAACATTGACGGGGCCTAATTTCTCTGTTTCCCTCCCACTACACATTAAGTCAGGGTCATATAACAGGAGCAGGCCCATATTCCCCCATTCCCCCATAACAAGTAATGTCACCATTTATCTGCCTCCTTTTTGGTAGGAAGACCAAATTTCCCTGGACAGGTAAGCAGGACTGAGCATGTATGCTATGCACCCACAGGGCCGATTCTAGCAACCATGCCAGCCCCCCCCGGGCAAAATTAAACTGGGGCCACTCTGACAGACCCCTTATCTGACCAAAAAGTGGCATTAGGGTCCCTCTGTTGCAGTAAAATTTCCCCTCAGGGCCCCTGAGCCAGCTGCCATCCCACCCCCTGATCAAACCCCAACTTAACTGTGCTTCTCTGGGCCCATGCAATGTCTTCAGCTGAATAGAGTCTCATCTGTCCCGGTGGTCATGCTCCCCTGTCAGGCCGTGGCTTCATGTACTCCCCGGTTGCACCCTCACAGGGGTGCCTCTCCTCTGTGGCCCAGCAGCATGTTATTATGTGAAAATTTGCTGGTGGGACACGGAGGAGAGGCACCCCTGCGGAGATGGGGCAATGGACTGACAGAGTAGCGCGCCCATTGGGACAGGTGAGATACTACTCTGCCTAAGACACTGCAGTTACCATGAGCAGGGAGACACCTTGTGGGGTCCCTACAGACTCTTGGGCAATTGCACTTTTGCCTCTATGGAGGTGCTGGCCCTGTGCACCCATGTACATGTATGGTGCAGTTTTCAGACACTGCCATGTGGCTTTATGCAGCTTCACTGTCAAGTTAAATAGAAAAATCACAAACATTATTTCAGTTTGCTTACCCTTTTTGGATGTAAAAAAACCTGCAGCCACAGTGTCCCTAATGGAGGCTATTACTGTATTTTTTGGACTATAAGACTCACTTTTTCTCCCTCAAACGTGGTGAAAAAAGCCACTGCACCTTATAGTCCAGGGAGTTCCTGACTTGTGAACGCCCGCCAATACGAACCTCCACCTCGCCGCAGTGTTGGGGACTCCCTGTACAGTGCCCATGCAGAGGAGGACACAGGGGTACACAAAGGGGAATAGAGGAGGACACAAGGAGGACAGAGGGGGACACAGGAGGGCACAAGGGGAACACAGGAGGACACAGGGAGACACAGGAGGTACAAAGGAGCTTGAGGTACAAAGGGGGCATATTCCACAAGATGCCCCTTTACCATGGATACACCAGGTTTAGTATATATTTTTTCCCCTGGTTTATGTGCTCTAAACCTAGGTGCGTCTTATGGTCAGGAGCATCTTATAGTCCAAAAAATACGGTAGATGGGAGAGTCTAAGCTGTTGCCAACGACTCGATTAGAGCAGATGTGAAAATAAGTTACAAGGGTTTCTATAATGTGCAGTTTAGGGCCTGAGCATACTATTGTGTTACTCTTCAATGCAGGTAGCAGTGCAATTTATGGAAATGCATGACATCTGCATAAGGATGTGTTCACACATAAATCTGTACATTTCCAGAACGGTCCAATCCTATCAGTTTTGTATCAGTTGAGTATGTGCTTCCATGGCGATGTTCACACATAAAAGGTGTACATTTCCGGTCCAGTCAGGTACAACTGATAAGCCTCATCTACACGGGTAGATGAGGCTGCGATCCGGCGGCTCGATTAGCCGCCAGATCGCCTCTTCCGCGTCCCTGCCGCGTCCCCGCTCGCCGCGCGTGCGCCGGATTCGATTCCCCGCTCGTCCCCGCCGGTGCCGATTATCTTCCGCTCGATTCCCTGCCATTGTCCCTCGCGGGGAACGAGCAGGGAATCAGCGGTGGGGAGATCCGTCCTGTCGGATCTTATCAATCGAGCCGCATCAGCGGCTCGATTGATAAGCCACATCGCCGCCGCATCTACCCGTGTAGATGCGGCTATAGAAAACTGACAGGACAACTGCAGATCTGTGAACCAAGCATCACTCTGTCTTGCATCACTGACCCCATTCAGCTACACTAAATAGGACAGCTCTGCCTTGCGCACAGCAATGCATGCAGCAGTGCATAGTCACAACCTATTTCTGCATAGTGCAATAAGTTACAGTGTGTGTGTGGGTGTTATGAAATAATTTGTGTGAATGATTTTAAGTAATTCTCAGGCTCTTTGTTTTCACTTCCAGTTTTCACGTCCGCACATTTGAGAAGATGTTCTCTTTAACAATGGAAGAGCCCTCTGCCCTGCGCTATTCTATTGCTTTTCCAATGGCTTGTGCTCACTTTGTGAATTGCACCCATGAGATGTGCCCGGAAGAGGTGAGATACTAAACTACTCTCTGTGTAAATGGCTATTAACTAAGTATTGCTGCTGACCTGGACATCATCTTGTGGTGCTGCTCAGACTACATTAGGTTCATCTTCTGCATGTTACCGCTCAGAGCCCAGTTTCCTTATTAATTATGCATGAATCGCTATCATTTACTAAACACTGAGAACTGCATCAAGTTACATGCTCATTTATAGTCCTGTTGTTGTTTCTCTCCTTTCTCTGGGCTTGAATGTCACTGTTTGTACTATGTTACTAATTGGCACTAACAGTACTTAGTAAGGAGCATCAAAAGGGGCAGTAAATTAATAGTGTACTTATACTCAAGTGTGTTTAAAATAACATAACATTAGACCCTAATTAATAATGCAGCATACTTGCATTAAATATTTAACAACATGTTTTAGATACAGGCATGTCAGCCCCAGTATGTATAATATGAGATATTACGCTGTGCTTAGATAGATGGTAAAACAGCTGCTGTCTGTTCTGATCTCTGTTTGAATGATGTGCAATAAAGCTAAACCCACGGCTTCTGCTGGTTTACACTAAGGCCCGGTTCACATTAGCGTTTTTTTCCGGAACGTAACCGGAACGTATACTGTACAAACGGAACGGATGTGAAAGGATCCAATGTTAATCTATAGATCCATTCACATGCATCCGTTGGTATGGATACGTTCCGTACGTTCCAGTCCCCGGACCTAAAAATTGCTGCAGGCCCTAATTTTCCGGACTGTTCTGCTTAGTGGAATGGATCCGGACAAAAATGCAGCAGCATTAGGGCAATGGGAAACAGGACGTTTCTTCACACTAGTGAAGAAACGGACCGTTCCACGGGGGATGGGGGCATGGGCCGACGCAAATCTAGTGACGGGGGGGGGGGGGGGGGGCAGGGGTGTGAGGGGAGGGTGCAGCAGCTGGGCGGGTGGGTGAGGGAGGGTTTATACATACCTAATATTCCGTAGCAGCCGGCGGTAGAGGCTTCCATCTTCTTCCGCGTCATGTGACTACATGACGCGTCATATGACTAGTCACATGATGCACTTTGTAGTCACAGCAGAAGAAGAGGAAGCCTCTACCGCTGGCCGCTACGGAAGATTAGGTATGTATTGCTGAAAACGGATCCGATCAATCATTGATCAGATCCGTTTTCACTATGTGAACTGGGCCACGGACTGAGCCACCTGGGTCCGGTGAAGCGGAGACCGGATCCGCTCACCGGATCCTTTTGGCTCAGAACACAGATGTGAACCGGGCCTTACTCTCTAAACGCTGTTACAATATTATTATTATTAGATATGGCCCGAATGGTTTACCGGCGAACCTCAGTGGTTTGCGTTCGAGGGGAACCGCAATTTTTTTTTCAAAAAAGTTTGGGTTTGCATTTTTCCCATAGACTTTAATGGTGCAGACTTTAGCGGTTAATAGCAAATCCCCCTTACATAGTAGAAACACCAAATTTGCAGGGTATGTGGAGGGGTTCAGTGGCTACAAGAGGAAAAAATGTTTCAAAAAGACCTTATACTTTTAGAGAAAATCGATTTTTAAGAGCTCTGCTGCGTGTGGGAAATGTTCCCACCGCCGCCAACTTTAATGGTTAATAGCAAAGCTCCCTTAAATGCCAAAAACACCAAATTTGCATGGGAAGGTTAAGAAGAACAGTGGGAACAGGAGTAAAAAAATGTTTCAAAAAGACCTTATACTTTTTGAGAAAATCAATTTTAAATGTTCAATGAAAAATAGTATACATTTAAATCTATAAATTACATTTCTGCGGGAAACAATTCCCGACGACTTTAGCAGTTAATGGCAAAGGGCCCTTATATCCTAGCAACACCAAATTTGCAGGATATGTTAAAATGATAGATAAACAATATTTACAAAAAATTAATAAAAAATGTATTTATATTTTTTATAAAAAAATTTTTTTATATGTTCAGAGTGTGGGAAATTCCCCCCCCCCCCCAAATGACGTGGGGTTCCCCCTTCTGAGCTCTCTGTAACCCCTTGTCCCCCATGCAGGCTGGGATAGCCAGAATGCGGAGCCCCGGCCGCGTGGGGTTTCGCACCCTGAGCTATACCAGCCCGCATGGTCCATGGTATGGGGGGGCTCCGGGGGAGAGGGGCGGCCAAGCCTTCCCCTCTCCCCTAGAGCCCTTGTCCAATCCATGGACAAGGGGCTCTTCTTCACCTCCGGTGCCCCACAACGACAAAAAAAGTCCTTTAATTCTCTTAATGAGACGGTTATTTTTAATGAATTGAATCGAATGAATCGGTTCAGAGCCGATTCATTCTATTCAATTCATTAAAAAGAACTGGCTTTTTAATGAATTGCATAGCTGAGAATGCCTCCTGTGTAGACGCATAGCTGCCGGCTCCCGCTGTCTCCCCATCTGACTTCACCTGTCACCCTCACCTAGGCTGGCACCCGGTGGAGTCCCCAGGGAGTCATCGCCCCCACTTCCTCCTGGGGCACCAGAGGTGGGGAAGAGCCCCTTGTCCGTGGATTGGACAAGGGCTCTGGGGGAGAGGGGAAGGCTTGGCCACCCCTCTCCCCCAGAGCCCCCCCATACCATGGACCATGCGGGCTGGTATAGCTCAGGGTGTGAAGCCCCACAGGCTATCCCAGCCTGCATGGGGGACAAGGGGTTACAGAGAGCTCAGAAGGGGGAACCCCACATCATTTTTTGGGGGAAATTTCCCACACTCTGAACATATAAAAAAAAATTAAATAAAAAATATAAATACATTTTTTTTAAATATTGTTTCCCACTATCGTTTTACCATATCCTGCAAATTTGGTGTTGCTAGGATATAAGGACCCTTTGCCATTAACTGCTAAAGTCATCGGGAATTGTTTCCCGCAGAAATGTAATTTATAGATTTAAATGTATACTATTTTTCTTTGAGCATTTAAAATTGATTTTCTCAAAAAGTATAAGGTGTTTTTGAAAAAATTGTTTCCTCTTGTTCCCACTGTTCTTCTTCTTAAACTTCCCATGCAAATTTGGTGGTTTTGGCATTTAAGGGGGCTTTACTATTAACCATTAAAGTCGGCGGCAGTGGGAACATTTCCCACACACAGCAGAGATCTTAAAAATCGATTTTCTCTAAAAGTATGAGGTCTTTTTGAAACATGTTTTCCTTCTTGTAGCCACTGACCCCCTCCACAAACCCTGCAAATTTGGTGTTTCTACTATGTAAGAGGGCTTTCCTATTAACCGTTAAGTTCGGTGTGGGTTGGAACATTTCCCACACTCAGCGGAGTTCTTTAAAATCGATTTTCTCAAAAAGCATAAGGTCTTTTTGAAATTTTTTTTCCTCTTGTAGTCATTGACCCCCTCCAGGTGTTAGACCCCTTGAAACATCTTTTCCATCACTTTTGTGGCCAGAAACAGTGTCTGTAGTTTTTAAAGTTCGCCTGCCCATTGAAGTCTATTGCGGTTCGCATGGTTCGCGCGAACACAAACTTTTGCGGAAGTTCGTGTTCGAGGTTCGCAAACCCAAAATCAGAGGTTCGAGTCATCTCTAATTATTATTATTGATTTATAAAACACCAACATATTCTGTGACGCTGTACAAAGTAAGAAACAAGCATGGGGTACATAATGTAAATAATAAAGCAATGAGGTACACCAAATGTAGAAACTGGACAAACTACAGAATTGGTTTTACAATGACAAATGTAACATGATGAAAAGAAATGCAAGGCACAAAATAAATAAATTCCAAGACACAAAAGAGTGAGAGCGCCATGCCCTTGCAAGCTTACAGTCTACAGGGGAGAAATGGCAGCGCATCCTAAAACCAGGCTGCATCTGAATGACTACCAACAAAGGCGTGGAGAGCCCCCTAGAGGCAACATGCACACCATGGGCTTGATTCCCAAAAGTGTGCTAATGCATAACACGACCGTGCTATGTGCTTAGCGCGCAATGTGTTGCGTGTCAAGGTTTGTGCAAGTACAGATTTACATGCGTGCACTAACGCGGCAAAGTGCGTGCGACAACCTTCGTTAGTGCGTGCATGTAGATCTGTACAAGCACAAACCTTCACGCGCACTAAACGCATAGCACGGTCATGCTATGCTTTAGCACGCTTTTGTGAATCAAGCCCCCATGTATTCAAAACAGATGCTGCCCTAACTTTTGATAAAAAAAGAATGCAAACATAAATATCAAAATGGGAGCAGCTAGCCATGAGGTAAACATACATTTTCTAAATGACAGGGAGACGTTGCAGGGCATCCCAAAGCCGGTTGCATTTGAATGACTGCCAGCATAGGTGTGCAGAGCCCAATTATAAGCAGGATACACATCTTGCATTCAAAACAGATGTACCAAATTAACATTATTGGAGGATGTTAGCTTCCAAAACAGTTTGCATCCAAAGTATTCCGTACTGGACCTTTCCACCACGATAAGCCCATCTTTCTGGAAGGTACCTTAGCCTCTAACTAAATTCACAAACCAGCATATGCATAACCTGGGAGCAGCTAGCCATAAAATGATTTACACATTTTTTTTACAAACAGGGGAAAAATGGCTGCGCATCCTAAAAACAGGCCGCATCTGAATGACTACCAAAAGAGGAAGGCAGAGCCCTTAAGAGGCAACATACACACCCTGTATTCAAAACAGATACTGCAATTTGCAAATTTAAGAGTGTAATATAGTTATAGCTACAGTTATATAAGCACACTTACTTCTTGGAGTAAAATGTACTGTAAATTAATAGTAATAGGGATAACAGTAGGAAGAAATGGAAATTAGCACAGGAATAGTCAGATTCAAAAGGCTCATGAATGACTTGACTGAATTAGTTGGCTGTAAGATAATTAATTATTACCAAAATCAATAGAAACCGTGGCAAATGTTTGCATTAGTGCGATCCATTTTCAACACTATTCTCTACCGAGCGCAATCGTAGTCATACTGCATTTTTTGTACTTTGTATAGGAGCACATGAAAGTCACATAGCAAATTTACTGCAATTTAATGGCTTAAATTCTCACCATCACAAGTAAGCATTTCTTATTGCTTGTGGTTAGCAGAATATCCAAGCCGGGTGATACACAAGTATGGAATAGTTTATTAAAGTGAATGAGAACTTACAAAGCAAAATAAAAAAATCAACCAGAAGGATCCTTGATCTGGGTCCTATAGCCTTCCCACTCCTCTCACAGTCCCCACGTTCCAGCTCTGGCTCCCCGGTAGCAGTATTCGACCAAATTGGTCAAATACAGCTTTCTGTCGCCCAAGGAGTGAGCCTATACAGCTTAAGGAAGGAGTTTGCCTCCAAAACAGCGTCTGTCGCTGTCCCTGGGCTTTATCTTTATGCAATAAAGAGCTTAAATACATCTACGTGGTGCTGCTGATCTCTTCTACTTACAAGTGCTCCTGAAGACAGGTGGCCCCATACTGTGCCTGCACTACTAGCACACTCTCTTGCGCACTCATGCAGGCACAGTGCACAGCTGCCTGCCTTTAGGAAGACTCAGTTCCCAAAGACTTCCGAAGTCCCCCACTGCGGGGGATTCAAACGGGGCAGCTGCCACTTAAACAAGGGAAACGTGAGAGGAGAGGGAAGGCTCTATAGCCTAGATTTTCGACATGTTGTATGCGTACCCCAGAGGCAGGGCAGTTTCTAGGCTAAAATGCACCCAGGGCGAGGGTGTAAAAATTGCGCCCCCCCGCCATGGAGCCAGGTATACGTGCCCGCAGTATAGGTTAGCCAGGTCCAGTTGCACTCAGTATAGGTAGCTAGCTATAGGTCCCCCCAGTATAGGTAGCCAGGCAAAGGTGCCCCAGTATAGGTAGCCAGCTATAGGTCCCCCCAGTATAGGTAGCCAGGCATAGGTGCCCCAGTAGAATTGCCCGAGTATAGGTTAGATAGGCAGGTGCCCCCAGTATAGGTTAGATAGGTAGGTGGCCCCAGTACAAGTTAATTAGGTGGGTGTCTCCAATATAGGTAGCCAGAATAGTTGCCCCCAGCATAAGTTAGATAGGTAGCTGCCCCCAGTATAGGTTAGAAAGATAGGTGCCCCCAGTATAGGTTAGAAAGATAGGTGCCCCCAGTACAGGTTAGATAGGTAGCTGCCCCCAGTATAGGTTACATAGGTAGGTGCCCCCAGTATAGGTTACATAGGTAGGTGCCCCCAGTATAGGCTAGATAGGTAGGTGCCCCCAGTACAGGTTAGATAGGTAGGTTTCCCCAGTATAGGCTAGATAGGTAGAAGCCCCCAGTATAGGTTAGATAGGTAGCTGCCCCCAGTATAGGTTACATAGGTAGGTGCCCACAGTATAGGTTAGTTAGGTAGGTACCCCCAGTACAGGTTAAATAGGTAGGTTCCCCTAGTATATGCTAGATAGGTAGAAGCCCCCAGTACAGGTTAGATAGGTAGCTGCCCCCAGTATAGATTAGATAGGTAGGTACTCGCAATATAGGCTAGATAGGTAGGTGCCCCCCCCCCCATAATGGAGAAGGGAGTCATTCGCGGGTAGGGCGAACCGACCTCTCCCTCCTTTCCTCTACTGGGTCGCCCTCCATGCTCCCCCCTCTGCTGCAGACTGCAGAGTAAGCGCAGGGAAGCGTTGTATAGAGCAGCAACTCACCTCCATGAGTTCCAATCCCCGATCACTTGCCGCTGGTCTCCTGCTCTGCATAGCCGCTGATACACACTTTACTTCCTGCTAAACAGGAAGTAGTGCATGTATACACGGCTATGCAGAGCAGGAGAGCAAGTGATCGGGGATTAGAACTCAGGGAGGTGAGTTGCTGCTCTATACAACGCTTCCCTGCGCTCACTCTGCAGTGGAGGGGGGGGGAGCATGGAGGGTGACCCAGGAGAGGAAAGGAGGGAGATGTCGGTTCGCCCTCCCTGGGGCTCCCCCTCCATCATGGCGCCCCCCCTTTCCTCAGTGCTCAGGGCAGCCGCACGGGCCGCACAGCACTAGAAACGGGCCTACCCAGAGGGTACTTCTGATGGTTCCAGGGGGTACTCGAGCTTGATATAATTAACCAAGAATAGCAAATGTAGAGTTTTAGAAAATTATAAATCTTATTTAAACACCAAATTAGTGTTTTAGCTAAATGAAGCAAAAGTAAATGCTTGGAAATTGTTAAACACCAATTATCATGTACTACGATTAAATATATATACAAGAAGTACTTGTGATAATGTTTACTATACTAGGGCGTACTTGGTGAGTACAGGATTTTAAAAGGGGTACATACAAATAAAATGTTGAGAAACACTGCACTATAGGCAGTGGCATAGCTAAGGAGCTAAGGGCCCCGGTGCAAGTTTTACATGGGGCACCCCAAGCACTCTATATATAACAAATGATACAGTGTACCAAAATCTGCCAAGGATTTCCATAGTGTCAGAGGTGCAATAGGGGACGGGGAACAGTTTGTTAATGATTACTACTATTTAAAGCATCTATAGAAGTGATTATTACCAGCAAAGAGCCAATAAAGAGCTAATATTTTGCATAAGGGAGGGCCCCTTGGGGCCCCTCTGACCCAAGGGCCCGGATGCAGTCGCTACCTCTGCAACCCCTATTGCTACGCCACTGTCTATAGGATCCAGAGCCTTCCCTCTCCTTAGGTAAGTATCTGGCTGTTTTTTGTTTTTTTTTAAGTTCCCATTGACTTTAAAGTTTCTGTTCATCTCTATGAAGAAGAGGCAAATGATAGCAGTTGATTCAGTATTAACGTGAAATTCTACATTCATTAAAAACAAAAATCTATGGACGTCCCTTTGGTTTGAGCTTGGTTACGAGTGTTATACTTTCTGACACACGGTTTGCACCAGTGAAATGGTTGTCAAAAGACAGCTTGCCTCTAGTTTAGCAACTAACCGACTGGAAAATGTGCACCTGCCCGGAGAAATTCATACGAGACAACTAACAGTGTTACATATTTCATTCACAGCATCCTCATCTGAAGAACTGCAGCCTAGGGCTGTGTAACACCTTCCTGGATGAGATCAGCAAACACGCGAGTAACTGTATCATGGACATCTGTGCGGAGCAAAGCAACCTCAGCGAGAAGGTAATGCTATGAATACAACTCTAATCTCTACTTTCAATAGCTAGCCATATATGTAATAGTCACCGAGTTGTGGAAAAAAATGAAACCTTTCACAAACCAGAGAATTTCTGAGCACACAAAATTTATTTGAGAAATTGCAAATAATTTTGCTTCATCGAAATAAAAAAAATAGGAAATAGCAGCTGAAAAAATATATTGCTGAAACACAAACTATTGGTGCATGCGTGTACACGCACACGCACACGCACACCTATGAGATACAGGTAGTATAGCTTCACATAGAATAACTCTAGGTAGAAATTCTCACAGCAAAAACAAATAGCCTCATATAAATATATACAGTACCTTCAACACATACGTTTTCATACCCTCCCAGAAGGAAAGATTCCCACTAATCAGTTGGAATATTTAGCATAACTTCACACACAGTTTGAAACCATTTCCACACAGTAAATCTGAGGTGATAAAAATGCAACCGGTTGTACTATAATGCTACTGCCGCACTGTGAGTGTCGAATCAGTTCATTATGGTGCAGGGCGCCAAAGCTGGGCGCCATAATAGCAGCAATGCTATGCTGCGCGCCCCGTGTAGCGGTAATTTGGGGCTCCGGCGATCAACAGACCCCGAATTACATCTCCCTCCGAGTTTCTACAACTTGGAGGGGGAAAAGTATTTAACGCCGCCGGGAGTTTAGCAGCAGCAGGAAGTGCCGTCATTCGGATCGCCCTGCGCTGAACTGCATGGCGCCGAGATAATATGTATTCGTTAACATCGCATAGGTGGTGCATTGCAGCGTGGTAAGTCGCATTACAAAGCGGCCATTACACTGCACCACAACACACCACAGTGAGCAAGGCTTATGTCTTTTCTGAGGTGATTTCCCCTACTTACTACCACAGATGCATGACAAGAGATAACGGAGAAAAGAATGATCCAGAGACTTGTTTCAAGCCGTAGCCAATGCTGTTCAAACATACAAAAGAATGTTGCATAGTCGCCTGTAGCTGTTATGTCTGTGTGTACAATACAGCATACTGCTGGTAGATTTGTTGCAAGTTCTGTCCTTTGACATACACAACCCCCCCCCCCCAAAAAAAAAAAAAAATGATGCATACTCATGAATTTTCATACATCAGCTATATCAGGGTCTATATGGCACTTATACTTGTAACATCTGGATAAAAACTTCAGTAGCTGGTATGATTTTCTCAGGCGAGAAGCTGAAAGCACCTGTCTGATGTCACTCTAAGTTAGTGCATTAAATGACACACCACATACCACCTTTTCATTGTATAGAGTGACAGCATGACAGCACTGCCACACACACTGCTCACTGTACTTTATTCTGCAGCAATCTGTCAAGTTTTGATCCTAAGAAACCTTTATAGCCTTGACAAGACTCTTTAGGAATGAAGGCATCACCAGAAGCTGTATACTGTGAAAAGAAGTGGCGTCACATAGCCCTATTTTCTTGAAACATTCGGCTTTGACGATAATTAGCAGTGTAGGCAAGATCGAGGAACAATCTTAGGCTCCCTGCACACTGCAAATCCGTTTTCCGATTCCGATTCCGTTTTCGATTCCGATTCCGTTTCCGATTTTCCTTGAATACATTCAACAGAAAAACGGATCAAAAAACGCAGCATGCAGTTAAGATTAAAAATCTGAATCGGAATCGGATGTAAAAACAGATTAAAAAGCGGAATCGGAATCTGAAATGCATGCAGTGTGCAAGAGGCCTTAAAGGGATAAAAGTGATTGAAGGACCACTATAGCCTGTAAAATTTTAAATATGCATGAAAACACATGAATAAAAAGTACATTTATCCCACAGTAAAATGGGCTATGTTGCTGTCACATACAGTAGGTAGTAGAAATCTGCTAGATCTGGCAGGTTTTGGACTAGCCCATCTCCTCATGGGATATTCTTAGTATTTTCTTTATTTTCAGAAACACTTAGTGAATGGCAGTTGCTCAGTCCAACTGCTTGAAGAGTGTGAAAATAGGTAGAGGTGGCGGCCTGCATCCTTTGTTATAAACCTGTTCAGGGAGTGCTTTTGTAAAGAATAAATTAAATACAGAGAGTCCCCCAAGAAGAGATGGACTAGTCAAAAACCTGTCAGTACTGCCAGATTTCTACTAACTACAATAAGTAAAGCAACATAGGAAAAAAGTAATGTATAGCTCATTTTACTTCTTATTTGTTTGTGTTTACATGTATTTTAAATTGTACAATTTTTCGCAATAGTGGTCCTTTAATACATGTAGAGAGCATAGTATATGATCAACCACTTTCTTCCTGTCATGTGACTAATTCATCTAATTTTCCACACTTTTGTCAAAATTATTTTAAGTTACATGGTACTTTCTCAATGTGCTGATTTATTGCACCTAGAGCAAAATAAATAAATAAATGAGCAAGGCTATTGGCAAGAGTTTGATGATGCAGACAATCTTTCACAGCCTATGTGGGAGGGAGGGGGCAAAACTGCACGGGTCACATTGCAGTGAGAAAGGTATGCACACCAGTAAGTTGTCTGTGGGTGCAGAATGTGGACTGCTAGCAGGACCGGATTTGTACTTTTTACCACCCAAGCCCAACTATACTGTCTGTTTGGCGGTTATTTCTATGTATTCCACAATGAGAATTTGCCTTACTTTCCAACATTGGGGTCACAGACAAAAGTATTTTTAGTAATATGTATATAGATTATAAGTTTTGTTTTCCTTAAGAACATTTATGTTATGTTTGCCATCTCGTTAATCATGCACCCATTGTGTCACCATGAGAGTTAGCCTGAAGTGCAGCTGCAGGACAGAGCTTACAGGTCTTGTAGGGATGACACAGATACAGGAAAGAGTTCAAAGGTTAAAGCTGGCTATGTAGATAGGGATGGATGCATAGAACAGCTTTACTGCCCCTCTCTCAGCCGCCCCTAAACAAGGCTGAATTTCTTGTGCCCTAGGCCATGGCCTATGTGGCCTTGCCAGAAATCCGGTCCTGACAGCTAGGCTGAAAAGATTGTTTTGTTGACAGCTGATTAACAAGACAAGACGCAGAACATTTGTATCACATGTTTCTCCTGACAGACTCAAAGCACAAGTAAGGTCTCCATACTTAATAGGTGCTGGCTTACTGTACAGGATGAGCTAAGATTCAAACCCTGGTCTCCTGTGTCAGAGGCAGATCCCTTAACCAGTGCACTGTCTAGCCACTGCACAATAAGCATTGTGCCTCTTCTGTGGAAGATTTACCATGCATAGAGATGGCCCGAACGGTTCCAGGCGAACTTCCGGGGGTTTGCGATTGCGGAGAACCGCAAACTTTACCGGAAGTTTGATTCGCCCCCATAGTGCACCATTAGGGTCAACTTTGACCCTGTACATCACAGTCAGAAGGCACATTGTAGCCAATCAGGCTACAATCCCTCCTGGAGCCACTCCCCCCCATAAAAAAGGCAGGCAGTGCCTGCCATTTTACTCACTCGTGTGCCTGCAGTAAATAGAGAAGGGACAGCTGCTGCAGACTCTCATAGGGAAAGATTAGTTAGGCTCTTGTAGGCTTTTTAGCTTGCTCCTTGCTGATTCTTATTGCTAAGATAGCACCCCACAACAGCTCTTTTGAGAGCTAATCTTGTTCTTGTGATCTATTTTTTTTTCTGTGTGTCCCACTGACACTTGTGTTGCATTGACAGCCTTGACAATTCATACTGTGTGTGCCACTGCCAGGCCCAGCACATTCAGTGACTACCTGTGTGTGTGACAGGTGCACAGTGTAATACCCATTACTGCATATATCTACCTACCTGTTGTTCACAGTGCACCCACCTACCCACGTGAGTTGAGCGCACACAGTGTCACTGTGCCTGTCCGCTACCTGTCTGTGTGTGACAGGTGCACATTGTAATACCCATTACTGCATATACCTACCTACCTGTTGTTCACAGTGCACCCACCTACCTACGTGAGTTGAGCGCACGCAGTGTCACTGTGCCTGTCCGCTACCTGTCTGTGTGTGACAGGTGCACATTGTAGTAACCATTACTGCATATACCTACCTGTTGTGTTCAGTGCACCCACCTCATCACTGCATATACCTACCTTTTGTGTTCAGTGCACCCACCTCATCACTGCATATACCTACCTGTTGTGTTCAGTGCACCCACATACCTACGTGAGTGCACAGGGTGTGATATACCACTCCGTGCATACCTGTTAACTGCACCTGTATTATTGTATTAGTCAAGTCCGATGCACAGCCATTATTGTTACAACCAGATGAAGGCGCTAAGCAAATTACACCACCTCATATGTCTGAGTTAGGTGACACTATGGACGTAACGTGTGCGGAGGGAGATGAGGAAGTACCTGCTGTTGGTGCAGTTTTGGAGGTGTCTGAGGCAAATGAAGCTGGGCAGGATGATTATGATGATGACAATGATATGGATCCCACGTATGTTCCCAATAGAGGAGACGAACAAGGGGACAGTTTAGAGGGGAAGTCAGAGAGGAGTAGGAGGAGACAAGTTCCTGAAAGAAGCAGGGGGAGCTCGTCATCAGTTACAGCTGGTGGCAGTGACCGGCGCCATGTATCGCCACCTATATACAGCCAGCCAACATGCCCTTCAACGTCAGCTGCTGATGCCACCATAGTGCCATCACCCCAGGGGGGCTCAGCGATTTGGAAATTTTTCAGTGTGTCTGCCTCAGATCGGAGCAATGCCATCTGTTCTCTCTGCCTCCAAAAATTGAGCTGTGGAAAGGCCAACACCCACGTAGGGACAAGTGCCTTACGAAGGCATGTGGAGAAAAGGCACAAACTGCAATGGGAAGAGCACCTGAGCAAAAGTAGCACACAAAAGAAAAGCCACCCTCCTTCTCCTCTTCCTCCTTCAGGTGCAGCATCTTCAGCCGCTTTCTTCCTTGCACCTTCACAGCCACCCTCCTCCACTCCGCCTCTGCCCTTGAGCGGTTCCTGCTCCTCTGCCCACATCAGGAAGGTGTCCGTAAAGGAAATCTGTGATGATTTGCTCAGCTGCCTGTGCAGGCAGCCAGCCTTTTGACCATTGTGTAGGTTTGCATGCTGCAGGACTCTGGAAAGAAGAGCTTCTGTCAGTTTTGCAGCTTGTGCTTGCAGAGGAATTTGCATATGTTGTCATGCAAATTGCCTGGCCACATTCATTGGAGGCGTGCACTATAAGTACTATGTCTTTCCCACAATGCTTCGCTGTTCATAAGGATTTCATCCTATGTAACACTCCTGGTGGGGTGTCAGCCTTGCTCTCTGTTTGAACATCAGCTTAGAGTAATTCCTAAATCTGTGCTAGGCAGATTTCCCTAGTGCTGTTAGGATTGTATTATCTGTATTGCCTGTTCTGTCTTGTCTTGCCTGTTTGCCATTGTCCTGTCCCTATGGTGGTTGACAGGAAATGGCTCTGATCTCTGTTCTTGGAGTATAGCTGGTGCAGCGGTTGCTACCAGCTATCTCTTCTTTTCTGTCTCCTGGGATCGCACTAGCTACTTTTTGCTAGCGCTGGGGATCCTTCTGTTCTGTCTCCTGGGATCGCGCTAGCTACTTTTCGCTAGCGCTGGGGATCCTTCTGTTCTGTCTTCTGGGATCGCGCTGGCCACTTTTCGCTGGCGCTGGGGATCCTTCTGTTCTGCTACTCTGTACTTGGATCATGCTAGCCACTTTTCGCTAGTGCTGTGGATCCTATCTCTCGCTTGTCCCTGTTTTCGTGTGTCTGTCTGCTACGCTTGCTGGAGGCTCGGTGAGGTAACCGTTAAGCAAGCGCTCGCGTCCTCTGTTTCATGTTTGTCTGTTAATGGTTAGTTAGGCGTGCTTGTCTCTATTGTGCTTATCACGTGGAGACCGCGCATAACCGCGTGCACTGTTGCGAATGAGTGCGGTGTTCGCGGTTAGCTAGCATTTGTTATTTTCCGTATCTCCTCATTGTATTATTTGCTGTGCCTTTGCTAACCTCGTATTCTGTTCTGATCTGCCTTGTGTCTTGTCTGGCGATCGCACCTCTCGCGATCGCGTTCCTATTTCATATCTGCTGTTGTGTGTGTGCGGTTGCGGGGTGGCGACTGGATTGGCACACACACATACAACCTTTCCTTTTGCTCATTCTCATTCGCAATCGCCTCTCTTGCGATTGCGTTCTGCGTTTTGTACAATTCCTGTCTGGCATTTGTGGAGGTACAGAGGATTGGTTCCTCTGCACTCCCCAGCGCCATCTGCCGACAGGAATTTTCCCTCTACGGGTGCGTAGCACCTTTTGCTGGGTTCCTGCAAATTATACGCTTGTGGAGGATTTCCGCCGTGTCAGCGCACGCGTTGTGCGCTGATCACGGGGAAAGTTCCACAATCGTTACAAAATCTTTGAGCGGAAGAAGCCAATTTCTGCCAGTCACCCCCTTGCCCGGCGTCTGACAGCTGGCTTGGCGGAACTGTTAGTTCACCAGCTGTTACCATACCAGCTGGTGGACTCTGAGGCATTCCGTAAATTTGTGGCCATTGGGACACCACAGTGGAAGATACCAGGCCACAATTATTTCTCTAAAAGGGCGATACCCAAACTGTACCGTGAAGTGGAGAGGCAAGTGGTCTCATCTCTGGCTCACAGCTTTGGGTCAAAGGTCCACCGGACCACGGATGGCTGGTCTGCCGAGCACGGTCAGGGCCGCTACACTACTTACACAGCCCATTGGGTCAACCTGGTGACCATGGGAGTACATGGCTGTGCAGCGAACCAACTTGTGACACCTCCACGTCTTGCAAGCAGGCCTCCTGCCACCTCCTCTCCTTCTCCTCCTGCTACATCCTCTTCGCTATCATCCTCCTCCTTGGCTGAATGGCAGTTCAACTCTACTGGTGCTGCAATCTCCTCTCCAACTACACAGTCCCATCTCCCCAGGGCCTATGCTGCATGCCAGATACGACAGTGTCACGCCATCTTAGTCATGTCTTGCCTCAAAGCGGAGAGTCGCACTGGACCAGCTCTTCTGGCTGCTCTTAACAAACAGGTGGATCATTGGCTGACCCCGCACCAGCTGGAGATCGACAACGTGGTGTGTGACAACGGCAGCAATCTGATTGCTGCGTTGAATTTGGGAAAGCTGACACATGTATGCTGCATGGCACATGTGCTGAATCTAGTCATTTAAATATTTGTGTCAAAGTACCCAGGCTTAGAGGACGTCCTGAAGCAGGCCAGGAAGTTGTGTGGGCATTTCAGGCGGTCTTACACGGCCATGGCATGATTTAAGGACATTCAGCGGAGAAACAACTTGCCGGTGAGACGCTTGATATGTGATAGCCCGACTCCCTGGGATTCGACCCTGGTCATGTTCTCTCGCCTGCTATAACAGGAGAAAGCCGTCACCCAGTACCTGTACAATTACAGTAAAAGGACACAATCTGGGGAGATGGGGATGTTCTAGCCCAACAACTGGACACTGATTCGAAATGCATGCAGGCTCATGCGGCCGTTTGAGGAGGTGACCAACCTAGTGAGTCGCAGTGAAGGCACTATCAGCGACTTGATCCCGTACGCTTACATCCTGGAGCGGCACACGTAGAGTGGTGGATCAAGCTGTGGAGGAGTGTGAAGAGGAACAGTTACGGGAGGAACAGTTGTGGGAGCAATTTTCAACACAACCAGATGTTTCATCAACACCTGCGGCAGCACAGAGGGAAGAGGAGGAGGAAGAGTTGTGTCAGGAAGAGGAGTCAGACTCGGATGATGAGGAAGGTGTTTCTGTGGAGGAGGAGTAGGCGGCAGCGGCAGAAGAACAACCACAACAGGCATCGCAGGGGGCTTGTGCTGCTTGACGTTCCTGTGGTATTGTTCGTGGCAGGGGGGGAGGAGGAGGACTTACCTGACGTCACTGAGGAAGAGCAAGAGGAGATGGATAGTACGTCTGGTTCCAACTTTGTGCAGATGGCGTCTTTCATGCTGTCCAGCCTGTTGAGGGATCCCCATATAAAAAAAACTCCAGGGCAATGAGCTGTACTGGGTGGTCACGCTACTAGACCCTCAGTATAGGCACAAAGTGGCGGACATGTTACCAACTCACCTGAAGGCAGAAAGGATGCAGCACATGCAGAACAAGTTGGCAACTATTCCTTACAATGCGTTTAAGGGTGATGTCACAGCACAACGCAATAAAGGTACCACTGCCAGTAATCTTTCTACCATGTCCACGCAGGCAAGAACAGGTTGCTCCAGGGATCTCATGGTGGTGTCGGACATGCAGACATTCTTTAGTCCAACGCCTCAACTTAGCTCTTCCGAATCCACCCTCCACCAACGCCTGGACCAGCAGGTAGCCGACTACCTGGCCTTAAGTGTGGATGTAGACATTGTGAGCAGAGATGAACCCTTGGACTACTGGGTGCGCAGGCTTGACCTATGGCCAGAGCTGTCCCAATTTGCCATCCAACTTCTGTCTTGCCCTGCCTCAAACGTCCTGTCAGAAAGGACCTTCAGTGCAGCTGGAGGCATTGTCAATGAGAAGAGAAATTGCCTAAGTCACAAAAGTGTTCAGTACCTCACCTTTATCAAAATGAATGAGGCATGGATCCCGGAGGGCTACTGCCCGCCCAAAGACTAAGTCAGTCCCCACACACAGCATCTCTGCCTGCACGCTGTGTGACTGCCTGCCTCCCCAAGACTAAGTCGCTCCACTCACAGCACCTCTGCCCGCAGGCCGCTTGACTGCCTTCTCCGCCACCACCAACAGGGTCCAGGACTTCAGGCAGATTCCTGAATTTTTAAGGCCGCTGCTAGCAGCGGCCGTTATAATAATTTTCTGGTGCGTGTACATGCCTGCCTAACTTTTCTGCCTGCAGTGCAGCTGCAACAACAAAACAAAAGGCATGTACATGTGCCCATTCCCCTTCGTGATCATTACCTTGCCGCGGTGAAGGGGCTTGCGTATCACAATGAAGCAATGACCGCTGGCTATATGAGGGGGGTGGCACACCAAAGATAATAAGGTTGTTGCTTCATTGTGCACAGACCAAATTTGATCAGCTACACAGTCACTGTTCTGTCATTCAGCTACCTCAGCTGGGCTGGAAAGCCGCCATCACCTGCACTCTCGTCATGGTGCGCACCAGTCCAGCACGGCGGTCACTACACAAACAGCTGTTTGCAGTCACTGCATACCTTTCACTGCATCTTTGACTGCACATTGTATTATACCTGGCAGTCAGTGCATACCTTTCACTTGAATGGATGGCAGACTTGCCCTCCATAACAGATTCTCATTACAGGTAGTACAGTCTAACGGTGTCATATACAGCAGGGCCTCGAAAGTTCTCCTGTATTGTTATTTTTGGTCACTACCTCGGGACGTGCATGCCATGCCTGCTGCCTTCCTTGGATGTGTGGTAGCCATTCCTGCTCCTTTGCCCACAGCGTGCCTGCTGCCTTCCTTGGATGTGTGGTGGTGGTAGCCGTTTCTTAGGCTCCCACTCCAGACTGGAATCGAACCAGGATTCCCCGGCCATTACCAGTGGTCACTCACAATGGCAGACTTGCCATCCATAAAAGATTCTTGTTGCAGGTACTGAACTGCAAGCAGAACAAGTATTTAAAAAAATAGATGTAAGCTTTAACAATGGTAGAGAAAGAACCATTGAAAGTTGATAAGGCAGTCAGACATTACCTGAAATCACTGAGTGAGGAAGAGCAATCTCGCTATGGTGCGCACCAGTCCAGCATGGCCGTCACTATGCAAACAGCTGTTTGTGGTGCGTTACACAGTGAGTTTGTTGTGTCATTGTGAAGCAGTACTCTAATTATACTCACTGGTTGATGTACGCACATGCAAGATGTTTTAAAGCACTTTAGGCCTGCAATTCAGCATTCAATGTGATTTCTGCGTCCAATCCAGATTTTTCCCTGGGACTTTTGGTGTCTATTCCACTCCGCCATGCCCCCTTCCAGGTGTTAGACCCCTTGAAACATCTTTTCCATCACTTTTGTGGCCAGAATAAATGTTTCTAGTTTTCAAAGTTCGCCTCCCCATTGAAGTCTATTGCGGTTCGCGAAAGTTTGCGCGAATCGAACGTTTGGCGAAGCTTAGCGAACCCGGTTCGAAGGTTTGGGCCATCTCTAATTGTGCACAGAAAACTGAAAAAAGTAGTTGCCAAGCCCAGGGCAAACTGTCAGAATTATGTCTTTGTTTAACAGCTGACACTTGATCAGTTGCTGTATAGTGTAGACAACTGCTTGAGTTTTTTCTTCATTTGTTTTGATAAATGTGTCCCTTTATGCGAGATGGTAAAAGTATGCCCTGTGCTCGCCATATGAATAAGAAAAAAGATTGTTCCATTCAGCTTTAATCTGTAACACGACTTAGCCCCTTATACTTTCCTAGTGGTTCTTGGTCACTATGAGCTATCTGGGTACTTTGTAGTGCAGGTCCAAGCCATATCCCATAGAGCAGGCATGGGCAAACTTGTCCCTCCAGCTGTTAAGGAACTACAAGTCCCACAATGCCTTGCAGGAGTATTACAGCCACAGTCATGACTCATAAAGGCAAATGCATTGTGGGACTTGTAGTTCCTTAACAGCTGGAGGGACAAGTTTGCCCATGCCTGCCATAGAGCCATATCAATTTTTGCCATGCACTGATGAGAACTGGAAAGTCTGATACAGGCTGTATGCATGCTGGATTGATGTGGCTCTATACAATTTCAGCTATAGCTACAAGCTATAGGCTCACTGTATACCAGAGGTTCTGGAAGTGCAGCCTTTCTTTGAGGGGCATAAAGAAATTATTTGTGTAATTGTGAGTGATGCATCCTAGGAAACCAAGTTGTTCACTTACAGCTGAATTATTCCAAACTAGCCAACCCGCGTCGTAGCATACGCCGCATCTATCTATCTAATAGAGTATGTGCCTCAACCTTGAAGCAAGAAGAAGTAGGCTTTCCATGAGAAAATGTATGCGTGCGCAAACACCAAGTTTAACCCAGCAAGTCTGGCTTTGCAAATTCGGCCTAATTGGCTATTCATGAGGCAATGCTCATGCAAATATGCATTTGCTTTCGCATGCCAAACTATGCAGGGTCAAAAAACCAATACTGCAAAGTGCTCTCTCGCTGCCTGGGAACCACAGCGGCACCCCGGAGTGGGAGGCTGGGTGGCGCAGCCGCCCCCCCCCCCCCCCAAGCGTGGCCAGCGCTGGGGAGAGCCGTCCGCACCCACCTCCTAATATTAAAAACAGCCACTTACCTTAACGTCCATTGGGTTCTACTACATGCGCATTAATTTTCTCATGGAAAGCATTTTGTGCAGTTTGTATCCTTTGGAGGCAGGTGGTGGATGGCTTGCTCCGGTGGTGTGAACCCTGGAGTGAGTGTGCCTGTCCTCCCCCCCCCCTCTGGAGTGCTGTATGTGAGCCAGCCCTGAGCTCTAAAGCTCGGGGTGACCCATGCTTCTCTCCTTTCTCATGTGGTGCCCCCAAATTAATGCGCATGTAGCAGAACGCAATGGACGTTAAGGTAAGTGCCTGTTTTTAATATTGGGAGGTGGGTGCAGACGGCTCTCCCCGGCGCTGGCCACACTTGGGGGGGAGGGGTCGTCCACGCCACCCAGCCTCCCCCTCCGGGGTGCCGCTGTGGTTTCCAGGCAGTGAGAGAGCCTGGGACCCTGCGGTCCCCCCAGTTGTATAAAAAGGGGGCATTGGGAATCCTCCCCGTGGCGCTCCTGGAGGCCTGGAGCACACCAAAAACTGCTAGCAGATCCGCAAAATGCTAGCAGATTTTGAAACGCTTTTTCTTATTTTTCTGTAGCATTTCACCTAGCATTTTGCGGTTTTGTAAAGCGTTTTTGGTGTAGTAGATTTCATATATTGTTACAGTAAAGCTGTTACTGAACAGCTTCTGTAACAAAAACGCCTGCAAAACCGCTCTGAACTGCCGTTTTTAAGAGCGCTTTGCGTTTTTCCTATACTTTACATTGGAGGCAGAAACGCCTCCGCAATCCAAAAAAATGCCTCACCTCGGGAGTATGCGTTTCAGCAAAACGCCTCCCGCTCTGGTGTGCACCAGCCCATTGAAATACATTACCCAAGCGTATCCGCAGCCGCAAGTGGATCGCAAAACGCTGCCGAACCGCTCTGGTGTGCACTAAGCCGGATAGTGCTAATGTGGGCATGTAGCAGGGTGACTGCTTTGTGGTATTGGTTTGTGCATGCATTTTCATGAGCATTGCCTCATGAATAGCCAATTAGGCCAGATTTGCATTGTCAGACTTGCTAGGGTAAGGCCTCTTTTCCATGGACTGTGAATAGGCAGTGAAATGGCTCTCAAACTCTCACAACTGCTCACTGCTGCCTGGTGACTGCTCACTGCTGCCTGGTAACTGCTTGCTGCTGCCTGGTAACTGCTTGCTGCTGCCTGGTAACTGCTTGCTGCTGCCTGGTAACTGCTTGCTGCTGCCTGGTAACTGCTTGCTGCTGCCTGGTATCTGCTCACTGCTGCCTGGTAACTGCTTGTTGCTGCCTGGTAACTGCTTGTTGCTGCCTGGTATCTGCTCACTGCTGCCTGGTAACTGCTTGCTGCTGCCTGGTAACTGCTTGTTGTTGCCTGGTATCTGCTCACTGCTGACTCATAACTGCTTGCTGCTGCCTGGTAACTGCTTGTTGCTGCCTGGTATCTGCTCACTGCTGCCTGGTAACTGCTTGCTGAGCACACAGCTCAACAGTCCGTGGAAAAGAGGCCTTAAACTTGGTGTTTGAGCACGCATAAATTTTCTCATGCAAAGTACTTCTTCTTCTTGTTTGAAGGTTGAGGCACTTAGTCTATTATATATATAGATATCTCCTGTTTTAAGAAGGCAAAGTTCTATTCAGTGTAACATGACTATCGTGCATTCTGTTTTCAGCTGCTTCCAAAACACTCTGCTGCTACCATCAGCAAAGCCAGGAACAAGAAAATGAAAAAGCAACCTCCTAAAAGAGCAGAACCCGAAAGAGAGAAACCAGGCACAGAAAGCCAGCGCAAAGACCGTAGTATGACCACTAAGTGAGTAACGCCAGCAAACAACTTGCTAAGTACTAATCATTATTATTATTTAGTATCTATATAGTACTGCTATTGACACCTACTGCAGCACTTGATACAGTTTATAGTCTTGTTACTAACTGTCCCTCAGAGGGGCTCACAATCCAATGCCTACCATAGTCATATGTCATACCTCCTCTCCAGAGGAGACCCAAGCAGACACTGGGAGAACATATAAACTCCATTGTACCTCCATCTTCTGTAATGCTTTATGCAGTGGAGAACATAGATAAGCAAGTAGGTCAGCACACAGTACAATCAGAACATCCAGCAACACACGTACAATATGGATACATAGTTGACAGGGGTGTAACTACAGGGGAGTAGCCCCTGCAACCGCAGGAGGGCCCAAAGCTATAAGGGGCCCCAACTAGTACTGTACTCCCTCTGATAAAGAGGTCCATCCTTTAGTGCAGGTGTTTTTGTGGTTACACTTGTTATGGGTGTGAAGATTACGATCTCCACACTTGCCGTATGACCCTTGCAGACTCACCCCGCTGGCTCTGAGGGTGCGCTTCTTTTTTTTATATTTTTGCCTTTTGTGTATCATTATGTTTGTCATATGTATTAATTCTTACCCTCACTTTATACAAACGTGTTATTTATAGATCTTAACATGCCTTTCTTTTGCAGCATGGACAAACTGCACCTGACACTTTGTGAGCTCTCTGCTACATTAAATCACGTCAAGAGCATCATGGTGTTCAGTCATGTTGTTACTCCATCAGAGTACCTGAGCTCCCACCTGGAGACAAAACTCAATAGGTAGGTGGGACAACATGTATCAATGTACATTGAGTGGCCAAACAAATAGAGAGAAACCCTCAATAACTAGTAGGTCCACCTTTAGCTCTGACCATGGCCGATATTCTTCTTGGCATGGACTCAACAAGATGTGATCCTTATATAAGCAACTCTGCGTTGTTACGTCACTCTTGGACTAGTTTACTTTCAAGTAAAGGGTGTCTTTCATTTTTTAGCCACTCAGTTTATAGTACATTAATAAGTTACACTGCTGCTGCTGGTTTATTGCATTCTGTGCTCAACAGTTTAGTATCATTAGCTAGAGTTGTGTAAAGTTAGATCATATGGCAGATTTTTACTGTAAAGCAAACGAATTAAAGCAATAATAAAACAAATTGTTGCATTGACTTTATTTAGAGAAAATTGTTTATTTGCTTGAAGTTCTTGAGAAAGCAGCAGCTTATAGCTAAAACTGGAAAATGACCCAACCTAATCGGTTACCTGTTACAATACAGCTGTTGATTGCAAGGGAACCTGTAGTAAGAAGAACGTGGACGCTGCCATATTTATTTCCTCTGTTTATTTTATAATCTTATTGATGCACTCAAAATAAGACAAAAGCCCATGTAACAAACATTACATATTAGACCATAAATGCATCACATTTTACAATAAACATAAAAAATACAATGATTTAGAAAGATAATAAACAAATGACCAAAGTCATGATATTGCAAACTTTAACATCAGAATATACATGATGAGTGAAATCTGTCGAGGTATGTAATTTGCTCATACCATTCAAGTATACCATGCCCTATATCATCCAGTAGTCAAAGTCATCCGAAGAAGTTAAAGATGAAGAAAACCAGTTAACATAAAAGAAGAAGATCATCCACTAGCTCTATTATCAAGGCCGGCGGGGGTGACTCTGGCATTATCCAATGTTTCATTATTGCTTTCTGGGTAGATAATAGATATACATGCCCAAATTTAGATAGTAGTGGGACCTTCTGGTCATCTCGGAGATCCAGAGCATGGAACAAACAAAAGAACATGTCCACTTTCCGTTTATAACCTGTATCCTTATTCATGTAACACAAGGCCTTCACCTATACCAGTGTTGGCAAACCTTTTGGAGACCAAGTGCCCAACTCAAAAGTCTCTTGTCTCTCGTAAAGTGCCAACACGCCGATTTGAACCAAATGACCCCCCTCCCCCTCCTCAGAACATAAGAGATGACAAATACCAGGCCCTCAAACCTACAGTGACTAGATTTTTCTGGGTTCAACCTTGGACAGGGCAACATGGCACATTTGAATTCAGGACTTCCAAGACCCTACATTTTAGGACCGGTCTGGACAAATTAGACTCAAGCTGAACTGAAGCAAATTCGAGCAACCCAATTCACAAAATATAAAAAAATGTATTTGAACTTTTGAACATTTTATAAGCTGTAGGCTTGCTATACACCAGCTGTTCTGGATGTAAGTCTGGCTTCTGGGGCATAATGAGATCATTTGTATATTCAGTAGGGATGCATTGTGGGACACCACAGTTGTTCACTTAAAGCTGAATTATAGCAAATACCTTCTGTTTTAAGAAGGCAAACTACACTGAGCATAGATGAGAATAGGTCTGTTTTAACTGAGGCTTTTCTTCCAGGGCTTTGGTGTCGATGGTGAACTGGAATGCAAACACGCGGGAGGTCCAACGCCCATCAGAGGTTTTGAGTGGAATGAAATCATATCTTTGTACATTGCAGTCGGTTGCTCATCTTGTGAACATTGATATCACACGTACCATTCGCAGCACATTATTGCAACAGTCACAAGCCACAGATGCTTCTGGAGAACAGACTATTACTGCACTATATACCAACTGGTAAGACTTCTCCTGTCCTGCATGCTTACACACGGATCTTTCTGTTTAGTGTATTATTTTTCCTACTAATTACTAAACATTTGTATTCACTGTGTGCAGTTTTTTTTTATCTATTCCTTTAATTTGTGCTGTTTATTTCTAACTTTGGAGATTTGCAGTGGATTCATCTCCCTACTGAAAATCATTCTATTATTGGTTACTAATTACATGTACTCTTCTAATGTATTTGGAGATGAACATTGCATAGCTCCCAACTGTCCCTCTTTTGGAGGGACAGTCCCTCTTTGGGATCCCTGTCCCTCTTTCCTCCTCATTTGTCCCTCTTTCAGGACTTTGTCCCTCTTTCTATGTAAATATATATATTTCTCTATTAAAAATGTATTTGATTGACTCTAAACGTTATTCCCATCCTTTAAATTGATATATTACTCATTTTAAAATGTTAATATGAGGGAAAATGAACCAGGATAGAAAGGACCAGTGTGGTTTGCATTATAAAACAACATATTTTTCTTATGCAATCTTAATGGTATGTGTGACTAGGGGTGTGACGTAGCGTAGTCAGGGGTGTGACTGGGGCGTGGCTTAAGTGTCCCTCTTTCTCATCTCAAAAAGCTGGCAGGTATGACATTGTCAATGCCTTTTCCTCAAGAAATGATGTATAGTACAGATGTCGCCACCTGTGATAAACTGAGAGTGAAGAAGGATTTTACAATGGGCATACACTGACTTAACAACAAAAATAAGCAGTTTTATTCATTATGTTATTTTCACTACAGCTCCTCTTTGAACCAAGCATGTTGATTAGTGGATTCATGTAAGTTATTTCTTTTGGAAAGGAATG
The DNA here is from genome assembly GCF_040937935.1 of Hyperolius riggenbachi. NCBI lineage: Eukaryota > Metazoa > Chordata > Amphibia > Anura > Hyperoliidae > Hyperolius > Hyperolius riggenbachi. The sequence continues at coordinate 119,290,310 of NC_090647.1, forward strand.
TTTCATATTAAAAAATCCATTGTGCAGATCTGCTTGCCTAAAGCTGTGCACCTATCCATACAGATTTAAGATCTCACCGATATAGCTTTCTGTTACCAAACTGAGGTCATACAACTGCTCAGCAACTACTTCTTGTCCCACCCACTCATGTAGACACGTGATTGCTATTGTAATTAAGGGAAATGTAAATTGGCTTATATTGTTCCTCCTACTTTGGATGTCGTTTGGTCACCCTGATCGATCCACCCACCAGCTGAGTCCAGAGCGGTGAAGAAACAAATGGTATTGTTGTGGAATGATCATTTGAGCTGTGGAAAAGTATTCTGTCTACCACTTTGCTTCTTTACACTGTTTTGTATTTACAGTACTTATCAACCGTATTGTTAACAGAATTTGCCTTGTTTAAGTTGGGAATTAGATGATCTTTTACTCTCACAGGTCCCAAATGCAAAATAGTATCAATTCACAGTGTGCAGATCACTGAGCTGGGTAATCAGCTATTTCTTGGTTAGAGAAGCTGAGTATGAAAGCAGAGGAAATGAATGCAGGTTTAGCGTACAGATACTGCACTTATCATGTTAATATATCCCGGTACGACATGGCACCGATACCAAGCAGAGTACCTTTGCCAGCTTAAAGGAATACTTAAGGGGAAAAAAAAATGACATTTACTCACCCGGGGCATCCCTCAGCCCCCTGAAGCTGGATGGTGCCCTCGCAGCCCTGCTCCGATCGTCCTGTCCCCGCCGGCGGCTACTTCCGGGTTCGGCGACAGCCGCCGACAGGCCGGGAACGCGGCTGATTTTCCGCATTCCCACTCGCTATATGCTGCTATAGCGTAGCTATATACGCTATAGCAGCATATAGCGAGTGGGAACGCGGAAAATCAGCCGCGTTCCCAGCCTGTCGGCGGCTGTCGCCGAACCCGGAAGTAGCCGCCGGCGGGGACAGGACGATCGTTGCGGGGCTGCGAGGGCACCATCCAGCTTCAGGGGGCTGAGGGATGCCCCGGGTGAGTAAATGTCATTTTTTTTTTCCCCCTTAAGTATTCCTTTAAAAGTGGACCGTTTATCCGGTCAGAGACTAGGGCATCTGCTGCTAACATCCACTCAGAGTATATCGGCCAAATCTGCTGTCATTTCTGTTCCAGCTAACTAATCTGCACTCCCTAGTATACTACAAATCACAATGTTCAATAACAAAGGGCCAGATACAATTCAAATTTTCTCCTAGATTCCCATTTTTTTTTTACATTATAAATAAAATGCCTTTTAAAGTGGACCTGAACTCTTGCACAGGACACAGAGAAAACAGAGAAATGCACATTGTGTGTTTTTAGACAGAAGCGCCTGTTTAATTCCCCCCTCATCTCTAAGTAATCACAGGAGTAATTTGAGCTCTCAGCTTGAATGTTAACACTTTCTCTGCTTCCATGAAACCAGGAAGTTGACACATTGCAGACTTATTGTAGGAGTTCTGTAAGCTGTAACAAAGATATGTTTTCCTTTAAAGAGAACCCGAGGTGGGGTTCTGGCAATGCTAGCTACACACAGAGGCTGGGTCTGCCTATAGAGCCCAGCCTCTGTTGCTATCCCAATCCCCCCTAAGCCCCCCCTGCGCTCTGCTATCCCCCATAAATCACAGGCGTGCTGCCGACACGCAGCGTGTCGCAGCGGGCTGGGTTTACCTCTATAGTGTCAGTCTGCTGCTCCCTCCACCTCCTGCATAGCTCCGTTCCCCGCCCGCGTCCCTTCCCTCCCCGCTGATTGGAGGAAGGGACGCGGGCGGTGACCGGAGCTATGCAGGAGGCGGAGCGAGCAGCAGACTGACAGTACAGATGTAAACACAGCCTGCACAGCGCGGCTGTGATTTATGGGGGATAGCAGAGCACAGGGGGAACTTAGGGGGGATCTGGATAGCAACAGAGGCTGGGCTGTATAGGCAGACCTAGCCTCTGTGTGTAGATAGCATTGTCAGAACCCCACCTCGGGTTCTCTTTAAAGGTTCTTATTCTGTTTAGAGCAGAGGGGAAGTTCTGAGTTAAGGTCCACGTTAAGCCACCAGCAAGCAAGAAAATACTCTAAAACATTTTAAAAGTAGTTTTTCACAAACTTTCTGGTATTTTTTCAATTGCAAAGTGCAAGTTACTGTAAAACAAGAAAAATTATCTCCCAGGAAAAAACATATGGGAAAAAATAGAATTGGATTGGGCCCAAAGTTCTTTACAGGTTTTTTTTTCTATTTCATAAACTAATATATGTATAGGATAAAACTTTAAGTTAGTTAAAAGTGGTAAATGCCCTAGATGTAAATCTACTAATGCAGACTTTTTACATGATAACTATTTACAGGATGTATACATGAAACGTGTTCTTAAACATGTTAGAATTATATTTCTTATTTGTACTTTTTTATGGCAAGACATTAGTTTTGCTGATGAGAAAATGTCTTCAAACCCCATCAAAAAGTACTTGGATGAATAATTCTGACTCATTAACGCCCCTTTATAAGTTAAAATAAATAAATAGAAATAATATATATATATTAAAAAAAAAAATTGTATAGCATTTTCTGCTGTCAAACTTAAAACACTTGCTAGGCAGCCACTAGAGCACACTCAGTAGGCAGTATTAGGGAGTCTTGCTCATGAACTCCTTACTGAATATGTGCTGGCTTAATAATAGGAATAGGAATAGGAAGAGCCAACATTTGAACCCAGGTCTCTTATGTCAGAGGCAGAGCCCTAACTACTAAGGGATTTTTCCTCTTATGGACCAGAGTGATTTTCACATTTCAGTACTCATCCCATTAATTCACCAATAATGTTATCACTACTACGCACATGTAAATGATTTATACATTGTCTTTTCTCACCACAAATTCAGACTTTCTTTAGGTAGTACTTTTTGACAATAATGCATTTTAAAGGAATAAGAAGAAAAAAATTGAAAAATGCATTATTTCTCAGTTTACAGCCATTATAGTCTTAAAATAAAACTTGCAACTGTAGATAAAACCCACACATTTTATTTGCCCTTTTGTCCCGGTAATAACAACATTGAAATTGTGTTCCTGGTAAAATGTATGGTGACAATATTTCATTTGGAAATAAAGGTGTATTTTTTCCATTTTCCTATTGTACTCTAATCAGAATAAGAAGAATCAGAATCCTTTATTTTGCCAAGTACAAACAGGGGGTTGTACCCAGAATTGGTTTTGGCTCATAGAGGTTCTAGAACAGGGGTCCCCAAACGTTTTTGGTTGAGGACCGGGTCAACATACTTCAGACTTCTGGGGGGCCGGAGTATACATAAAATGATGTAGAAGTCTTTGCGGGCCAGACAGTGAAGCATACCCAGGTGACAACCTGCAGTCGACAGCAGTGTCACCTGATGTGGTATTTGATTGGAAACCAGCAAATTACTGCTTTCTGGCTTTCATGTGGATGGGTGGTGCTAGCACTGCTATTCTATATGTGAACCATCAATATTTACAGATGTAGCTGACCCCACCTATAAGTAATACATTTTATGTGTAGGGGGCTGGTGAAAAAACCTCAGGGTGCCACATTCGGCCCGCGGGCCTTAGTTTGAGGACCACTGTTCTAGAAGGATAGGGGGGATAATTTCCAAAAGTCAAGAGCCAAGGCTGCCATACTATAGGGCCAACGATCACATTTGGCAATCATTTGTCATCCCTAAAGTGATGTGGGGGAGGGGAACAGAGGGAGGCGAAGGTTCAGCAGTAATGACCCAGTTCTTCACAGAAACCTTCGGTGATGGCTGACGCTGCTGAGGATCCTGATTGCTGACATCTTGCAGTGCTGACCAAGGTGTTCCAGTTCAAAAGGTGCAGTAGTGTTAATTTCTGTGGCGGGCCCCGACTCCTGGGCAGCATTCAGCAGGGCTGGTCACAGAAGCATCCAGCTGTGGTGGCCCTTACTTCCAGTTTAGTGGCTGGCATCATAGAGGCGCTGAACCAAAGTTGTCTCTGCTGTGGTGGAGTAGCAGCAGCCGATGGATGGATGGAGCTGGCATTCAGTGAGGCCAAAGGTTTCCCGATCAGTGCAGTGTCTTTCTACCTCAGTGGAGCCCTGATCTCCTGGGTAGCAGTGGTGGGCTCCACAAGGCCTGTATATGCACAGACAACGGACCCAGGCAGTGGCAACTGGCAAGGTGGAAAAACAATCAATAATTAGAAGCCCTTATTTGTAAAAATAACAATAATATACGCTCATGGCATACATATACAAAAAGCTAAGTCCCTAATGTAACAATTCATGTATATTTGTCATTTTTAAATTAAAGTTATTTATTTTAGTAGCTATGGGGACAGGTTAGGGCAGAGCTCTCCAACCCTGTCCTCAAGGCCCACCAACAGTACATGTTTTGCAGAAAACCACAAACCTGCACAGGTGAGGTAATTATTGTCTCTGCAGAGCTGATTAATAATAATACCTTTTTTTGTATAGCGCTTTTCTCCTGTCGGACTCAAAGCGCTTGCGAGGCAGCCACTAGAGCGCACTCAGTAGGCAGTAGCAGTGTTAGGGAGTCTTGTCCAAAGAGCTCCTTACTGAATTACTGGCTTACTGAACAGACAGAGCCGAGATTTGAACCCAGGTCTCCTGTGTCAGAGGCAGAGCCCTTAACCAGTACACCATCCAGCCACCAGATTAACTATCTCTGTGGATATCCACTAAACATGTACTGTTGGTGGGCCTTGAGGACAGGGTTGGGGAACACTGGGTTAGGGGACAAAGGGTTAATAGCTTTTTATTGGGCAGCACGGTGGCGTAGTGGTTAGCTCTCTCGCCTTGCAGCACTGGGTCCCTGGTTCGAATCCCAGCCAGGGCACTATCTGCAAAGAGTTTGTATGTTCTCTCCGTGTCTGCGTGGGTTTCCTCCGGGCACTCCGGTTTCCTCCCACATTCCAAAAACATACGGATAAGTTAATTGGCTCTCCCTAAAATATTTGGCCCTAGACTACAGTACTTACACTACATAATATAGACATATGGCAATGGTAGGGATTAGATTGTGAGCTCCTTTAAAGGGACAGTTAGTGACAATATGTATACACTGTACAGCGCTGCGTAATATGTCGGTGCTATATAAATACTAAATAATAATAATAATAATAATATTCTTTTTTTCCCCCACACACTGTAATGTCAAATTTGGCCACTAGATGTCACCTACTGAGAATGCTAAAGCATTCTGAGCAGTTGTTTTTTTTTTTTTCCTGCTCTCATTGAATGATCAGTGCTGTTCACTACAGCACTGATCATTCATGATGTAGGCACTACAGCACTACAGATTGGCTTTGGGAATGTGTGTTCCCATTCAACAATCTCAGCAGTAGCCATGGGTCAAGTGCACATGCCTGTGTGCACGGCATGCATAGAGAGGCAGTGACATGTATCTACACCCCTGAGGCCAAGATGAAGTCCTGTGGGGCGTAGATATACTGCCTAAATTTCAACTAGTGGTTCACCATTACACTATCCAGCCAAATTAACATAGGAAAATAGCGGTTGTCCATACAAATTTAATAGATTATGGAACTCATGATTTTGATTAATTGTAGTAGTCTGAAATATGGAGGTTTGAAAATATATGCAGTAAATGCATTACTTATGTTTGTCTTAGTTACACAGATATTGCAATGACTTGTGATAATGTTGTTTTCTGTTATCTTATTATCTTTTCTGTTTACTTATTAAAAAACAGTGGCAAATGTTTTAAACGTGTTAATTTCTAACAGTGTTGAGCAGTGTGTGGAAATAAATGGCTTTCTCTTTGCATTAAGGTACCTGGAATGTCTTCTCCGACAAGCCAGCACAGGACTAATAGTGTATTCTCCAATGCTGAAATGCTTTGTAGATCTTCCAGCAGAAATGAGTGGAGAGCATGCCATTAATGCTGATGAGTACACCGATGTGTCAGGTACGGTATCTGAGCTAAACAAGGCTTGTGCTGTACTGCATAAAATGGGTTAAAAGTAAGCTTGTTACCTATATACCCATGAACAGATTTCAAATAGATGATGGTAGATGCTAGGCCTGAAAGATAAATCGAATTTAAACTGAAATCGCGATCACCAAGATCACAATTTTGGAATCGTGAAAGCAGCAATTTCTGTGATGACCTAATTTTTGCATGGGGAAAGTTTTTAAAGTGGCTTCAAATGTACCCCAAGTCTGGGCGCGTGCGGCCTGCAGCATCGGCAGTGTTGGACATACCTTCCGCACGAGTCCAACGCTGTCCAAACTCTCTAGCCATCTGCTGACTCTTGTACACGGCGTACTCCCTGGTTCCTGTATGTCACATGACATACAAGAAGTATGCCATGTATTAGAGCCTGCAGGAGGCAAAGTGGATAGATGGGCATCACTGGACTTGTGCAGGAAGGTGTGTCCAGATCAGCACTGCTGCAGTTTGGGGGAACAGAAGAGACACAGACAGGGGTACAAATGGGGCAAGAGAGACACAAGGGGACACAAAGGGGGCACAAAGAGAGACACAGATGGTGCACAAAAAGACGGAGACAGAGGTGCACAGAGGAGGGGAACAAAGCTTGATTTGAAGGAAATCGCGAATCGGATCAAAATCGTGATTTTGGACAGAAATAGCTCAATTCAATTTTTTCCTAAAATCGTTCAGGCCTAGTAGATGCATCTACCATCTCCTGGGTGTGTGTGTTTCAAGTCCTACCCCATAGAGCCACATTAATAAAAGGGGAAAAGGAGCGCCCTCTGGTGCATTAACCCTTTTAATGATACTCTCTTTCGCAAGGTAAAAAATGTAAATGTGATCACCTGCATTCCTGACCCCGCTGCCGCTACCGGACCTCCGGATTCCCGCTGCTACTGGCCATAGCGTGGAGGCGAGCAGGAGAGACACCACCTTCAGGATATGGTGACATACACCTAGAGTGTGACAAATTTTATTGAAGTTTATATTCTGTACGTTACATTTTTTACCTTGCGAAAGAGAGTATCATTAAAAGGGTTAATGCACCAGAGGGTGCTCCTTTTCCCCTTTTTTTCTTGTCTTGTTTTAAACAGCATAATACTTGGGTCCCAGAGTATATTGGAGCAGCTGCTGGTGGAGAACCTGTTGCATCATTGGTTTACAGCTGAGCGCAGTGGAAATTCGTGTTTGAGAGCCACATTAATCCATGCCATGCACTGATGAGGACCAACCAGTTTGAAACAGTCCATATGCATGCTGGATTATTGTGGCTCTGTACAATTAATAAGCGGACACATCCTTGCATTCCAGTGGAATGGAGATGTAGCTAGCTTACAGGGATAACACAGGATAATTAGCATATTCAGCAGTGATGCATTGTGGGAGACATAAAATGCTCACTCCAACCTGAAGGATCACAAATACTTTCTGTTTTAAGAAGGCAAACTTCTGTTTTGCATAGTCTGGGTGTCTGTTATTCAAGCCACAATCTGCTGGCATAGTGCCCAGCACACTGCCAACCCATCTCTTTTTTACAGATATGTATAAGATATGCGGGTTCTGTGGTTAATAACATTACCACAATTCAAGTATATGTAGACACCTAAACTGGAACTACAGCAAAGTTTTTGTTTTAAATAGATTAGCAATTAGTTAGACTCTAGGGGCCTGATTCACAAAGCGGTGCTAACAGTTAGCACGCTAGTGAAAAGCCCTTTATCACGCCTAAACTCAGTTTAGGCATGATAAGTTTAGGTGTGATAAGTTTTTAGGCGTGAAGTTTAAGCACCAACTGGGTTAGCACCGCAGTGCACAGCTGATCAAAAGTTTTGCGCTAGCAAAGTCTGGTGCACTTTGCATAGAGTTTAATGGCGCTGCTTTGCGTGCGGGACTTTGCGCGCGATCTAAACTTATCGAAACTTATCATGCCTAAACTTATCATGCCTAAACTTATCATGCCTAAACTGAGTTTAGGCATGATAAAAATGGTTATTACGCCTAAAGTGTTTAACTGGGTTATCACCGCTTTGTGAATCGAGCCCTTTGTCAGGCTCTTTGCTGCATTGTTTATCATTATTGGAGCGATAGCACATCACTTCCTTTCCCAAGGAAGACAGAGTAGATTTGTACCCTCAAAGCTGTAACTGGGGTATGTGTCCTCACCGGAGAAATGTCACAGGGAAGGAAGCACAGTGGCTTAGTAATTAGGACCCTGGCCTTGCAGCTTTGGCATCCCAGGTTCTTTTTTTTGCGTTTGCATAGATTTCAACTGGGCACTCTAGTTTCCGCCTATATCTTAGGTTAGTTAAAGAGACACTGCATTGGCATACAGTAGAATGTGGTAAATTATTTAGGATACCCACTTTTACGTTAATTATCCTGGTTTCAGCATCAGAAACACTTCCTATATCCTCCTATATCTCTATGTAGCATATTGTATGTTTAGTTCAAGGAGAGGAAAGATTTCGCAGTGGACAAACATTGACTAAATAATGTATAAAGTAATATTGTTAAAAATAATCAATATTATTCATTAACCTATTGGGGACCGGCTGCCTAAACCCCCTTAAGGACCAGGCGAATTTGCGTTGGGGGGAGTGCACATTTGGGGGGATCAAGCAGCCGGATCCCCAGTGTGGCATGCTGGGCCAGATGTCCCTCTTTTAGCCAGATGCCCCCCCTTTCGCCAGAAGCCTTTACTCACCTCCCAGGCTCCAGGGATGAGCCGCAGTAGCCCCCTCCACTCTTGCGGTCCTCCCCGCTTGTACTGCTGCTCAGTTCCAGGTCGCGGCTTGATGACGTCTTCAAGCAGGGACCCGGCACTGACATCAGAGTGAGCGGAGATACCGGCCAGAGTGGAGGGGGGCGCCGATCATTGGATTGAACGGCAGGAAGGTGAGTGGATCCTCTTCCTCCCCCCCCCCCACCGCTGCAGCTGTTGCAGTGGTCACTACAATCCGCCAGCAATCGTAGTGATCATGTGATGAGAAGCCATACATGATGGGGAGATGTCAGCTGTCATATCACAGCTTAATCTTCCCTCTCGGGTGTGCACGATCGCGTTGGGAGCGGAAACGGCAGGTGGCGTAGATCCTACAGCGCATCAGGCTAGAACAGCCACAAGTACGGAGTAGGATCTAATAGAGGCTGTCCTCAAAAGGTTAAGCTTTTTTTCAGTAAATTCCTCTTTAACTGACTTCCCTCAAATGGCACCTAGAGACACAAGACTTTGAACCTCTTTAATGGTCACTGTAATAGATTGCCACTATTGAAACAAAGAGGCAGTGGAAAAGAGCAGATGGCTTTGGTCACGTTACTTTTCCACGTGAATGATATGGGTTATCTTTTTCTGAAATAAATATTCATTTTTAAACTATATTATTATAGACTTATTTAGCCTCTTTTTCTAAAATGTTATTTTGTTTGACGCTCAGGATCGGATAAGTGTAAAAATGTAAGCAGTAAAAAGAGAAATCAGAAAGCTGTGAAAAGTAGAACATTTCATGTTTTTGTAGAAGTACAATTGTACAATTGCACCGAAGTGCATCCAGAATGCAAGGTGGGTGGCCAGTCTTACTTTTTTATTAAGGTGGCCATACACCTGTCGATCTACCACCAGATTCAGGTAAATCTCTCTCTGATCAGAGAGGAATCTATTTCCTGCTCACACACTGCAGACAGATTTACAATAGATTTCAGCATGGGATCTCTGCGTAGAACATTCACTATGGCCTGGGGGGATCTGGACACATCCACTTGAGGGGAGACTGGCAGGGGATCCGTCAGGTCCTTCAGTCATCGGAGATTGGACGCCCTTACCAGCGCACACTCGATTGAGTCCTTGCAACCAAGATTTTCCAGCATGCTCTTTCGATCCTTCCGGATGAAACAATCAATCGAGTGGCCATGTTGCAGGATCGATATCAGACAGATGTTGCAGGATCGATATCAGACAGATATCGATGCAGAAAATTGCTTAATGTATGGGTGCCCTTATGGTATTGCAGTATGATCTCATGGTCATTTCCTGATTTTTGGAAAGTACGGTTAAATGTCATCTTTATACTATTCTAGCGGCAATTTTAGTAGTAATAGGAACTGACAACTCGAATTCTTAAGTATTTTGTTTACTTATTTTTAAAGTAAATTATTTTTTTCCTAAAGCCTTAGCTTGCATGATACAGTATTGCGAAAATAATGCTAGCAGACAATCGCCAACCCCCTCCTATGACAAACAAGCGGAGACAGGCACTTACTTTGTTAGATGCTGCAGTCCTGTATGTGAGCAGCATCCCCCAGAGCAGGTTGCCATGGTTACCGCTCGGTCCTCCCATCTTTACAGAGTTTTAATTCCTGTCAAATGTTATTAGACTTTTGTGTGTGATGGGAGAGCGGTAATTTCTGTTAATCTATTGCAGAGCAGAGAAATGTATTTCAGGGATCACCAACCACTGGGATCCTCCAGAATCCAATTTAATTATTGATTTGTGGAATGAATTTATGGGGAATGATTTAAAGATATAAGAAGTTTCTATTTTCATAATGCTGTGAGGTTATCAGTGCTAAATAAGTATTTTACAAGGCATGCAGCCAAATGGCTCTTCTCAAATCAATTTAATATTTCAAAGCTTTCAAAATTGGGAGAAAAAGAAAGTTGGTAATCTTCTGGCACTTTGAATACACTCAATTTATCCTATTCTGAAGGCTTGGATGGGGTTGGAGTGGCACTGGAGGTTCTTGAAATTGCAGCTATCCGTCAGGCGCTGTCACACCGGCTATAGCCCATGAGTTTGCTTTGGTAGCTTATTGTAATGTGATAGTTCTTGACTTGTTTATTGGGATGCTTATTTTGCTGCACAGGTATGTGGGGATATTAGTGTCAATGCCCCTATTTTTTATATGTATACTTTTGGTTATGTCTCCAGTGGAATGCAACTGTTGTAGAACTATAGGGACCACGGGAGATATAATTGAACCCATGTCTGGTTCTAGACTTTTTTTGCAGCCTGAGGAAAACTTGTGAGGATGTACGTCCTCCTCAGTCAGGGCAGCAGTGCCACCTCCTCCCTTCTGCTGTGCAAGTCAAATGAAACACTGCTGCTCTCCTGCCTCTCCCTCCTCACTCATGGTCAGACTCCTCACACAGCATAACAAGCTGCTTTTCCCCAATAATGACCTCTTCACCTCGCTCTCCTCCTACTCTGACTGCATGCTCTTACAAGAATGCTACCCCTGTAATCTCTGCGCCTGATGCAAACGTTTCACCTTGCTTCATGAGAGAACCGGCCCTGATTGAGGCTAGAAGGGCACCAGATTGTGGTCAAAGGCGTAGGGTGCGTACACACATCCAATTTTAATTGGCCAATCACTGGCCAATTTTACCACCTTCATGTGGTATGAGGGTCAGCAGATTTTGAATACTAGAAAAAAATGATGTACAGTAGGTGAGCTCTCAAACTACGTGGAATTGGTAAAGCTGGTCAATCATTGGCCAATCAAAATAAGGTGTGTGTATCAGGCTTTAGTGAGAATAAAAAATAATATTTAGCATCTAGCCCTTACATACATCACTTTACGAAACAATAATGTTTATGAACTGACTTCACAGTTTTCTTGATAACTGATGGTCTTATATCAACACAGTATAGTCAGTATTTGTCTTTGGGGTAAAGTGACTGTAAAGGGGCCCCAACGTTCCATTTTGTTTTTGTTTTTTTACATCAACAAAGAGTTTATTTAAAAAAACCAATGACCAATACAAATCAGCATGGTACAGCGTTCAATAACTAAGGAGATGATTCAATGAACCAGCACAAGTCTGGAGTTTAATGGAGTCATTTCCAGTGTATGCATTTTTCCAATTGCGTTGCAATGCAGAAATAATATGGACTGCACGCTGCACCACACACAGCCTCACATGTGAATTGCGATCAATCAAAGTCAAAGGTCCCGCATGCCACTATACATTATAGTGTTTTCTATGTGAATTTTCGCATTCATCTTCCTATCTAACATGTTTTTTCTTGTTTCCTGTGTAGTCACAGTGATGTCATGTTACTACTATGGAGATTAAAAATCAGATTTTAAAATGTTCATGTAAATGCGCATAAAAACGCATGTATTTTCACAATTCTTCATTAAAAAGTCACGTCCGCAACCATACTCAAATCACATGCGAGACAGTGGAAATGGGTCCTAACCGCATCCTTGGAATTATTGAGTAGATTTGTTTTCAGAACATAGCACCAGTGGTGTAGCAATAGGGGATGCAGAGGTTGTGAACGCATCGGGGATTAGGGGCTCTCCTTCATCCATCTTATTAGCTTTTCATAGATGCTGTACTGGTAATGACCACCTCTAGCTTTTCATTTCATAGTGGTAATCCTTAACAAACTGTTCCCTTACTCTAAATATACCTCTCCTTGGCAGGTTTTGGGGCCCCATAGCAATAGAGGGCTTGGGGCTCCATGTAAAATTTGTACTGGGCCCCCAAAGACCTTACTGCTTAGCACCCAGGAGTCAGGACATTAATCTGGTAAACTTTCTCCATTAAAAGATGATACTGGAGGTACCTGCTTGCTCTTCCTTGTTAGACCAAGAATAATACTTTTGAATGGCTCATACATTCATATTTATACATAAGGCTTCATCAGAACCAATCTTGACAGTCAGATTGTGCCTCCTCTCATGGCAATGCTCTGATATCTGTGGACGCCATTAGTCTCAAGGTCAAAACCTAATATGTTCCAATCATTTCACCCTAATGACATTAAACAATGAAACTTTTTCTTATAAATGTGTTTTATAGATACAGATGATATTGGGATTTTACAATCCATTCGTTCCTAAAGCCTCTTTCCCCCACAAAATCAATTGTTTACGTACCCTGTAATTTAGCCTGTAAAGGAACCGAATGACGGTCGACGAGTGTTTGACATAGATGGCAGATAAATGAGACTATAATTACTGAAAAGATGCCGGAATCTCTGTTTAAAATGTTATCAGTGTGCTGGCTTTGCCAGTGTATAATTTTAATGGAACAATATCTCAGATTACAATTTCTGATAATGTCATCTTCTTTCACTGTGAGCAATGTGGTTTTATATTGACCTTGAGTAGAAATACTCACTACAGCTGTCATAATTTAAAAACATGTGCACGATGCATTCTGATAGAAACACATTCACTGTGATTTAATTGTCTTGCCTTTGCTGCGCTTCCTTTATTATTATTTTCTTTATAATTTTCGACCTTTGGTAAAACCCATAATTCAAAGCATGGGACTGGAATAATATTTTATTGCCAAGTTCACATTAGTATATTACCTTTCCGAGTATTAGAATCAAATGTTTACTGAATAGGTGATTAAGTAAGTCAGGAAGATGGCGTAGCATGTACAAATAGATGGATTGTCACCTACCCTCTCCTCTGTAAGGACATTATTGGTTGTAGGAGAAAGGACTAGGTGCTGTATAATGTATCTAAAAAGGATGATAGATAGGCCAGGAGTATTAATTAGAGTTGTTCATTAGGGTTAGATTAGGAGAAAAAAGGCTCGTACACACGCCTGACTGCAGCCAACGACGGGTCCATCGGCACCTCCCGCTGGGTGGGTTTTCAGCAGACAGTACAGCGTGTGTACAGTCTGTTGGCGGACTGATAGGGCTGTTTCTGAACGATCCGTTGGGCGGATCGTTCAGAAACAGCCTTATCAGTTCCCCGACAGACTGTACACACGCTGCACTGTCTGCTGAAAACCCGCCCAGCGGGAGGTGCTGACGGACCCGTCGTTGGCTGCAGTCAGGCGTGTGTACAAGCCTTTAGGGATAAGGAGATAGGAAGAAGACAGTGTCAATGTCTGTGGCAAGTCAATGGATTAGCGCAGGTCGTGAAAAATAGTACCTTATGCTAGGTACACACCATACAATTTTTTGTTAAATTTTCTGTTAAATTTACATGCCAGATAGATAATTTCCAACATGTTGGAAATTATATATCTAACCATCTAGCTGCCTAGCAATTAGGCATTGTTCTACTCAGCAGGAGATAACCAGAAGACAATGCACCAGAGATAATGACCAGTCTCTACACAAAATAATCTAAAAGAAAATCTAACAGAAAATTGTATGGTGTGTACTAGGCATAAAGCCCAATCTACACGGTACGATTCTTTGTGCGATTCAATTACGATTCTATTTACGATCTGATTAAATCCGACATGTCCGATCGGGATTCGATTCAATTCAATTCGATTTGCCATTGTTTTGCAATGGCAAATCGAATTGAATCGAATCCCGATCAGACATGTCGGATTTAATTGGATCGTAAATAGAATCGTAATCGAAAAGCACAAAGAATCGTATCGTGTAGATTGGGCTTAAGACTCTTTCTGTGTGCAGATGGTAACTCTGGTAGCAAAGGGGGAATGGTCAATCTGTACTCCACATTAGTGTTAATGTTCAAATTCAGGATCGTGCATTCGTAAACCAAACACCGAATTTCAGCACCCAAACTAGTGGACAGGGTTACCTGGTTGCGGTCCACGTCATGCTTCACATGACTCTGATGCTTCCGACCTTTTTGCTTCTCACATCTGACCTTTTCTCATTCAAGACACAACTAAAATGTTAATGCATGCTCTTATAATATCTCGTCTGGACTACTGTAACATACTACTTTGTGGACTACCTTCTAATAGACTGGCCCTGCTCCAGTCGGTACTGAACTCAGCTGCTCGTCTCATTCATCTTTCTTCTCGCTCTTCCTCTGCTGCCCCTCTCTGTCAAGCTCTTCATTGGCTGCCAATTAACCAGAGGATCCAGTTCAAACTCCTAACCCTAATCTACAAAGCTCTCCACAATCTCTCTCCCCGGTACATATCCTCACTAATTTCCAGATACAAACCCAATCGCAATCTCAGATCTGCACATGATCTTCTGTTGTCCTCCTCTAGGATTACCTCCTCACATTCACGCTTGCAAGATTTTGCACGTGCTTCACCCCTCCTCTGGAATGCCCTCCCCCAACACATCTGTTACTCACCAACCTTTGTTACCATTAAACGCTCTCTAAAAACTCATTTGTTCCGACAAGCATATGCGCTACCTTAGTCCACTTCCCTTTGTCCTAAGACCAAATTGCACTCCTACTAGGTATCCTAAAACACTCTCAGGCCCATATGCAATTCACATTTTCACCTGAGTTTTCTCCCAGGAGATAATTTTTCATCTTCGATTTAAAATAACTTTCCAGCACTTTTCAATTTAAAAAGTACCAAAAAGTAGGTAATAAAGTACTATCAAATTTATTTTCAGTATGGTCTTGCTTTCTGGTGGCTTAAAAGGCATTTTATTGAAAAGTTTAAAATTATCTCCTAGGAGAAAACTCAGGTGAAAAAGTGAATTGTATATGGGCCTCTGTCTCTATATATTTGTTGTATACTACCCCTCCTTGTTTCCCCCCCTCCATTCCCTTTAGATTGTAAGCTTGCAAGGGAAGGGCTTTCTCCCCCTTTTGTGTCTTGAAACTTATTATACATTTTATTTATAATGTTACTTTTATCACTGTTATTATCAATTTTGTATTTTGTATTCTGTATTTTGTATCATTTTTGTATTTTGTCACTAATTATGTATCTTGTATATTGGTGTTCACTATTGTCTGTATTATTATGTACCCCATGTTCTTTTCTTACTTTGTACAGTGCCACAGAATATGTTGGCGCTTTATAAATCAATAATAATAATAATGCTTCCTACTTTCAAGGCGAAAGGAAGAAGCATCCGAGTCATGAAGCACAGCCTTAGTGACCTTCCTGTTTCCCTGTCCACTGGCTTGGGTGCTGAAATGAGGGAGTTTGGCATAATTCGTGTTTCCGAATACAAGATATCAAATTTGAACACCAACACTACTCCTACTATATGTAGGAAAATATGTATGGGGATAGGTAGGCTAGCCCAAGGTGATCACCACACCCACTTCATGCATATGCAACATTGGGCAAATCACCAAAAAGGCCAGACGACTGTCTTTAAGCATTTCAATTTATTCAAAAAGTTTCAAGAGCTAGTGCATCAGAATGTCTTCAGTATATGTTTCAAATGTTTCAATAATGCGACAACATCAATCCATTTTGAGCTCCACTAAGCTTTTTTTTCGGACAATAGCGCACAGATGTGAAGAAGTGAGATACACGTATAATACTTGGTAGTGGTGTGTTTAAGTACAAAATATCATAAGGCACAAAATAGCCAAGTGACCACATAAGCATACACCACTTGTCTTCACATACTGCCCAACACTTGGAGACAGTCGTCTGATCTTTTGCATGGTTTACCCAATATTGTGTATGCAATCTATACTCCAGAGTACTCTTCCCATAGCTCCATAACATTAAATTGCAAATGATCTACGGTATGTTTATGGAAATTTTATAACAGTTTCCTTTTGGTAAGTCAGGACCTGTGGTTTTTTTGCTGACGTTAAAAATATTTGAACACGTACTTACTGGTAAACCCTATTAGTACAAAATCACTAAAATATACATTTTATTGTATAAAAGTTTAAAACAGCCAAGCGGGCCAATGAGTATATATGAACACGAAAGGATCAGTGTGTTCAGAATAAAGATCAGCTGACCTTCTGCAGGTGGCTAATAGAAAGATCTGTAACTTAATTGGCCATAATGAGCTTGTTCACATGGAAAGCCTGTGGTAATATGATATTAAACGCTCCAGACCACTAGACCAGCTCTCCCGGCATCTACCGTAGTATAGCTGGCTAGGAGCAAAACTTGACTGTGTTGGCTCCTAGCCGGCTATATCAAGGTAAATACCAGGGGAGCTGGAGCAAGTCGAGTAATTTCGGCATGTGCTCTTCCTCGCACTGTGCCTGACCTGGGCGCCACCATAGACATAATGTTATTATGTCTATGGCCGTGCAGCAGTGTAATTCAGATGCCGGTGATCACCCGACCCTGAATTACTTCTCCCTTTGAGTTGTTATGAAGGAGGGGGAATAGTAATTAACACCACTCGTAATTTGAGTGGAAGCAAAAGTGACCGGGTGGGGAAAATCCATGTATCCGTGCTGGAGAAATGTATCTCATATCCCCACAGACTTTAAAAATAAACAAGCTCTTTATAACCAATTAAGTTGCTAACCTTTCTATTAGCCACCTGCAGCAGATCAGCTGGTCTGTATTTCAGGTATTTCAGGTTTATATACTCATTGGCCTTCTTGGCTGTTTTATCACTTCAGGACCAAGCCAATTTTCACAATTCTCCTATGCCTTTGCTTAAAGAGAATCTGTATTGTTAAAATCGCTCAAAAGTAAACATACCAGTGCGTTAGGGGACATCTCCTATTACCCTCTGTCACAATTTCGCCGCTCCTCGCCGCATTAAAAGTGGTTAAAAACAGTTTTAAAAAGTTTGTTTGTAAACAAACAAAATGGCCACCAAAACAGGAAGTAGGTTGATGTACAGCATGTCCACACATAGAAAATACATCCATACACAAGCAGGCTGTATACAGCATTCCTTTTGAATCTCAAGAGATCATTAGTGTGTTTCTTTCCCCCATGCACTGAAGTTTCAGGCTGCTCTTTTCTTCCTGCAAACAGCTTTGCCCTTGTTTGTAATTCCTCAGTATGTGAAAGCCAAGCCAGCTCAGAGGACGATTTATCCAGTTTGTAAAAGATAAGAGAGAAGAGAGAAGCTGCTCTAATCTAAATAACACACAGGCAGTGTGCAGAATGGGGCCTGGAAGGGGGAGTTCATAGCAGAACCACAACACTAAAGAACTTGGCAGCCTTCCAGACACAGGCCGACAAGTCTGACAGGGGAAAGATACATTGATTTATTACAGAGACAGTGATAGTATAAAGTGCTGCAGTTAGCCAGAACACATTAGAATAGCTTTTGGAACTTGTAGGATGATAAAAAACAGGATGCAATTTTTGTTACGGAGTCTCTTGAAAGGGGTTCTTTCGCGAATGAGGAAAAAAAATAAAAAGTGGTTTATGCATAAACTATTAAACATCCTTCTAAAATAGTGTAAAAAGTTTTTTTTCAAAAAATGAATGGTTCAATCTGACATGTCTGATTCATGATTCGATTCAATTTGAATCGAATGATGAATCGGACATGTCAGATTGAATCAAATCGAATCAATGGATCGAATCAAATTGAATCGAATCTGACAAAGAATCATATGGCGTAGATGGGACTGATTATGACTCTCCCAGCAGCTTATGACTCTTTGCACAAACAACTCTCTGCACAGACGGGAGTCTGGTTGCCTAGCAACAATGTAAACACATACTGAGGAGCTCAGCTGTTAAAGCTGTAACGGCGATTCCTGCCAGCAGTGGATTATACCACTGAAAACTATGTAGGCAGGAGTTATGGTTGTGAAATGAAAGTAAAAAAAAACATTAACAAATGGATTAGCCTCCCAGTCCGTCATCCGTCACTGTTTACATTACATGTTTGTATTGATGAAACCATTTTTTTTTTTACTTTTTACACTATTTTAGAAGGATGTTTAACCATTTAATGAAACCCTAACGTATTAAAACGTCATGCTTTACCCTATTAACAGCAACATGACGTTTTAATATGTCGCACGTTCCCGCCGCCGCTACCGCCATGTGTGCTCCGCTACCGCCGCCGATTCTGCCGGGATCCCGTACTGAGTGATTGGGGAAGAGGACCGAACGGTCCTCTACCCAATCGAAGTGCCTGGAGTGAATGGACGTGACCGCGAACAGCGGCTACGTCCATTCACAAAAACAGGAAATTGTTACTTTTCAATAAAATGTAAAAAAAAAAAAAAAGTCATCACTTCCTATAACGAAGTGTTCACTAGCGCCATCTTGTGGCCAAAAAGTATATTACACATACAAAATACATACATACACAATAACATACACATCATTAATAAAATTACACTTACAACCCTCCCACCCCCCCCCCCCCCCAAAAAAAAAACACTTGTAAAAAAAATTCAGCTTAAAATAAATAAATAAATAGTTTAGTTATGGACTCAGCTTTTTTTAATCTATATTTTATGGGGGAAAATTAATTGAAATTTATTACATTGGGGCGGGTAATTATGGCCAGAACAAAAAAACCCCCCCAAAAAACAGAAAAATAACACCTATATTTCAAAATAATATATTGTCGCCATACATTGTGATAGGGACATAATTTAAATGGTTTAATAATTGGGACAACTGGGCAAATAATATGTGTTTGTTTTATCCACAGGAGAATGTTTAATTTTAAAACTATAATGGCTTAAACCTGAGAAATAATGATTTTTTTTGTTTTTTTTTGTTTTTTTCTCATTAAAACGCATTTAGAATAAAAATATTCTTAGCAAAATGTACTACCCACAGAAAGCCCAATTGGTGGCGAAAAAAACGAGGTATAGATCATTTTCTTGCGATAAGTAGTAATAAAGTTATTAGGGAATAAAAGGGAGGAGCACTGACAAGTGAAAATTGCTCTGGTCCGTTAGAGTAAAAACCCTTGGGGGTGAACTGGTTAATAGTTTATGCATAAACCACTTTTTTTTTCCTCATTCGCGAAACAACCCCATTAAGTTGATAGATCTTGGGCAATTTTTAGTCTACCCAAATTTAGTCTTGTTTTTTTCAGGACAAATAGGGCTTTCTCCTAATATCATTTAATTGATAGTAAATCTGGAATTTTCTAATGTTTTTAAGAGATAATATGCTTACAAAATGAAAAAAAAATTGTCAACCAAATATATGTAAATATCTCAAATTGCAGCAGTGAAACTTTGAGCAACTGATTATTCCATATATTGTTTATGCAGAGATGTCAAAATTATGTAGATTATTTCGTTTTCCAGTACACTGCAAGGGCACTAAATAGAGGTGGAAAATAGGATTTTAAGACCGAAAAAGTGATAATTATGTGATCCTAGTGATCAGGTGATCAAGAGCCAATCAAAATCACTCCTCATTCATCCCAGAAGGTGCCAGCTGGCAAAGTACACAAGAGTGCTGGAGTAAAAATCTACAGTGTGTCAGAAACTAGCATTCATAGAATGGGTTTAGATTTTAATATGCATGGTCCTGAAGTGGTTAACTTTTATACAATAAAGGATATATTTACAGTGCTGTGGATGATGTCAGCACTATATAAATACTAAATAATAGTAATATATATACTTTCCTGATTCTGTTCTAATAGGGCTTACCCGTACTTACTTGTTCTATTTCCCCTAGTACTACGTTTTGGAGTGGTTTGTGTTATTGAATGTATTATATCATTAACCCATGTGACATTCTTGTTTTTCATGTTTGTACTATTGCTCCTCTAGAGATGAGAGCTTTGGCTGAGATGCTGGGTCCGTATGGGATGAAATTCCTGAGTGAAAACCTCATGTGGCATGTGACATCACAGATTGCAGAGCTGAAGGTAACAAACCGGTCTTATTGTTTCCAATACGATATACATTAGTCTTATTAGATTGATTTCTGTAGAACGTGATTACTATGAGCACCTGAAAAAAGAGCAGCTCCCATGGAATAGAAAAGATTTCACCCTTCCCTGTCTATTACTATCTAATTAACTTAGCTATAATTATAAAGAACTGTATAAAAAGGATATGAATGAAGCTTAAAGACTATAGTGTTTGTACTATTGCCAAACCCATTTCAAAGGCCATTTTAACTCACCGTAGTTTCATCCTCAGTGACTCTACTGAGAAAATAGAGTTACATTTTAGACAGAGCAATGGGTAGAGTGAAATAACCTGGTGTATACAATCAGCCCTTACAGACAGCGGCGTAGCAAAGGAGCTATGGGCCCCGGTGCAAGTTTTACATGGGGCCCCCAAGCACTCTATACATAACAATTGATACGGTGCACCAAAACCAGCCAAGGACAGCCACAGTGTCAGAGGTGCAAGAAGGGGATGGGAAACAGTTTGTTATTGATTACTACTATTTAAAGCATCTGAAGAAGTGATTATTACCAGCACAAGGCCAATAGAAAGCTAATATTGTGCTTGAGGGAGGGCCCCTCAGGGCCCCTCTGACCCAAGGGCCCCGATGCGGTCGCTACCTCTGCAACCTCTGTTGCTATGCCACTGCTTACAGACTTTACAGAGCACCTCCATTAAAAAAAAAGTTGAATGACCATACTTCTATGTAGTCTATGCACTGTGTACAGTTTGATGAACGTACAAAGTTTACATCTGCTACATTGCAGTGTGTAGGCAGACATGTGTATCTGTAGTAGCGCCTCCATGTTTCTCCTCATGCTGATGCCTTGCAAGTACACCCTCAGCATTGTGTCCTCCCCCCCAGCCTTGTGCCCTCCCCATCATGCAAATTATACAGATTATGGGCTGGACTCATGACATTAGCAAGAGCCAGACTTGTTTTGGTACAGCACATGAGGAAGAAGTGATAAAAAGAGCAAGAGGCAGAGCAAAGAGTGATTCTAAAGATAAGAAATCTGAGACAGCAAAACAGAAGGTATTTGCAATTATTCAGGCTGGAGTGAAACACTCCAAAAGGCTGCCATACACTGGTCGATTGCCACCAGATCGACCAGCAGATAGATCCCTCTGTGATTGAATCTGATCAAAGAGGGATCTATTGGCTGCCTAAACTGCAAACAGATTTTGAATCGATTTCACTAGGAAACAGATTCATAATCTGTGGAGCTGCCAGTGCCGCCACCCCCCTGCATACACTACCTGATCCGGCCGGCGCGAGTCCCCCCGGTCTCAACTGTCCCTTCTCCGCTCTGGGCTCCAGCTTCACTTCCTGTCGGGGGAAGTTTAAACAGTAGAGGGCGCTCTACTGTTTAAACTTCCTGTTGGGACAGGAAGACGTGAAGCCAGCAGGAGCCCTGCGCGGAGAAGAGACAGTGGGGAGAGCGGGGACACGCGCCGGTGGAACAGGTAATGTATTTCCGCTAGCGTTGGTTGTCGGACATTCGAACGCCGCTATCGACGCACTCCCGACCCACCGGGCGATCGAGCGAAATATTCCGCGTGGACAGATCGACGGGAATGATCGATTTCGGACAGAAATCGGTCGTTCGGTCAGCGTTTGCGCACCGATTTCACAGCAGTTTCGATCACAGTGATCGAATCTGCTGTCTGTCGGCGGGAAAATGTTTAAGTGTATGGGCACCTTAAGAGTTCTGGTCAGGGCCGGATTTACCATAAGGCACTGTAGGCATGTGCCTATAGGTGCCTGATGATGAAAAGGCAGCTCACTCCCCTAGTGCCTCTCTCCTTCTCTATGCAGAGTCCTGATGAGAGTGTAAATGAGAGGTTACTCATCCGTGTTACACTCAGCATTCCACTGACGAGATGTCTCTAGAGTCGGGGGCACCATTAGCTACTTAATACTGAGGGTATTTCTGGCTACCTAATGCTACAGGGCACCTGTAGCTATGATGGGCAAGAGAAGTAAGGGAGAAGTGACAGCTGGGAGAGCCAGCACATTTGCAGCCAGGTTCCGTGGGGGTTTGTATATTCATGGAGGGCGAAGTCTAGCGTTCCAGGACATCTCTTCCTATAGGCTCCTGTGATGTAAATCCGAACCTGGTTCTGGTTCAACATGAGCTTGCTGGGTAATCTGCAATTTCTTCTATAATTCAGTAGTGTGGTACTGTGTTAGCCATCAGTAAAAACAAGACATTTTGAATCAGGATGATACCATTTTTTGTCTAACTTAAAAAATAAGCGTAAGCTTTCGGCTATTCTGCCTTCATCAGACTTGAATCCTGTATGCTGACAAGATGTTGAAGCACACAGCTGTATACATTAGAGTTGTCTCTGAACCTCCGATTTTAGGTTCGCGAACCTCGAACTTCGCAAACCGCCATAGACTTCAATGGGCAGGCGAACTTTCAAAACTACAAACATTAATTGTTGCCACAAAAGTGATGGAAAATATGTTTCAAGGGGTCTAACACCTGTAGGGGGGCATGGCGGAGTGGGATACATGCCAAAAGTCCCGGGGAAAAATCCGGATTTGACGCACTGCAGGGTTTAATGGCAGAAATTGCATTGCATTGCTAAATTAGAGGCCTAAAGTGCTTTAAAACATCTTGCAAGTGTATACATCAATCAGGTAGTGTAATTAGGGTACTGCTTCACACTGACTAAAGTCACAAGGACCTTGCATTTGCATGGGCAGCACGTTGGCGTAGTAGTTAGCGATCTTGCCTTGCAGGACACGCCATGTCAACATTTGCAAGGAGTTTGTATGTTGCCCCCGTGTCTGCGTGGGGCTCCTCCGGGCACTCAGATTTCCTCCAACACCCCCAAAAAGTACAGATAAGTTAATTGGCTTCCCCCTAAAATTGGCCCTAGACTACGATACATACACTACACAATGCATACATAGACATATGACTATGGTAGGCAGGGGCGTTTCTAGGGTCCTTGAAGATTGGGGGAACCTGTGGGCACCAGGTGGGGAGGTATGGCAAAAATGGGCGTGGCCATGAGGTGAGTGGGCGTGGCCATGGGTGGGGCCAAATGTACATGAACTTAGCAGCGGTGTAAGCTACAGATAACGGGCCTGCCCATCGAAATATTGGATGGAGCCCCCTGTCCTTTATTTAGATAATTTACAATAAGTATAGGCATAGATCAAAGATGTATACGCACATACAATTTTGATTGGTCAATCACTGACCCCCAATTTTACCACCCCCGTGCAGTAAGTGGGCCAACAGACAATGGGCTTGATTCACAAAGCGGTGCTAACCTACTTAGCACGTCTAAAGACTAAATACTGTACAAATGTTTTAACTCATACATGAACATTATGGAAAATCCAAGTTGAAAATAAACTGTGAAGATAAACAATTTCATCCATCCTACTCCTGAAAAATGTATTCAATTTTTTAGAACCTCCCAGTTTTATTTTCTGTTTTAAAAAGCTAAAAAAGTAGGTTTAATGCTATTGTCTCATATGATAAGGATTCAGCTTTTCCCATAGTCTCGCAGTTAGCAATCATGTGACCCCCAACAAGACAAATTCAGCAATCATGAGGCCCCCCAACAAGACAAATTCAGCAATCATGAGGCCTCCAACAAATCATGAGGCCCCCAACAAGACAAATTCAGCAATCTTGAGGCCCCCAACAAATCATAAGGCTCCCAACAAGACAAATTCAGCAGTCATGAGGCACATAAATAGACAGCATTTCACATAAATAGGCAGAATGCCCCCTTAATATGGAAGCCCCCCCAAGTTAGGTAGTGAGTGACAGGGACCCCCAGGTTAGCTAGTGAGTGACAGGCGCCTCCAGTTAGGTAGTGAGTGACAGGGACCCCGATAGTGAGTGACAGGGAGCCCCTTTAGGTAGTGAGTGAGTGCCAGGGAGCCCCTTTAGGTAGTGAGTAAGTGCCAGGGAGCTCCTTCAGGCAGTGAGTGAGTGCCAGGGAGCCCCTTCAGGCAGTGAGTGAGTGCCAGGGAGCCCCTTCAGGCAGTGAGTGAGTGCCAGGGAGCCCCTTCAGGCAGTGAGTGAGTGCCAGGGAGCCCCTTCAGGCAGTGAGTGAATGCCAGGGAGCCCCTTCAGGCAGTGAGTGAGTGCCAGGCAGCCCCTTTAGGCAGTGAGTGAGTGACATGGAGGCCCTTTAGGTAGTGAGTGCCAGGGAGCCCCTTTAGGTAGTGAGTGAGTGAGTGCCAGGGAGCCCTTTAGGCAGTGAGTGAGTGCCAGGGAGCCCCTTTAGGCAGTGAGTGAGTGCCAGGGAGCCCCTTTAGGCAGTGAGCGAGTGCCAGGGAGCCCTTTTAGGCAGTGAGTGAGTGCCAGGGAGCCCCTTTAGGTAGTGAGTGAGTGCCAGGGAGCCCCTTTAGGCAGTGAGCGAGTGCCAGGGAGCCCCTTTAGGCAGTGAGTGAGTGCCAGGGAGCCCCTTTAGGCAGTGAGTGAGTGCCAGGGAGCCCCTTTAGGCAGTGAGTGAGTGCCAGGGAGCCCCTTCAGGCAGTGAGTGAGTGCCAGGGAGCCCCTTTAGGTAGTGAGTGAGTGCCAGGGAGCCCCTTTAGGCAGTGAGTGAGTGACAGGGAGCCCCTTTAGGCAGTGAGTGAGTGACAGGGAACCCCTTTAGGTAGTGAGTGAGTGCCAGGGAGCCCCTTTAGGAAGTGAGTGAGTGCCAGGGAGCCCCTTCAGGCAGTGAGTGAGTGCCAGGGAGCCCCTTTAGGCAGTGAGTGAGTGCCAGGGAGCCCCTTTAGGTAGTGAGTGAGTGACAGGGAGCCCCTTTAGGCAGTGAGTGAGTGACAGGGAGCCCCTTTAGGTAGTGAGTGAGTGACAGGGAGCCCCTTTAGGCAGTGAGTGAGTGCCAGGGAGCCTCTTTAGGCAGTGAGTGAGTGACAGGGAGCCCCTTTAGGTAGTGAGTGAGTGACAGGGAGCCCCTTTAGGTAGTGAGTGAGTGACAGGGAGCCCATTAGGTAGTGAGTGAGTGACAGGGAGCTGCCGCCGCTCCCCCCTTACCTCGCAGTCAGCAGACCTCAGGATCAGCGGCGACCCGACCAGTAGTACGTAGACACACCCGCTCTATATGCGGAAGTGATGTCACTTCCGCATATCAGTGCGGGCGCTGGGTCCTAGCGCCCGCACGATTGGTCGCCGCCTGATCGAGGTCTGAGTGACGCGGCGGCGGCTGGAGGGAGCTGCTGACAGAGGGGGTGAGCGGCGGCCGGGCGGAGATCGGTGCCACCCCAGGACAGATTGGGGGCACGTGCCCCCCCAAAATAGGGCTAGCGACGCCCCTGATGGTAGGGATTAGATTGTGAGCCCCTCTGACAGACAATTAGTGACAAGACAATATACTCTGTACAGTGCTGCGTAATATGTCAGCGCTATATAAATACTTAAATAAATAAAATCATTTCTAACAGATTGCATTTTTTTTTGTGGTACAAATAATTTTACCTTTGCAATGTGAATACAGGTTTATCTGTCTTATAAAAAGTGCAATCATAGCACTAATGTCACTGCAGTTTTACATATTAGAGTGTAAGTATGTATACCCTTTGTCATCAGTTTTCACATCAGCAGAAAAACTGTTTCTCTTTTGTAGGACTGTTGGGAACCCGAAGTGAGAAACATATGGAAGCTACCATATTTATTTCCTTTTAAGCAATGCACATTGTCTGGCTACCCTGCTGATCCACTGCATATGATACTTTTAGCCATTGACCCTGAACAAACATGCAGATCAAATGTTTCTGAATTCTGACAAAAATCGGACAAAATTAGCTGCATGCTTGTTTCAGGTGTGTGATTCACACACTACTGATCAGAAAGATCAGCAGGGCTGCCAGGCAACTGGTATTGTTTAAAAGAAAATAAATATGTCTCTCACCTCAGGTTCTTTTTAAGGGCTTGAAGCCTGGTCTTGCATA
This sequence comes from Hyperolius riggenbachi, assembly GCF_040937935.1. Taxonomy (NCBI): domain Eukaryota; kingdom Metazoa; phylum Chordata; class Amphibia; order Anura; family Hyperoliidae; genus Hyperolius; species Hyperolius riggenbachi. Next base: position 119,316,695 of record NC_090647.1, read on the forward strand.
TACCCTTGTAGGCCTGTGGACATATGGGAAAAGTATTTTAGAAAATTCCTGCATTATTTGTATACATTCATTCTTCTACTGGGTTTCATTTTTCTTTTACCTCCCTGTGAGTGCAGGCTTAAATAACATTTGTTTTTTAAAATGATTTCTGATAAAAAAAAAACATTTTTTTTCTATTTCTAATCCATAATTTTTTTTATTTGTTTTACATAAATGCATGCCCTACCCAATGCTCTGAAACTGTCTATTTTCTGCATAACAATATAAGTTTTCTCTGCAAAGTCCAATAACCTGGTCTCTTCAGAAAGGGTGCTGTGATAATTTGTGCTTGTGGAATATCGGTAAAATTACTGATATTCCCCTACTTATTTCGGATAGTAAATATTGGTAATTTTTTCCAGTATTTTACTAACACCTAACCCTATTATCACACGAGCCCTCCCTCTACTGATGCCTAACGCTAACCGATCCCCTTACTGCAAAATGTGCTGATATTTATGCCCAACCTACTCTCACACAAGCCTTCCCTCAAATGCTTAACCCTAACCAATCCCTCCACCACAAAATTTGTAACCCTAACTGACCCCCCCAACCAAGGCTTACCCCTAGCGCCCCCCCTTCCCCACAATACCCGATGATATTTCTGTGATTATTGGCTATAAGTGGAAATTTAGGCACTCATACTGCTCCAGGGCTACCCACTTTACAAACTGCAGCTACAAATAGCGTGCTAACCGTGGCTATTAACATAGGAGCCTATGGCAGCATCCAAACTGCTGCTACGCCTCCGACATCCAAATTACCTGATTTGATATTCATTCCTTCTTTTAAAAATGCCACCAGACCGCATCAGTGATGGTGATGAACAGGGGCTTAACTAGAAATCACTGGGCCACCTTGCAAAACTTTGGATGGGGCCACCTCTTCCTAAACACTGAATAGGGCCTGTCTACAAATCTCAGTCTACAAAACTGTGTATTATTCATTATCAGTAGCTGAGCAGATGCATTCATTAGAACAATTGTGCAGAGACCAGAAAGTTTTTTCACTCCTTGCCCTGAGTTGTCAGTCTCTCAGGATGCCCCCCCTCCCTTTGGCTTCTGGGCCCCCTTATTGTTACGCCCCTGGTGATGAATCTCTGCCTCTGATATCTGCATCCATTTCTGGTGCATAACAGGTATAAACATTAGGGCTGTGACTCCACTCAGATTCACCCATTCCAGGGATATGACAGACAGACCACACAAAGCTAGAGACCAGCCTGGCAGTAAGACAAATAGCATTTTGTAATAGGGAATAAAGATGGCAGCTTTCATATCCCTATCACTTGTGTGTACTGCAGTTGTACCACCATATTGACAACATCTTTCCCCCCAGGCCTCAGCCAAATGGAAGTACACTTATACTAGGCACTGGAATCCCGACTACGGCCAGAGTGACAGCGAGAATGCTGTCACTTCCATCCTCTTGAACCTCATTTCCATATCTGTAACACTGATAAATAAACTGCTCTCTATTAAAATGCATGAAACTTTGGAATAATTGAATTGAAAAACGTTTCTTCAATAATATTTTCTGAAGATGTTTCATTTGCTTGTCTCATCTCTTTGCCTGAAGCGCTATACAAAACATTGGGCCAACAGCTGAGTCAAGATGCTAGACGGTATCAGAATTCATTTTCATTTGCCGGCAACCTTGAATAATACATCATCCGGCAGCTGCAATAGATGTGTTCAACGAGTTTGTTATTTCAAAGGAAAGAGATTTCTCTAATCTTGCAATGTGCCATGTTGTGAGAATTCTCCCCCAAAATGAAGCCATTTAAAAGAAACTGTAACCAAGGATTGAACATCATTCCAATCAATAGCTGATACCCCATTTCCCATGAGAAATCTTTACCTTTTATCAGACAGATCATCAGGGGGCTCTGTGTGGCTGATATTGTGGTGAAACCCCTCCCACAGTGTGATGTCAGCACCTAGGTCCTGACATCACACTGTGGGAGTCTTGTTGCACTGTGGGAAATAACAGCTGTTTCCAACTGCCGAAAAAAACAGCATCTCCTTCTACAGACATCACCTGCCAGCAGTAAAAATGTTGCCATGTGATACATTTCAGAATGTAAATTAGGGAGAGGAAAGTTTTTACAATGGGCAATCACTGGCTAAATCATTTATAAATAATTATTGTAAAAATGAAGCACTTTTTTCAACACATTATTTTCACTGCGGTTCCTCTTTAATTAATCCAACATATTTATTTTTTTCACTGATTTTTTTTCCATGTGATTTCTTTTATTATTATTTTTACTTTAAACAGGACATTCGGAATCATTTCACATGATACAAAACACAAAGCCTGGCTCTCTTGCTGAATGCAGCAATGTCTTCATAGCACAAGCAGCAGATCAATAGACTTAAAACATTCTAGAGAGCACAATGGAAGATCAATAGCTAGTGCAGTTTCAACTGATCACAAATGGGAGATCAATATAATGTTTCAATCTATTATGAACTGAAAGAGCAAATCAATGGCATGTGCCTGTGTAATTTGCAAAGCAAATGGCTTAGCTATTTTAAGTGCTGCAGTATAGTTTCTTTGCAATGGACTTGAATACAGGTGGATATTTTCTGAAGGAATTCATGGTTTGGTTATGAGTTGTTTTTAAAGTACACCTGATACAAGACAAAACTAGCTGATGTAAGGTATGTCCATGCTGGATCCACATACCTCTGTGCATTGTACGCTCCTCTCCTCTTTTCCACCAGTCCCCGTAATCACGCCTTGAAAGTTTTGACTTTCAGTTAAATCCATATTTTTAGACAAGAAGAGGCAGGCTTGCCTCTTGATGTTCTCTTCTATCCCCCCTCCCATTCCCTTTTCTTCCTTGTCCCATTCATTCCACTTATCCTCCCAAAACTAAAATTTCAGTAACTACTCTTTTTTTTACATAAAAGAACATTTGAAAGCATTCCCAAGTATTCCCTTGTGTAAAATAATTAATTCAGCAGAGGTATGAAGTGTGACAAAGTTAAGACACAGGCACATTTCTATGCTGATGACACCCAAATCTATTTCTCAACCCCTGACCTCTTTGCGCTATTATCTCAAGTCCCTGACTGTCTATCTGCTGTCTCTACAGTCATGTAATCTTGTTTTCTAAAACTTAACATGAACAAAATGAAGAATGAGTTATTTCTACCTTTTCTCTCTGCTCCCCACCCATGGTGACCATCAATGTAGAAAACACCACAATAACCTTAACTGCTGGGGGTAACTCTGGACTCTGCACTCTCATTTACACCACATATTAACACATTAACAACCTACTGCTACTTCCATCTTAAAAACATTTCCAGAATTTGTACCTTCCTTTTACAAGAGGCTACTAAAATGCTTGTACGTACTCTAATCATATCCTGTCATGCCTTCACGCCTCCTAGGAGACCCTCTTGTCCTTTACCTTAGTCACCTCCTCTCACTCCTTTATCTAGGACTTCTCACGCGCATCACCTCTTCTTTAGATTTCTCTCCCACAGCCTGTCCATAATGCCCCGAGCCTCTAAAACGTCAAATGTACTCTCAAAACACACCTGTTAGACAGTTTCCTGGGGTTTCTTATTGATTCATGGTGTGTATCGAAAGAAAATCAATGAGTAGATTCAAATAAGCCTCCCTGTGACTTAGCAGTGGTTACTTGCCATACTCCTTTAGTAAAAGCTGTTGTCATCCTGATGAGGCAGTTGAGCCTCCTTTGAAAATGTAATATGCACTCAGCCTCCTGTAACATGGCTATGGTTACTAAATGTACTGTAATATTGGTCACTGGACCAATTACGACATTGCAGTTAGTCCTGTCACATGGCAGTGGAAACAGTAAACGGTTGTAGCTGTGGGTGTCAACAGTGCTTGTAAATTGTGGAAAAAAATGTATTCAGTCATAGACACAAGATGAGTAGAGTTCTGTAGAACCAGACCCCGTTGACTCTCAGATATGTAGAATGCCTCATGTAAAAAGGACAACCTTGTTCTGACCCTTATATGAGTGATCCAAAACTAAGAAGGTTTAACTTAGACTTTAATTTTGAATACACTAGGGAAGCTGTACAATATTCTTGGGAACTGTTTAAGATTTTGGCAGCTATGCTTTACCAGGATTTATCTTTCATGCAGTAAAACCTAGAACTAATCCTGAAAGGCTAATAAAAAAAAGTGCAGCAAAATTATTTTAATGCTACAGTAATGGATGAACTGAAAGTCGGCAAGAATTGTAGCTGTGCAGTACACAATCCTTCAGAGGCTGCTAGCTGGCTGATGACAGATAATTATGCAGAAGCAATTCTGGTTTCTGGGACGACCTTGTGCTTTTCACTCACTAACAAAATTGGCAGCAAGCATTCAGTTATGTAAAAGGGCAAAAACATCTGAAATAAAACATCCTGTTGCAAGTATATTAACATACTTTGATAGACAAATATGTATCATACTTTCTACAGTTCCTTATTTATAGTTACCTGGCTGAAACAATATTTACAAAGTCTTTATTTTACCTCTTTGTATTTGTTCACAAAATTCTGTAGAGTTACATATTACAGTATAGTCCATTTACGTCCACTGTGATAGGACTTACAGTGTAAAGATGCATACACAGGTACTGTTACTGTAGCCCTCCGGGACAAAAGCCCCGTCTACACGGGGAGATGTGGAGGCGATCCGGCGCATCGATTAGCCGCTGGATCGCCTCTTCCGCATCCCCGCGCGTCTCCGCTCGCCGCGCGTGCGTCGTATTCGTTCCCCCGCTCGTCCCCGCCCGACGCTGCTTATCTTCCGCTCGATTCCCTGCCATTGTCCCCTCGTGGGGAACGAGCAGGAAATTGGCTGCTCACAGATCGGACCTGTCGGAACTTATCAATCGAGCCGCATCAGCGGCTCGATTGATAAGGAACATCGCCGCCACATCTCCCCGTGTAGACATGTAAAACATGATCCTCAGGGTGACAGGCCTAGCCCTGAGCTACAGCTGAGTGTTGTATACTGTTGCTATGGGGAAGGGAGAAGGATGCATTTAATAAAGGCAGCAGTTGAAAAAGCACACAAAGTAGCTGTTAGTAGAATATTGGTACAATTACAGATATTCTACTACTTAATTCATATACAGTGGGATGCAAAAGTTTGGACAACCTTGTTAATCGTCATGATTTTCCTGTATAAATCGTTGGTTGTTACGAGTCAGTTAAATATATCATATAGGAGACACACACAGTGATATTTGAGAATTTAAATGAAGTTTATTGGATTTACAGAAAGTGTGCAATAATTGTTTAAACAAAATTAGGCAAGTGCATAAATTTGGGCACCACAAAAAAAAGAAATGAAATCAATATTTAGTAGATCCTCCTTTTGCAGAAATTACAGCCTCTAAACGCTTCCTGTCGGTTCCAATGAGAGTATGGATTCTGGTTGAAAGTATTTTGGACCACTCCTCTTTACAAAACATCTCTAGTTCATTCAGGTTTGATGGCTTCCGAGCATGGACAGCTCTCTTTAACTCACACCACAGATTTTCAATTATATTCAGGTCTGGGGACTGAGATGGCCATTCCAGAACGTTTTGCTTGTTCCTCTGCATGAATGCTTTAGTGGATTTTGAGCAGTGTTCAGGGTCGTTGTCTTGTTTAAAGATCCAGCCCCGGTGCAGCTTCAGCTTTGTCACTGATTCCTGGACATTGATCTCCATAATCTTCTGACACTGAGTGGAATTCATGCGTCCCTCAACTTTGACAAGATTCCCAGTCCCTGCACTGGCCACACAGCCTCACAGCATGATGGAACCACCATATTTTACTGTAGGTAGACTTTGTTTTTCTTGGAATGCTGTGTTCTTTTTCCTCCATGCATAACTCCCCTCGTTATGCCCAAAAAACTCAATTTTAGTTTCATCAGTCCACAGCACCTTAGTCCAAAATGAAGATGGCTTGTCCAAATGTGCTTTAGCATACCTCAAGTGGCTCTGTTTGTGCCTTAAGTAGAGAAAAGGCTTCCTCTGCATCATTCTCGCATACAGCATCTCCTTGTTTAAAGTGTGTAAAGTGCGCCAAATAGTTAAAGGATGAACAGTGACTCCATGTCACTCCATAGGTCTTTGGTGCTTGTCTGTGGGTTGACTCTGACTGTTCTCAGCATTCAATGCTTCTGTTTATCTGAGATTTCTCTTGGTCTGCCACTTCGAGCCTTAACTTGAACTGAGCCTGTGGTTTTCCATTTCCTCAATATGTTCCTAACTGTGGAAACAGACAGCTGAAATCTCTGAGACAGCTTTCTGTATCCTTCCCCTAAACCATGATGGTGAACAATCTTTGTCTTCAGGTCATTTGAGAGTTGTTTTGAGACCCCCATGTTGCTACTCTACAGAGAAAATTAAAAGAGGGTGAACACTTACAATTGACCCCCTTAAATACTCTTTCTCATAATTGGATTCACCTGTGTATGTAGGTCAGGGGTCACTGAGCTTACCGAACCCTACTCTCACACAGAACCCTCCGTCTACCAATACCTAACCCTAACCCCCCCTGGTGGTGGTTAACCTTAAGACTTCCTTCCCTGGTGGTGTCTAATCCTAAGACCCATCCCTGCTGGTTCATAGCCTTAACCCTTTCCCCTCCTACTATTTGAAGCCGCAGTTTGAATAGTGAGCAGCTCCGGCCTTTTCTATTTTATCTGGCTCCCTTTCCATCAGGACGAATGGTGCAGTGCATGACAAAGAAGATTCTGGTGAATGTAGAAATGAAGAGAACAATGGACTTGGCTGTTGACTTCACTTAAAGATCTAGGGCTTGTTTCACTAACCGGCGCTAAGCTGGTTAGTGAGCCCTAATAGATAGTGGGCGCAAACCACAGTGTTAGGTGATATGCGCCCATAGAACCCCACACAGTGCGCCCGGCGCGGCAGCCTAGTTATAGTATCGGGTGGCACCAAAGCGGCGGCCACCCGATGCTCCATTTTCGTTTAAAGGGCAGCAGGTGCGACGTTATCGTCGCATCGCGCACTAGAACTAGGCTGCCACTGTGTGGGGTCCTGTGCGCGATGTAGCTTTGCGGGCTATTAATGCCCGCAAACCTACTTATGGGGCACAAAGTGGCTATTCACTGTGGCGCTAAGACTTAGCACCGCTTTGTGAATCAAGCCCCTAGTGTGAAGGATCTTTGAGCGAACTCGGGGGACACCTGTACACAAGCTAGACATAGCCAACATGGCTCCAAATGGTTGCTTTGGCCGAGTTAAGTCTAGTATACGTATGAGGTTTACGATGTTTATGAGTCATTAATATTACACATCACCAGTATAACAATTACACATTTTCCACAGCATTTTAAAAGAGAACATAGAAAAATTAATATCATTAACTGTCCCTCAGGAGCTAACAGTAATTTGTTAGATAATGGAGAGAAGTCAGTTAAATGACTATTATATTTTTTCTGCTTATTCATTATTATTACTTTTTTTTACAAAATAGAAAAGGTGCAGCACATATTCAACAATATATTCATACTATGACAGTCAGGGACGCCATGGGGGGGGGGGGGGGGGGGGGGCAACTAACACTAGAGTGAGGGGTCCCCCAGGGCCCCCCCAACGTGCTGGGGTTAAAGGATACCTTAGTGGAAAATAAGATGAAAAACGGGGCAGGCATGTTTAGTGGCTATCCTCATGCCCACCACTCTCCCTGTTCTTCTACGTCCCCCTCCGTTAGTCAGTAGCAACCCCCCAAACTTACTTCCGGGTCAGGTTGGTTGCAGCTTACTGCGCAGGCTCTGCCCAGCGAAGCGTATCCTTGTACACGTTCACGCGACCTGGAAGGAGCACTCTGCACAGGCACACTACGTAGTTGTGACATCACAGAGCGCTCCCTCCCGGCCGTATTAGGAGTGCTAGTTAGGTGGACCATTGGAACATAGTCAAAATATTTTGCATACTGAAAAATAGCAAACTGACATTAACACTATGTTTTTTATCTGCTCTTTTTGTGTCCAAAACTTCTGGGCTATAGGGCATTTCCACCATTTATATATTATGTTGCCAATATCAGATCAACCTCTAAAGTCTCGTACACACGCTTGACTAAAGTCAGCTGAGACGGCCAATAACGACTGCCTCAGTGCATAACCAAGCGTGTGTGCTGCAGCCCCCAACCCCCAACCTGCGAGAATTAACTCACCTGATGGGCAGCTGAGACGGCCGATAACGACTGCTTCAGTGCATAATCAAGCGTGTGTGCTGCAGCCTCCAACCCCTAACCTGCGAGGATCAACTCACCTGATGGGCAGCTAGCTTCTTAGACAATTCCACTCCCGCACCAGTTGCTTAACGTAATCATAAGCTACACAGCTGACACGCATCTGAACTGGCCAGTCCAGCGATGTCCCCCAAGGGGTCATGCTCTAGGGTCATTTTTGCTAAGGAATTTTGCTAAGACACACAAAGTTTGAAACACTTCATTTATGTATAGGGATATACTTTGGAGTTTGGAAGATGTCTGTTAAATATTGGCAAAGGTAAATTTATGATCTGTTATTTCAACTGCAAGTCTTCCACAGTATGAAATCCCTGTGTGTCTTCTGCCATCCAAATCCCACAGGCTCTATACCTGGTAGGGTTTTCAAAGAAATTTCTAAGGGCGGAATTTGGTGTGCAGACCTTGTATTTCATTGCGCAGTTTCAATAATTTGTATGCTACCACTCCAATTTTGTTCTACACTTGTTTTATGTATGAAAGACTTGTTTCCACAGAGTAATACTAAGAAAACTAGTGTTCAAAATAGCCTATCAAATTGGACCACTGGGAAAGAATCATCAGCAACATTCTGGCTTAGCAGTTCTGACAGTCTTGCTGCTATGTAGTAAAGGTTGGGGAGGTTGAAGCTGCGAGTTCTATTGAGAAATGTAATTCCAAGTTAAGAATTTGCCTTGATTGGCAATGCCAGTGTAAAACCCTCAACCTAGCAGTCCCTGTGCTTTATGGGATGTTAACCAGGAGGGTCTCCGATTTTGACAAATTAATTTTTAATCCAGCGAGCGTCAAAGATTTTTTTTTACAAAACTTTAAATAAATTTGAAAGAGAAAAAGATTAGCTGATTCAAAATAAGAAAATATCATCCATGTGTAAGCTGCTCTTAAATTTCATGGCATTCCTTGGGTATGGCCTTGTATCAATTCTATTTACTTTTTTGGATGTCATAAATTTGTGTCAACAGAGTTGGATCTAATGATATTTTGTGTTGAAGATCTTTCATTTTTTGTAGTAGCCATTTTAATTAGCTCTACTCAGATTACTGTGCTATGAGCTTTGGGCAAGCTAAAGTCCTGTCATGCTTAGAATGTTTAGACATTTTGCTATTGAGAGCCTCAATATTTTTGTGAATCTCTACTGAAATTGGACTGAAGTTTCTAAGTGGCTCTACCATGGGCATTCTATATAGCTAATTTCCAATGACTGCAATGAGATGTGAAACCTAATAGAGTAGTAGCAGTAGAGTATTGTACCATGTTAGCCAAAGGATAGAGTCAAAAGTCCCATGTGAAACCTAACCCACACCACATCTATAGAATAGAATATGTTCTGGATTAGGTTTCACGTGGAGTTGTTCTTACCTCCAGGCATATACTTCACTGAGGGCTTTTTTATACTACATGCAATTTGCTGTGTTTTGCAATCCATTCTGATAGCATGCAAATCCCAAAAAGCAAATGCATGAGCAAAATAATGAAAATCACAGGAGCCCTTCTATACAGCTTTTAACGTAGCTGTAGGGATAGCATTGGTTCCTGGGTGGTTGAGTTGCATGTAAGCATTTGCAAGTGAGTGTGCAAAGGGTTAACTGATTTTGCCTTTTATACTAGTGCGATCTGACTGCGATGTGATTTTACCAGATCGCAAGCATCCTGAATTTATTTTGTGTTTCTCCTTGTGTTCCTAGCATTCAGAGAACATCGCAAAACCAGAAAGATCACATTCCGATTTTCAGTATAAATAGTCCAAGAGCTTGATTCACAAAGCGATGCTAAACTACTTAGCACGTCTAAAGTCTTTAGTTTGGACTGCGAGTGGGTCTAGGGCAGGGCTGCCCAATAGGTCGATCGCGATCTACCGGTAGATCGCGACCGCCTACTTGGTAGATCGCGGCCTCTTGGCCGCGTCTCATTAAATTTTGCGGCCAGCAGCATGTTTAGCTGCCGGCCAATAAGAATGCAGGGGAGAAGACGCGGCGAGCAGAGAGGGAGGAGAGAGGTGGCGCGGCCGCTACGTCATGGCTGGGGGCGGCGCCGGGCAGCCTGCAACGTGCGTGCTTGTAACATGCCCGGCGCCGCCCCCAGCCATGACGTAGCGGCTGCGCCACCTCTCTCCTCCCTCTCTCCTCGCCGCGTCTTGCCATCTTCTCCCCGACGACATTCTTATTGGCCAGCGGACTGCCTGCCGGAGGTCCCAGGAGTCCAGAGGACCCTGGCCAACGCTGCAGGTACATAGACCTGGCTAAGCTACACTGGGGGCTCCTATACTTGGCTAAGCTACACTGGGGCACCAATACCTGGCTAAGCTACACTGAGGGCCCCTATACTTGGCTAAGCTCCACTGGGGGCACCAATACCTGGCTAACCTACACTGGGGGCACCAATACCTGGCTACGCTACACTGAGGGTACCAATACCTGACTAAGCTATACTGGGGACACCTATACCTGGCTAAGCTACACTGAGGGCACCAATACCTGGCTAAGCTACACTGAGGGCACCAATACCTGGCTAAGCTACACTGGGGGGCCCAAATGCCAGGCTAACCTACACTGGGGGCCCATATGCCTGGCTAACCTACACTGGGGGCCCATATGCCTGGCTAACCTACACTGGGGCCCATATGCCTGGCTAACCTACACTGGGGGCCCATATGCCTGGCTAACCTACACTGGGGGCCCATATGCCTGGCTAACCTATACTGAGGGCCTATATACCTGGCTAACCTACACTGAGGGCCCATATACCTGGTTAACCTACACTGAGGGCCCATATACCTGGCTAACCTATACTGAGGGCCCATATACCTGGCTAACCTACACTGAGGGCACGTAACCTATGCTGCAGGCACATACATCTGGCTAACCTACGTCGGGGGGGGGGGGGGCGTGCTTAGCATTTGGGACGTTGGTAGATCTCCTGGCCTCTGCAAATTTTAAAGTAGCTCGCGAGCCGAAAAAGTGTGGGCACCCCTGGTCTAGGGTCTCAATTTCCCTACATTAAACTTTTTTGCCTTGAACTAAGTGCGATGCAGCCTGCTTTTGAGCAACATCCTTAGTGTTCAATTTAGGTCATAGCAACTAGGACTTTTGCAAACATCCTTCAGCAGGATCAATTTGTCCCCACCAGCATAATTATTCAATTGAAGCGTGCTTTTGGTCTAGAGGACTGCAGCCTCTTTATTAAAGGGATACTGTAGGGGGGTCGGGGGAAAATGAGCTGAACTTACCCGGGGCTTCTAATGGTCCCCCGCAGACATCCTGTGTTGGTGCAGCCACTCCCCAATGCTCCGGCCCCACCTCCGGTTCACTTCTGGAATTTCTGACTTTAAAGTCAGAAAACCACTGCGCCTGCGTTGCCGTGTCCTCGCTCCCGCTGATGTCACCCAGGAGCGTACTGCGCAGGCACAGACCATACTGGGCCTGCGCTGTGCGCTCTTGATGACATCAGCGGCTTCGAGGACACGGCAACGCAGGCGCAGTGGTTTTCTGACTTTAAAGTCAGAAATTCCAGAAGTGATCTGGAGGCGGGGCTGGAGCATCGGGGAGTGGCTGTGCGGGCACAGGATGTCTGCGGGGGACCATTAGAAGCCCCGGGTAAGTTCAGCTCATTTTCCCCCGACCCCCCTACAGTATCCCTTTAAGTCTCCTGGGATCTTTAAAGTCCATTTTTTATCATTGGCACTGACACTTTGTCAGTTACGGGGTTTAACATATTTTTGATATCACTGTCTTTTTTATATGTATTTGTGTGTTTTTTTCTAAAAAAAAAAAAATATATATAAAGGATATTTTTGCATGCACCCAAGAGTCAGTTTACTTTTTTATACTTCATTCATACTGTATTTTCACACCTCATTTATAAAATGCCTATAAAAATACCGGCAAGCAAGAAAATGCTCACAATAATTTTGGCAGTACTTTTTCGCCAATTTTTTGTACTTTTTCAATTGCAGATTGCTAAAAGTTATTTAAACTAGAACATGAATAATGATCACCTAGAATAAAACGTAGGAGAAAAAGTGAATTAAATAAGGGCATTGGGTCCATATACAATTCATATACAATTCACTGTTTCTCCTAAGTTATATTTTCACACCTCTTGGCCCATATGCAATTACCTTTTCCTCCTGAGTTTTCTCCTTGAAGATAATTTTTCTACTTCTTTTTTTTAATGACTTTTTAGCACTTTACAATTAAAAAAGTACCAGAAAGTAGGTGAAAAAGTACTGTCAAAATTATGTTGAGCATTTTGTTGCTTCCTGATGGTTTAAAAGGCATTTTATTCATAAGGTGTGAAAATATCCCCTAGGAGAAAACTCAGGAGGAATAGTTAACTGCATATGGGCCCTTGTCATAAAATGCCTTTAAACCACCAGCAAGCAAGAAAATACTCAAAATAGTTTTGATAGTACTTTTTTCACCAACGTTTACGTACTTTTTCAATTGTAGTACTTTTAAGTGCTTGAACACTATTTTAAAGAGAATAAGAAAATCATCTCCTTGGAACTCAAAAGAAAATGTTAATTGAATATGGACCATGGGCCATATGCAATTCAATTTTTCACCTGAGTTTTCTCCTAGGTGATTTTTCAGAACTTGTCAATAAAATGCCCTTTAAGCCATCGGCAAGCAAACAAATGCTCAAAATAATTTTGACAGTACTTTTTCACCTACTTTTTGGTATTTTTTCCACTGCAAATTTCTAAAAAGTTAATCTAAATTGAAGATGAAAAATTATCTATCAGGAGTACACTCGGAAGAAAAAGTGAATCGCATATGGGCTCCAACCCAAGTTGTTATTTTTACACCTTGTCAATAAAATGCTGTTTAAAGAGACTCTGTAACATGAAAAAGATCCCCTGGGGGGTACTCACCTCGGGTGGGGGAAGCCTCCGGATCCTAATGAGGCTTCTCACGCCGTCCTCTGTCCCACGGGGGTCTCGCTGCAGCCCTCTGAACAGCCGGCGACAGGCCCGACTGTAATTTCAATATTTACCTTTGCTGGCTCCAGCGGTGGCGCTGTGGCTGCTTTCCTCTCTGAACTACACGGAAATACCCGATCTCAGTCGGGTCCGGTCTACTGCGCAGGCGCCGGAAACTTGCACCTGCGCAGTAGAGCAGACCCGACGGCGATCGGGTATTTCCGTGTAGTTCGGAGCCGACAGCCGTCAGAGCGCCTGCGCAGGAGCCAGGAAGGTAAATATTACGTCACGGCTGCACGGAGGGCTGCAGCGAGACCCCCGTGGGACAGAGGACGGCGTGGGAAGCCTCATTAGGATCCGGAGGCTTCCCCCACCCGAGGTGAGTACCCCCCAGGGGATTTTTTGAGGTTACAGATCCTCTTTAAGGAATAAGGAAGCAAGAAAATACTCAGAATAATTTTGGTAGTACTTTTGCACCTACTTTTAATATTTTTTTTAATTGCAAAGTGCTGAAAAGTTGTTTTAAACAGAAGAGTAAAAAATGTCTCCTAGGAGAAAACGTAGGAGAAAAAGTTAATTGAATATGGGCCCATGGCCTATGGCCCATATGCAATTCACTTTTTCTCCTGAGTTTTCTCCTAGGTGATACTTTCACACCTTGTCATAAAATGCCTTTTATACCACCAGCAAGCAAGAAAATACTCAAAATAATTTTGATATTCCTTTTCACCAACTTTTAGGTACTTTTTCAATTGTAAAATGCCTAAAAGTTATTATGAAAATAATATGAAAATTATCTCCTAGTAGAAAACTCGGGAGAAAATGTTAATTGCATACGGGCCCATGTGTTTAACAATACTGGAAAATTGTGTAAGGCTTACATTTTTTTCTTAACTTTTTAGGCTAACATCAAAATGAGTACACATAAAAAATACATTAATAATTTTGTTGTAAAATTTGCTCAGTATATGCTTTGCACAGTATAAACATATATTTACGGTTTGCTGTTTTAACTTCAACTGCTATCTGCCTGCGCTCATTGGTCAATTACTGAGCAGCATCTTGATGTAGATTGACCAATGAGCGAGCAGCAAATGCAAGAGGATGAAAAGCTGAAACGGGACATAGTGGTTTTACTTACCTGATTGCGCAGTATGGAGGAGGGGTGTACACTTTAAGACTGGCTGAGTAGAATTACCAGAGAACTATATGTGTCCCACATACATCAAAATGCATCTTAAAGGGAATGTGATTGGAGAGGGATATGCAGGCAGATCTACAGTGTTTACTGGTATTTACTTTTAAACAATGCACGTTGACTGGCTGTGCACTGATCCTGTGTCTCTGATACCCTTAGCCATAGACCCTGAACAAGTATGTAGATCAGGTGCTCTGACTGAAGTCTGACTAGATTATGCTTGTTTCAAGTGTGTGATTCAGACATTACTGCATCCAAAAAGATCAGTGGGCTCTGCAATTAGAATTGTTTAAATGGAAATAGATATGTGGCACCTTCCATATCACTCTTACCTCAGGTTCCCTTTAACACTACATACACCTCCATTTTAGAGTGAACACACTTATAAATATTTGTACATATAAGATTTTTTTTTGTAGTGTACTGGCAATAATATCCCTAGAAATCCAGTTTACTGTCTTTGTGATGGAGCATAGAACAAGGGAGGTATGTCTTAGAAAAACAGTGACTACTTAGACTACAGAGAGGTAATGGGTGCGTGTGACAGTGCCAGCTCATTCAGACCAGAATAGCAAATGGAAAAGATACGGTATGTTCCTAGGCCCAACCCACTAACAAGCTTCACCCATCGCCTGTAGTCTCTTTCAAAGTGACTCAGTAGAATTATTTTTTTCATTTCAGTCTCATGATTTTTTTTCTTGGTTTTTTTTCTTGGTTTTGGTCCTGCCTTTGTTTTTTAACTGACTCTTGAACATGTATTTTTCTCTTCTAGAAATTAGTTGTAGAGAACATGGACGTGCTGGTACAAATCAGATCCAACTTCAGCAATCCAGGGATGATGCAATCACTGCTGGCCAAACTCAGCTGTAAGTCACTTCAATATTTGCATAGTCCCGCAGGACACTTAACTATTAAACTATTAAGCATATGGATGCTTCTAGCAGGTAGAGATCTGGCACAAAAGATGTTCTGTTGCTTCACAATTTTACTGTCGCTATGTGTGTAATGGCTGTGATTTTATTCTGGACTTAAAGCAGTACTTCAGGAGGGTAGGGGGAAAAAGAGTTGAACTTACCGCGGGCTTCTAATGGTCCCCCGCAGACATCCTGTGCCCGCGCAGCCACTCACCGATGCTTCAGTCCCCGCCTCTGGTTCACTTCTGGAATTTGTGACTTTAAAGCCAGAAAACCACTGCGCCTGCACCGCCGTGTCCTCGCTCCCACTGACATCACCAGTAGTGTACTGCAAAGGCGCAGACTGTACTGGGCCTGCGCAATACACTCCTGGCAACATCAGCGGAAGCGAGGACACGGCCGCGCAGGCGCAGTGGTTTTCTGGCTTTAAAGTCACAAATTCTGGAAACGAACCGGAGGAGGGTACTGGAGCATCGATGAGTGGCTGTGTGGGCACAAGACGTCTGCGGGAGACCATTAGAAGCCCCAGGTAAGTTCAACTCTTTTCCCCCACCCCCCTACAGTACTCCTTTAAGTTGTTCCTGACTCAGAGCAGAAGATAAAGACAGTGGCCAAACTACAGCCCTTGCAACCCCTATGATCACAAGGGGACTGGGGGGCTACGGGGGCCCACTTCTCCTACCTCTTCTGCAGAGTAAGCACAGTACAGCAGTGTAATATTGACCTTCTTCAGCACTGTGTTGGGTCTACTCCTCTTCCAGGCATGCTCTATTCTTGCATACTGATGACTTCCAATGCATGTAACGTAATTGGGAGCCAGATATTCAGTATATAGCATGCTGCTATGGGGAAGAAGAGGAGATGCAACGTAGAGCTGGGATATGCACACATGTACCATATCCAGTAGGTGGTACCTAGCAGAACAGCAAGACAACAAAATGCAGTACTGTGACAAATTCGGAGGGATAGCCCTGGCAGTAATAGGCCTAAAGGAACAGAGAGATAAAGCACAAGGTGAAGGGAGTCATCGAGGACTGATTCACACAGCCTTCTGCCGGCATCTTTTTTGCCAGTGATAAATGCTTTTCTGCAACTGAGCAGAAAAGCGTTTGGCATCGGTTCCCTTCCTTCTGCCATAGCGTCACGTTTTGAGCGCCATGGGAGGCATGGAACTGCAGAACGCCATTATTGTGGAACACTATACGCAATGCCCCAGGTATTTTGTTTGACCCATTGCCGGCAAACGGCGGTAAACACATTGAGATGAACACTCCCATTTATTTTAATGTCGGCATCAGCCAATCCTGGCAGTACACAACGTCCCCAAGCTTTAGCAGTTGCCCATGCGAACTGGCCCTAAGTGGTGGTGCGCTAAGTAGTTAGTATGAAGTAGAATGAGTCTTAACTGTATAGGTGACTGGATAACATGCCTTAGGTCAGATTGTATGCTTGCCTGAATAGGTGAGTTTTAAGTTTACTTTTGAAGGTCTTGAGGGATGGCATGTGCCGACTGCCAAGCGGAACAACGAAGGGAGATCAAAAGGAGAAGCTCACAGGAAGTCCTCAATGCAGATGTGGTAGGAGTTGATTACAGTGCATGCTAATTTCAAGAGGGGATATTAGGGTGGTATCTCAAGAATGGTTCAGCAAGGTATGAAGAAGTTATGTTAACAAGAGCTATTATTGTTACTCCAACCTTTTTGCATTACAGTTAGGGTACATTTCTAAACTTATTATGTCACTGTTGTGATATTATGAAGTTGACTGAATTTACTGACTTTATTTCTACCTGTTCTATCCTCAGCTCCAGAGAGCTTATTAAAAAGGATGACCATTATTGGAGTAATCCTGTCTTTCCGTTCAATGGCCCTGGAAGGCCTTAGAGAGGTGAGCCAATTGAAAATACAGATGCTATTTAGTGATGTGGCTGTTTGTATTCCTAACATTTATTTAAAGTATGGCGTACGTAAAGAATGTTTTTAAGTCCAGGATCGACAACCCATCAATTGTGGCCATGTGATCCTTGCATCACTGGGACAACCCTCAACCCTCCATTCATCTGCAGAGTGGCTCAGGCACATGATACAATCTTGATTGTATATTTTTACCAGGATGTAAGCCAGACGAAGGCTGCAAGGCCGAAAGCTTGCTTATTCTTATTCATTTTTAGTTAGCCAATAAATGGTATCATCCTGATTTAAAACTTCTTGCTTTTACTGATGGCTAACACGGTACAGTACCCTACTGCTTTACCACCTTTGTATAATATGAGGGACTACCTAAAAAATCAATTTAAAGTACATTCACACAGTTTACACTTCTACTACATAGATTTGGTTAGACTGTACAACCAAGATTGTATCATTGATGGGCACCTTTAACAGGGCAATTTTTAATGAACAATCTTATTCTCGATAAAATCATCCAGATTGAAAGAAAATAGTGCATTTAATCTACAGCATTAAATAATCCAACTTTTAATCGTATTTACATCAATTACAATTGTATCTATGAATAATTCACCCTGCCGGTCAACAATTTCTTAAAGGGAATGTCCAGGGAGAGAAAAAAAAATGACATTTACTTACTTGGGGCTTCCTCCAGCCCCTTGCAGCCGACATGTCCCTCGCAGCAGCTCCAGTCCCAGCCGCCGGCCGGGGGTCCCTGCCGGTGCAGAGGTTGACCTCGAGAGGTCGTCCTCTACTGCGTCTGCGCGAGTGCCGCTGTCAATCACTCGCACATGGTATGGAGTGTACTGCGCAGGCGATCATTTAAGATTTTAATGAATGTGATGCATAATGTGATCATTCAAGATTGATGGGCCAAAAAGCTTTTCTTACTTCATGCAATATGATCTGAATAATCTGATTGAAAATTGGATTGTTCACTAAAAACAGTTTGTTTATTTAACGAGCACCTTAAAGTGGAACTAAACTCAGAGCTTCCAATTTGCTCTAAAAGATTAGCAACAGCATGATAACCTTTATGGAAAAACATTTATTACAATTTATGGAAATCCTAAACAAAACCTAAAGTTTTAACTTGGAATACTTTCCAGGGAGACAGAAGGGGTTAAGAGTCTGGTTTTACGCTGCAGAGTGGCGGCAGCGATGCGGGGGCCGCACTGCACCACAGCGCCAAAAACAGACCTTTTGGGGATTACCGCGTTAGACATGTAATCAATGTGGGGAAACTTTCAATGTATTGCATGATTGCATGAGTCATGTTTATTTATCTTGTGTGTCTTTTTACAGGTTTTCACCAGCCACTGCCCTTATTTGATGGGTCCCATTGAAATCTTAAAGGATATTGTTACTCCAGATCTTGACATCCAGGTATGTTAACACCTTTCCTCTGCATTATCCGTATGTATGCAGAATATGCTGTTTATTTCCTTATTTGGCTACCTAAGCTTGAAAAAACATTCTGGTCAATCAAAGATTCACCTACCATAGAATATTTCACCTAATAACATCCACAAATATAAAAATCCCAAAAAAAAGGAAACTTATCGCAACTAGATTATATACAAAATACCCTACCACCGGTAACATCTCCCTTTGGTACGAAGAACTAATCTCCCATAGAATTAACCCTCTCCAAAAATATATAAACAGTTGGGCCCATGATTTAGATACGCGTATTACATTATATGATATCCTCACAGCTAATAGTCTTACAAGACGATAGTCAAAATGTAACACCCCATGGGAGCAATTTCAAAAACTTCTCTCCAAATGGTATTTATCTCCCAGACGACTAGCATCATTCTCTAAACAAACGTCCTCAATATGCTGGAATTGCCAATCGGAAGTAGGTACACTTAAAGGGACTCCGAGAAGTGCCTGTGGGTATGCCTTTAAGCATACCCACAACTAATTAATTATATCCTCACACCTACCGGCATGATGTTTGTAATTATATCCCCCTGGGTTCCTTGTATTTCATTGCATTGCACTGAATGGAGCTTCCGACACTGGGGAAAGTGTCGTCCTGCATAATACAATGCTGAATAAGGAATCCAAGATGGCGGCCACAATTTCGATCGTGAAAATAATGAAAACTAAAAGGCGTAGGGTGGGGGTTTATATATCATTGGAAAAGGAGAAAGAGAGCTTTAAAATGGTATGCATCTTTCCATAGTTACTGCACTGCTCGGAGTCCCTTTAAACAAATGGTATGGGATTGTTATAGGGTTAAAATCTTTTGAGACAAAGTAGAACACCTCATCCAGACCAAAATGCATATAACTATCACACTAACCCCACAACTAGCCCTTTGATCTATAGGACTAAACAATATTGACTTAACAAAACAGCCGGTGATATGCCACATACTAATAGCAGCGATACATCTTATCTTATCTTCATGGAAATCTAATGAGGAAATTTCTATTGCTTATCTAAAAGCCCTTGTCCAACAAAACATAAGACTTGAACAACATTTAAGAGTAGGCTCTCTCCACAAAAAATTAAATTTCGAATTACCTAACCATTGGTGTCAATAATCTGACGTAGAGTCAACCACTTCATATCACCTCGCTATATTTCCTCTACCGCATTCCTCTCTATTAGATTTTTTATAATTCAGTTCTATATTAGTATCTGTTCGGCCACTAATTATTGTATTTGAGATATAATGCTTTAGTGGTAGCTGATACCCCTGCAGCTAATCCTTTTTTTTTCTTATAGTAAATTGAGTATATCTGACTCCCATACCAGTTTTAGACGCTTCCCAAACCTAGGAATAGACTATTACTAGTATGATATTTTTAAAATACCAAACTCATCTATATCTAAATAAGATCCTTAGGCCAGTACAATGTCCATTTAAATTACACGCACCTACACAACCAATTCGACTTCTGTTTATCTTCCGCCAGGAGCCGGATTAATTTAATAAATTATCTTCTGTTCCACCCAGTGAGGTCATGAAAAGTGAACAGAGGATAATACAAATTAATGACACAATACAATAACCGCTTATATTCCCTATTGTATCTCAAAAACCTCCCCCTGACAACCTTCCCTAAGCGATTAAATAGTGCACATTCCCCCCTAAGGATCAAGGGACCATCCAACCTAAAATGGACATTACTTGTCTCTTTTTTCAATATTTTAGAGTTTGGTAAAGTTTATATTGACCGTTATAGGGCCAGGAGTAATTTACTTAATGTGTTGGGCCAATAAGTTCCTCCTATGTTATACTGTGTTTATACCTCCTTCTGTACTTCTCCTTGACAGTTTAATGTTACAAATGTATACTGCTAATTTCCAATTTAGTGTTGTATAGCAATATTTTATACTTTCAATAAAAATAAGATTAAAGTAAATCAAAAACAGAAGTTGGAGGAGCACTCATCCATAGGAAGGAGCTATTGTGTGCCCAAGCCTTGGATTCCTGTATCCTCAGAATCCTCAGTAGTCAAATGTAGAAATGAGGCTGGCACCACCAGAAGTAGAAAAATGAAAAATTAGCTCTTTATTGGTCAGTCATTAAAATGACAGCATGGTCAAAAAAAAGCCAAAGCCTTATTTTTGACCATGCTGTCATTTTAATGACTGACCAATAAAGAGCTAATTTTTCATTTTTCTACTTCTGGTGGTGCCAGCCTCATTTCTACATTTGACTACAATTAAAGTAAAAAAAAAAAACATTCTGGCCCATTTCTGGTCTCTATAAACAGTGAAGGATGTGCTTAACATCCGGACAGTGGGGGAATGGTGAGAGCGAGCAGATTTTATCCTGGTGGACTAAAAACACTTCAGGGCTGCAGTCACTTAGGCCACACCTCATGGGCGACCAGGATCATTAGGGAGTCTTGCTCCTTGCCGTTTTATGTACTGGCTTGAGCCGGAATACAATCCCTGGTCAAAGGCTCAAATCCCAAAGGCCTTACCAGTGCGCTATCCAGCTGACCCAACCAATCCAAAGGGTCCATACTTACTCCTTCCAAAGCCAAAAAGATGAAGGACAAGTAAGTTAACAGCCTCTGACCCTGTCCACAGGCTCAGTGCTGAATGGTGCTGAAGTGTGGTGTTCAGGTGAATTTGGAAGGATGTTCTGAATTCAAACACCAACACTACCTACAATTTAGGATTCACTAAAGGAAATCTGGCGGCACGTTCATTCAAGATGACATATTTCCTACAGGTTTTAAAAGTAATGCCTAGCCCTTGCAGAAATCTCAGATTTTCTTTCACTCATACCCACATAGGGGGTCCTCAGTTCCTGTTCATAACAAGCAATGATAATGAAGAAAAAAAGACTGTATGTTTGTGTTATTTCTCTTTCTGATGGGACCTGCTTTGTCTGATATCTTCATCACCATATTCCTGCAGCAGTAAAAATCAATGGATCATACTAAAGAGTACGTAGTTTAGGCAGGAAGTTTTGAATCAGGATGATACCATTTATTGTCTAACTTTAAAAGGTTCAAGTGCTATGCAAATTTAGAACTTCTGCCTTAACTGGTGGCAACATAGTTCAATGCCCTAAGGCTACTGCTATACGCAAAGAATATTTAAGACCTCTTTCAGGTGGGAGGCTGAACTGAGAGCTTGGTAGGCAGTTCAGAGTCCCATTTACCTCTACGATTACCAGTCGGGTGCAGTCAAAATGCAGACAAAGGCATCGTTTGTAACATCTTGCGTGTCAGTGCTTGAAAATTGATGGTGTTACTATGTGGCAAAGAACCATGACAAGTTGGGACTGAGTACAGCTGTGGCCAGTGGCATAACAATCGGGGGGAAGGAAGGGGGTGCAAGGGATGCAGCCACGGGGGGCCTGTGAGAAGAGAAGAAGCCACAGGGGGCCCGTGGGGGGGGAAGTTTCTTTTCCCTGCGCTGATAGACTGACAAATATGGGTGCAGAGAGAAAAAGATTTCTGCTCTCTTCACAATTGTTCTAATGACTGCATCTGCTCAGCCACTGATAAAGAATCATACAAAGTTTTGCAGACAAAGATTCATAGACAGTCCCTATCCAGTGAGCCGCAGGGGGGCTGTGGGGAGAGACTGACAAAAAAGGGTGCAGAAAAAAGAAGCTTTCTTCTTTCTGGACAATTGTTCTAATGACTGCATCTGCTCAGCCACTGATCATACAGTTTTGTAGACAAAGATTTGTAGACAGTCCCTATTCAGTGTGCAGCAGTTTTCTGCACACCATGTGTGTCTGTATGTGTGAAAACATGCACGTTTTATCACAGCAGCTAATGTAATTGATAGAGAAAATACGTGCTTCACTGCTGTAAGTTTTTATCTTAATAGGGAAAACACATTCAAGTGTGCACTAGCCAATTGAATAACATTGGTTCTCAGTTTACCTCTGCAGAAAGCGAAGGGGGGAGGGGCATCCAAAGTCTTGCAGGGGGCCCAGTGATTTTTACTTGTGCCCCTGGCTGCGGCCGTGCTTAGGTGTAACTCCATTGGGGGGGGGGGGGTAGCACCGCTACTGAGTGCTAACAGGCACCCAGTCAGTGCGCAGACACCTTCAGCTGCTAAGAAGAAAGAGGCCTTAGAGTACCTACAAAATGCAGTGGCAACTATTTTTGCTGTATGACCTACGGAGAGAACATATTCCTTCTTTTCAGATAATATCACTTTTTAGAACACACGGAAGCAAGTCATATAAAGAGGGTGTCAGAGAGGCACCGCATTTTCCCTGCATCGTATAGTCTCTGTTATTTCATATTGTTTGTTTGCATACAAAGAGTGGCTGGAGCTGCATAACCTTGAAGATGAATCCAAGCAGAGAGAAAGGTAGATTGATGTTAAGTACATAAAGAGAGGAGCACATCTGCTCTATGACTGACAGCTTTTCTACAAGCACAGGCATAAGCTGATGCATCGCTCGCTCCTCACCAAAGCTTCCTACAATTACTTAAAGTCAGCTCGCCTAATTGTCAGGACACTTCCATTTCCTTGAAAGTGAACCTGTCACAACCCTGACCTTTAGAAACGGAACATATTATGAAATAATACATAATCAGAGGTTACCAGCTGTGGAAACTGAATGTCAAAATGATTAGAGGCTCCAAGGATATTTGTTAAAGTGATATGCAAATTTTGACTTTTCCTATAAAAGTTGAGCTTGTTTCTTCCCTTGCAAGTCCCAAGTCTCCATGTTGGTGTTTTAAAGGAGAACTGCATAAAGTGTCATTGGATTCAGCACTCATATGAATAATATTTGTAATTTAAACTCTGTTTAAAAAAAAATATTTTGTCCTGTGCAAGTTATCAGGCCAGCTGACCAACTCATCTACTTTAACATTGATAACCAGGGAGATAGATTATTTGCATTACAAGTATAAGGAAAATGATGTTACCTTTAAAGGATGCTTGAGCCGAGCTTAAAAAAAAGTTTGACTCACCTGGGGCTTCCTCCAGCCCCTAGAAGTCTTTGTGTCCCTCAACGAAGCTCTGCTCCCAGCCACTCGTCAGCTGTTATCTCCACAATGGCCAACAATCTGACCGGGTCTTCTTCTTCTGCAGTGAATGGGTTCAACAATGCAATGCACGGCAACACAGATGGTGTGCAATGACGTGCGTTGCAGTCCTAATGTAAATGAGGTTTTAAAGAGAAACTCCGACCAAGAAGGGCCATTTGTTGCGGAACCTTGTTGCATTGTGGGAAATAGCTGTTTACAGCTATTTCCAACTGCCAAAAAAGCATGCAGCAGCTGCATCACCTGCCAACAGTAAAAATGTCACCATGTAATAAATTTCAGAATTTAAATCAGGGATTTAAAATATTTTACAATGGGCAAACACTGACTAAATCATTTATACATAATTATTGTAAAAATGAAGCACTTTTTTATTACATTATTTTCACTGGAGTTCCTCTTTAAAGCATGATATAAGCAGAGGGAAAACAGTATATAAAAAGCAATTGTAAGAGACAGTATATCTAGAGCATACATGTCAAACTCCGGCCTGCCAAATCTGACCCTCGGAGCCCTCAAATTGGGCCCTCAAGGAGTTTCCCCACTTTGCATTATGTTTGGCCGACTGTAGACCACCAGGGAAGCTATACTGGAGGTGAAGCCCTACAACACCAGGGACGCCATATGGGGCAGATGGGCAAAATTAATTGAACACAATGGAACAGTATAGGGAAGGGTAGGGGCCTCTAGACACCAGGGAAATGTATAGGGGAGGGAGGACCACTAGACAGCAGATAAATGTATAGGAGCTGAAGGGGGGCCATTAGCCCCGTGGGAACTTTATAAGGGAGAAAGGTGGCCAGTAGACATTGAGGTTGGCCCGCCACTAGGTCCCAGTGTACCATTTCGGCCCACGTTGTATTTGAGTTTGACACCCCTGATCTAGAGTATATTATGCATGGCTTCTTTGGACCTCACCTCACAGCTACTTTTACTTGAGACACCTGTCTCTGAACCTGCGGATTGTTTCTATCATTTGTTGCACGTATGAACATACCTGGTGAATGGGCACCATTGTATGACTATGCAAATGATGCCGGATGGGGAGAAGCGGACTCTATGCAGGAGCCTCTTCCCTCAGTCTTGATGCAAGTGCTGACAGCTGACGAGATCTGTCTTGTGTGCACAACTCAAACATGGGGGGAGCGGTTAGGTCAACTTTGGGAAAAGTTAAAATGTGTCTGTTAGTTACAGCCCACTGTGATTGTGATGACTGTATATATCTGCAGAAGAAAGTTATGAACGTTCTCTTTGGTTTGTACCTTTTTCCATATTGTAGATCAACAACAAGGACGTAGATACAAATCATGCCGCCCCACCCACAAAACTCTGATGGCTCCCCTTAATGGTCACACCCCTTCCCTTGCCTCCCCTTGTTGACTCTCACAGTCTAGGACCTGTCTTACAACAAGTGTGGACATCAAGATCTTCACACCACTAACATGTGCAGCTACAAAAACACCTGATCTGGAGTATTGGGGGGAGGGAAGGTTAGTAGTTAGGGCTCCCCACACATTTGCAGTAGCAGGGCTGCTCCCTTGTAGTTACAACCTTCATCATCAAGTATTTGTAGAAGCAGTGTCTGATTTTTCTCCAAAGCAACAAGTTAGTTTCTTTCTTTTGTATTCAAAATTAGTTTGCAAAATGACAACTGTACACTTAGGCTTCCAAAAGAGCTCTTTATGCAGATACTGATAAAGACCCCATGACCTTTAGTCATTTTAACAAAAGGAATATGCATTTATTTAATAAGGGGATATCTAAATGTTCTTTCCTTAAAAATAATAATAAAAAAATCCTTTTAAACCTATAATTGTTTTAAACTCGACAGTCATTATTATCTGCACTCTCCTGTTTCACTGATAAGGGTATTATTGTGTTCTTTCAGGTACTGAAAGAAAAATGATAACAGTTTCCTGCTAAATACAGAAAGAATGTTGCAGTGACATTTCCCATCATAATCATAAAATCACTGTAAAGCATTTTCATTTCCATGGCAACCGTAATAGCTTAAGCTCAGTCTGTACCCACCGCTAATACCTTTCTATTGGAAAGCAGGTGGGCTGCGGTACCGTGCAAAATAAATCCTCCTCCTGCTGGCTGTTTTGCATGCTATTTGTCCTCAACCAGTTTACTGCACAGACTTCCAGCCACAGCTGAGATGTGTCTGGTCTCTGGCACGCTCCTCCTGGTGTGAGCAGGGCCGGCGCTTCCACTGAGGCAAAAGGGGCAATTAACTGTTCCAGGGGCCCCTGCACAACCAGAACCCCAGGTAGTGTCCCCCTGAGTGCTCCCTGTGGACCCCGCATGTTCTCTGTAGCTCAGCTGCATTGTAATAACTCACCTGTCTTGGCGGCTGCTCCATCCCGATCATTGTCTTCAGCCACGCTGCCTGTCTCTTTTCTATGCCTGGTGCATGGTAACATATAATGTGCCTAAGTGAGAAGACGCAGGCAGCGTGGCTGAAGATGGAGATTGGGATGGAGCAGCCCCAGGGACAGGTGAGTTATAGTTATTACATTGCAACAGAGCTACAGAACATACTGGGGTGGCTGGCAGCATGGGGGCCCCAGGGACTGACTTTACAGAAGTTGGGGGCCCATGTGTTACTTTTGCCCTGGGTCCCCGTGTTTCTTAAACTGGCCCTAGGTGTAAGGCTTGGTCATAGCTTTTTACCCGGACTTAATGTGATGTAAGCTGCATGCCTGCAGTGCTGGAGACCACTTCACTGGAAGCCAAGCACCAGGAGAAAATATCTTCCTCCTCCAATAGCAGTTTTTAGGGCAGTGTTCATGCAATACCAGCATTTTCTGTATTGATAAATATAAAAGGCAAACTGCATTTAGTTGTTACTGTTGAAGAAAGTAATTTGGTCGCTGGCGTTGTTATGGTAAAATGGATGCTGCAATATTAATTGCAGCAATATTGGTGCCCGGGGGTCATTTAAAGCGGACCTGAACTCTTGCACAAGGATGTGGTATGGTAGAGGTGTCTTGACACCCTGGAGAAAAGACACAGGAAACACAAAAAGGACTGGAGCCCAATAGCGTAATACGTTTTAGTATAAGGTCTATAAGTAGTATAATGAAAACTACTCACAAAGGCGGATTGCAGAGGGGAAAGAAGCAGGTGGAGACCATAAACCCGACTCCACTCTGGGTGGTCCAGCTGGACCCAGTGCTGGTCGTAATGGAGAAAGCTACGCTTACGGATCATTACGCGTAATTTTATGCTATTACGC
Organism: Hyperolius riggenbachi; assembly: GCF_040937935.1. Taxonomy (NCBI): domain Eukaryota; kingdom Metazoa; phylum Chordata; class Amphibia; order Anura; family Hyperoliidae; genus Hyperolius; species Hyperolius riggenbachi. Next base: position 119,343,706 of record NC_090647.1, read on the forward strand.
ATTACGAAATTACGATTACGGCATAGACAGTCAATTTCGGTACATGTCTATAATTACGCATAGCACTTACGCAATTACGCGTAAGTATACCGTAATTCAGGTTATTACGCAATAGGTTTACGCGTAAATTCCTACTAGCAATTAATGCGTAAGGTCATGCTGCCAAGAGGAAAAGTTGACGCATGGATCAATGTTAGGTAGCCGCCGACGTTAAGGGTTAATAGCAAAGCCCCCTTAAGTGCTAAGAGCCTCAAATTTGGAGAATATATTAAGGAGATCAGAAGGAATAAGAGGAAAAAATTTTTTTTCAAAAAGACCTTATAGTTTTTGAGAAAATCGATGTTAAAGTTTCAAAGGAAAAATATATACATTTAAAAACCCGCCGACTTTAACGGTTAATAGCAAAGCCTGCTTAAAATTTAGGAACACCAAATTCACAGGGTATATTAAGGGGATCAGTGGGAATAAGAGGAAAAATTTTTTTTTCAAAAAGACCTTATAGTTTTTGAGAAAATCGATTTTTAAGTTTCAAGGGCGAAAATGTCTTTTAAATGCGGAAAATGTCATTTTTTTTTTGCACAGGTAACAATAGTGTTTTATTTTCATAGATTCCCCCAAGTGGGAAGAGTTTTACTTACTTCGTTCTGAGTGTGGGAAATATAAAAAAAAACGACGTGGGGTCCCCCCTCCCAGACCTCTTTAACCCCTTGTCCCCCATGCAGACTGGGATAGCCAGAATGCGGAGCACCGGCCGCGTGGGGCTCCGCACCCTGACTATACCAGCCTGCATGGTCCATGGATTGGGGGGTCTCGGAAGGGGAGGGGCAGCCAAGCTTTCCCCTCCCCCTCCGAGCCCTTGTCCAATCCAAGGACAAGGGGCTCTTCTCCACCTCCGATGGGCGGTGGAGGTGGAGGCCGCGATTTCCTGGGGAGGGGTTCATGGTGGCATCTGGGAGTCCCCTTTAAAAAGGGGTCCCCCAGATGCCCACCCCCCTCCCAGGAGAAATGAGTATAGAGGTACTTGTAGTACCCCTTACCCATTTCCTTTAAGAGTTAAAAGTAAATAAACACACAAACACATAGAAAAAGTATTTTAATTGAACAAAAAACATAACCACGAAAAAAGTCCTTTAATATTCTTAATTAACCATTAATACTTACCTGTCCCTTTAAAAGCCAGTTCCCACGCAATATCCTCGGAAATATACTAATCAGTTACAATGTAACAAAGTTATTACAATGTAACAACTTTGTTACTTTGTAACACCACCGCACCCGACGTCACTCGCCGCTCACCCGCCGGCCGCCGCATACACGCTAGTCCCCGCCGGCTCCCGCCGTCCACTCCGCCCACACCTGTCACTCATATACATGCTGGCACCCATGGGTGCCAGCATGTATATAGGTGACATGTGGGAGAAGCGGGGAGGGCAGCGGAGCCGGCGGGGACTTAGCGTCCCTTCACCCGACAGAGCTCTGAGCTATATTAGCTCAGAGCTCTCGAAAGCATCTTTGTATTTGGGCTCCAAGGAGCCCCATTGGTCCTTAGCAGACCAATGGGGTTCCTTCAAATCAGAAGGAACCCCATTGGTCTGCTAAGGACCAATGGGGCTCCTTGGAGCCCAAATACAAAGATGCTTAGAGAGCTCTGAGCTATAGCTCAGAGCTCTGTCGGGTCCTGCAGCACAGACGCGGTGGCGGCGGCGGCGGTGAGTGACGTCGGGTGCGGCGTAGTTACAATGTAACAAAGTTGTTACATTGTAATAACTTTGTTACATTGTAACTGATTAGTATATTTCTGAGGATATTGCGTGGGAACTGGCTTTTAAAGGGACAGGTAAGTATTAATGGTTAATTAAGAATATTAAAGGACTTTTTTCGTGGTTATGTTTTTTGTTCAATTAAAATACTTTTTCTATGTGTTTGTGTGTTTATTTACTTTTAACTCTTAAAGGAAATGGGTAAGGGGTACTACAAGTACCTCTATACTCATTTCTCCTGGGAGGGGGGTGGGCATCTGGGGGACCCCTTTTTAAAGGGGACTCCCAGATGCCACCATGAACCCCTGCCCAGGAAATCGCGGCCTCCACCTCCACCGCCCATCGGAGGTGGAGAAGAGCCCCTTGTCCTTGGATTGGACAAGGGCTCGGAGGGGGAGGGGAAAGCTTGGCTGCCCCTCCCCTTCCGAGACCCCCCAATCCATGGACCATGCAGGCTGGTATAGTCAGGGTGCGGAGCCCCACGCGGCCGGTGCTCCGCATTCTGGCTATCCCAGTCTGCATGGGGGACAAGGGGTTAAAGAGGTCTGGGAGGGGGGACCCCACGTCGTTTTTTTTTTATATTTCCCACACTCAGAACGAAGTAAGTAAAACTCTTCCCACTTGGGGGAATCTATGAAAATAAAACACTATTGTTACCTGTGCAAAAAAAACTGACATTTTCCGCATTCAAAAGACATTTTCGCCCTTGAAACTTAAAAATCGATTTTCTCAAAAACTATAAGGTCTTTTTGAAAATTTTTTTTTCCTCTTATTCCCACTGATCCCCTTAATATACCCTGTGAATTTGGTGTTCCTAAATTTTAAGCAGGCTTTTCTATTAACCGTTAAAGTCGGCGGGTTTTTAAATGTATATATTTTTCCTTTGAAACTTTAACATCGATTTTCTCAAAAACTATAAGGTCTTTTTCAAAACAATTTTTTTCCTCTTATTCCTTCTGATCTCCTTAATATATTCTCCAAATTTGAGGCTCTTAGCACTTAAGGGGGCTTTGCTATTAACCCTTAAAGTCGGCGGCTTTTTTATATTATACGGGAGCGTAATATTACGCGATTACGGCAGACTGTGTAATTTCAATGGGAGTTTACTGTCTTACGCGTAATTTGTTACGCGTAAAACGTAACCCTACGGTCTACGCGTAATTAATTACGCGTAATACCGTAACCTTACGCGTAACGCTTACGGTGCATTTGTAGTGAATTACGATGCGTAATTACGCTAATGCGTAATTTCGGCCCAGCACTGGCTGGACCTGGTGACGGTCTCTTTCTTAGGAGAATCGACAGTTGTCCCCTGTGGTGGGAACCACGTGCAGTCTGTCTGAACTCCTCCAACAGGATATGTCGGGGGGGGGGGGGGGTATATAAGCACAATATGGGTGAAAGAGGCAACCTGGTGCGTATAAAATTCTTTAAAAACAAGTAAAAACAAAAGAAAGGGAGGTAGCTTACCTCAATTAACAAAATCTTTGTGACAACAAAAGATTTTTATTATTAAGCACAGGCAATGCATTTCACGGGTCTAAGCCCACTTCCTCAGGCCAATAACAGTGCCAAATGTAAAAACCTCATTAGCATAGAGGTTAGATGACCAGCACCTGATGAATAGTAGAGGACGGGGAATAATTAGCAGCGGAAATGGCACTGATTATGGCAGAAATTGTGGCGGTAGGCTAGGCTAGTGTTAGGCATCTGTAGAGGAAAGGTTAGTGTGAGACTAGGGTTAGGTTTGGTGGTAAGTATCATTGGATTTTGCAGTGGGGAGGATGGGGGGATGGTTGGGATTAGGCATCAGTAGAGGATGGACTCTGTGTAAGAATAGGGTTAGAGTTGGCAATAGTTAGCTCTCTGTAACAATTACCAATATTTTTCTGTTGGAATTACCACTGCCCAATAGTAGAATATTTAAATTTTACCAATATTCTACTAGCAGCTATCTCCAGACCCCAAAGATTTGAATGTGTTTATATTTGAAAATGTGTTCTTTAGTGCAACATACTAGGTGTTGCTCTTCCTGACAACCAGACTGATTTTCCCTACAGGTTTTCAGAATTGGACCGGTCGTGATGACCAATTAGCCAATGAATAGTGACTTTCCCATTACTCACTGCTCACTGAATGTTGCCTGATAATAGAATGGGGACATTTGTACCATGAATCAAATGGAATTTACAGTGGTGACAAGTTTAATAGCATGACTGCTGCTCTGCTCATTGATGCTTCCAACAATCTGGTCAGCACAGAAATGTATATTAGAATAGAGAGCATCTCACCTCTTCCAGTCTATTTATCTGCAGCAGAGATTATGGCTTTGTTTTATGGAATGAGCCACCTGCTGCTGCACATAATCAGAGCTTCCAAATGGGCTGCACAAATGTGTTCTCCATAATAAGCTCAGTGCCCGCAGCTAGCAGTAACATTGAGCACGATTGCCATGCGCGTCATCGTCTGAAACGCTTCCTGTTAGCTCATTAACAGTTAGCTCAGATGGCTCAGTTTATGTGGCGATATTGCCGCATTGTGTGAAAGCATATTGAACAGCTTTATAAGGAACCTTTGTCACTTTCGAACTTTAATGTGGATGCAGATGTAAAGTCTTATGGTGTCTGTAGTTTGCCTGTGATAACATATATCCCTCCGAACAGGACACTTTTTAACACCCAAATATTGGGTGCAAAGTGTGTGTGGGGGGTTTCGGCCTGTCTGTGGGTGACATGTGCTTCCTTATGCAGAGTGCGCTGTGGAGCATGATGCAGCACCTGCCCTCGCTCCAGTTTGCATCCTTTAGTGATCTTGGCAGCTTTTCAAACTTGCCACTAGAGCTCTAGGCTCCTGCGGTCACATGACAGTGAGCTGGGGGCTCTAGTGGCCAGTTCAGAACCAGCACAGGACACTAGAGGATGCAAACTGGAGTAAGGATAGGTAGGTATATTCGTTGAAGCATGCTACACAGCGCACTCTGCACACATCAGCATGCTCCAATGTGCTCTCTGCATGGGGGGAGGCGAAGGTGGCACATTGGGGATGTCGGCCAATTGGCTGGTCATAGCTTTTGGCCTATATTTTAGGCCAGACGTGTGTGCATGTGTTTGGTTTATGACCAGGGGACATTATTTGCAGGTATATATATCGAAGCAGGAAAAGAGGAAGCAGGAGCCTTTCAGAAAAAATGATGCCGCCATAGGCACTTAAAATAAAAGCCACATTTAGCGACATTATATAGAAATTTAGGTGCAAGGTGCCGGCCGCTAGCGGGCACCTCAAGGCGCCCAATTTTACCTTTTTTGTGCTCGCTGTACAATCCACAATCTAGTTATCTGCAAGCTATTTTATTTGTCCCCAAGCCTGTCGCAACAAATGGCCCCTCTTGCCACTAATTGGGCGCTTCCAGGTGCCCAATTTTACCTTCATAACCGCATATCACGGGTTAGGCCGCTGGAGAGATACGTAAAGAGCGCACTTCCTCTTGCACAGACTGGCCGCGACTGGAGGAAGTTATGGGAACCGGTACCGGAACTGCAGGTAGCGGAGGACGGCTGTATTGGAGAAATCCGTGCGCATGGGGCTGGAGGAAGCCCCAGGTATGTATAAAACGGTAAGTATTATTCAGGGGTGAGCCTGGGGTGCCTGGCACCTGGGTGCAAGATTTTCTCTGGTGCCTATGGGAGTAGTTAAATTAACCGTGCCCAACCACATAATCACACCCATGTCCTGCCTAATCACACCCATGTCCCCCGTTATGGTAGTGAGTGACAGGGACCCCCGTTTAGGTAGTGAGTGACAGGGACCCCCGTTTAGGCAGTGAGAGACAGGGACCCCCGTTTAGGCAGTGAGAGACAGGGACCCCCATTTAGGTAGTGAGTGACAGGGACCCCAATTTAGGTAGTGAGTGACAGGGACCCCCTTAAGGTAGTGAGTGACAGGGACCCCATTTAGGTAGTGAGTGACAGGGACCCCGTTTAGGTAGTGAGTGAGAGGGACCCCGTTTAGGCAGTGAGTGACAGGGACCTCGTTTAGGTAGTGAGTGACAGGGACCCCCTTTAGGTAGTGAGTGACAGGGATCCCGTTTAGGTAGTGAGTGACAGGGATCCCGTTTAGGTAGTGAGTGACAGGGACCCTGTTTAGGCAGTGAGTGACAGGGACCCCCCCTCTAGCTGCCGCTTCCCCCTCACCTTGCAGCCAGCAGCAGCAGCCCAGCGTCAGACCTCAGGATCAGCGGGCGACCCGACCAGTAAGAGCGGGCGCCAGACGCACCCGCTCTATATGCGGAAGTGATGTCACTTCTGCATATCAGTGCTATGTGCTAGGTCCTAGCGCCTGCACTATTGGTCGCCGCCTGATTGATGTCTGACGTGCTAGAGGGAGCGGGGAGCGGCGGCTAGAGTGGGGGAGCGGCGGCCAGAGGGGGTGAGTGGCGGCCGGGTGCAATGCACCCGAAGCACCCGCCCAGACGCGGCCCTAGTATTATTCATCTCTGGTTTCCTTTAAGGCTGGGAACACACTAGGCAATGTTGGAAATGTAGCGTTTTGCTGCATGTGCGTTTTTAGTGCGTTATGTGCGTTTCATGTGCATTTGCGTTTTTTTCCTGCACACGCTTTTTTTTTGCGCTTTGCGTGCCTTTTAATGCTTTTGCAGTTCGCACACATAAATCACATATACGTTTTGTATGCGTTTTGCATGCTTTTTTTATGCGTTTTATGCAAATAACTAGGAAGTCAACAGGAAGGAGAAATACATCATCAAATTTGTTTCTGTTTTTTTTAACGGCGTGCAAAATGCACTAAAACACAATACCTCTGCATCACCATTGACTTTCATTATGTGCGTTGTTGAAAAATATGCAACAAAACCAGCATTTTTAAAAGTGCATGTTGCAGAACACAAGCAAATGCGTTTTTTTCATGCGGCCCATTGACTAGTTTTCCACAACGTTAGTGTTTCTGCCTAGTGTGTTCCCAGCCTCACAATTACCTCCATTTGATTCCATATGACATTGGGGTGTATGCAATATACTGCGTTAAGCAGAATTACATCTTTAAGGCCTTGTTCACATTGCGTTCGGCTCGCATGTCCGTCTGCGGTGGCCTTTTTCCCCACTTTTTTTAAAGCGTTTTCCAACGATTTTCTGCGCGTTTGCTCGTTTTTGTTTGCATTTTTGTAAGTGCTTTTGCAGAACGCTTCTGTCTTTTGATGAATACTATCTATTTTTTTTTTTAAACGCTCACGCAATCGCTTGCCAAAGTTTTGTGAGCCTTTTGCGTTTTTCCTATACCTTCCATTGAGGGAAATCGCCTCAAAAATGGCCCAAGCACTGCTTTTCAAAGCGGATCGCATACGAACCGCACTGATATGAACTCTCTCATAGAGAATCAGTGCACAAGCGCTTTCAGGGCGATTTTCAAAATCGCCCGCGCTTAAAATTTTACAAAAACGCCTATAATGTGAACAATGCCTTATAGTTATTTCTTATCTAGTGTGTGGTTTTTGCAGTTTAGAAATCCTGCAAAGGACATTACAGAGGATTCTCTAAAATTCACACTCACAGAGTTGGTTCCTGCACCTCAGTTGCCAGGGGTGTAGAAATCCTTTAAAATTGATGTATTACCATATCCCAGCAGGTGTGGATGCTTCATGTCACAAATAAATAACACAAGATGACAGGGACAACATTTTTTTTTTTACAAAATACAAGAATACCAATAGCAGAAACGTGTTGAATGCACTGCATAAACATATTTCCTCTATGGATAATATGACCAAAATGCTGCACCATCTGCAAAACCTCCAGCTGATAATTATCACTCTTCAGAAAACAAATGTAAGTGTTTCTCTCTCTCTGTTTGCATTTGCTTGTGGCTTTTGGGGCCAATTTATACAGAGAATGCTTATGAATTTTAATGCTGCCATTTGCAGTTTAGCCACTAGAGTGCACTGTACTCTTAGTGATTATTAAAATATGCTGAGGTGCTTGACTTTAGCTTCTCCTGCCTTTCTTTAATCATTATTATTATTGATTTATAAAGCGCCAACATATTCCGTGGCACTGTACAAAGTAAGAAACAAACATGGGGTACATAATACAGACAATGGTGTACACTAATATACAAGATACATAATTAGTGATAAAATACAAAAAAGATACAGCATACAGAGTACAAAATACAGAAGTGGTAATGACCGTGATAAAAATAACATGATGAATAAAATATATAATGATTTCCAAGACACAAAAGGGGGAGAGAGCCCTGCCCTTGCGAGCTTACAATCTAAAGGGAATGGGGGGAAACAAGAGGAGGGGACATTCAATAACATTCATCAGGCTCAGTTAAAGCCACTAATGTTATGTATAGCAAGTACAGCTATTACATACCCTCCATACTCACTTAACCCTCCTGGCGGTCTATTAAAAACCGCCAGGGGGCAGCGCTGCCATTTTTTCGCTTTTTTCTTTTTTAAATCATGTAGCGAGCCTAGCCCCTCCGATAGCCTCCGGCAATAGGCGATCAGGAAATCCCGGCCATGGCGACGGGGCGGGATGACGTCACCGACGTCATGGACGTCGTGACGTCTAAGGGAGGCCCGATCCACCCCTTAGCACTGCCTGGCGCTGATAGGCCAGGCAGCGCAGGGGTCTAGGGGGAGGGGCTCTGCGGCGGCGCGGATAGCGGCGAATCGGCGCGGGGCGGCGGCGATCGGTGTGCTGACGCAGCTAGCAAAGTGATAGCTGCGTTCAGCAAAAAAAAAAATTACGCAGATCGGCCCAGCAGGGCCTGAGAAAACCTCCTGCGCGGCTTACCCCGAACTAAGTTCGGGGTTACCGCCAGGAAGGTTAAAGGTGTCCTATGGCGAAACATTTTAAAATTTAAAATACGTGAAAACATAAACAAATAAAAAGTACGTTTTTTCCAGAGTAAGATGAGCCATAAATTACTTTTCTCCTATGTTGCTGTCACTTACAGTAGGTAGTAGAAATCTGACGGAAGCGACAGGTTTTGGACTAGTCCATCTCTTCATAGGGGATCCTCAGGGATTTATTTATTTTCAAAAGCACTTCAGTGAATGGCAGTTGCTCTGTCCAACTGCCAAAAAACTGTGTAGCGAGCAGGGAAGCTGGTCAGTATCATTGTTTAAATCCTTTTTAGGGAATATCTTTATAAAGAATAAAAGCCTTGCTGAGAATCCCCTATGAAGAGATGGACTAGTTCAAAACCTGTCACTTCTGTCAGATTTCTACTACCTACTGTAAGTGACAGCAACAAAGGAGAAAAGTAATTTATGGCTCATTTTACTCAGGAAAAACGTACTTCTTATTTGTATATATTTGCACATATTTAAAATTTTACAATTTTTCGCCATAGTGCCCCTTTAAGTAATTACATATGCAAAAATAACAACTATAATTGAGCTAATCAGTGTGCTTCCTGTGTCATGCAACGCAAGGGGAATTCTATATTATGTAACAACTGTGATTTAAAAAGGAATGTACAAAAGGGCAAACATAAAGCAAGAATATCACAACTGCTCAGCAACAATTTTTACAGCTGTACACTCTCATCACTGTTTTATACATAGATCCCTACCACACACAGCACATCAATTTTCAATAAAATAAAAAAATCTATCAAAATTAAAAATAAACCAAATTGCAGCACTGCACTGTTCGATCTTTCATCCTGTTGAATCGATACTTTCAATTGATTTTTGGTCAAAATCAATTGACATTTGATTGATTGGACATTTTAAAGGTACTGATTCCCATCCGATTCATTCAAAGTGATTGAGGCTACATTCACAGTGGGACATTGTGTTGTGATGCAACATTAAAGTCACAACGCAGCATTACAGTGCAACGCAAAACAAAATGGTGGTAACGCACATTACATTTAATAATATTCAGGGCAGCCATCAGGGGGGTACAACTGATACTGCAGTGAGGGGCCCCGGGCTTCTAGGGCCCCTGGGCCCCCCAAAGCACTGAAAGGGCCAGGTGCTGGCTGGGAGCCTGTGGCTCACTAACCAGCACACCGCGTTCCATCGCTAAGAGAAAAGTGACATTAGCACTTGAACGTGGGGAGCAGATGAGTGAGCCCGCTACAGTGGACTTTCTATACTGGGCCACCACCTATACCTGGCTACAGGCTACCTATACTGGGCCACCACCTATACCTGGCTTCCTATACTGGGGGCTCCTATGCCTGGATACCTATACTGGGGGCACCTATACCTGGCTTGGGCAGGGGATGAGCTGAGACAGAAGGGGACAAGAGGTAACACATGGGGATAAAAGAGGCACAGGGGGAACAGAGGCAGACAAAAGAGGCGAGAAAAGAGATGAGACGGGAACATGAGGTCACACAGTGGGACACAAAAGAGGCACAAACTGAGGGAGACAAAAGAGGCACAAGAAAAAAAGCGGGGGACAAAAGAGAACAGATAAAGGACAAGAACGGACCTGCAAATCCCTATCTCATTTGTTAACAGGGGACTACCTGTATTTTGCTAGTATTTGGCTCCACCCACAACATACCATGGTCACTCTGACTTTTGGCCACATCACGCTGTGCATGCCGCTTTCTTCAGTGTCTGAGCCATGCACATTTTTCGCCGCAGCGCACTTCGCGCATGGACACGGGGGTGGGGTGGCTAGTGGGCAAGCACAACAACCAGTGGGTGGCCCAGGGAGGGGGGGGCCCAGGCCTGATGATGTGTGAGGGGCCCCAAAATTTCTGTTGGTAGCCCTGATAATATTAGTAATGAATTGGTGGGGAATATGCCACCCTGTTGTTATAACAATTTGTTTGGTTGAAAGGGAGGGAAATCTGGGTGCCTGCGAGCTGCAGAAATTTGGTGGTGGGGGAAGGGGTTGGTGGTTAAGATTAGGCATCCAGGGGGTGGTTAAGGTTAGGCTTGGGGGGATGGTTAAGGTAAGGCATCAACGGGGGTTGTTAAAGGGAATCTGATTCTGAGTCTCTAATGATTTTAGCCACAGCCCCTCAACAAGCATGCAGACCAGGTTCTCTGACTGAAGTCAGACTGGATTAGCTGCATGCTGGTTTCAGGTGTGTGATCCAGAGACTACTGCAGCTAAAGAGATCAGCAGGACAATGGGGGTTGTTAAAGGGAATCTGAAGAGAGTAAAATTATTTAAAATAAACACGACATAGCTGCAAATGAATATTACATACTAACCATCCATATCCCTCTCAGTGGTTCCCTTTAAGTAACAGTAGAAAATAGCCCAAGGTACCTTTACTTTTGAACAATGAAGAGAAGACTAAATAAAAAATTGCAGAAATGCAGGCAATTCTTAATATGGCAAATTGAGAATTAATAATATAAATATGGACTACTTAGAATAAAGTAGGCTCTAATAATTCAATAACAGTTCACTACTGTGAAGCACAAAATATTGCTCCCACTCAAACCCTAAAATTAGGTCACATCACACTGATTGCGAGTCAGAGTGATATGTTGCTTTCCAGTCTGTCCTAGCTGTCACACTTTAGGATCTGAAGTTCATACAGCATGCATGACAATTTAACTATTACTTATAGCTGAAGATTAAAAATGGGAGGTACAGCTGAGCACTAGATTTAGCATCAGTTTCTCAATAGGAAAGTGCCTATGTTGTACACAAACTTAGCTATGCCACAAAAAGTGCCCATTTTCCATTCTTAACAAGCTTTTACGATCAGTGAAATATGCATGAGAGCAGATAAAGAACAGACCATTTTATGGTAGCTTAAAGGACAGCTGAAGAGAGAGGGATATAATGGAGGCTGCCATGATTATTTCCTTTTAAGCAATACCAGTTTCCTGGCAGCCCTTCTGACCCTCTGCCTCTAATACTTTCAGCCATAGACCCTGAACAAGCATGCAGCAGGTCAGGTGTTTCTGACATTATTGTCAGATCTGATAGATTAGCTGCATTCTTGTTTCTGGTGTTATTCAGACACTTCTGTAGCCAAACAGAGCAGCAGGGCTGCCAGGCAACTGGTATTGTTTAAAAGGAAATAAACATGGCAGCCTCTATAGTCTTCTCACTTCAGATGCCCTTCCTGTGCCCTCATAGTCACTCACTGCTGCTCCAGTCCCCCGCTGGCAGCTTTCTGACCTCGGAGGTCAGGGCCGCATTGCGTACATTTTTACGCATTCCCGCTAGTGCAGGAACATTAACATATACATTTTTACGCGTTAGTGGTGCAACGCATACATTTTTGTTCCTGCACTAGCTGGAATGCGTAAAAATGTATGCAATGCGGCCCTGACCTCCGAGGTCAGAAAGCTGCCAGCGGAGGACTGGAGCAGCAGTGAGTGACTACGAGGGCACAGGATGGCTACATGGGGCTGGTAGAAGCCCCAGGTAAGTGAAACTCATTTTTTTTTTTTTGCTTGGACCTTCCCTTTAAGAAGTCCAATTTGAATTCTAGATATTATCATACTGTGTATTTTAGTAGTTTTATTTGCAGCAGTCCACAGTTATTAAAAACTACAATGAGTTTCTTAAGACGTGTACATGCAAAGAGGTCGCCCGCAAATTACAGAGCAATTCCGATAGTAAAATATTGGCAAGTAATACCAATATTTTACAACAGCTAAACCTAACCCTATTCTCACACAGAACCCTCCCTCTACCTATGCCTAACCTTAACCATCCCCCTCCGATGCCTGACCTTAAAGCCAGTGGTTACCAATTAAAAAATAAAAAAGTCAGATACTCACCTAAGGAGAGGGAAGGCTCGGTCCTAATGAGCCTTCCCTCTCCTCTCCCGGTGCCCTCGGTGCTGCGCTGGCTCCCCAGTTCGCGTCCGCCGCCGCAGGGACTTCGGAGGTCTTCGGGAGCACTCGGGCTTCCGAAGACGGGCCGCTCCATACTACGCACACGCAAGTGCGTCATAGAGGGCGCTCGCGCATGCGTAGTATGGAGCGGCCTGTCTTCAGGAGCCCAAGTGCTCCCGAAGGCTTCCGAAAGCTCCCGAAGGCTGCGGAAGTGGCAGTATCTGACCAAACTGGTCGAATACTGCCACAGGGGATCCTGCACGGGACCGGGCACCGGGAGAGGAGAGGGAAGGCTCATTAGGACCGAGCCTTCCCTCTCCTTAGGTGAGTATCTGACTTTTTTATTTTTTAATTGGTAAACATTCACTTTAAAATGGATTTGAACTCAGAATGACCTCTCTGCTCTAAAAGATACACAACAGCATAATAATCTTTACAGAAAAACATTTCTTGTGACAGTTGAAACTAATCCTAAAATAAATCTGCACTGTTTTTACTTCCTGCTTTCATGAAAGCAGACATATTGTTAGCGGCCTGTGCTTTCAAATGAGCTTGTCTGCCATCTCTGCCGTGGCAGTCATGTGACACGGGGAGAGATCTAATCACAACTTGCGATTAGACACAAATGAGGGGGAATTAAACAAGGTAAATTCTCTAAATACATACAAGCTACATTTCTCAAGCTTTTCCTTCTGTCCTCAAGAGTTCAGGTCCACTTACACCACACCTTCCCCGACACATTACCTTAACCGCCCACCACCCTCAATACTAGCCTTAAAGAGAACCTGAACTGAAAATAAAAAGTCAAAATAACCATACACAGGTTATACTTATCTCCTGTGTAGTCTACTACTCAATCTTTTTCTCCTTCTCCTGCGTCCCATTTGTCCACTGTGATCGATGGAATTCTCCGTCCTCCATTGTGAAAATGGCTGTTACCCCATAACAGCTTCCTGGTCAGCACACTGTTAAACTGTAATATCACCCACTTGAGCCATAGGCAAACATGGACATTACCTTGCACATTCAGTTGTAACTGACAGCTGCTGATATATAACTGACAGCAACTGGCATATTTCAGTTCTGACAAAATGTTGTCAGAACTGGAAGGGATCACTGTAAGAAGAAAATGGTGAGCTTCTGAGAGGAACTGAGGGTGAGGTTAGTATGTAATATTCATTTGCAGCTATGTCGTGTTTATTTTAAATAATTTTACTCTCTTCAGATTCCCTTTAACAACCCCCGTTGTCCTGCTGATTTCTTTAGCTTCAGTAGTCTCTGGATCACACACCTGAAACCAGCATGCAGCTAATCCAGTCTGACTTCAGTCAGAGAACCTGGTCTGCATGCTTGTCGAGGGGCTGTGGCTAAAATCATTAGAGACTCAGAATCAACAGGAGAGTCAAGCAACTGGTATTATTTTAAAAGGAAAAATCCATATCCTTCTCAGTTTAGGTTCCCTTTAATATACAATATCCCCTCTGCATGTCAGAGGTGAGAGAGGTCTACACACAAAGCAATTGTTTTGGGTGCACCAATGCCTGTTGTTTCAAGGCAGCCTCATAGACATCACCTGCAATGTACATTTGCGGCAATGGGGTACTGAGGGCTTAATTCTGGTGACAGCGCTCCGCTACGATATAGCCAAATGCATATTTGGCACGGGCTCTTGGGAATGAGATAGACGAGTGCGTATAGCTACGGGGGCAGCAGTAGAGATGGCCAGCAAATCTGTACTGAGCTTGGCTACAGTGTTGCTGAACTCACATAGTGATGTGATGGACATACAGATCAGTAATGCGTTCATCTACAGTGTATCTGGACTCAGATAGCAGCAGGTGTTGCAAGTTAGTGTGAGGAGCTGGATTAAGCTATAATGTAGCCAAGCCCCAAGGCTTAGTGTTAGGAAGTTAGTGGTATGAATAAAGCTTAGTGTGAGGCAGAAGGTAGTGGCTTAGTGTTAGGAGTGGAGAGGGAAGTTAGAGTCAAGCTGAATATCCTCTGGCAGATATGACTAGATGGATTGGGGATCTCCACCAACTAACAATCATTTTCCTGATATAGCTGGCTGAATCTGCAAGTGTTGTTTGCAGTGTCTGATATAAACGATCGTGTAAACGATTGTGGCAAAGCCTGCGCAAGTCAATGAGGAGCAGGACAATCCTCAACGACTTTAAGAGAAACTCCAACTTAGAATTGAACTTTATCCCAATCAGTAGCTGATACCCCCTTTTACATGAGAAATATAATGCTTTTCACAAACAGACCATCAGGGGGCGCTGTATGACTGATTTTGTGCTGAAACCCCTCCCACAAGAAGCTCTGAGTACGGCTGTACTTTTGGCAGTTTGTTACAATGTAACAAGGTTCACAGACAGGAATTAGCTGTTTACAGCTGTCTCTAACAGCCAAAACAGCTAGCAGCAGCTACATAACCTGCCCACAGTAAAAATGTCACCATGTAATAAATGTCAGAATGTAAATCAGGGAGAGGAAAGATTTTACAATAGGAAAACACTGACTAAATCATTTATACATAATTATGGTAAAAAATGAAGCACTTTTTTTACTACATTATTTTCACTGGAGTTCCTCTTTAATCGGACATGACAGTAGTTCAAAAATGATTCCTGCGGGTGGCATGCGCCGTTAAACATTGTTTAACAATTTTTTTTTATAAACAATATTGCATGATATTGCGAGAAAAATTGTTCATCACACAAAGTTGCTCGTGAAGATCATTTAGTGGGCATGGGCCTTTAGAAGTGGAGAGGGGAGGTTATTAGGACTGGAAAGGAAAGTTAGTGTTAGGCTTGGAGTCAAAGAGAGAAAGAGAAAAAGAGAGAGGTTAATGTTGGGCGTGAAGAGGGGGGAGGTTAGTGTTGGAATAGGAAAGCAATATTATTTACCGATATCAAATGTATGCGCCTAAAAAAGGGGATTACAACTATGCAAAGTACACTCAGTGGTAACATTACCACTGTAGCATCCAATGAAGAGCTAATTCAGCAACTGATGTGAGGCTCCAGATGGTCCTTTTAGCCCGCGGGCCGATATGTGGCTGCAATCTCTCCAAACTCTGTTCATATGTTTGAGTATCTATGCTTTTCAAGTTTCTGCTTGCATTTTGGAAAAATGTTGCCTTTTTAATCTTCAAAACACCCCATTAATAGGAACAGTGTTATTAACTCTGACTTGAGACTCATCCGTGATACTTGTGTATCAGTTGTGTTAGATCATGGGTGACGTGAGACTCATCCGTGATACTTGTGTATCAGTTGTGTCAGATCAAGGGTGACGTGCCTTCTAAAGGGCCATAAAATATGAACACACAGCTAGAAGCTGACATTGAAAATGTGCTAAAATAATATCATGCAAAGTTATTCTGCTGAGCAGTTTAAAGCTGTTAGGTGATAATGGAAAAGGCCATGACACAGAGAGACTACAGATTTTGTCAAATTATCCTTGAAGTTCTATTTAAGTCTTCCTTGACTATAAACTCTGTGCATTCCCTTGCATGGAATGAAAAGATGTTTTTTATTGGTTACTGAGAACATCCAAGTGGCGGGGGATTAGTGGTAGTGTAAAGCAGCTATGCATTGTGTTACATAAAAGAAATATTGAGGTGACATGATGAGCTAGACGTTTGTATGTACAGTGTGAAGCACTCAAATAACTAGGCTGTCTTTCTTTTTTTTCCCTATGCCTGAAAGAGTTAAAGTAAGTGTCCAAGCAATTAAAAAAAAATCCACTTACCTGGGGCTTCCTCCAGCCCGTGGCAGCCGTCCTGGGCCCTCGCCACAGCTCCGGAGGCTCCTGGTCTTCTCCGCTGCAGAACCCGACCTCGCCAGGTCGGGTTCTGGGTCGGCGTATTCTGTGCTCCACCGCGTGGGTCAGGTGGTCCGGCCGACGTCATCAGGATGGTACTGCACAGGCGCAGAAATACTGCGCCTGCGCAGTACCGTCCTGATGACGTCTGCCGGACCACGTGACCCGTGGAGCACGGAAGAGGCCGACCCAGAACCCGACCTGGCGAGGTCGGGTTCTGCAGCAGAAAAGGCCGGGAGCCTCCGGAGCTGCAGCGAGGGCACAGGAAGGCTGCCACGGGCTGGAGGAAGCCCCAGGTAAGTTGATCTTTTTTTTTATTTGCTTGGATGTTTCCTTTAACACTCAGCTATGCAAGTGATAGTTTCTCTCCAGTTGGGACCCAGCCGGACTGTGGCGTAACCCTCACTGATAAGGATTCACAACTTTCCTGTCAGAGAACGGCTTCTGAGAGCAGGGAAGAGATAAAGAAAGGAGAAACTTTTAGTGGCATTGTGTCAACTTCTCTGTGTTCCATGCTGCCAGTAGTAATTGTTATTCCCCCCCATGCTGCATTTGGCATTTTTACAGCACCTCCCTGTCACGGTAAGGAGATTTATTAGCCACCTCTCCTTATCCGTACACCTAAATAACTCTCATATACAACGTTTTAAAGAATCCATCTTTCTCCTTACAGTTTCTCTTTAAAGTGAACCAGAGACAAAGCACACTCACGTATTTTACCATATATATTAGTGGGAACATTAGAGAAAACACCAACCCTGCTCTCTGTTTCATTCTTCACTGCACAGCTTGCTTCTTATCAGCCTTGATAAAATCCCCAACTGAGCATTCAGTCTGGCTTTGCTCAGGAATCATTATAGCTGAATCTGTGTTCTCTGGTGTCTTTTCAAGCCCAAGCCTGCCCCTTTGTGGCTCTGCTCGGGAATCATTATAGCTGAGTCATTATAGCAAAGCTAGACTGAATGCTCAGTCTGGGATTTTATCAGGGATGATAAGAAGCAAACTGAACAGTGAAGAATGAAACAGAGAGCAGGGTAGGTGTTTTCTCTAATGTTCCCACTGATATATATGGTAAAATACCTGAGGGTACTTCGTCTCTGGTTCACTTTACATAGTTACATAGTTATTTGGGTTGAAAAAAGACATACGTCCATCAAGTTCAACCAGAGAACAAAGTACAACACCAGCCTGCTCCCTCACATATCCCTGTTGATCCAGAGGAAGGCGAAAAACCCTAACAAGGCATGGTCCAATTAGCCCCATAAAGGGAAAAAATTCCTTCCCGACTCCAGATGGCAATCAGATGAAATCCCTGGATCAACAGCACTGGGCGTTACCTAGTAATTGTAGCCATGGATGTCTTTAAGCACATAAAATACCCTCCCAGATGGCGAGGGAGCCCAAGCACCTCATGGGGCTGGAGGAAGCCCCAGGTAAGTATAAATACTGCTCTTTTAAACATATCAGGTTTCCTTTAAATACCCAAACATAATGTCCTTTGATCTGCAGCTCAGCACAATAGCATTCCTATCCCTATGCTGTGCTCCTTACAGTTGTCCCTGGTGCTCTAGTAGTGGTCCCAGTTCCCTTCTATTATTACCTGTACTTTGAACAATCAGAAGGATATTGTAACACAGGGATTGATGAGAAGCACTGACGGAAGTCTGTTAAATTAGACTATGCTAGAGTTTAAAATTAAAAAAGAATGGTAACCCGATTGACCTTCAAAGATTGCTATTTTTATGCATTAGACTAAAGGTGACTGTTGGACATTGGAGATTGTTTCTTTTCATAATTAATACACAAACCGATTTTAATTCTAAAATTGGCCTGCTGAGAGCATCATGCAAAATCCCACTGCAGTGTCCTGGACCCCATACTTTTGGCAGAAGAATTAAGCGGACTGTGTCTACAGTTCCTACATCGTGTGATAGCGTGCTGTGAGCTGCCTGGTGGTGCGTTGCACTGAGAGGAAACCTGACGTGACTAAGAGATTGCAGACATGTCTTGTCAGGGCTTGGAGTTCCAAGGAATACTAATCAGCTTGTCTTGCTGTATGATGAATACCTTCCCTGGTAATGTACACAGATATTTTCCCCTCAAAACTTTGAGGAGAGCGATAAGTAATGACACCACATGTTATGAATTTGAGTGATGTCACTATAGGATGTAGTAACTCCTGTGCATATCAATGGAGTTTCTGATCCTGTCAAAGTCACCTGGTGACAGACTTATGGTTGGAAAGAAGCGCAACAAAAAGTTTTGTGATAATGGAAAAGAAGAAAACAGCAGAGCACAATTTCCACTACAATACCTTGTGCGTTCACGCTTTATTTATTAACATATAGGTACATTTACAGAATTAAAAGCTAGTGGCTTGAATCTTTCTATCTATCTATCTATCTATCTATCTATCTATCTATCTATCTATCTATCTATCTTTCTCTACCATCAGGGGATATTCTATATAGACCATGATATTTATCTGTGCAGCCTGCGCACATAAAGTTTATCAGGCTTATCACAAACTACGGAACACTATATAACTTGTGTAACCCGTGCTCTACAAGTAATGCCTACATTTACTGTTGCCCAAAATATGTGCAGCACGGTGGTGTAGTGGGCAGCACGGTGGCATGGTGGTTAGCACTCTCCAGAGCCCGGTTCAAATCAAACGCTTCCTATAATTGCAGACCAGCTTTTTGCATGTCTCCACAGGTAATTTTGGCCATTCATCTTTAGCAATGAGCTCCCAATGATTCAGGTTGGTGGGTCTTCTTACCATCACCCTGATCTCCACAGATTCTCAATTGGATTAAAGTCAGGACTCTGGCTGGGCCACTCCAAAACGTTAATGTTGTTTTCTGCTAACCATTTCGTCACCACTTTTGCCGTGTGTTTTGGGTGTTTGTCATGCAGAAATGTTCACTGATGCCCAAGGTCCAGTTTCTCTGCAGACTGCCCGATGTTGTCATTGAGAATCCTCATGTATTGCTCTTTTTTAATGGTGCTGTTTACTGTGATTAGGTTCCCTGCTCCATTGGCTGAAAAACACCCCCAAAGCATTAGGTTCCCACCACCATGTTTGACAGTGCGGATGGTGTTCTTTGGGTTGAAGGCTTCTCCTTTATTTACGCTAAATGAAGGAAACATCATTTTGACCAAACAATTCAATTTTTTTTTTCATTTGACTATAACACAGAACACCAGAAGTCTTCTTCTTTGTCAGATGAGCATTTGCAAAAGCCAAGCAAGCTTTTGTGTGCCTTATCTGGATAAGTGGCGTCCTCCTTTGTCTGCATCCGTGGAACCCAGCAGTGTGCAGTGTCCGTTGGATTATCTGCCTTGAGACATTGCCACCAGCAGGGCCCAGATTCACCAGTATTGCCTTGGTGGTGGTCCTTGGATTCTTTTTTACCTCTCTCGCTATCCTCCTGGCCAGCACAGGTGTCACTTTTGGCTTCCAACCACATCCTCTGAGATTTTACACAGTGCGGAACATCTTGTATTTGTTAATAATACTTTGCACTGTAGCCACTGGAACTTGAAAACATTTAAAAATGGCCTTGCAGCCCTTTCCTGACTTGTGAGCAGCCATAATGTGCAGCTGCAGGTCCTCACTGACCAACTGCAGAGAGCTGCTGTTTTTCACCTGTTGAGTTGATTAAAACAGCTGTTCCTAATTAATCAAGGTAATTTAGAACAGCTGGGACTATTTGGAATGGTATAGAACTTTGGATTTTCCCACAGACTGTGACAGTTTGTGACAGGTATGAATAATTTTGGACTGGACACTTTTAGCTCAAATGTAAATAAAAGCTGAGAAATGTTTTATTTCTACAATAATGCCTCCTGTACATCATCTTATTATCTTTTGAGAGACACCTATGTCATTTCCCATAAAAATTTTCTTCCTGGTTGAATAATTATGGGCAGCACTGTATGTTCTCCCCGTGGCTGCATTAATTTTCTCCAGGCTCTCCGGTTTCCTCCCACAGCCCAAAAACAGGCAGAAACGTTAATTGGATTCCCCCATGATAGACATATGACTATGGTATGGATTAGCTTGTGAGCTCCTCTGTGGGACAGGTAGTGACAAGACTATATACTTTGTACAGCGTTGCAGAAGATGTTGGTGCTATTTTTTTTTCTTATTGAAAAGTGTCAAAAAGCTGTTTTATAGTTAAGATGAAAAATAAGTAATGATGTTATTGTCTGGGGAAAAATAATTGCTGTTGTTTTTAAAATAAAAGCAGCAAAAATCTTAATTTCTGCAACATAAATGTGCACAAATGTAGCACTAACCAAACATGATGGAATTTTTATTTGTGCTGACCTTAGGGGGGCCAGCTTCATGAGCTTAGAGACTAAGGCCTCAATTCACTAAGATCGTGCTGGAGATAATAAGGCAAGAGAAAACTTACCTCCACACAGTAAGAGAGTTATCTTATCTCTTCATTCCTTACGTTACCTCTTCTGTAGTTAATTTACCTCCTCTGTAGTTAAGTTACCTCCTTTGTAGTTATTTTCACACGCAGTTAATAAACAGCCTGTCTTTAACTCTGGAGTTATTTTAAGGATAGAAGATCAAGATAATTTTATTTTTGCCTGAGGTAAAATGTTTCCTGAATACTACATGCCTTATCACCATGGTAACAACTCTAGAAGAGTTATTAGAGACAGGAGATAAGCTTAGTGAATTGAGGCCTAAAGGCCCATACACACGTCGGATTTTAGCGAACGACCCGTCGTTTGAACGTTCCGTCGTTCGGACGTTTCGCGTCAAATCCGACGTGTGTACAGACTATCGTTCGGGTGATAAGACTGGTTACCAGCGATCCGCCCGGCGGATCGTTGGTAACCAGTCTTATCACCCGAACGATAGTCTGTACACACGTCGGATTTGACGCGAAAATGTCCGAACGACGGAACATTCAAACGACGGGTCGTTCGCTAAAATCCGACGTGTGTATGGGCCTTAAGGCAAAATTTTTCAATAGGTAATCCTTGCTTAGTAAATCGGGTTCTGTGAGTTCTTCAAGTCTGATGGAAATTGCTGTTCTTATTTCACCATTGGCATACTAGTCCTGTCTCCCTCCATTGATGTTGAGTTGCTCTGGAGGTGGCATGCAACGCTAGAACAAAACACAATTTCTGATATGAACAATAAAGCCTATCTATATAATGAGACTATATCATTATGATCTTTAAATGCACTTTATTTTTGTTGTATAGCACCTTAGCGCTGCTGCACGTTATGTTCCCCTGATGAAGCCCCAATTTTTTAGGGGGTGAAACATGTTGGGTTGTGGTAGTGATATGTTTATATTAGCATTCTTTGAAAAGTGGAGGGGACTTACCCTTATACAATTTTGGACTCAAGGTCATTTTAAAGGGATACTGTAGGGGGGTCAGGGGAAAATGAGTTGAACTTACCCGGGGCTTCTAACGGTCCCCCGCAGACATCCTGTGTTGGCGCAGTCACTCACCGATACTACGGCCCCGCCTCCGGTTCACTTCTCGAATTTCAGACTTTAAAGTCTGAAAACCACTGTGCCTGCGTTGCCGTGTCCTCGATCCCGCTGATGTCACCAAGAGCGCACAGCGCAGGCCCAGTATGGTCTGTGTCTGCGCAGTACACTACTGGTGACATCAGTGGGAGTGAGGACATGGCAACGCAGGCGCAGTGGTTTTCTGACTTTAAAGTCAGAAATTCCAGAAGTGAACTGGAGGCGGGGCCGGAGAATCGGTGAGTGGCTGCGCCAACACAGGATGTCTGCGGGGGACCATTAGAAGCCCCGGGTAAGTTCAACTCATTTTCCCCCGACCCCCCTACAGTATCCCTTTAAGGGTACATAGTCTCACCCTGTGATCACTTGTGATGTTCAGTCAAATGGCAGACCTTTTTTTATTAGCCAATAATATTAAAAGTTAGGTTTTATTTAAATAAGTCTTCCTACGCTAGCATAGCTTGTGAATTATGCAAATCTAGAAATCAGAAACAGGTGGACCACAATGCATACTAATGAACCACTCTTAGGCCTCTTTCAGATCAACGACTGAATTGCATACTTGCCGAGCAGTTCAACTTCCTGTCGGCTGGCCAACAAAACCATTCGGGTGCAATTAAAATGCAACCGAATGGCAGCGCTTGTAACTGCACTGCACCCGGGTCAGTACTTGCAGCAGCAGCAGGGAACTATGTCGTGTCTGAGCACATGTGACCCCATTGGGGTGCTTGTTCAGCACCAGTATCAAGCACTAATAAGCAACCAGCCAGCACAGGAGAGCAACTGATAGGCGGTGAATTCACTGCCTGTCAGCTGCCTGTCTGAAAGAGGCCTTATATACGTAGAGGTATGCAGTAGAAAGGTATAGATAGGTAGATGACTCTCCTTGTCAGAATCTGCACCTCTGTGTTTTGTTGTATGTCTTTTAACATTAAGATATTAAATGTGTGTGTGTGTGTTTTTTTTTCTTTTAATACCAGTATATATCTTATTATAGCGATAGAGCTGAGTTCATGATTACTTGTTGATGAACTATTTATCTGTTTTCAGGATGGCATCTAGTAATATCTTTTGTGCAGATGGAGGTGTTTGTACCTGAGTGGCTGTTTTTCCCCCTGTAGTTTAATATTTCCTGTTTTGATGACTCTTTAACCTGATTGCATTGATGTGATACATCTCTGTATAATCTCGCAGTCATCATGTCCCTCGGCGTGTCCTGTGTGGTCCTGCCCAGCCCTAATTGTGCTGCACCTTTGTGTCAGCAACAGAGAAAATAAATGCACAGTCTTTAGATATTAATGGGTAATTGAATGTGTGCTGGCAGTTAATAGAATTGAACTCATTTTCCACAAGGCAGGTGGAAAAATAACCCCATGAAGCACATTAAGGCTGACCTGTTTTGCTGATTGTGATGTTATTTCAGCCTATTACATGTTTGAGAGAAAACAATGGCACAGTATGATTTTCCATCCCCAGCTGTCTGCCTCGGATACCACTGGGTAATTAGTTTATGACCTCCTGGGGCAGCACTTCTACAGTTTGTGTTTTATTTATTTGTTTTCGGTGTTGAAGTGCTTATTACTACTATTGTTTAACTGCATAAAATGGGAAGAGAAATCGTGAAAGGTGGAAACGCGAGCAACGTCAGTAACGTCACAATTTTCATGTCTTAGGTGACGCTGACTATATTTGAGCTGGCAACCTCAGCGGGAATCTCGTGTGATTTGGACCCAAGTCTTGTGGCAGCTATAGCAAACATGAAAACAGGTAAATAATTATTATCGAGAGCACTAAGAAAGTATAAAAAGGAAGCAAATACAATGTTTAAACCAATACAAAGAGAATATAATGTTCTAGGAGACTGTGATTATTTGCAAACCCTTTAAAGCCTGTATTTAAAGTGGCACTATTAATTGTAAAATTTAAAATACTGTATGTGCAAACAGACAAATAAGAAGTAAATTTTTCCAGAGTAAAATGAGCCATAAATTACTTTTCTCCTATGTTGCAGTCACTTACAGTAGGTAGTAGAAATCTGACAGAAGCGACAGGTTTTGGACTAGTCCATCTCTTCATAGGGGATTCTCAGCAAGGCTTTTATTCTTTTTAAAGATATTTCCTAAAAAGGATTTAAACAATGATTGTGGCCAGCTTCCCTGCTCGCTACACAGTTTGCTGGCAGTTGGATAGAGCAACTGCCATTCACGAAGTGCTTTTGAAAATAAATAAATTCCTGAAAATCCCCCCATGAAAACATGGACTAGTCCAAAACCTGTCGCTTTTGTCAGATTTCTACTACCTACTTACTCTGGAAAAAAAAACATACTTCTTATTTGTTTATTTGTAGTTAGAGATGAACGCCACAACCACTTTGCTAGATTATAACAATTCCATACAGTTGGTGCTGCTCCTTCTATATATTTCCAATATTTCTCCTCACAGAAGGTAGCGCTAACTCAACTTTATACAATACATTCAATGCATATATAAGTCCTTAATCCAGATAACAATTCCTATGGCAAGTGCTCAGAATTCCTCTGCGTTATATCGCCTCTTCACAGCCTATTCCACCACCACACCATGTGGAAACAGACTCACCGGATTATATGACCTCAATCAGGTCTAGTAACACCTTGGGACACTTAGGGCCGTCCCCCACCTCCTCTGGCGATGTCTGCTTGTCCTGGACTGTACCTCTCTATTGCACCTTCATATATGCATTGCACCCTCAAATGGATAAAAAACTCCACATAGTGTAAAACTGTAAAAATTTATTGTACTGTAAAAAGCAATTGCACTTACAATATGCTGACTTGTTAGTAGGGCACAGAGTTTTAGTCACGTGCTCTCCCCCGTTTAAGCTGGGCTCCGACTGCTGTGATGTCCCCTCTTGGCTATTCCCAAAGTGCCGCGAGCGCTGCAGTCACCACCGCCACCTCGGGTTCCGGCTCGGCGTCCCACGCTCAGTAGTATCTCTCACTTCCGGACCTAGACCCTGCCCGACATGTTTCGTCATAGAAGACTCATCAGGAGCTCTTGTTTATGTTTGCACATATTTTTACAATTTTTTGCCATAATGCCCCTTTAACCGCTTCCATACTTTGCTTATTGAAATCTATGGCATACATTTCAATTACTGCGAAGCACGCTCTCGCTGCTACCATCGATCTTCCCACTCTCATGTCACTGCAGCTGACATGCTCTGCTGTCAGTATGACAGCAGAGCTCCGTGAGACGGTCAGGAGCAGATTTCATTGTCTCCTGTCCCTGTAATCACTGTAATTGGCTCACAGTAATCACAGGGTCAGGAGCCAATGAAATCACCTCCTGACTGCCTTACGGAGCTCTGCTGTCATACTGACAGCAGAGTGAGTGAGCTTCAGCAATGGTAGAGCAGTGCAAATGGCAAGAGAGACGGGTTCATGCAACATGATGTTAGCTTTCGCACCAAAAGTGGCCTTAGACTGCTGGTCTGGAAGCAGTTAATTACCGTAAGCACAAAGACAACATATAAAATGTTCCAAATAATTATATAATGTGATGCAAGCAACACATTTAAAAAAAGAGAAAAGGGCAACAATGGACTAGAAAAAATGAATATTGCTAAAGAAAAAAAACCCTTCCCCCCAAAAAAACTCCCAACAACTTGTGACTGAACACCTTACTACTATGTTCGTAGTAAAAAGAAAGAGAGAAGGAGCATCAGCTCTGCTTAGTAGGTTTATTGCAGTGATGAGCGAAAATGCAAATATTCTTTTCGCCAAATTTTCCCGAAAATAAGTACTATTTTTGTTTCGAAAGGCGAAAATTCGGCGAATATTTTTGCATTAATTTTCGCCTAAAGTCCGTTTTTTTCGCGTTTAATATCTAGGCCCCCTTACAAACTAGAATCACCAAATTTTCAGGGTATATTAAGGAGATATGTGGGTACAAAAGGAAACATTTTTTTTGTAAAAAGACCTTATAATTTTTGAGAAAATCGATTTTAAAGTTTCAAAGGAAAAAAGTATACATTTAAATGCAGTAAATGACAGTTACTGTAGCAAACCTAGCGGGTGTATAATTTTACTAATATCAAATGAAAGGGCCAAGTGTCAAGTGCAAAGTGCCAAGTGCAAAGTGTCAAATGCAAAGTGCCAAGTGCAAAGTGTTAAATGCAAAGTTCAAAGTGCCAAGTTCAAAGTGCCAAGTGCAAAGTGTCAAATGCAAAGTGCCAAGTGCAAAGTGTTAAATGCAAAGTGCAAAGTGTCAAATGCAAAGTGCCAAGTGACAAATGCAAAGTGCCAAGTGCAAAGTGTTAAATGCAAAGTGCACTTTGCACTTGGCACTTTGCATGGCACTTTGCACTTAGCACTTTGCATGGCCCTTTGCACTTTGCATGGCCCATTGCACTTAGCCCTTTGCACTTGGCCCTTTGCACATAGCGCTTGCACTTGGCACTTTGCGCTTGCACCTGGCACTTTGTGCTTGCGCTTGGCACTTGGCCCTTTGCCCTTGCACTTGGCCCTTTGCGCTGGCAATTGGCACTTGGCCCTTTGCACTTGGCAGTTTGCACTTGGCCCATGGCACTTGCACTTGGCCCGTTATTTTGATATTAATAAATTTACACTACCTGTAGGTTTGCTACAGTAACTGTCATTTACTACATTTAAATGTAAACCTTTTTCCTTTGAAACTTTAAAATCGATTTTCTCAAAAACTATAAGGTCTTTTTGCAAAATTGTTTTTCCTCTTGTACCCACATATCTCCTTAATATACCCTGCAAATTTGGTGATTCTAGCTTGTAAGGGGGCTTAGATATTTAACGCGAAAAAACGGACTTTAGGCGAAAATTTCACCTTTTGAAACGAAAATAGTACTTATTTTCGCGAAAATTCGGCAAAATCGAAAATGGGATTTTCGATGCGAAAATGACTTTGGCGAAAATACTCAAGCAACACTGGTTTATTGCAATCACAACGGCAATACAGGCATACCAGACAGGTGAAGGTGTGACGAATCAACGTTTATTCGTCCTAAATAAGTAGTTAGAGCCTTATGAAATATTCCCTGTCGCCACTATTAAAAAAAAGTGACAGCAGATAGGGAAAGGCTTGGTTTATAAAAAGATCAGGGAAGCCAGGGGTTAACAGTTCCTCTCCCTGGTCAAATGTAGCAAATGCTGACTCTTATTACCTAGTTTTTTCGCACCTCCGTGTGACAAAGGGTCCTGGGCATTCAGGGACCCCAAACCAGGCAGAAAGAGGGAAATCTCACACCTCCACTGCCCTAACCCTGACTTGGTGTCTCCTCAGCTCCATAGATGAAAAGAGCAACCACAGGAGGTCCTGCTAACATCCTGCAGAAGCCACTTAGAGACCACAGCTGGCTTTCTCAGTGACCAGTTAGGAAACCTATCGGTGACCTCACAAATATGAAATCCATCTTTTATCATAAAGATGACTTTCCAAATAGGCAACGGTCTTTAGAACCCGCTTATTGTGAACTTCGGAACAAACCACACAATTGGATGTTTCCGAATTAACGATAAGCCCTGCCAAAGCAGAGATATGCATTTTGGGGGCACCGTTCACTCTAAACCCCCTAAGTTTGGTATCAACGTTCTTGACAAATTCTGACAAACCTAAAAATGTTACTAGATTTAACATAACTTGTATGGTTTGCAGATTAGCACACCTATCATGAGTCAGGTATATTCCTGTATCTATGAGAGGGGCGGGCATATCCCCTGTCCAAAGAAGTGTGTGATCCACGCCCCCTAACCCCTCCATGCTGAAGTGGGGGCTATAACTAGAGAGAGCCCAGAAAGCTCTGGTTCCAAGTCCATCATCTGGAATCTTTGTCTATAACATCTGACAGGCCAGCAGGACTCTGGCCGCATGACAAAACTGCCATCTTGGACTTTACGCCAAAGACATGCAATTGCCGCATGGACTACCAATAACGGTATTTGAACTGTATATCCAGACATTCTGTTTCTTTTCATCTCTACTCTCTATCAAATCAAACTGTTCTAAAGTAAGCTGTGTGTATGTAGTTTAGAAATAAACGAACGATTTTTATCGTTCAGTCTTGTGCCTGTTCTGGTCATCTGATTGCTGCTATAACAAATCTGCCCTCTGTAGAGTCAGTCATACTACCACATTGTTTTATGATTTGCTTATAAGTTGATTTGCTAGCTAGGTTGTAAATAACCGTTTCTTCCTTTTAGGATTAGCTAGTATCCGATTTCCTGTGCGGAATCAATAACTTTAGTTTTCTCGATTGGAGACAATCGAGATTGCATCATATATGGACCCAGTAACCTTTCTTTAACGTCGCGTTGCTCACAGTCTTTAAGCCTTCGGAAGTGACTATTCCCCGAACGGTGACTAGAGCATGTTGAACGTGATTGGGCTGGCTACCGTATTATGCTAGCGGGAGTCTCTTTCCTCCCTACTGAATTGGAAGAGTGGTGGCAGTGTATTTACCCGATTTCCAGCGCGAAATCGATATTTTTAGTTTACTGATTGTATATACAATCAGAATTGTACATGTATGGGTACCTCCAACCAATCTTAACCGTTTACTACGTACACAGTGAATTTGCCTCCAGCAGTCTCTAGTGCATGAGACCTGCATGGCAACAGTGGCCTAGTAATATGGGATTGGTGGATGTTTGTCCCATTACATATTGTCGGCAGCTGCGCGACCAATCTTTATTGTCAGTCTGTTCACCGTACTTCCTGCGTATGCTAACGGGAGCAGATTGGACGGGATTGGCACGCTCTGTCGGTGTTTTTTCTTTACACCCTTTGACGATCCAGCAACCGGTCTTCGTTGTCCGTCTGCGCCCATACTTCCTGCGTACGCTAACGGGAGCACATCTCAACGGGATCGCGGGGCTGGATTGTCACATTGGTGGGCAGTGGTGGTGATAGCACACCCCAAAACCAGGCATAGCCAGCTTTTGGGAAATCAGAGTGCAAAGATCTGACAAACTCAGTCTTTGCAACCAGAATCATAAGACAGTGGTCGCTAAGTATCCTGTCTTGCAGAACCAAAGTTCTGGGCACAAAACGGTACACATTGATAGTGAATAGATTGGTCTACATTTCCTAACTTTTTCTTTGCTATATCCTATTCTTTCTTGTACTCTTCTCTTCTGACTGCCTGATTCAGTTCAGGATCACCCAAATTGGTCAGTTCCTGGCTTGCAAGCCCTCTGCGAATCGCACGGCATTGCTGCTTGCAGCACAAACAAGGCTGAGCTGGTGGCATTACCCCAGAGATGGAATCCTTATAGCCACCTTGCTTAATGCCTCTATGCCCTGCAATCCTGATACCCCCGGAGTGGTTGGCAAACCTGACTGGCGAGGATCTGCGCATATACCAGAAGCAGGAGGCAGAGGAGCTCCAGCGTGAAGCAGAGCACCAAGAGTGGCTGCGCCAGTTTGATTTCCAGGCCAAAGAGCGATGGCGCCAGTGGGATCTCCGGAGCAAAGAGCTACGGCTCCAGCGTGAATTCGAGTTGGCCCAGCCATCCCAATCGAATCTGCATTCTTCACTATGTATTTTGGTGGAGAGATGCGAACCTCTACCCGTGACCCCCACAGCAAAACTTCCTGCCATGGAAGAGGGCACGGAACGAGACTTTCCTGTATGCACTTCTGAGAGGGCGTACCATCGGGTTCCTGTACCTGACAGCCAGAGAACCCAGGTGCTGGACAGTCACATAACACTGTCCCAAGACTTGGAAGGAGGTAAGCCTACTGCATTCGCTCCTCCTGGTCCAGTGAGCTTTGTGCCACCGAGACCTGCAGCTGCTGCTATTGATGTATCCCAGTCGGACACACCTGCCATTCGCATGTGTAATCTTTGTGGCGCGACCGGCCACATACAGTTCTTCTGTCCCAAGAGGTAGAGAACGACCGTCCCTAGCCCGAAGATGGCTAGCAACCCTGATCCGTCACCTGCATCACCCTCTGCACTGCCTGTCAGCGTGTCAGAGATGCTCTATGGTTCCGGAAATCGTCACAATGCTCCAGTGGATGACCAGATCATCTTTTGCTCCAGCGATCCAGAATCAGATGTTTCCGTGGTCTGTTCCAACCTTGCCACAGAGGAAGATATTCTCTCACAAAAGCTCCAGGTAAGGTATAGTGTGCACTGGGCACAGGGGGGTCATTAAACATTAAGGCAGACAGTGTCGGGTCAGCGAGGAGGTTGAATACGGCATCTCAAAGCTGATTCCTGATCAATTTCTGCATGAAATTGATCGGGAATCGGCCTGTGGTGTATGGGCAGCCGAAAGATCTCTCTATAATCAGATTTGATTAGAGAGAGAGATTTGTCTTTTGGTTGAATCTGCTCATCATCTCTAGATGTATGGTTTCCTTAAGACCCACTCGATAAGGAATCAAATTGGCGAATATTCTGGCATATAAGACTACTTTTTAACCCTTGAAAATCTTCTGAAAAGTCGGGGGTTGTCTCATACGCCGGGTGTCTTTGATGCTGGATGATACACGATGCTGATACGCAATGCGTATACAGGACATGCGGATGTTTATGCGATACGTATACCGGGTGCTGGAGATTTGGCAGTCAAATGCTGGAGGAAAGCTGCAAGATCTAGGATGCCCAGGGTATGGAAGAAAGAGATCATACTGTGCTAAAACATGCCTCTTCTACCCGTCTGGCCCACCCTATCCTGTTACCACCTGAATCTTTTCATACATAGCACCAGTATATGATTTGTATTTTTTTAATTTATTTTATTTTGTGTGCGTTGGAAGAGAGGTAGTCTTATAATATATTATTTATACCACATATTCTTTTAATCATGAGATAGACTGAAGGGATTTTAAAGTAGACCTGAAGTAAAATAAAGAAGACCCAGACACTCCCCTAGAGGGAAGGCTGTGGATCCCATAGAGCTGCCTCTGTCCTCTCTCCATCTCTTCGTTCTACTGCTGCCCCCCAGTAAAGTTATTGTACCTGCAGGTCGAATACAACTTTGGCTTGGGAACGACTCTGGTCCCTGAGTACCTCCAAAGACAAACAGCTCCATACTATGCAAGCACAGACTCGTGTGTGCGCAGTACTGAGCCTCTGGCCTTTGTAAGTGCTTAGGGACCGAAGATGCAGCTGGGTGCAAATGGGGAACAACAGAAACAACCTATGCTGTTCCTCTCCATAGGTAAGTATCTAAACAGAACCACATTTCCTTGCTTCAGGTTTTGCATATGAAAGGAGTTTTTGTTACGGAGGATTAGTTACGATTGCCCAAACCATGGGAGAGAAAGGAAAGCAGCAGTAAAAACAGCTTTGCACAATAAAGATACACACAACATAAGGCGTAAAATCTACAACAGTGCGAAATTACATCGATCTACACACACCTCTTAGGAAAGGTAAAAGTCATAATTGGTTGTTTTGTAACACAAATATATTTCGATTTACTACCCCCCCCCCCCATTCAGGAATACATAAGAGTCTACAGAATTTGTTATAGTGAGATGATCTGCTTTTCTGATTACAACTGTAATCATTCCTTCGCAGAAAGTTCATCCCTGGATGAGGAGTACAAAGTGGCCTGTCTGCTTCAGGTGTTTCTGGCAGTGTCTCTCCCCCTGCTGGCCTCTGATCCCTTGTCCTTCTACAATGTTGAAAATGGAGGTAAGAAAGGATATAAGAATGTGTGACTTGAATAGATGAGGACTGGTGGGATGCTTCAGTCACTGCTGTCTGCAGACTTGTGGTGTTATAGTAGTTGTCTTGTTTTGTGCATCACTGCTTTCCACTATTAACTGTTGTTCAGCCTGTAAGCTGAGGGAATATACAGTACATTCAACCAATGTGTTTTCTTTTGTAGGATTTAATAACAACAGCCACTGCTTGGCCAAAGCTATCATTCAGGTGTCTTCTGCACTCTTCACCGTCTATCGTAAAAACATTGAAACGCACCTCAAGGAATTCTTGCTGGTAAGGCGTAATCATGGTCTATTAGCATAAAGGTGGCCAAATTTGGGTTCGTTTTTTCAACAGATTAAATCACTTCAAATCTGCAAGTGATCGTATTGCCCCTTTGCCCAATCAAAAGGGCAATGGGATGTGGTGGTAGATTTTCTACAAGCGAGGAGGGCTTGTATTCAGAGCCACATGGCTAATATGGTCAAGTTGGAGCAGTATGTCATCAGCCACCACCACCACACAACAGATTTCTGATCCTGGAGTAATGGTTATTTTTCCAGACTTGGTTGCTATCACCCCAAGCATATCTAGCTTTAGTCTCCATTAAAGCCCAACTTCAAACACAGATGTTTTCCTAGTCCTGTGTAGAACTCAGTGGCAGGGTTAATTGTAATCAGGATCTAAGATCCTTCCTTAGCTGATGTTAAAAAAAAAAGAACAAACTTACATTTGAAGCCTTTTGTTAACTCCTTGGCCTGTATGCAATTGACTTTATCTCCGGAGTTTTGCACACCTTGGGCCATATGCAATTCACTTTTTCACCAGAGTTTTCTCCTTTCAGATTATTTTTCATCTTCAGTTTAAAATAACTTTCCAGTACTTTTCAACTACAAATGTACCACAAAGTAAGTGAAAAAGGAGTATCAAAATAATGTTAAGTATTTTCTTGCTTTTTAGTGGCTTAAAAGGCATTTTATTGACAAGTTTAAAAATATCACCTAGGAGAAAACTCAGGAGATAAAGTTGATTTCATATGGGCCTTTGTCAATCAAGTACCTATTAAACTACCAGCAAACAAGAAAATACTCAAATTAATTTTGATAGTACTTTTTCAATGGCAAAGTGCTGAAAAGTTATCTCCTAGTTATGAAAAATTATCTCCTAGGAGAAAACTTAGGAGAAAAAGTTAATTGCATATGGGCTGTAGTCTTTTTGTACTGTTTTTTTTTTTTCATTACCAAACCTTTCTTAATACCGCTTAGCTCCTTTATTCTATGTTATGACAAGAATAATGCATATTAAGTAGTTTAAAGAGGATCTGTAACATGAAAAAATCCCCTGGGGGGTACTCACCTCGGGTGGGGGAAGCCTCCGGATCCTAATGAGGCTTCCCACGCCGTCCTCCATCCGTCAGGGGTCTCGCTGCAGCCCTCCGTGGAGTCCGTGCAGCGGTGACGTCAATATTTACCTTCCTGGCTCCTGCGCAGGCGCTCTGACGGCTGTCGGCTCCGAACTACACGGAAATACCCGATCGCCGTCGGATCTGCTCTACTGCGCAGGCGCAAGTTTCCTGCGTCTGCGCAGTAGAGCGGACCCGAATGAGATCGGGTATTTCCATGTAGTTCGGAACGGAAAGCCGCCACAGCGCCCCTGCTGGAGCCAGCAAAGGTAAATATTGAACTGACAGTCGGCACAGTCGCCGGCTGTTCGGAGGGCTGCGGCGAGACCCCCGTGGGACAGAGGACGGCGTGGGAAGCCTCATTAGGATCCGGAGGCTTCCCCCACCCGAGGTGAGTACCCCCCAGGGGATCTTTTTAATGTTACAGAGTCTCTTTAAAGTTTCTCCAATGTGGCCTTTGTTATGGATTATATGAGACTAGCGGACCTAAGCCCGTTTAAAAACGGTGCTCTAGGCCTGTGTTTTTTTGCCGCACGCCTGCTGCACACGCCAACCTGCCACCGCCCATGTCCGCCAGAGGAGCGCACACCCTGCACACTCACCCGCCTGCTCACACGCCGCCTGCTCGGCTCCCTGGCCCCGTCCCCATCCTCCTGTCCCTGTGTAGCTGGGTCCATGCTGCGCACATGCGCAGTAGCAAAAAGCACGGACCCAGCTACACAGGGACAGCGTGACTCAGCCACTGGCACCCAAATTACCTGCTTCATTAGACAGCTAGTAAGTAAAGAAAGGGGAGCAGGAGAAATTAATTTTGGCACATTGCTGTACTTTGTTAGCCATTGACTTTTGGATAAATGCAGAGGGTACAATTTTACATTGACAAAGAGTCTGTAAATGTCGGCAAAAATTACCAAGCAAGGGTCATTAATACCAAGCAACAGCTGGATACATTATAGACCTTCTACCAATACTGTAAGGCCGGTGCAGGAATCTGTGACACGAGAAAGCTGACTGTGTGAGAGGATCTTCTGCAACTAAGAAGACTTCTTTGCTGGAGATGTAACCTTTATTTGGGTCCAAGAATGATCACATCACGGGCGTAGCAATCACCCCTGTGACCCCTGCCATCGCAGGGGGACCCAGAGCTATTGGGGTCCCTCCACCTCCTTCTCCCCAACTGCAAGTGCATCCATAAGTCACCTTTGGGGACCTGAACGTGGTTTTTAAGTAGTGTGAGTCGGGCTTATACATCACCACCTGCATTTAGTGGTTGGTTGCCCCTCGTGCAACCTTCTTTTGTGAGTACCCATACTATTACCTTTATTATGACTTCTTTCATGTGATGTACTGCACCATTGAGGCTCCCGTTGTCTCTGTGTTTTTTCCTTTCAGGGTGGTGTTCTGCTCACCCTCACCTTGCAGTAAGTTTAGTAGAGCACATGGGACTTCAAAGTGTACCAGAGACCTTGTTAAGTAAAGATTTGATACTTACCCAAGGGTTCCTCCTGCCCCATAAACTAGAGTGACCAGACGTCCCGGATTGCCCGGGATACGTCCCGGATTCGGGGTCCGCTGTCCCAGGCTGCATGAGGTCCCGGGAAACGTCCCGCTTTCACTCTATCCTTATGAACTGGCAGTGGCGTCTATAGACGCCGTGCCAGTTCATTGCCCGCAGCCCCGCTCCAGCCTCCTCTTCCGGTGTCTGTTCTGTGTCTGTTCCGACATCGGCAGGCGAGCAGGGCTACGGCAAGATGGCTGCCGAAGCCCTGTACTGGAGACTATTTGTCTCCAGTACAGGGCTTCGGGCGCCATCTTGCCGTAGCCCTGCTCTGCCAGGCTGTCAGCGCAGGAGACTTCAGGAGGAAGGTGGTCCCGGGTACAGCGCGCCAGAGGCCGGAGACTTCTGCCAGGTGAGTAAATGCTTTCTTTTCCAGGTGAAATGCTTGCCCGCATTGTGTTTCTTTTCCAGGTGAAATGTTTGCCCGCATTGCGTTTCTTTTTCAGGTGAAATGTTTGCCCGCATTGCGGTTTTTTTCCAGGTGTAATGTTTGCCCGCATTGCGTTTCTTTTCCAGGTGAAATGTTTGCCCGCATTGCTTTTCTTTTCTGGTGAAATGTTTGCCCGCATTGCGTTTCTTTTCTGGTGAAATGTTTGCCCGCAATGCTTTTCTTTTCTGGTGAAATGTTTGCCCGCATTGCGTTTCTTCTCTGGTGAAATGTTTGCCCGCATTGCGTTAATTTTCTGGTGAAATGTTTGCCCGCATTGCGTTAATTTTCTGGTGAAATGTTTGCCCGCATTGCATTTATTTTGTACTGACATGTTTGCCCGCATTGCGTTTATTTTGTACTGACATGTTGCCCGCATTGCGTTTATTTTGTGCTGACATGTTGCCCATTGCGTTTATTTTCTGGTGTCCAGGGTAACTGTTACTGCATTTATTATTTAATGGTCATAGGTGGCTATGTTTGCTGCTTTGTGGTTACGGTATACTATTAGCATCACACAGTTTCTGCACACCCATGATGCAAAGTCTCGTTTGTCCACATCATGGCGTAAACACTGCTTTCTTATGCCTCGCTGTTACATCATTACGTTAGCTCCGCCCATACAATGGCATGGCCACGCCCATGTTTCGCTGCGGGGCGCTCCTCAGTCCTCCCCACTTTTCGTCGCTCTTTCCCCTCCCCGTCCCAGGTTGGACCCACAAAAATCTGGTCACTCTACATAAACACATCTGAGTCCCACGCCATCCTCCCGAGGTCTGCCGTTCAGCCGTGATCAGCCCTGGTAACAGGCTCATTCGGGTCCAGTCTGGGTCTTCTGCACATACGCTGACCTCCTGGGCATGCTCAGTAGACCCAGACTGACGCGACTGAGACAGTTACCGTGGCTGATTGCGGCTTTATGGTAGACCGCGGGAGGACGGCAAGTGACTTAGACCTGTTTATGGGGCGGGAGGAAGCCCCAGGTAAGTATCAAATCTTTACTTTACAATGTCCCTGGTTTACTTTAATGTTGATAAAAAGTTCACCGCGCAGTGGTATGCTTTGTTTGTTTGGGATTTATTTATCATCATAAAAAATTGTTGTCATTCACTTTATTCCCTAAAATGCATTTAAAATCTTGTTACAAGATTTTTTTTTTAATCTTATCTCAACACCTGCAAATAATGTTTTTAAATTAGTAGAAACCAATTAAAAAAATCAGAAAACTGGACTCTAACTAATTGTAACATATTGGATCCCTGTAGTGTCTCTGTGCAGGCAACCAGAAAGTAATTAATAGAGCTGCAGTGTGCCTGCTGAATGCTATAAACCAATACTACCTGGTTTGAGAAAATTCCAAACTGACTGATTAGAAAATGGCTGCCTCCTGCGATAAAACAACAGAGCATCGCCGCAGACACCCCGAGAATATGAATGGCCTAAATGCTATTACCGAAATGTTAAATTAAAAACTGTGACAGTTGCAGTCTCCGCTATAAACAATTGCACACAAGACAGACTAAATGAGCTGGAATAACTGCGGCCTTCAAATGAAGACAGTGCTACACAACACCGCATTACACACATTAACTCGTGCTTATTCTTTCTGATGGAAACACTCTCTAAAAAAAGCAGTTGTCTATAGTACAGCATACAAGTCATACATATTAGCTATACCTGACTTCAACAGGACGTTATAAATCAATTTAAAGGAATACTATTGATTAAAACAACTTTAAAAAAAAGTATGTTAGAGCACACATTACCACAAGTATAGGAGCAATTTCCTTCCTCACAGAGCTCTGACTCTCTGCTGTAAAATCCTCCGTCAGCAGGGGTGCCTCTAGTCATTTTGTCACTCCAGGCGAGAAAACCTGTGGCGCCCCCCCAGCCCCTCCCCCCCAGGAAAATAATCATAATGCAGCATCGTTTCACCAGAAAATAATCATAATGCGGCAGTGTTTCATCAGAAAATAATAGTAATTATCGTAATTCAGAATCGTAATTCACCAGAAAATGATCGTAATGTGGCAGTGTTTCACCAGAAAATACACTTATTACAGCAGCAGTTCACCAGAAAATATTCGTAAGGTGGCAGCGTTTCACCAGAAAATACACTTATTGCAGCAGCATTTCACCAGAAATTAATCATAGGGCAGCAGCGTTTCACCAGAAAATAATCGTAATGGGGCAGCGTTGTCAGAAAATAATCGTAATGTGGAAGCGTTTCACCAGAAAACACACGTAATCCGAGCAGAGGGAAAGAGTAGAGAGGGAGAGGCAGCATAAGATGTAAGAGGGGGGTAGAGGAACAGAGAGGGGGAGGGATAGACAGCATAAGATGGAAGAGGGTGCAGAGAAACAGAGGGGAGAGGGAGAGACAGCATAAGATGGAAGAGAGTGCAGAGGAACAGAGAGGGGCAGAGACAGCATAAGATGGAAGAGGGGGCAGAGGAACAGAGAGGGGAGAGGGAGAGACAGCACAGCACTAAAGCACAGGTTTACAGCTTTACCAGCCTACAGCCTAACCAGCTTTCAAAGAAAACTCTAGTATGGCTGGCCGCTGGCTCCTGGTTTGACTGGCGTGGGGCGGAGTTAAGGCTGGGCCACACGAGGTAAACACTTTACCTGTGTGGCTACTGAGAAGAAGGGGCACCGCTTTAAAGAAGGAGCCTGGCAGAGAAGAGCAGTATTGATTGCTCTATTGGCTGGGGAGAAGTGGAGGTGGAGGCACTGCTGAGCACATGGTAGCGTGCCGAGCACCGGGGACTGAGTCGGGAGGTAATATAATATAAAAAAAAAAAAAAACATGGTCACAGTAGCAGCGGCGGGGGAATGCGCCTCACCACCTCATGGCGCCTCACCACCTCATCGCGCCCCAGGCAACCGCCTATACTTGCCTGGTGGGTGAGACGCCCCTGTCCGTCAGTTTTAGATACAAAAGTGTCGGGCTCTTGAGGACTAGACCATGTCCCTGCACATGGAGATTATTATCAACTCCTCAGTGTATAGTTTAATAATCACCTTGCTGAAGGAATCTTATTCAGATGGTGGTAAGGTGTTAAAGATTCCAGCAATGTGTTTTTATTATCTTTGCTTCTCTTACTGATAGAGATACTAATAATTCCTTTGTAAACAGCATCTCTCCCTCTCAGCACGGCACCACATAGCAGCCTACAAAGTAGATGCAGCCTGGAGTGAAAAGCCACAAGCAAGCCAGTCAGTCAGGAATAGAGTATACACATCTCCCTGCTAGTTACATTACAGCAATAATACAGCACATCTAGCTACATGTTACCTCCTCAGATTAGCCTTCTCCTCCACCTCATGTCTTCTGCATGCTGTGATTCAGTGAAGTATATTTGTGAGCTGTGTGAGGAATGAAGGATTATTTTTAAACAGGGAGAGAGGGATAGAGAACTGGGCGAATAATTAAAGTGGCCCCAGCACTAGTTGTAATGTGTACCCTAATATAGATTATATATTAAAAAAAAGGTTGTTTTAATTAATAGTGTTCCTTTAAATTGACCCAATTCACTTTTTTCTTTAAATTTTCTCCTAGGTGATATTTTTCACACCTTATCAATAAAATGCCTCTCTAAGGGAACCTGAAGCGAGAAGTACACGGAGGCTGCCATCTTTATTTCCTTTTAAACAATGCCAATTGCCTGGCAGCTCTGCTGATCTATTTGGCTGAAGTAGTGTCTGAATAACACCAAAAACAAGCATACAGCTAATCCAGTTAGATCTGTCAAAAATGTCAGAAACACCTGATCTGCTGCATGCTTGTTCAGGTTTTTGACTAAAAGTATTTGAGGCAGAGGGTCAGCAGGACAGCCAGGCTGGTATTGCTTAAAAGGAAATTAATATGGCAGCCTCCATATCCCTCCCACTTTAGGTTCCCTTTAAGCCACAAGCAAGAAAATAGCATAATTTTGACAGTACTTTTTCACCTACTTTATGGTACTTTTTTAATTGCAAAGTATGGAAAAGTTATTTTAAACAAAAGATGAAATATCTGCTGAGAGAAACTTAGGCGAAAAAGTGAATTGGAATCTGGCCCTTTTTCTGTTAGGCTACTTTCACAATGCCCGTTGCATTCCCTGTAACAGCGAGAACGGAATGCAACAGATTGTAACAGGAGCGCCGCATGTTATACTTGCATTGTATTATGCTTGCATATGCAGTCAATGAAAAGTATACTTCACTTTTACTGATGCTGCAACCTGTTACACCACAAAGTAAGTGTGTAAGTTGCATAGGTGGTGCAGTGCAGTGCAGTGTGGTAACTAAGCCATGTCACAAAGCGCCTACTACACGCACCGCAATGCGGGCACCACAAAGCGCCCATTACACCGCACCACTGTGAAAGTGGCTTCAAGCCTCTAATTCTAGACTTCGGCTTTGAAGCCTGAGCTCAACCCTTTGGTGCTAAGAATACTTGTGTTCTGAACCATTTTGCATAAAATTGTCAGAGCTGCAATATCCTCTATATTCAATATATCATCTGACATAACATGTTAATATTTAACAATCTAGTAGCAGAGATTGAGAATATACCAGTCATTATCAGCCCGGAAAGAGAACATTTCTATGACACCACACTGAAAAAATGATCTGCTAAGTATCTGGCAAATGGTAAAACACTGAATGAGAACATGAGCAATCCTGAAAGTGATTTATTGCTTATTCATTGTTAATATGGCCTTTACTTTAAATGGTAAGTCATGCTATTTCTACATTTTCTAGTTATAATGTAAAGGTGTTATTATTGTTATATTGATTTTAACCACTTGCTGACCGCCCACAGTCAATTGGCGGCGGCAAAGTGGCACCCCCAGGACCACGTAATGCCAATTGGCGGCTGCACCTGGGGGACTAATTAGCCGGGGATCGCGCGCAGTGATGCGATCTACTGTAGCGTGGATCGGGGGGGAGGCCCTTGAGCTGCGCAGCCGCACTCTCG
Organism: Hyperolius riggenbachi; assembly: GCF_040937935.1. Taxonomy (NCBI): domain Eukaryota; kingdom Metazoa; phylum Chordata; class Amphibia; order Anura; family Hyperoliidae; genus Hyperolius; species Hyperolius riggenbachi. Next base: position 119,383,628 of record NC_090647.1, read on the forward strand.
TCTATTTGGGCTGCGCAGCCACGGCCAGCTCCGGCGGCCATTTTAGTGGAGTCAGGAGAGCCCGACCCGGGCTGTGGGGTCGGAGGTGGCCCGGGGGCACTATTGAACTGCGGGGACCTGGCAGAACGGCACGGAACTTTTTTTTGTTATTTGGACTCGTAAGTCCTTTAAGTTGCAAATGGATCTGTGAAAACTGATCTGATTACCGGTCGATCGGACCTGTTTTCACTCAGATTGCCTTCGGCTGCTTACATTCCATTTCCCCATACCCCCCCCCCCCCTAGACCCCCATCAGCAAAGTGAATTTTGCTGGATAGAACGGTCTGTTTCTTCACTAGTGCTAACCACTCAAGGACTGCAGCCTTAAAACCCCTTAGGGCCCGTTTCCACTAGGGCGGTTTCGCCGGCGATTCTGCAGAGTTTCCCCGCACATCATTCGCACGGGGAAACTCTGCCATAGGGGATGACGGCGCCGCGGCGGAATCGCTTGCGGGAGCGATTCGCCCGGAACCCCCCGCAGATTTCGCCACGGAGGCTGCGAATCCCATAGCCGTGCATGGCACGGCTCATGGGATTCGCCTGCAATCCCGCCCACCGGCTCAGTGTGGTGTGCGTCTGCAAGACGCACACCACACTAGTGGAGACGAGCCCTTAAAGAGACTCTGAAGCCTCTTAAAAATCCTTTTTTTATTAAACCATCCTGTTTAATACCTTAATGCTACCGAAACCGCCGCATTCCCCCGGCTGTAAGCTATCTAAAACCCCCCTAACTCCCCGGGGGGGCGATCCGGGGAGCGCTTCCGGGTGAGGCAGGGCTATGAGCTGCAGCCCTGCCTCACGCGCGTCTGTCAGCGGCGGATCTCCGCCTCTCCCCCGCCCCTCTGAGTTTTCCTTCGCTGAGAGGGGCGGGGGAGAGGCGGAGATCCGCCGCTGACAGACGCGTGTGAGGCAGGGCTACAGCTCATAGCATAGATTGCTGCTGTGATTTTTTTTTTATTATATTCATCAAAAAAGACATGAATTTAGTCAAAAAAATGATTTTTTTAACTTTCTGTGCTGACATTTTTCAAATAAAGTAAAATTTCTATATACATTTTTGTCCAAATGTATTGTGCCACATGTCTTTGATCAATAAATAGACACTTATTGGATTTTTTTTTGTTTTGGTAAAAGTTACAGCGTTTACAAACTATGGTGCAAAAAGTGAATTTCCCCAGTTTGCAGCATCTCTGACTTTCCTGAGCACCTGTCATGTTTCATGAGGTGCTAGAATTCCAGGATAGTATAAATACCCCCCAAACGACCCCATTTTGGAAAGAAGACATCCCAAAGTATTCACTAAGAGGCATGGTGAGTTCATAGAAGATTTTATTTTTTGTCATAAGTTAGCGGAAAATGACACTTTGGGCCTGATTCACAAAAGCGTGCTAACTGTTAGCACACCAGTGAAAAGCCACTTATCACGTGCAAACTGCTAATGCGCGCTTAAGAGTTTGCACGCCTAAAGTTTTATGTGCACTACTTCGCGTACAAAATCAGCTGCTTCGCGTGCTAAGTAGTGTGATAAGCATACGTTGCACGCGAAGCAGCTGATTTTGCACGTGAAGTAGTGCGCGTAAAACTTTACGTGCGCAAACTTTTACGCACGCTAAAATAGCACGCGAACAGTAACAACTTTGCCGTGCAAACTACTTAGCACCCTAGTTTGCATGTGCAAACCTTTTAGGCATGCTGTGTTAGCACCCTTTAGTGAATCAAGCCCTTTGTGACAAAAAAAAAAAAAAAGTTTCCATTTCTGCTAACTTGTGACAAAAAAAAGAAATCTGCCACGGACTCACCATGCCCCTCTCTGAATACTTTGGGTGTCTACTTTCCAAAATGGGGTCATTTGTGGGGTGTGTTTACTGTCCTGTCGTTTTTGGGGGAGCTAAATTGTAAGCACCCCTGTAAAGCCTAAAAAGGTGCTCATAGGGCTTTGGGCCCCTTAGTGCAAAAAAAGTGTCACACATGTGGTATCGCCGTACTCAGGAGAAATAGTATAATGTGTTTTGGGGTATATTTTTACACATACCCATGCTGGGTGGGAGAAATATCTCTGTAAATAAAATGTTTTTGATTTTTTTTTACACACAATTGTCCATATACAGAGATATTTCTCCCACCCAGCATGGGTATGTGTAAAAATACACCCCAAAACACATTATACTACTTCTCCTGAGTACAGCGATACCACATGTGTAACACTTTTTTGCAGCCTAGGTGCGCTAAGGGGCCCAAAGTCCTATGAGAAACTTTAGGATTTCACAGGTCATTTTGAGGCATTTAATTTCCAGACTACTCCTCACGGTTTAGGACCCCTAAAATGCCAGGGCAGTTTAGGAACCCCACAAGTGTCCCCATTTTAGAAAGACAACACCCCAAGGTATTCTGTTAGGAATATGGTGAGTTCATAGAAGATTTAATTTTTTGTCACAAGTTAGCGTAAATTGATTTTTATTGTTTTTTTTCACAAATTGTCATTTTCCACTAACTTGTGATAAAAAAGAAAATCTTCTATGAACTCATCATACACCTAACGGAATACCTTAGAGTGTCTTCCTATACTGCCCTGGCATTTTAGGGTCCCAAAACCGTGAGGAGTAGTCTGGAAACCAAATGCCTCAAAATGACTGTTCAGGGGTATAAGCATCTGCAAATTTTGATGACAGGTGGTCTATGAGGGGCCGAATTTTGTGGAACAAGTCATAAGCAGGGTGGCCTCTTAGATGACAGGTTGTATTGGCAGGAAGCGCAGGATGTTCTCAAATCGTGACCTGGACATGACAACAGAGAACATGGGCATGTGATGTATTGGGTGTATAGACCAATAAGACCGCAATACATTCTTTTTGACTAGACCCATGTTAAGGAGAAGGCCCGAAAATGTTAAGTTTGGAAACTTGGAGTGGTTTCCCCCGAAAAGGCTGAGCATGGTAGCTTCTCGGATTGGCGGTTGCGTATTGTGTGGCATAACGGTTGGTCTCAGCCACAATTAAGTCATAGAGATCCACGGTGCAGAACAGATGAAAAAAGTCTAGGGCCGATCCTAGATTATCTGTCTCCACCTGGACTCCAGACTGGGCGGTGAAAGGGGGCAGTATGGGTGCGGCGGAACCAGTGGATTGCCAATTGGGGTTTGCCTGCACCTCTGGGAGACTATGGGTAGTACGGGCCCGTTTTGCTGGTGGCTGCGACTCGGGTCTTAATGCACCTGCCACCGAACCAGTTTCTACTACCATGCTGGTGCTCGCCACTTCACTAGGGTCTATGGTAGTACTGGTGCTAGGTCTAGGAGATGCTACGCTGCTGGTGCATGTCTCACCAAGAAAACTCGGATCAGTGCTAGCACCACTCTGCTGCCCTTGAGTGTAATCCTGCACCACCTGCGGTCCAGTGACATGGGGTGTGGTACGCCTGGCTCTAGCCGGGACCTCAACCTTGTCATTGCTATCGGTCAGAGAGCCACTGCTGTTCACCGGTTTGTATTCTGACCCGGATGATTCGTCGGATGAGGCTTCCCAATCACACTCACCCCACTGGGCCAGAATCTCGGCGGCCTCTTCAGCGGAATACCCCTTTTTTGCCATGGTGGACTGCTAACTTTAGGGGGTATTCCTCTGAGAATACCCAGGAAAAAGAGCACCTACCTAGTAAAAGGGAGTACTTGTGAAGTAGAAAGCTGTGGTCACTGAGTTTTGATTAAAAAAAATCAAAACTGATCTTTACAGCGCCACAGCTATTGTACAGTGTATTTTGCAGTGATCAGAAAAAAAAATTCTGTCACTGCGGTGGGGCGGGCTGAACGCAAGTGCAGGCGAACGATCAGGCCTGATCGGGCAAACACTGCATTTTTTTGTGTACTCTAGTGACCCTAATATAGATCTGATTGTGATCAGTAATGATCACTTACAGATACTACATAGTAGCAATGCTGATTAGCGACAGTGATGATGCTAATCAGCAACTAATTAGTGACTGCGGTGTGGTGGGCTGGGTGCTAACTGACGCTAACTACCCAACAAAGGGCCCTAGCTAAATAACTGGCCTAACTGTTAACACTAGTGATAGTAAAAAAGTGACCGTTTTCACTCCTCACTGTTTTTAGATCACTAGGATAGTGACAGGGGGGTGATCGGGGGTGAGGGGGATGGGGGAGGTGGTTTTGAGGGAGTGGGCGGGTGATCAGAAGCCCGCAGGGGGCAGATTAGGGCCTGATCTAACGGGTAGGAGTGCTAGGGGGTGAAAGGTGGTGACAGGAGGTGATTGATGGGTGTCTCAGGGGGTGATTAGAGGGGAGGATAGATGCAATCAATGCACTGGTGAGGTGATCAGGGGGGGTCTGAGGGGTCTCTGAGGGTGTGGGCGGGTAAATTAGGGTCTGATCTGATGGGTAGCAGTGACGGGGTGATTGATAGGTGATCAGTAGGTGATTACAGGGGAGAATATCTGCAAGCAATGCACTGGCGAGTTGATCAGAGGGGGTCTGAGGGCGTTCTGAGGGTGTGGGCGGGTGATTGGGTGCCCGCAAGGGGCAGATTAGGGTCTGATCTGATTGGTAGCAGTGACAGGTTGTGACAGGGTGATTGATGGGTGATCAGTGGGTGATTAGAGGGGAGAACAGATGTAAATAATGCACTGGGGAGGTGATGGGGGGGGGTTGAGGGCGATCTGAGGGTGTGGGCGGATGTTTGGGTGCCCACAAGGGGCAGATTAGGGTCTGATCTGATGGGTAGCAGTGACAGGGGTTGACGGGGTGATTAATAGGTGATCAGGGTGTGAATAGAGGGGAGAATAGATGCAAGCAATGCACTTGCGAGTTGATCAGAGGGGGTCTGAGGGCGATCTGAGGGTGTGGGTGGGTAATTGGGTGCCTGCAAAAGGGCAGATTAGGGTCTGATCTGATGGGTAGCAGTGACAGGGGGTGATTGATGGGTGATTAGGGGGGTGATTGGGTGCAAACAGTGGTCTGAAGGGATGATCAGGGGGGGTCTAAGGGCTGCTGTGGGTGATCAGGGGGCAGGGGGGGCAGGATCAGTGTGTGTGCGTGATTTCATACACAGCTGCCTCCTCCCCTGGTGGTCGCACGATTACTGGGACCACCAGGGGAGGAGGCAGCCAGTATAATACACTTTGTATACATAACAAAGTGTATTATACTTTAGTAACAGTGAGATCGGAGGGTTAACAACCCGCCAGCGCTGCTAGTTGGCCGAAGGGTTGACGTCGCAGGTGGGCGGAGCCTAATGCCGGTGGATGCGCGCAATCCCCAGGTAATTAGTCCCCCAGGTGCCGCCGCCGATCGGCGTTACGCGGTCCTGGGGGTGCCACCTTGCCGCCGGCCATAGGTAGTGGGCGGTCGGCAAGTGGTTAAGAAACGTTCCATTTTTCTTATTGCCCACAATGTAGTGCTTCAGCTTCTGTTTCCGTTCCACTGGGCTCAGCAGTCCGGAAAAATTGATGCGTCAGGAAACTAGCGGTCCATTCAGCGGATTGTGAGGAACGGATCAGTTTGAATGGATGGATGTGAACAGATCCATAGGTTAACATTGGATCCATTTATATCCATTCCGATCTGGGAACGGACCTTTTTTAGCGCTAACGCGAACCAGGCCCGCTGGTTTCCAAAAGTGTGTGATGTTTCAAAAAACGTCAAATTTCATCACTATACCCCGTTATCAATGTAGACGCATCTTTTGATGACGCATATTTTACCAATTACACTGCCATCAAAATATCAAAGCGCTAGCAAACATTTTGTGAAAGACATCAATGTTGGTCATTAATCAAACAATGAGGAATTGCAAAGTGTTTTTGTAATCATTTAGTACATTTACTCATTAATCACTGCTAAATTGAAATTCACAGCTAATCTATTGAATCGGATTAATGTCTGACAGATTTCTTTCAGTACACCACAGAAAATAAACTCTTTAAAATTCATAAAAACATTGTGCCAGTAATTTAGGGTGAAAAAAAGCCCATAGCTGAGATTCAATTACTATATTTTCTAATCTCCTACAAGAATTGCTGATTATACTGGCAGAACAATAATAGTTATATTAAATTTCCTGGCAATAATTCGTACCTAAAACCATTTTTGCTGTTTGATGAAGTCTTATTGTTGTAAAATACTGTTGACTTAATTCACGCATTATTAAACTGAAGTGAGTCATTGTGTGACACGTAAAATGAGACAAACTGGCTTCCTTATTTCAGAGTTGAAAAGTTTTTTTTTAGGTAGGGATAAAGATATTGAAAAGAGTCACCCTCTAGTCCTCAAGTTATATAATTTGGTTGCTAAGGTGCAATCTTTAAAGGGAACTCGAGGTGAGAGTGATATGGAGGATAATGTAAGATTTTTACTAGGTGGTCTGAACTCAGAATTGAGTGATGAGCAGCGAAGGACCAGTTATGTGTATTCAATGGATATATCAATTTCTGCCAAAAAACAGGAAATAAATAATTTTATCCTAAGAAAAATTGACATAAAAAATATCCGGCATTCTGTCTTGTTTCCAGTCATGTGTCTTGAATAGAGATGTCGCGAACATCACATTTTGGGTTTGTGAACACGAACCGCCATAGACTTCAATGGGCAGGCAAATTTTAAAACCTTTCTGGCCACAAAAGTGATAGAAACGTTGTTTCAAGGGGTCTAACACCTAGACTGTGGCATGCCAGAGGGGGATGCATGCCAAAAGTCCCGACAAAAATTACGGAGTTGACGTAAAGTCGGGTTTTAATCCCTAAAGGACAGGAATCACATTATGCACAGCTCTGGGTGTCAGCGGGCTGTGGAGTGTCACACACAGAGAAATGCAATAGTACTATCAGAATACAGTGAAATAATAATGCACTGGAGTGGGTCTGTGCCTGCAACTTAATGAGGCAACAGCAGTAGTGTGCACACAGCTCTGGGTGTCAGTGGGCCATGGAGTATCTCACACAGACAAATTCAATAGTACTATACAGTGAAATAATAATGCACTGGAGTGGTTCTGTGCGTGCAACTTAGTGAGACAACAACAATAGCAGTATTGTGCACACAGCTCTGGGTGTCAGTGGGCTGTGGGCTGTCACACTAAAAAAAAACAACACAGGAGACCGATGTGCTAGCCCTCAAAAAAGGCCGTTTGGGGTGCTTTCACAGCAAGTGAGTAACAAAACACAGGCCAAGCTAATGCTTTCCCTATCTATCTGCAGCAAGTCTGACCCTGCTCTCACCAATAGTCAGCAGCCAGCAGAGAATGAATCCAATATGGCCACCGCAAATGCTTTTTGATAGGGGGTGGGGGATCCAGGAGACGGTGGTAGCTGATTGGCTGCCATGCGTCTGCTAACTGTGAGGTAAGGAGGCAAAGTTTAGCTTGATGATGTATAGGGGGTGGGTCGAACACGCCAAATGTTTGTTGTTCGCTGTGAATGCGAATAGCGGTAGTTCGCAGAATACTGTTCATACTGTGAACAGTTCAGGCCAACTCTAATCTTCAATTAATGTACAGTTCACCAAGGGTTGTGTCCAAATTTACAAAGTCCATTCACATCCACCAAAAATCTTATCTCCTGTGGATGTAACACCATAACACAAAGACAGTACTCAGAAAGAATAGCTGAATATGTGTGTGTGTTTGTGTTTTACGTATTGCTAAAATACTTCCATAGGTGTACCTTATTAGTAACATAAATATTTATAAATAAAAATGCAAATTGCTTGGCTGTCCTGATGTTCCTCTTTAAGCCATAGACCCTGGCAGGCAGCTCAGGTGCCGTGACACGGTAGATTAGCTACCTTCTTACATAGTTACATAGTTACTTGGGTTGAAAAAAGACATACGTCCATCAAGTTCAACCAGAAAATAAGGTACAACACCAGCCTGCTCCCTCACATCTCCCTGTTGATCCAGAGGAAGGTGAAAAACCCTTACAAGGCATGGTCCAATTCGCCCCAGAAGAGAAAAAAATCCTTCCTGACTCCAGATGGCAATCAAATTAAATCCTTGGATCAACGCCACTGGCAATTACCTTGTAATTATAGCCATGGATGTATGTCAATGCAAAATCCATGCTCAAGTTATGTCCCCTAGTCCTTTGCACAAGCCAAGGGACAAAAAGCTAATTTTTTTCAAGCTTTTATATTGCCCTCTGATGTATACTTTTTTCTTCTGTGTGAGTTAGACAGTCACTATTAAAGCCAAAATGATCAGCAGGACGCCAGAAAACTTTGCAGCGCTAGCCTGCGTAGTGTAGCAATGATGACATTGGGAGATGGAAGTACGTGGATGTAGTCAGATCAGTGTGTAAGGGAGAGGAGAAGACGCGGTGCCCGGTGGTGGGAATGGTGAGGGGGCTTCAGCTGCATTGTATCACCGGGAGGGGATAGAGGAGAGACAGTGAGAGGGCCCCCCTTTAGATCATGGGGAGTGGGAATGGGGTCAGAGTAGGTCACAGTTTCGGACTGCAGGGGGGGGGGGGGGAGAGATTGCACATCATATTTAATCACAGGTGAAAGTGGTGGTGCATGGCTGCTAGCTCCATGAAATTTGCTTGGTTGCACTTTTCACAATCTGTCTTCTCTGCCTGTGGAGAGAATCTCTCATTAGGGTTATTTAGGCCGTGTAATCAGGTGCATAGTTTGTGGGATAGACTTGTATTTGAGTAATTTAAAACAATCCAACTTAAAAAGGAGCTGTCGGCCATACTATCTCAGGAAAAAAAAAATATATAAGTAGATAAATACTTGCTCTACTTACATAACATATATATTGCACTCTCAACGTTATGATTCATGTGAATTTTATAAAGGAAAAGTAGACAATCCTATTGTAGACAGTTTCCATATTTACTGTGGCTATTTTGAAGCCAGTCCTGATGTAATATCCGCCCTTAGTCTCCTCTGCCTGATTTGCCTGCCCTTCACTATAGAAAGAGCATTGTTTCAGCCTGAGAAATTTTGGCCAATCAGAGAGGAACAGAGGTGTGGGAGGGGAAAACAAGAGGGAAAGAGGCTTCAGCCAATCAGGCTGTATTAGTTAAAGAAAACCTGAACTGAAAATTAAAAGTCAAAATAAGCATACACAAGTCATACTTACCTTCCATGTAGTCTACTCCTCAGTGTCTTTCTCCTCTCCCGCGTCCTGTTTGTTCACTGTGATCAAGGGAATTTTCCGTTCTCCCTTTTGAAAATGGCCATTACCCATAACAGCTTTCTGGTCAGCACACAGTTAAACTGTGACATCGCCCACTTGAGCCATAGGGAAACATAGACATTACCTGGTACATCAGTTTTCCTTTCAGCTATAACTGACAGCAACTGAAATTTTATTGACAGCAACTGATATTTTATTGACAGCAACTGATATATTTCAGATCTGACAAAATATTGTCAGAACTGGAAGGGTTTATTGTCAGAAAAAAATGGTGAGCTTCTGAAAGGAACTGATGGCAAGGTAACTATGTAATGTTCATTTGAAGTTACCTCATGTGTTTATTTTAAATATTTTTACTTAGTACAGGTTCTCTTTAGGTCTGAGGGGAAGTACAGAAGCAAAAAATGACAACCCAGCATGCCCTGCAAATTCCTTTTTGTGTACCAAATTTTGTGTACCAAATAAGAGTCAGGTAAACTGGGGAATGATCATTTATCAACAAGAAAAGTAATAGAGATTTCAACTTTTGGCTTTCCTGGGTCGCATCCTCATTACTTGTTTACCAGATAAAAATAAAGAATTGATTTTTGATTTTATACCCGACAGTTACTCTTTAAGAGGGACAAATATTGGGGCCGGCTTATACACGAGGTCGACTTATATTCGATAATACACAGTACATATGAATTTTACATTTCCCCCCCCCTCAATATTGGTCCTTTAAATAAAGAGTTAGAATATAGGATTCGGACAGGAAAAAACAGCCAGCATATTTTGTATTAGAAAATGGAAGTTAGTGTTTCAGTATTCAGTTTCCTCATTCCCTTTATGTGATGATTTTTTTCCAGATGGCATCAGGGAGTCTGCTACACCTCGGGGAGGAAACAGATAAACTAAAAGCCAAGAATCGAGAGTCAATTTTACTTCTTCTTCATCTGGTAAGTGCCAAGCTGCTTCCTCGCCCCCTATTGGCAGGAACTGCACTTAATCTGTAACAACATCCTGTGAAAGATGTTTCATATACAGCTGTCCCGGCAAACAGGTGCTCCAGGAGGGGCTCTCCATCTTCCAGTCACTCAGAGAAGGATTATGCTATTTTATTCTAACTGCTAAAGTCCACAATAGGAACACAATATCATAATAGGATTATTGGTAACAAAGGCGGGATAAAGACGTTTTCTTCAGTTGATGATTTATTCTCTAAATAAGAGTTAAATAAATACTTACAGGAAGTAAATAAAACCTGCATTTAACCACTTCTTTACCACAGGGTTTTTCACCTAAAAACCACAGCAATTTTCACATTTAAGGGAGGCAAGGGTTAATGGGCTTAATGGGGGTATAATTTATTTTAAAAAAACCTCACTGGTGCTGATCAGTCACTAATGCTGTGTTAGTTATCTGAGATCCTCTCACGAGTGATCTCAGTAACTGTAACAGCATAGAGACTGATGCAATGTTTACACACATTCTGCATGAATGAGCACCGTCATTGGCTTTGTGAACACATGTTCACATCAGCCAATCACGGACCAGCGGGTGCCCGACGCGTATGCACATCCGTGTGCACGCGGACGCGCACGCACACGATCGCGAAAGCGATCGCGCACAGCAGCAAAATAAACAGGAGTTGCCTATCTACGCCCCTGTGACTCAGGTGAAGTTTAAAGGGGTGTAGATAAGCGTGGCAGAGGTTAAGTGGTTAAAATCATGAAGTTTGAAATAAAACCATGCAAACATGTTTTACTAATTTATTTACCACCCACATTGTATTGGGGATTGTATACGATGCCCTTTCATATTGCACTATACGGTGTACTAAGAATATGTTTTTTTCCAGAATATTTCATTAGAAAAGCAGCCATGGAGCTTACATCAGAGAATGCTGCTTCTAAAGCAGGGCATAACTACAGATCATGGGGCCGACACTAAACCTTAGATGCTGCCCTCCAACATTCTAACCCTCTTCTCCTTTTTCCATTGGTGACCATAACAGCCCTGATCTGGAGGCTAAAACCCAATATTGGAGTAAAAAAAGATGAAGTGCCCCTACAGCATGCCCCCCCCCCCCCCCCCAAGTTGAACAGCTTTCCGGGATGTCAGTTTTACTATGCACATGAAGTTATATACATTAGGTCTGTGCATGGTGCATTCACAAGTTTTTTCCTAGGTGGTATTTTCACATTTTATCAATAAAACACCTGGTAAAGGAAACCAGAGCTTAGATAAAATATAAGTTTTATACTTACCTGGGGCTTCCTCCTGGGGCCCCATACATACCCGGGGCCGCCGGAGAGATACGTAGAGGGAGCACTTCTTTTGTGCAGACTGGCTGAAGTTACGGGACCCGGTACTGAAGAGGGAGAAGACTGTGGACGGTGGCGTGGGAGGGATCCGTGGGGATGGGAATGGAGGAAGCCCCAGGTATGTATAAAACTTTTATTTTATCTCAGCTCTGGTACACTTTAAGCTGCCAGCAAGCAAGAAAATATTCAGAATAATTTTGCCAGCACTTTTTTTCACGGACGACTCTCCTGACCTCTGACCCGGATTATCTTTGCTTCTGCCCGGTGCAGAATGACGGGCAGAAGTATGCGCACTCCCCCGCCTCCTCCGTCCTCGTGTCTGCGCTCCACTGAAAAGCAAGGGTCAAACGCTAAGTAATTAGCATCTGACGTTTGCTTTTCAGTGGAGCCCAGACGCTAGGGCGGTGGAGGCGGGGAAGTGCGCATACTTCTGCCCGTCATTATGCGCCGGGCAGAAGCAAAGATAATCCGGGTCAGAGGTCAGGAGAGTCGTCCGGACACCGGCATCTATTGGAGAAGACTGGCGGCTAACGGCGGGGAGCGACAGAAGCGGTAAGGATCTTTTTTCTTTCCCTACCCAGTGCAGGTTTTATTTTACCAGAGCCTTTTGGCTTTTGGTATCCTTTAAGCCAACATTTGTTATGTTTGTGAAGATTACGATGTCTTATTTTTTAACCCTTGCAAGATGGGCCCCCAGACTGTGAGGGTCGCAAAGGGTAGGCAAGAGAAGAGGTGTGAACATTGGGGGGCCGCATCAAAATTTTGCTGGGGGCCCCGTGATTTATAGTTACGCCCTTAGACAGAAGCTTGGCCGTGTACACTCTTTGACAAGGGCTTGTTGAAGAGGTTCTGTGGGACCCAGTGCTGGATGTGTAGATTATCCAGAGGTCTCCCTCTACCGAGGTGAGTATCCATTTGGGGCTCTTTTTTCTTCAAGTCCACTTCAAGGTTCAGGTTCACTTTAAGTATAAGTTTTCAAGGTGTTTGAGTTTGTTTTAATGAACTCTATGTGCAAAGCAAGATCATTCAGATGCTGTCTTAAAATCCTGATGAAGAAAATAATTAGGGTGCATCAGAGAACCAGCTCACATCATCCAATTATATTTTGCCATTAAACTTAAATAAGTATATGCCGTGACAAATTAGGATCTGTAATCAATATAATGCACATTAGCCAATATACGGTGTAATTACCAATCAGTGCCTCATTCAAAGCTAGCATTCTTGTGACATCAGATCTCAGATAGCTTTTCTCACATTTGAGCAAACTAATAGTATTCGTGACTTGTTACAATATATTATAGGACACGTCTTAAAGTGTACCTAAGTTTATGGCTACTTTTCATTTAAAGTAATACTAAAGTAAACCTGAAAAAAGTTAGATACTCACCTATGGAAAGGAAAGGCTCTGGATCTCAGTCCTCTCTCCATGCCCCTGTGTGACCACTGTGTAGCCAAGTCCACTGTGTAGAAAGTCTGTACTGCGCATTCACTTTAAAGTTACTAAGAATAGTTATTCAAAATGTCCCCCACAGCCTCCTGTAGGCCAGGATGCATTGGTAGTACTGGATGTAAATAAAGGAAGACTTGTTTTCTCACACTTTGTCCCTAGTACCTGCAGGTGTGCACTTTGGTGGGGCCACGTGCTGGCAGCCTGGTGGTGCACTGCTTTTTTGACAACTACACTTTATATGTGGAGTCAGGCTCTAAGACAACTGCTTAATGTCCTAAACGTAAATGTAATGCATTGAAGATGGAAAGAAGTTCATTCAAAAACATAACTGTGTTTTTGGCCACTCCCAGCTCTTCAAGCGTCATGTGGCTTTTTAACAAATAAGGTATTCTGGCTCCTTCCTTTTATGTATACCCTTCAGTATTATGCAGCGGCTGTTAATCCTATACCTATAGGAGACAGCAATGGTGAAATGGTTTAGCTTCTACCTATAGGAAACCGCAATTGTGAAAGTTAAGCTGGCCATACACTGATCTTCATCAGATTCGACCATCAGATAGATTTCTGTCAGATTCCTGTCAGGTCGAATCTGACAGGAATCTATCTGATGTGTGCCATCCACTAGGAACAGATTTCCAATAGATTTCAGAATTAAATCTATTAAAAATCGATCTAAATGCATAACAACACCAACAACAAATAACATTTTCTCCCGTAGGACTCAAAGCGCATAAGCATGGCTCAGACTAATAATTGGTTGATTGGTAAATCGTGGTACAGAGGAAGAATTCTATAAGTCCTGAAATGCCAGGCTAAACAGGTGGCTTTTCAGTCTGGATATGAATAACTCCAGGGAAGGGGCTGTCTTTACTGGGTATGGTAGGGAGTGCCAAAGAGTAGGGGTAGCATCATGACAGAAAGCTCTGTCTCCAAAGGTTTTAAGGTGCACTCTGGGAGTAATCAAGTTTATGGAACCTGCTGATCTGAGGTTGTGAGAGGTGTGGTGCAGCTTCAGCAAGTCCTTTATGTATCCAGGGCCATAATTGTGCAGGGATTTGAATGTCAGCAGTCCAATCTTGAAGAGTATTCTCCATTTTACTGGTAGCCAGTGCAGTGAGCAAAGGATCGGTGTAATGTTACAGTGGCGATGCTGATTTGGTAGCAAACTGGCAGCAGCATTCTGCACAAATTGCAGGCTGAGCAGGTCCTTGTTTGGGAAGCCTGCATAAAGGACCATTATTGCACCATTAGATCGAATGCAACTCTATTGGCCTATGGGCCATCGATCTGCTGCCAGCAGCAGATCGACCTGGATTTTCCATCCAGTCAGATACATCAAATTGATCTAAATTGGCCAAAAATCGATTGGGCATTGATTTGTGGCTGATCGATCAAATAGATCAATCGATCGATGGCTGAAATTAACCAGTGTATGGGCCCTTAAGAGAAAACAGTTTCAGGAGTTTCCACTTTTAAATTCCTGAAGCGAGAAGCAATCAGCATGTGCTGCACTAGGAAGTGCCTGACCTATTTGGAAAGGACAGTTACAGGTGAATATAGTCTTGGTAAACTACTGCTAAAGAATGATTTATGCTTTTGTTGCAGTTAATTTACAGTGCAGTTTCTAAAGACACACTTTTAAACATATCCTCACTTTTCCAAAGTAAAACACAATCCTTATTAAATAATCTCTATAAAGTTCAAGTATTTCCTAAACTGCATCGCACAGTGACGGACATACTTGCAGAATAACAAACACTGGTCTGCATGATAGCCTGGGACCCCAGTCTCTCTCACTGGCCGGGCCCCAAACCACCATGTGATACCTAGAGGGAAATGCGGGCGAGCCCTGGACCTCTCACCCCCAGGGCATTCACCCCCACTGCCTCTAAACTGAATGCTAACTTAAACAAGCACAATTGCTAACTCCCAGCTAAAGCAATTTCCTACCTTTATCTGGTCAGCAGATCCCAGTCAGCCAATCAGGTGTACTGCCATACACCGGTGGCCCCGGGATGTCATGCAGACCAGTGTTTGTGATTTTACATTTCTTTTTTGCAGCTTCTAGGATGCGTTTGATAGGTGAGTGGTTAGGGAGGGGACCGTGTGGGAGATGTGCCTACACAGATGCAATCAACGATTGCGTCCAACCGAAGCCTCCCACCTGAATGCTACCCAATGTATGCAATTCCTGCTAGATTTGGTACAGCAGTACAGCAGGCAAAGGGTGTATGACAGTACACCTGATTGGCTGACTGGCGTCTGCTGATCAGATGAAGGTAGGAAATTGCTTTAGCTGGGAGTTAGCAATACTTACAGAATACCCAGAGAGCTCATAATGACCCAAAACCACTAGGAAATGGGCTAAAAAAGACCAAAAAATCCTCTTACTAAAAAGCAACAATAAATACAATTTTGCCTTGTCAGAACTTGAAGGTATTTGTGATAATTTAGCTTTAAAGTGAACTTCCAGACTAAAAATCGACTCAGCAGCACTGAAAAGGCTTGGTGTTTCTTTAACAGTTTCACGGCATCAGAACTTTGTTTCTCTTATACAAGCCTCATTTTTAGCTGCACAGAAGAAAACTGCCCGTGCAGTTTTCCCCTTATGCTGTGCAAAGCATGATGGGATTTCTGATGTTGTTGCTCTCGTTCTGCTGTTGTGGTGCAATTTTTTTATTTAATATTTTGAGTTTGACATTTGAAGCCTAGTGTGTGCAGCTGGGAGGGGTTATCAGGACACAGGACAGTTGGAACTGTGTCTCATGCTCCCTGTCACCTCCTTTCAACCAAAAAGATGGCTGCCCCATGACAAAGATGGCAGCCCCCATGAATCACAAACATTTGCCTGTTCTTTTAAAACAGGGTGGGTAAGAGATTATATTACCTATCTATTCTAATTAACATAACTAATGTAACTTAATAACAGTATGTTTGTTTAGCCTGAAGTTCCCCTTTAAGTGAGCAACTGTGGTTTTCCATGACACATCACTCCTGAATATGCATTTGCATAGTTGGACAGTTGCTAGCAAACTAGGAAATTTCCCAGGGCCACAGAGCCTATAGAGACCTCCAAGTCTATCCCGTTTTTGAGTGGTCACAAATATTAGTGTGGCATGCATTAATGGTTACACCTGGGTTGGAAGAGTGCATAGTGGAGCCTCATATCACCAGTGGCATAGCTAAGGAGCTGTGGGCCCCGATGCAAGTTTTACAATGGGGCCCCCCAAGCACTCTGTACATAAAAATTGATACGGCACACCAAAATCTGCCAATGGCAACTACAGTGTCAGAGGTGCAAGAAGGGGATGGGGAGCAGTTTGTTAATGATTACTACTATTCAAAGCATCTATAAAAGTGATTATTATGAGCACAGGACCAATAGAGAGCTAATACTGTAGTATTGGGCAAGACTCCCTAACTCTGCTACTGCCTATAGAGCATGCTCTAGTGGCTGCAACTCTGGCGCTTTGAGTCCGCCAGGAGAAAAGCTCAATATAAATGTGCCCTGTCTGTCTGTCCATGGCTCCCCACTGCAGTGCCTCTGTGTCTATGTATACTTTTTTGAAGACCATGGCTATGCTGTGATCCATCACTACATTTTGATCTGACTCTATGGCTTTGTTGTGGTTAACCTGCAGTGAAACCAAAGGAATAGTTAATGAGATGCAAATAACCCCAAGTTGTTGTCATGGAAATTTGGTATGCAAATTTCTGCAGCTTGAAAATAGACCGGTAGAACCCTACAGAGGTGGAATTGGATTGATCTGTTTTCAAGCTGCAAATATTTGCATACAATTTTACATAATCCTGCATCAACAAAATATTAACCAAACTATGTGAATGTGGAGGGATCATTTACCTATTTTGGTTCCTGGACGTAGTTTCTACGTCCAGAAACCATGTGCGCTACCGCGCGCCCCCGCGGCTGATCGTGCGCGTGCATGCGCACTCCCGGCTGCGGATTCGGTAGCCAAGGAATCAATGTATCGGCTATGGAGCCCGATCATTGATTCCTCTTCCCCGCTGAAAAAGCGACAGCTTCTCTCGGAAGCTGAGCTTTTTCTGGCCGTCTCCTTCCCGATGCGTCACTCTAAGCGCGTGCTACGCTTAGAGTGACGTCATGTAAACAAACTCATGGCCGCCATCTTGTGGCCAAAAAGTAATACTACACCTGAAAAAAACAAACAAAAAGAATTAACACACATTTACATTATAAATCTATTGTTTACCTCCCACCCTCCCAAAAGTACCCAAATAAAATGTTTAGTATAAAAAAAAAAAACCATTACAATTAAAAAAAACAAAAAAACTTTTAAATATTTACCTAAGGGTCTAAACTTTTTAAATATCAATGTAAAGATGAAATATTTCTATATTTTTTTTTATTTTAAACTTGTAAATAGTGATAGATGCAAAATGGAAAAAATGCACCTTTATTTCCAAATAAAATATTGTCGCCATACATTGTGATAGGGACATAATTTTAACGGTGTAATAACCGGGACATATGGACAAATACAATACGCGAGTTTTAATTATGGAGGCATGTATTATTTTAAAACTATAATGGCTGAAAACTGAGAAATAATGAATTTTTCCATTTTTTTCTTATTCTTCCTGTTAAAATGCATTTACAGTAAAGTGGCTGTTAGCAAAATGTATCCCCCAAAGAAAGCCTAATTGGTGGCGGAAAAAACAAGATATAGATCAGTGCATTGTGATAAGTAGTGATAAAGTTATAGGCTAATGAATGGGAGGTGAACATTTCTCACGTGAAAACGACAGAACCTGAATGGGTTAACTTCAGTGAAAAATAGGAACAGGGATAGTGACACAGTAACAGTATTGAATATTGAATATTTATACATTTTGAAGCATCATTATAAAAGAAAGATCGCTGCTATAATAAAGAATTTGTTTGATATATTTTTTTGTAGAGATTCAGCCTGTTGGCCATATTGGCCATGACTCAGTATTTTCTTACGTTGGACATGCACTTTTTCATTATATATTTTCTCACTTTCCTCCTGTCCTTCCGCAAAAAAAACTCCTTTTTCCTTTGCTACTTCTCCCCTTCTAGATTTATATTCGGGAAGTACACCCAGATTTATAGGCAAAAGCAATTTAAATGCAAATGCTTGCGGAAGGCCAGCGCAGCTAATGAGAGTGGACAGCGCTGATCCTGTAGGAGGGAGCAAGAGTTAAGAGCTAATGTGCCGGCCCCCACATCCAAGCCTAGGAAATTGGTGAGAGGTAGAAAGGTCCTTAATCTTCCCTGCCAGAGGGCTTAAAGCCTAGTGTGTTACAGTGGGCCACCACAGAATATTATTATAGGCAGGGATTGATAAAGACTATGTTGGACAACTAACACAAGGGAAGGTGGATTAGCACAAATGTTCATCAGATACAGCTCAATGGAGAATATTAACTGGTTTCAAGCCGGGATAAAACATTGGCCCGATATGAAATCGCCTTTTATAAAGAGTTTAAAGGGAATCATAAGTGCATCTAGAGCAACTTTAAATTAGTGAGTGGATTGTGGTGCGGTGTAATGGCTGCTTTGTAACGCAGTTTACCAAACTGCAATGCGCCACCAATGTGACGTTCACAATGCGGCGGGTGCTTTGTGGTATAACGGATTGTGGCATCGTAGCGTACTGCAGTGCATTACTGCTAAACGCATGCCTTAACAAAAAGTGAAGCATATGTTTCATTGATTATGTTTCACTGTACACCGCTGTTCCGATCCATTGCGTTCCTGCTGTCACAGGGAACACAATGCAATGGCCACTGTGAAGGTGACCTTAGCCTCTAAATACTGATAGGTAAAGTAGTATGAGTTTATCATCACATTTTTACACACTTACATTCTCTTGACTCACTAGTTACTTTTGTAGCTATGAAGGTTACTCTGCAGCTAGTCGGTGGCTTGTAAATTTAAGCAATAGTTTCATTAGCTTTGAACCTGACTCATTCATCCAACTCTGTATTTAGTGTAAGAGATGAAAAACCACTCATAACAAGTGCTTGATTAAATCATAGAGTGGTCATAGTTGGTAAAATTCACATGGGAATTGTGAATATGCAGCAATGTTTTTGCTGCACATATATTGAAAGTCAATGGAGAATGCTACCTGCTGCTAAAATTGTTGAAATTACATTTGCATTTTTGGCTAAAAGCAGAGGATCAGCAGAATGCCAGGCAACTGGTATTATTTAAAAGTGAATAAATATGGCAGCCTCCATGTGCATCTCTCTTCAGTTGTCCTTTAAAGGAGTTATCAGGGAAATTACCTAGAATGAGCTTTACTCACCTGGGGCTTTCTCCTGCCCCTTGCAGCAGACTGTTCCACGCCGACCGCTCTGCTTCCCGTCGCTGTCCCGGTCTCGCCGCTCGGTATTAAGGCCAACCTCCGTGTCGGTCTTATTGCGGCTGCGCAAAACGCCTCTGTCAATCATCGCCACGCGGGCCACGGCGAACAGTGCAGGTGCAGAACTACTAATTAAATGTAAATTCCTTGTGCTTTGTGAATACTTCGACCAATTGTAACCAGTACATTTCCTTGTCTCCACACTATTACAACAGAAAAAGTGGAATAGTAACCTTGGGGCTGATTCCTGAAGCTGCGCTATTATAGCATTGTGAGCTACATGACAGCACCTCAAGCTAAATTCAGGGAGGCCTGCTACGCTCGGTCGTGCAGCATAGCGTGTCTTCTGTAGCTACAAGCGTTGCTTACATAGCAACACACTCTCCTCTAAATGCCGGCCGCTTCTGTGAGGTATCGCAACCGCGATACTTCACTAGAGCTACTGCTGCTATGTTAATTAACATAGTTACTATGTTAATTAACATAGTAGCGGCCCCGGTAGTGAAGCTAGTGCATTTAACTTCTTAACAGTCAGGATGGGGGTAAACGCGGCGGCAGCCCCAGGACCGCCTAACACCAATTGGCATCAAGTCTTGGGACGGAGTTTTGCAGGAGATTGCGCGGGACGATGCACATGCATCTCCACTTGAATTCCAGAGCTCTGCTCCGTCATCAGTCATCACTATTTACACTGTACAGCGCTGCAATCTATGGCAGCGCAGTACTGGGGACAGCCGTGTGACACGGCTGTCCCCTCTGGAGGCACAGAGAGCAATTGGCTCTTATGGGCTGATGCCTATGAGAGCCGATCGCTGTGATTGGCTGGCGGCAGGAGGGAGTTAAATAAAAATAAAAAAAGGGGTAAATTTATAAAAAAAAAAGAGAAATAAATGTTTGTAAAAAAAATAAACAAACATCCCAGCAGGGATCAGAGCCCACCAACAGAAAGCTCTGTTGGTGGGCAGAAAAGGGGGGGGAGGCGGTCACTTGTGTGCTGAGTTGTACAGCCCTGCAGCGAGACCTTAAAGCTGCAGTGGTCTAATTGGTAAAAAAATAGCCTGGTCACTAGGGGGTGTATGCCTACGGTCCTGAAGTGGCAGGTAACTAAGGAAGGCATGCTACGCTGCACTACCGCACGTAGCGTGCCGCCCTAAGCAGCGCAGCTTCATGAATAAGCCCCCTTAGAGGTCATTGTGTTTCTTGCGCACCTCCGTTTTTTTCTTCCTTTTGATCATCAAGACTGTAACACGCTTTTTTTTATCTCTGTACATTAGTCTGCAGATATTTGTGTCACATAATAACACAATTTAATCACATTCCAAGCAGTGGACAGTCTTTTAAAATTGAATTAGGGATTTATGGCACTTTTCCAGAGTTTGTTGCTGTCTGCACAGTTTTCTTTCTCCATCTACAGTACAGGTGCTCAGTTTGTTATTACTTGTCATGCAGTAAATAGCATTACCTCTGTCCTGTCTGTAGTTAGAGGACATTGACGTTTGTCTGCTGCTGGATAACGCTGAAGGATTTTCAGAGAGGACGAGGTTAAAAAAAGAATCATCTTGGCACTGATGATGAATCAGATACATGGAAATACACTGATATTTCTTCCAGAGTATCTAGGATGCTGCTAGGAGACAGAAAGAAAATCTTCTGTGCGGAGGGAAAAACATGCACGTTTCATTATGTGCAGAGTATTATATACTATAATTAGGAGGCACGCATTACTTAATAATCCAAGCCGCATCTCAGGCATCGGTCTTCCTCATGTGAGTCTGGAAGACACAGCGAGGAGACTGCTCATGCTTCATTTACTGATTAGGCTGTAATAGGCAGGAGGCTTTAAATGAACATCTACTGCCAGTGAGGAAGACCTATCCTTGGTGGTGCCTCTGCCAAATATAAGGAGACCTATACAATTTCAGGCGCTTCACTAAATAACTACAGGTAGTCCCCAGTTAACAAATGAGATAGGGACTGTAGGTTTCTTCTTAACCTGAAACTGCTCTTAAGTCGGAACACTGTGCCATGATATCTGTTCCCTGCAGTGGCATAGCTAAAAAGCCGTGGGCCCCGGTGCAAGTTTTGCATTGGGGGCCCCCCAAGCATGCTATACATAACAATTGATACAGCGCACAAAAACCTGCCAAGGACAATCAGTGTCAGAGGTGCAAGGAGGGGATGGGAAACAATGTGTTAATGATCACTACCATTCAAAGCATCTTTAGAAGGAATTATTACAAGCACAGGACCAACAAAGAGCTAATACTGTGGCTGAGGATGACCCCCATGGGGCCTCTTTAGCCCAAGGGCCCCGATGCGGTTGCTACCTCTGCACCCCCTATTGCCACGCCACTGGTTCCCTGCACCTCCTCTGTGCCTCCAGTGTCCCACTGTGTGTCACCTGTTCCCCTGTGCCTTCAGTGCCTCCCTCTGTGCCACCTCTGCCCCCTCACTGTGTCACCTCTGTCACCCTGTTCCCTCCGTGTCCCCCTCATTTCCACCTCTGTCTACACTGTGTCCCTCTGCCTTCACTGTGTCCCTCTGTACCATCTCTGCCACCTTGTCTTCCTTTGTGCCTCATTTTGTCCCTCTTTTCCAGCACTGGATCACAGGTTTGCTTTAGAATATGTATGCAGAACTCAGAATTTGCTAAACAGTATACTATAGTGTACCACTGCAAAATTTCATTTTATCGAGTTTATAAACCATTTTTGCTATTCATTTCCCCCCATTTTTGTGTCATTTGTATCAGTGGGTTGTTCATAAGTTTGTAAGTCGGGGACTACCTGTTCAGCGCTTTGAGTATTCTCTTTAAAAACTTTATTTAACTGTAGGGCAAAATTTTTCCTGCTGCTGGGGAAGTGTGCCTTTCCCAGCCTGGCAGGCTCGGCAGGGTATAAGGTGGCAGGGTAAGGGTGGCGGCAAGGAGCTCTCATACATATCTGTCCGGACAGCTGGATCGGCTCCTTCATCCTCCACCGTGGTGGTGACGTACTCCTGGCAGGTTTTCTCGGTTATGATCTCATGATATGACTTGTGATCGGGATCCAGGAGACCAAGTCAGCGTTAAGCGCCGCCCGGAGGTGGAAGAGGGGTGATGGAAGAGTCTCTGCCATCTCTTCCATCACACCTCTTCAACCACCGGGTGGTGCTGCAACGCCAACATTGTCTCCTGGTTCCCGATCACGTCATATCATGCGATTGAAGGGGATCTGGACCCAGAAGACCTGCCAGAAGTTCAAAGCTACCAGTGGAGGGAGATAAGCCGCTCGGAGCAGGTACATATAAATTCTTACTGCCACGCACTGGTTTGGCTGCACTTGCCAGCCAAATGAGATATGCCAAAAAAGGCTGTCGCTGCTCAAGCAGCTTTCAAAACAAGTATTTTGTTTGAAGCTGTCATTGGGTTAAAGGACACCTGAAGTGAGAGGGATATGGAGGCTGCCCTATTTATTTATTTTTAAACAATGCCAGGTGCCTGGCATCCTGCTGATCTTTCATTCATCAGTAGTGTCTGAATCACACATTAACAAACATCAAATTCAGTCAAACATCTGAAACTGATCTGCATGCTTGTTTAGCGTCTACGGCTAAAAAATATTAAATGCGAAAGATCAGCAGAACAGTCAGGCAATGTGTATTGTTTAAAAAGAAATACCCGTATTTCGCGCCATATAAATGAATACACTGACGCTGTGACATCATATATTACCTTTTGTGAAGAGTCCTGCATCCCCACAAAAAAGTGCACCAGGTACAATAACGATAAACCCTGGTTTACATCACATCTTAGGAAGCTGCGCCTCGATAAAGAAAGGGCACATCGTACAGGCGATAAAGTCCTCTACAAAGCTGCGAAATACAAACTGCAGAGAGCCATTACCGACGCAAAAAAAGATTATTCTCAAAAACTCGAGGAAAAATTTTCTAACGCCGACTCATCCACAATATGGAAATCTCTACATGAAATTACCAGCTACAGGAGGAAATCTCCTCCCCCCTCACTACATAACCTGCAGCTTGTAAATGAGCTGAATACATTTTATTGCAGGTTTGACACTACCAACAAAAGCCAAACACAACAAGTCAATTTGCATCTCTGCCACAGGCAAACTGAACACTCTTCCTGCCAGCCAACGTCTCCACCCCCTGCGGTGCCTCAGCAACTACACAACACAGGAGTCCAGACACAATCTATTGACCTGTCCCCAGATGTGCATGCTCTAACAATATGCCAATCAGATGTAAATAGACTCTTTAAAAAACAAAACACCAGGAAAGCAATGGGACCAGATGCTGTGTCTGCGAAATGCTTGAATCTCTGTGCCGACCAATTAGCACCTGTATTTACAGACATATTCAAAGCATCTCTAGAACTCTCAATTGTTCCTGCCTGTTTTAAAAGCGCAACTATTGTACCAATTCAAAAAAAAAACAAAACCTGCATGTTTAAATGATTACAGGCCTGTTGCGCTGACATCACTGGTCATGAAAGCATTTGAAAAACTGATAATGACTTATCTGAAATCCATCACAGATCCCCTGCTGGACTCTTTGCAATTTGCCTACAGGCCTAACAGATCCGCAGACGATGCCGTGAACATGTGTATGCATTATGTACTACAGCATTTAGATATCCCAGGAACCTACACCAGGATTTTATTTATAGATTTCAGCTCTGCATTTAATACCATAATTCCATCACTGCTGCACAGCAAGCTCTCCCAGCTACACATACCTGAATCCCTCTGCAAATGGATAACCGACTTCTTAACCGACAGAAGACAGCGTGCTAGACTTGGTAAACTCACATCAAGCTCTCTGACAGTCAGTACTGGTGCACCCCAGGGCTGTGTGCTTTCCCCACTGCTGTACTCACTTTACACCAATGACTGCATCTCCACAGATCCATCTGTTAAGGTTCTGAAGTTTGCAGACGACACAACAGTTGTTGGTCTCATTCAAAACGGGGATGAGTCTGCATACAGGCATGTGGTGGGACAGCTTTCCTCCTGGTGCAGCAGCAACAACTTGGAACTAAATGCTCTCAAAACCATGGAGATGATAATAGACTTTAGGAGATCTCCCCCCCAGCACCTCCCCTTAACCATAAATGGATCCACAATAACCCAAGTAGAGTCATTCAAGTTTCTTGGGTCCACGATCTCAAACGACTTAAAATGGGACAACACTGCCACTATTGTCAAGAAAGCACAACAGAGAATGTACCATCTACGGCAGCTGAAAAAGTTTGGCCTACCTCAAAATCTAATGGTGCAGTTCTACACTGCAATCATCGAATCAACCATAACATCATCTATGACTGTATGGTTCGGCTCCTGCTCAGCATTAGAAAAGGGGAGGCTGCAGCGCATCATCCGATCAGCGGAAAGGATAATTGGCTGTAGCTTACCTTCCCTGCAGGATCTTTACACTAGCAGGTGCAGAAAGAGAGCAACCAAAATTGCCTCTGACCCCTCTCACCCAGCTCACTCCATCTTCCAGCGCATGCCTTCAGGAGTAAGATTCCGGTCAATCGCTACCAAAACCTCTAGACACAGGAACAGTTTTTTTCCTCAAGCGGTAGCCATACTTAATGCTGAACCACGTTAGAGCTGCTAGGACTGAAAGTAATCAGCACAGAACTAAACATGAACAATTCTCACATTGCTTACTGCCACTATACTTATAATGTCCTTAACTTGTAATATTCACACTGTCTGTCCTTGTATTGTTTTTGTTTGTGTTTGTTAAGCAACTGCCAAGACAAATTCCTTGTAGGTGCAAACTTACTTGGCGAAAATAAATTGATTCTGATTCTGATTCTGATTCTGATTCTGATAAGACGCTCTGGAATATAAGACACACCTAGGTTTAGAAGGCAAAAAACAGGGGAAAATATATAAACTAAACCTGGTGCGTCCATATTTCAGGAGCGCCTTGTACATGACCTCCCCCAAATGGTGCCCTCCTGTGTCCCCATGTCTCCCCCAGGTGTCCCCCTGTCACCCCAGGTGTCAGTGCTTTACCCCCATGTGTCAGTGCTTTACCCCATGTGTCAGTGCTGTACCCCCAGGTGTCAGTGCTGTACCCCCAGGTGTCCTCATGTCACCCCCAGGTGTCCTGCTTTCTCCCCATGTGTCCTTCTGTCATGTCCATGTGTCCTCCTGTCCCCCTCTAAGTGTCCCCCTGTCTCCCCCAAGTGTCCCCCTGTCTTCCCGTCTCCCCCAAGTGTCCCCCTGTCTCCCCCAAGTGTCCCCCTGTCTCCCCCAAGTGTCCTCCTGTCTCCCCCAAGTGTCCTCCTGTCAGCCCTATGTGTCCTCCTCTCTCCTCCAAGTGCCTCCTCCACTCTGTGTCCCACTGTGAGTCTTCGTCCCCCCCGCTTGTCTATACCCCCTCCTGTGTCACCGGGTCCCCTTGTGTGAGAAGCGGCAGCAGCAGAAGCTTACCTCCTCCATCTTGCCTGCGGCGTTTGAAGACATCCAGCTCCTGTGTGCGGCTTCCTCTATTGCCGGCTTGTAATGACGCGTAATTGATGCAATCCTCTTATTTATAAGGATACAAGTAGTATGAGTTATAGAATGTTACCTAGGTCCTCTGGCTCTTAGTCTTGCCATTGCCAGGGACAGATGAAGAGGCTGACAAATGCTGGTTTGAGGTTGCTGATAATACAGCTTCTGCTGAAATATGATCTATACAGCTCAGAAATACCTGTGTCCAAACACGGTCTGCCTTGGCAGGGATCTCAGTGTCAGTGAGAGTGTCTGTAGACTCTGGGAGGAGGGTGGGCAAATGTGCACAAACATTGACACAAAGGAGAAAAACAGAGTGAGAGAGAAAATGAGGTCACGATTGGCTGCAATCAGAACCACTAAAGAAGGGGAATGTCAGGAACAGTTTTCTCTTTTTTTTGTTACTTTATAAATTATCAAAAACCAGGCTGTGGGCAGTACAAAACATAGATAATACACCTTTATCTAGTATTTATATTGATTTATGTGATTTTTTTTTTAACTTCACTAGGGCTCATATATAAAAACAAAGTTCCCCTTAATGGGAAGGGATGTTGATATAGGCTGATACTTCTGTAAAAGCTGCATAGCTCAGTGCTATGGTTCAGTAAAGAAAGCTCAGTTTGCTTATGCAGCAAGTGTTCAGACATAACTTGTGCTAAGACGTAGTACAGCATATGGGTGGCATTCAACATTGCTATTTTTGGCACATCTCTAGACTTTTTTTTTGTGGTACAAGAGAAACAAAAGTGTTCTTTTGCAGAACACTTACAACAATATTGATAGTGTACTTTACACTGCATTGGGAGGCAAAGAGCAAGTGCTCAGACCAAGCAGCGCCTGACTTATATATGGATGCAGGAAAGGCTTCTCAGCACATTTAAAGGGATCTACTGTGCTATTTCATCTCCAACACAAGTATACAGGAGCTGAAAACTGAATGCAAAAGAGACATCAGTTCCCAGTGGTGTAGCTAAGGAGCTTTGGCCCCAGTGCAAGTTTTACATTGGGCTCCTCCAAGCACTTTATACATAACAATTGATACGGCACACTAAAACCTGCCAAGGACAACCACAGTGTTACAGGTGCAAGAAGGGAATGGGCAACAGTTTGTTAATGATTACTGTTATACAAAGCATCGATAGAAGTGGTTTATACCAGCACAGGACCAATAGAGAGCTAACACCGCGGTTTAGGGAGGGCCCTTCTGGCCCAAGGGCTCGCTGCGGACGCAACCTCTGCACCCCCTATTGCTATACCACTGCCAGTTCCACATATTGAAATATGTTTTCGCTTTATACATCAATAATAATAATATTGCAATACATGTTAGCAGGGAGACCACGTGCAGGCTGTCTGATATCCCCTACCTAACCCCTCTGGAAATCTACCCTGTATTTTGGGAAAAAGTGACTTAGCAGTTACTTACAAAAGAAAAAGTAAGCAGTGCATTGAGAGAAAAAGAGCAAATGCTCAGCCCACACAGCACCTGACATTGGGCCGGAGCTTTTTAAACGCTAGAGATTTTAAAAGCTCTTGCTAATGCGATTCTTACAAAATCACATCGCTCCAGTGTGATCACACACATAGGATAACATTAGCAAGAGCTTTTAAAATCACAAATCGCTTAAAAAAGCTCTTGAAGTGTGAACCAGCCCTAGGTGTGTTTTTGTGCATTTTTGACCAATTGCTCCAAAAGGGCCGCTACCCCATCTCCCCATTTAGTTACAGGCTGTTCACACTGCAGAATCCTAAAAGGAAGTTCCTGCAGCATGGAATAGCCCATTTGTCACCTCTTCCAGTGGCGTGACTACACTTCATGCCTCCCCCCCAGTGATCGCCCCCCATGTTCACCCAACCCTTCCCTTGCCTTTCCTTGGTTCCATTCACGGCCTTAGATCCCGTCTCACAAGGGTCATAAAACAAGTGTGGCCATCAGAAACACCTTATCTGAGGTATAGACCGCTGTATCAGAGGAAGGGAAGTTTAGTAGTTGGGGCCCCCCACAGCTCCCTGTGTTTTGCAGGGGTTGCTCCCCTCTAGTTACGCAATCACCTCTTCCTCTCCACACAGATCAGTGCATACAGCTAGGTCAGAAGACAAGCAGCATGTATGTACAGTGATCATTACAAACCTTTGGTCCATATTGGTCTCTGAAAATCATTTTGAGCGCTTGTAGCTTTAGGCTGAACCTTGCCCGGTGCCATTCAGCATTGGGAAATGCAATATATTTGATTATATTTTTTGATTTGATGTGTACTCTGTGAGCAATACGTCAAAGAGAAGATGTAATAAAGAACAATTGTTTTTCAGGGGCAGAGAAACTCAAATAATAAGATGCACAAGAATTTAAAGGAGATGGGTCCTTGTTTAATTCACATTTTCTTCTGATTTCTTCCAGGAGATGTTTACTCTTCTGTTTAAAATAACTTTTCAGCACTGAGCAATTAGGAAAGTACCAAAACGTGTGTGAAAATGTACTGTCCCAATTATTCTGAGAATTGTCTTACTTGCTAGTTGCTAAAAGACATTTTATTGATAAGGTATGGAAATATCACCTAGGAGAAAACTTAAGGTGGCCATACATCAGGCGACTTTGCAGCCTATAACCATTCGATTCAATTATTATAATTGGATGAAAATGAGTGCCTCCATGAGCATGTCAAATCGATAATGTGACCAGTTTGGGGCCAAAATTGGTTGCATGAATTGATCAGACGTGTTGCTAGAGGTAGGGCCGACATCCTCGATCCGGTGGGCAATATCAGGATAAGCGACAAACAAAACGCAAACCTGGCACTGTCCCCTGTACTGTAAAATGTTTCCACCGGTGCCCTGTGCAGTATACTTTACCTGTCGGTGTCCGGCGCTGGCTCCGTGCTCTGTCCACATGCATGCGCCCCATGTTATGCCAGCGGCGGACACCGACAGATAAAGTACACTGCATGGGGCACCAGAGGGCACATTTTACATTGGGGGAACAACAACTGCGGTGTTGCAAGGCCGATTCCCAAGAGATTTCATGATGAAATCGATCTGGAATTAGCCTGCGTTGTATGGCAGCAGATCTCTCTCAAATCAGATTAAATCGGAGAGAGATCTGTCTCTTGTTCGCTCTGCCCATAAATTTATCTGATGTATGGGCACCTTTAGGAGAAAAAGTGAATTGGATAAGGGCCATCGACTTCTGGATGACACATGACTGGATGTCTGAGGTAAACACAGTGAAACGTCACTGCTTCTCACTCTCCTTTAATAACTAATTTCCTGTAATTATCTGAATATGGAAGGTCACACAGAAAGCAATATTTTCCACGGCCGCTTCACTCTTACTCTGAGCCCTGGAAAGCCAGGTAGTCTGTTGGTTTATTCAGAAGCATTCATGGCCAAATTACACATGTGACAAAAGCTTCTTTATTCTGACTATTCCAAAATAAAATGGATAATTAATTTCCATTAAAGTTAAATAATTTCAGTATTTTCTGTTTGCTTGGTTAGATTTGCTCAGCAAAGCCAATTACATGGCTAATTCCATGAGGGGGCTTCTGCAGCACCGAGAGCTGATGTGCACTCGCTGTGACAGACATAATGAAGTTTGGGCTTGTTTTTGAGCAACTCTCTATTATCACAGTGGGGAAGAGAATGACCAAAGCTGTCTAAATCAATACATGTATTTACCAAAGCTTGCTTCATTTGTCTGTCTATGTAGACACATGATAATTCTTATTACCCATTTATTGTGGAGTAAACATGGTCCAGAGGGAAATATAGTGACTCCTCATAAACGAGAAGCGCTTTCTGCTCTAAGCACATTCTCATCTGTGCAGCAATGATCCTTCTTCCATTACTCAGTAAAAAACAAGGAACACCAAGAGCCCCAATAGTGTAATATGTACTGGTAAATGGTTACTAGATAGAGTAAATATTAATACTCACAAACCAGGGTTACCATTAGGCAACCACTGTAAAGGCAGGTGGGGAGATTTTCCTGACCCCACTCAGGAATAAGAAGTCGCTCTCTGTAGATGAGAAAAAGGGGGTTCAACCCTCCACCCAGGGTGGACTCAATATTATGCAGGAGAACAGAGGCGCCAAAAGGATAAAAGGAAGCTAAATGAGCTTAAAAACCAAATTCTTGGTAAATAGAGGAGGTAGTGGTGGACTTACCTCCTCCAAGTAGACACACAACGACTGTAGTGCCTGGCTCTTCTACTGACCACATATGCTATTGCTCCGTTGTTATTGCCTAATGAAGCGGGATCAAACCTGCGAAACGCGTTGCATATTTGGAGTTCATAAATAAAATATATTGACTGTGTTTACTACAGTCGTTGTGTGTCTACTTGGAGGAGGTAAGTCCACCACTGCCTCCTCTATTTACCAAGAATTTGGTTTTTAAGCTCATTTAGCTTCCTTTTATCCTTTTGGCGCCTCTGTTCTCCTGCATTCCATTACTCAGTATTCCCATCATATATCAGACCAATAGTATATTCCTTTTTTTATTTTTCTGTATTTATTTTCAAATAATATAGTAATATAAACCACCCACATCCCTTAAAGTGTTCCTAAGGGGGAAATAAAATTAACAGATCTAGTTACCTAAATGATCTATAGGTTCTTAAGAAGGTACATCATGGCGGGGCACTTCATTCACATCAATGCAAATCTTTTCACCATTGGCACCCAGTGTATAAAAAAGGGCACCATGTAAATATAAAACAACTATATCATTTGTAAAAGAGCATGGCGTAAATATAAAACAACTATATCACTTGGTAACTTTCATTTCCAAACCAAATTTCAAACCAAATTTATTGATTACAATAACCCATTATTTAACAAATAATAATTTCAAAAAACTGTATAAGGGCTTGTTCACACTGCAGGCGTTTTCTGCTTTTTTTTTTCACCCGCGTCTGTTTTTTAAAAACGCCCCCCGACCGAGTGGACAATGAATGTCTATGAGAAGGTTTATATCAGCGCAGGTGGTGCGCTGTGCGGGAAGCAAAGCGGTGCGTGTACCATTTTTGAGGCGATTCTGCCTCAATGGAAAGTATAGGAGAAATGCAAAACGCTCACAAAATTGCTTTGTGTAGCAATTGCCTTCACCTTTTTAAGAATAAATACACTGTATTTATTCTTTTCTGGGTCAAAAAGTTCACTTCCTGACTCGCGTCAGGGAGTTAATTACAAAATCGCTCTGAAAAAACGCTTAGAAAACCGCTAAGCACAAAAACGAATCGCCCACCCAAGCGCCGGGAATCGGAAAAAAAACAGCCCAATGCGGACGGACGCGAGCAGAACGCAATGTGAATAAGGCCTAATTGTTTCTAAAACTGTTCCCTATGCTTTCTATGAAAAAAAAAATGTTTACATTTCAACTTTTTGCACCGCAACGAGCAGCTACCGCAATTCTCACCTGTGTTACAAATTTTCATTTTTCAACTTACTTAAACTTATATAAATATATATAAGTTTATTTTTCCATTTAGACTCCTCAATTATAATTTTTTGATTCTATGTTAAATAAAACCATCAATCATATACTAAGTTATATTACACAAACAAAACAGGGAATTAAGTTTAGGCAGCAACATGGGGATGAAGGATAGGCACCATCAGGGGGATTTAAGGTTAGGCAACACCATGGGGATCTTAGTGCTAGGAACCACCGGGGGGGGGTCCTTAGGATTAGGCACCATTGGGTTGGGGGGGCCCTTGAGGGTTAAGGTTGGATTCCACCATGGTGGTGTCAGAGATGCTGTAGTTAACTCTGCTGCGGGAAGTGGCACCGCCACTTCCGCGTCTGACGTCACGTTGCCTGCAGCCACATCCCCTCAAGCTCCTCTCCGCAGGCTGGGCATCTCTCCATTACACCAGCATAGACTGACACGCGCGCGCAATAGGCGGCGTGATCTTTATGCACTGAGGAGGCCAGTCAGCTGACACACCAGTCAGCTGACCACGGCTGCCGCCTCCGCAGTGCTGATTGGTCGGCTTGCTTTGGGCGGGCCGTTTGGATTAGCTGCATGTATTTAAGCTCAGAGCTTTCAGTAGCTCATCGTCTGTTGTTGCTGAAACTTTGCAGTGAAAGCTCTCAGACTTTAGTCAGATCCGTGTGTGTGTGATCCGGCAGGACCCCGGGGATTCACACTTATCTTAGGATTATTATCATTATCATTACTGTATTATTATTTTGTGTATGAACTTTGCCTGAACTCTTGACTATTCTCTGCCATCCGATTCTGTACCTTTGCCAATCTGATCTGCTGCCGACTCTAGCCTGCAGTTGGCTGATGGTGTAATGTTTAAGGGCTCTGCCTCTGACACAGGAGACCAGGGTTCGAATCTCGGCTCTGCCTGTTCAGTAAGCCAGCACTAATTCAGTAGGAGACCTTTGGCAAGTCTCCCTAACACTGCTACTGCCAATAGAGCGCGCCCTAGTGGCTGCTGCTCTGCTCTGGCGCTTTGAGTCCGCAAGGAGAAAAGCGCAATATAAATGTTATTTGTCTTGTCTTGTCTTGTCTAGCCTAAACTTTGACTCTGATTTAGCCTTCTGATTCTGTACCTTTGCCCATCTGATCTGCTGCCAACCTCAGCCTGTTTTTGACTACGTTTTCGCCTGACGATTCTGTACTGCTGCTGACCGACCCGTTACCGACCTCGCTTGTACGACCACTCTCCATCTAGTGATAGCTCCAGCCACCAAGGGCTATCACTCAAGGAGTACTCCTGGTATTACTGTGCACCAATACACGTGTGATCACACTCTGAATAAAGTACTGACTACCGTTCTGATAGAGCACATTCTGATCATCAGATACGACACTGATCATTACAGGTGGGGTCTTAGGGTTAGGCACCACCTGGTGGTCTTAGGTTTAGGAAGCACTGGGGGGTTTAAGTTTAGGCACCACTAAGGGGGGTTAAGGTTAGGCACCACCGTGGGAGGCCTTAGGGTTAGGCACCACTAGGGGGGTTAAGGTTAGGCACCAACATGGGAGGGCTCTGTGTGAGAGTAGGGAGAGATAAGTTTATAGTAAAATATCTGTATTAAATATATTTTACTATATGAATGAAGTAGTGCAATATCAATAATATTTTATCCCTTTTACTGGTGCTCATTTTATAAAAATAGGGGCTACAGTGGGGAATTGTAGAATATCAGTATTATAAATGATGTTTTACAGCATATCCTTGCACCTATTTTATTAAACTATAGGTAAGTAAACACCCTTTTCAACCGGAGTCTTTATTATATGCTTTTCCCGCAGGTTTACTTTAAATATGGCTGGAGGGAGTTGCGTTCCTTGACACCATCCAGGTCATTCAAATTGTATTTTGAGTTTACCACCATTGGTCCCACCCTTGTGTACCAGCCAAGGCTGTGCTTCTTGCAATCCTATAAATCATGTTATTTACTAGTTTAGGAACCCACATACCAAATTTTCCCATGAAAGCATTTTATTCTAGGTGGTGCCTTGGTGATAATTAATTATTTATGTAAATGAAGATTCAAGATGCCAGTTAAACAATGTAACTATTTAGACTGAATTAGTCAATGACCTATCATATGCAAGTTCTCAGCAAAGGCTGCTGAGTGGATTTGAAATGCCTTGTCCAAACATGACTATTCCTGAGAAATTAGTAGCAAACTGTAATAGGAAGGCCTACTCTTCCCTGAGAATGTAACTTTAGCCAAAAGTCACATATCTCAAGGTGTGATTAGAGGAGCCGGAGGGAACAAGGAGAAAAATGGACAATGCTCAGAGGTATGTGGATCCAGCATGAACATAACTCTATGCTTACCTTAGGCACAGGGTCGGACTGGGACACCAAGGGCCCACCAAGGAAGTTTCAGCCTGGGGCCCACCCCCTCTCCTCCTCCTCCCTCCCCCCCCCATTTTGGGCTCACATACACATGTACTCTAGAAATTTTGCATGACTTTATGGTAGGGAATAGATTGTGAGCAATTCTGAGGACAGTCTCCAATAGGGATATGTCTAAATGCGGCCCGCGCAGCGCGCCACAGCTAAACTACATGGGTGTCATCACGCACTGGAACATCGCCGTGGTCATGATGAGTCATGGGCAGACTTAAAAAAAAAAATACAAAACACAAAATAAGTAGCGGTGTTATTCACAGAGATTAGGTCTGACCAGATACATTTTAGATAAAATATTCAAGTAGTTACATGCCTCATGATAATTCATCAAGTAGTCAAATGGCAGCAGATACCCCCACAAAATGCAATCAGGTTGGCTGCAGATACCCCCACACAATGCAATCAGGTTGGTGGCAGATACCCCCACAAAATGCAATCAGGTTGACGGCAGATACCCCCACAAAATGCAATCAGGTTGGCTGCAGATACCCCCACAAAATGCAATGAGTTTGGCTGCAGATACCCCCACACAATGCAAACAGGTTGGCTGCAGATACCCCCACAAAATGCAATCAGGTTGGCTGCAGATACCCCCACAAAATGCAATCAGGTTGGCAGCAGATAGTCCCCCCCCCCAGCTTGGAAGGGGGGCAGCGGGCACAGATCAGCGGGGAAGCCTCCCCCCCTCCCTCACCTATGCCCCCCCTTCCGCGCACCCCCCTCCTCCAGAAGTGCAGCCAGCAGCAAGCGGAGAATAGCTTACCGAGCTTCAGATGATGCTAGCTCCGCTCCGCATGCCGCTGCTGCTGCCCTGCTGGTCTCTGTCTCCTGTAGTGACGCTGTCCAATCACGCTCTCGCAGGAAGTACTGCGAGAGCGTGATTGGACAGCGTCACTGTAGGAGATAGAGACCAGCAGGGCAGCAGCGGCATGCGGAGCGGAGCTAGCATCATCTGAAGCTCTGTAGCTATTCTCCGCTCGCTGCTGGCTGCACTTCTGGAGGAGGGGGGTGCGCGAAAGGGGGGGCCCCTAGGTGAGGGAGGGGGGGGGGGCGCTTCCCCCCTCCCCGCCGCTTTGTGCCCAATTCCCCCCCTTCCAAGCTGTGCCCCCTCCCTCTTAGCTCTGGGGCCCCCAGGAGGCGGGGCAGTCGGGGCCCACCGATGGGACCATCGGTGGTTCGGTAGCTCAGTCCTAACCCTAAGTTAGGCAGCTTCGCCTCGGGTCAGGTATCCTTTAAGTATAAGCACAATTTAATGTAATTTCTTTTCTATTGGCCTGGTGAAAGTCCTGACTTAAACCCCATAGAAGTGCCATAGCAGTCTAGACTCAGGTGATTAGCAGTAAAACATTATTCTAACAGGTAACAGGACAGGACTGGAGGAGAGGGAACATTAATGCAGCAATCTGTACATTTATTTATTATTATTTATTTATTGTACTTATAAAGCGCCAACATATTACGCAGCGCTGAACATTAATTTAGGTTACAGACAATATTTAGGGGTGACATACAGCAATATGACAATACAGGATACAAGAAAACCAGATCACACACCATAGTATGAGTACCAGGTAATGCTTAGTCAGTCACTGGATGGAGCATGGAGATTAGGCAAGTTAGGTTCACTCAGATGCATATCATGGGTTCACAGTAATGGAGGTGCATGATCAGGTAGGACACAAAAGGAGGAGGACCCTGCCCAAAGGCTTACAATCTAGAGTACATCAGCATGTCTTGATATAATGAAAACAATTTCTAATCATAATAGTCTTTTTAAACTTCAGCCTGACCACATGAAAAGCAATAATGTTAAAAACACCCTTTTAAAAGCCAGTCCATGGAAGCCCATTGTGTATGTCATACACCTGCCTCTCAAATTGGTTTCAAAGTATCTGTTCACAGCACAGTAATAGCGAGTGCAGTGAGTGCACCTTGTAAATGTGTACCCTATTAATTAGGATAGGGATCAGTGTGGTTCTACCACAACCTTTTCAGCTGCTTCCGCTCAGCCTGTTTGATTCACGGAGAACATAAAAGCTATGATGCTTTGCGATACATCCATTCAGCCTGATGAGGAAACCAGTAAGAAGGCCTGTGATTACTGTGCTCTAAATGAGCCAGAACATGGACAGAATGCTGACAGCTGTCAGGACTCAGGACATTTACTTGAGCGCTTAATTAAATCCTGTGCAGCACACAGTCTGTCTGTTCTTCACTGTTTTTCCACTGCGCTAGACCTATAAATGAGCAGGCACAGCTCGGTAAACCTGTCATCATTCTAGTCTGACTAAAACTAGCCATCCGCTGGTCGATATCGGGCCAATCTGGAGAATAAACAATTACTCCCAAAATGGATATCCAGGGGTGTTTTTAGGCATAGAAAAACCAGGCAGATGCCTAGAGTGACATTTGCAGGAGTGTGCACCACAGAGCTATTTTGAGCACATTGTGATATAGACAATGTGGGAACAATGTAGCTCCTCACCAGGGCTACATTGTTCCCTCCCATCACCTTCCCATTTCCTCATCTTCCCCAATCCATTCACTTCTCTTAAAGTGGACCCGAGATAAACTTTTACTCATTGCATAATTGTGTTCCTTTCATACAGTTTATAGGGCATTCCTCAAGCCAAATACTTTTTTTGTTTTGTTTTAATACGCTAATTCCCTATAAACTAAACAAGCCTCACCCACAGCTCCTTTTGTGCCTTGGCACTGTAGCAAGGGCTTATGGGAGCTCAGTCTGGGCAGGAGGAGGAAGAGGTTACTAGCCATTGATTTCAGAGGCAGAGGGGAGGAGGGAGGAGGAGAGGGGACTGAGTTTACACACAGGCAAGCTGATAGCATCTCTAGCCCTCAGCCTGTGACAATGTGACAAACAGAACATGGCTGCCCTCGTATCACAGGAATAAATAATCATAAGCTTTTGAAGCTGTTTGCAGCTAAATATGCTGTGTAAACTATCTAAACTTTAGATAAGATATATAGACAAGTTACTTGTTATAGTTAGTTTTTCATCTTGGATCCGCTTTAAGAGGAGGGAATGGGAGCGTGATGGAAGGGAACAACGCAATAAGCTTGCCTCTTCCTGTCTGAAAATAATACTGAAGCAAAAAGCTCAGTTTTTAAGGAGTGATTATGGGGACAGAGGGGAATGAGGAGATAAACGGATAATGCACAGACTTATGTGGAGTTATGTGGATCCAGCATGAACATACCCTCTTTCCTTTACCCAGTCAAATGCAGTCTTAACCACCCTGGCGTTCTGATTAAATCGCCAGGGTGGCTGCGGGAGGGTTTTTTTTAAATAAAAAAAAAACTATTTCATGCAGCCAACTGAAAGTTGGCTGCATGAAAGCCCACTAGAGGGCGCTCCGGAGGCGATCTTCCGATCGCCTCCGGCGCCCAGAATAAACAAGGAAGGCCGCAATGAGCGGCCTTCCTTGTTTTGCTTATATCGTCGCCATAGCGACGAGCGGAGTGACGTCATCGACGTCAGCCGACGTCCTGACGTCAGCCGCCTCCGATCCAGCCCTTAGCGCTGGCCGGAACTTTTTGTTCCGGCTACGCTGGGCTCAGGCGGCTGGGGGGACCCTCTTTCGCCGCTGCTCGCGGCGAATCGCCGCAGAGCGGCGGCGATCAGGCAGCACACGCGGCTGGCAAAGTGCCGGCTGCGTGTGCTGCTTTTTATTTCATTAAAATCGGCCCAGCAGGGCCTGAGCGGCAGCCGCTGGCGGTGTTGGACGAGCTGAGCTCGTCCAGACCGCTCAGCTGGTTAATTTTTAATTTTGTATCCTTGGTGTGTTGTATAACTTTAATATATTTAACTTACACCCAGCATTTTCCATAAGAGCTTTCTGATACACTACCTAATCGATGAATCACATTTGATATACACTGTATACTATAAATAACACAGAATGGCACCATTTATAAACCTGGAGGGTTTGCATATCACAGGCATGCTTAAATGTGTGATTGTTTATTTTTGAGACTTATCAAGAACTTCAGTGTATTTTATATTTCCGATTATGTCAGATCTTCAAGATGTATTTTCATCTTGTCATGTATACAAATATTATGCTTGTTTCAGCATGATTAACCACTTCGGGACCGGCCGCCTAACCCCCCTCAAGGACCAGGGAATTTTGCAGTGGAGGGCGGTGCGCGCGTTTGTGGGGGGGGGGGGGTCGGGCGGCCGGATCCCCTCTGTGGCTGGCTGGCCAGTGTCCCCCCCCATGGTGGCAAGTGTCCCCCCTGTAGCTGGCAGCCATCACTTACCTTCCAGGCTCCAGCGATGAGCCGCAGAAGCCACCTCTTCTCCGGCCGCTGTTCCGACGTAATAACCTACACGTCGAATCAGCCTACATTCACTATCAAACGTATACCAGGAGGGTTAGGGTTGGGGGAGGGGATAGTAAAAGTCTATGGGATGTAGGCTAGTTCGACAGTGTAGGTTAAAGTGTTGGAGCACCGGCATCTCCGCTCCAAATGACGCTCAGGTCGGGTCGCGGCTTGATCAAGCCGGGACCCGGCGCTGACGTCAGACGGAGCAGAGATGCCGGCCAGAGTAGAGGGGGGCGCCGATCGTCGCTGGAACGGAAGGGAGGTGAGTGGATCCTCTTCTTTTCCCCCCTGCCACCGCCGCTGTCAGAGTGATCACTACAATCCGACGGCGATCGTAGTGATCACGTGATCAGCAGCCATACGCGATGGCTGCTGATCACTAGGGGGAGATGCCAGCTGTCATATGACAGCTTAATCTCCCCCTCCGGTGCGCACGATCGCGTCGGGAGCGGTGCTTTAGTGCGGACGTTGAATCAACGTCCGGTCAGAACGGTACCACCACCTGCCGGACATTGATTCAACCTGCGGCGGTCCCCAATAGGTTAAGGAGCTATGCTTGCTCCGATACGCGTGAGATAACTTTTTATGTTGCTACTATTTATGTTTCTACAATAAAGATTAGACATTTATACCCCAGTACGGTGAAGCAGAGTTTTCATACATGTCTTGGAATATTGGTATATCACCCCCACCTTAGTAATATTTAGCCTAGGCTATGATGTAACCCAGCCTTCTGCCCCGAAGCATTCTGAGAGATCAACTGATGTTCCCACTCACTACAGAGAAGGTGGAGGAGGCATCTTGCAATTATTTACCTTGCCTGCAGTAAAGATGGGGGAGTTACTCAGCAGCATAACTAGAAGGAAGCAGCACCTGCGGTCACAGGGAGGCCCAGAGCTGTGAGAGGCTCCAACTACTAACCTTCCCTTCCTCTGATACAGGGGACTATACTTCAGATCAGGTGTTTGTGTGGCTACACTTGTCATGGATGAGAAGGTCATGATGACCACACTTGTTTTATGACCCTTCTGAGATGGACCCCAAGGCTGTGAAAGGCTCCATGGGCAACACTGACTAAATCATTTATAAGTAAATATTGTATAAAATATGCATATTTTATTAATTACAGTATGTTATATTAGTAAAGTTCATATTTAATGCTCATTGATAATACAGTGTAAACTAATAAATCTATGTCTATATACTACTAATGCTTATTTAATGTTCAAAAAGTCTATATAGCAAACCTGAAAAAAAATTAATTATTATTATTATTATTATTTGTTTTTGTTTCAGATTGTTGAAGAATCCTCTTTCCTAACAGTGGACATGCTGGAATCGTGCTTCCCCTATGTGTTACTCCGAAATGCGTACCATGAAGTCCACAGGTCCTTTCCAACCATGATTCCATAATTGTGCTATGCTGTTATAGGCCTTGCCCATGATGGTACGGGTTCTTTATTGGCCTGTGCACAGCAGACTCTGTGGCTATCTACAACCCCTTCCCAGCAGGCCTCAGATAAAGCGCTGAACAACTTCTGCACAGTGCTGCCACTTGTAAGGAGAAGTGGCCATTCAGGGTAAAGTGAACAGCAGTGCCTTAGGGACTAATTCAATATTTTCCACTGCAAGTGTGCAGACAAATGTTATCATACTTCCAAATGACTCCTGTGGTGTAAAAGCTGCACTGTGCTTGTTCCTCTATCACTTTTAATAACCAGCCAGCCAAAGTACTGTTTTCAGCATGAGCTAAAGCAAAATAATAACATCAGAACACAAAGGACTCTGCTGCCAATTATAGTTGCCTGAAGCCAAACTAAATCACATGCTACACTGCTTTTAAAATGCCAAAGTTATGGTTGTATTCTTGTATTCTCATTTGCTGTTTTTGGGGCACTTCACTGAAATCTGGTGTGACAAGACACATTTACCAAGTGATACACCTTGTAACATCACATAAAAGCTGCTGCAGAGATCAATGAGGAACTGGAGTGGAAAGTCTGTTCCTTTGTTAAAGGGGCACTATAGCGAAAAACTATAAAATTTAAAATTCATATTTATACCTACATATGTGATGTACATTTGTCCGTGAGTAAATGCACTATAATTTGTTTTTACTTTTCATGCAGCCCGTCACTTACAGTGGACACTTAGATCTACCAATTCTGAAACTCTTACTGACAGGTTTTGGATTAATTCATCTCTTCATGGGGATTCTCAGGATTTAATTTATCTTTAAAAGTACGCCTTGAATTTCAGTAGTACAGTCCAACTGTGAGAACAGTGTGCAAGTGAGTAGGCAGGCTGGCTGGCATATTTGTATAAGTCCTTTCAGGGAGTGTTTGAGAAGAAACTTTAAGACTCAACCATGAAGTGATTGACTAACCCAAAATCTGTCTGTAAAAGGATCACACAGGTCAGATTATAAGACCTACTGTAAGTGACAGCTGCACAGAAAGTAAAAGATATGCAGTGCGTTCACTCTGGAACATATAAATGTATGTCTACATATGTATTTTACATTTTTCATTTTAGTGCCCCTTTAAATGAGAACTGCAGACAAGCTTTGTGTAGGAGTTGTTAGATATCTTCATCTATCAGTGTCTGATGGGGATGATCAAAGAGATGCAAATACTTCAGAGATTATGCAAATGTATGTAATCTTTATGCAAATATATGCAGCTTGAAATTGGACCAATCAGTTTAAACCTGGGTGGGACTTGATTGGTTCAATTTTAAGCTGCATATATTTGCATAACAATTTACACAAATTCTCACAAACTCGGAAGTATTTGCATCTCTTTTATCATTCCCTAGTGTCTGGAAGTGGTACTCAAACCAGCAGTGTTTTAATAAAATAAATGAAACTGTACCTAGTTATGTTCACCACATTTCTGTAATTCCTGTATGGGAAATGCATATCTGAACTGAGCAGGTTTGGCGAAGTAGGCTGCGTATCCCATAATGCAAAACTTCAAGTTTCTGTGCATGAGTAAAATATGTTTAGCCTACAAACAGCTACCAAGGATCCTGTGACCTAAATTCCAAATGGATATTTAAAGCCCCACTTTATGCACTACTATGTTTTTAGATCTATGTGGACACCCTGATTAGTTGAAGCCAAATAAATACTTTTAAAGTACTTGGTCCAGAGCCAAACGCTTGTACAACAAGCTGTCAATGCTGGACTGTACATTTTTTTTTAGGAAGATTCAACCTGTGCCTCCGCCCCTTCAGGCTGAACAGCAGAAGGATGCAATCCCAGCAGCAGCTCAACACACAGAACCTGAAAACTTACTCCTTCAACACTTTTGCTTCTGGTTATGTGATCAAAATTTTCAATCGAGTCATGATTTTTAGCTGCAGAAAACTCTTTTCAAATAAATAGGTAACTGATTACAAAGCTATCACATCTGTTAGATCTGTGTCTGGGGATGATCATTTAATTATGCTTCAGGGTTATTTTAAACTATAATATTCAACTATTCTTTTTTTATATTAATAAAAGTCAAAATAATATTAAGGCTGCTATATAGGCAGTCTTAAGGTGACCATTAACAGTTACATTTTTACTGAACTGAACATCATTTTCAATCAGATTATTCAGATCATATTGTATTAAAAGAGAGAAACAGGTTGGTCCAATCGATCCTGAACAATCACATTATCAATCTTTTCCTTAAAGAATGGGTTGAATGACGTGGCAGATTTTTTTTTTTTTATAGATACTAGACCAAATGGTTTCTATATTGGGAATAGTTTGTATTCTTTAATGCTGTGGATTGATTAAATACAATCTTTTCTTTCCACTCAATATTGAAAATATGGTTCAGTGATGAGCAAAAATGCCAATATTCTTTACGCATTATTTTCATGAAAATAATGTTAAATTCGACTTTCTAGTGAAAGTGCCATGAAAAATAATTTTGTAATAAATTTGGGATTTTTCGAATTTTTTTTGCGCTAAAATAAAATATTTTTCACATTTTGCAGTTTTGTGAATTTTTGCCATATTATTTTCACAAAAAAAATTCTACAAATCAACCTGCTACTTCCGATGCGAAAATGAATTTGGCAAAATTTTGTGAGCAACACTGATATGATTGTTTTGCAAAAATGGTAACATTAAAAGATACCCGAAGTGACATCATGAGATAGACATGTGTATGTACAGTGCCTAGCACACAAATAACTATGCTGTGTTCCTTTTTTTCTTTCTCTGTCTGAAAGAGTTAAATATCAGGTATATAAGTGGCTGACTCAGTCCTGACTCAGACAGGAAGTGACTACAGTGTGACCCTCACTGATAAGAAATTCCAACTATAAAACACTTTCCTAGCAGAAAATGGCTTCTGAGAGCAAAAAGGAGATAAAAAGGGGAATTTCTTATCAGTCCTGAGTCAGCCACTTACATACCTGATATTTAACTCTTTCAGACAGAGAAAGAAAAAAAAAGGAACACAGCATAGTTATTTGTGTGCTAGGCACTGTACATACACATGTCTATCTCATCATGTCACTTCGGGTATCCTTTAATGGGCACTTTAACTTAATAAAATGCTTATTGCTCAGATCTTCCTTGTTTAGTCCTGCCCTGCCATCCATTCTCCTTACACTGCAGTGCTGTGGCATTTCAGGCACACTCTCTGATGATGTCACGCAATGACTTTTGCAGCAGTACAGAGAATGGCCACATCAGTTGATCGTGTACATGCTGCAACATTTGTGGTACTGATGCTCAACAGCGAATTAAACTACTGCTTATTAGCTATTTCTGGTCAGTTAGTGGTAGAATTCACTTTCAGATATTAATCTAATCATTTTGATGATATAGTTTGTCAGTCAGGAATGAGCGTTTGATTATTGATTAATTCCATATATTCATTCACAAATGCTGATTTTTGCAAAACTGTAATGAAAACATTCTTGAATAATCTTGTTATGAATAAAAATTAAACCTTGTAAAATCGTTATTGTTGAATTCTATTGTCACATCAGCTAAAGGTAATATCAGTCTAAATATAATAACATAAATTTACAAATGTCAAGTATATGTGTAAAAAAAAGAAAAAAAGTTTTAATCCAAAGTGCACCCGAGGCGAC
The DNA here is from genome assembly GCF_040937935.1 of Hyperolius riggenbachi. NCBI lineage: Eukaryota > Metazoa > Chordata > Amphibia > Anura > Hyperoliidae > Hyperolius > Hyperolius riggenbachi. Next base: position 119,426,795 of record NC_090647.1, read on the forward strand.
ATGTGACATGATGAGATAAACATGTGTATGTACAGTACAAAACATATTAATACCCAGGCCGTTTTACTTTGTTTTGCTGCCTGAAAGAGTACATTTCTAGGCATGGAAGTGACAGCTTCTGTCTTCTGTCATCAATGATAAGCAAATGACAGCCATAAATGTTTTCCTGGCAGAATACAACTTTTGAGGACAGAGGAGACAGAGGACAAAGTCAATAGTTCACTCACTGCCACACATCCACGTCCTCCTTTCGGCGGAAGGAGGAAGTGCGAAGTGCGGTAGTGAGTGGTGGAACGTTTCCCATAGGTCGCATATTACAGCGGTGACACCCATAGGATCCCCAGACTTCTAGGTAAGTTAACCCCCCCATCCCGCGGTCACAGGTTTAGTAATTAATCTTCATTAGAATTTCAAATTTGAGTACTTCAGTATTCCTCGAAAGCCCATCCCTGATAGACACATGACTATGGTAGGGACTAGATTGTGAGCCCCTCTGAGATACAGTTAGTGACAAGACAATATACTCTGTACAGTGTGCGTAATATGTCAGAGCTATATAAATACATAAATAAATAAAATAACTGTATTTTCACTCCGGGATACTTAATAGAATGCCACTGATTAGATACAGTAAAACATTTAACCTACTTTGTAATATTTAAATATAAAAAAAAAAAAATATGGGATACTTGAAAGTACCAGAGGCTTGCATCAAAGTTAGACATTCTTTCTAAGTTGTTCCAGCCTTGTCTTCTCCAGCCTTGCTAATGGTAAATATTAGCTGCTTGAATAGTTAATAACACTGTACAAATAATGTAATGACTCTGAAAAGTGTGCAAATCAAATAGAAAAAGTATATAAAGAGAATAAATTGAGAATATACATGAACCATGGCTTCATTCTGCACAGAACATCATTTGAGGAGGTTAAATGCAAAACTTGGACGTAACATTTGGGCAAAATTTCCCACATTCAGAATTTAAAGGAAACCAAAGACTGTACAAAATGAAAGTTTTATACATACATGGGGCTTCCTCCAGCCCCATGCACACGGATCACTCCTATGCCGCCATCCTCAGCCTTCTAAAAGATCACCGCTGGGAGTCTGAAGGTGGAGTGCAGCTCCATCATCAGAGTGGTATGCGTGCGCTCTCCTGAAAAGCCCATTCCCAGCCGTTCACACCAATAGGCGTAGAGTCGTCCTGGGGCTGCAGCACAATTGATGTAGAGCAGTCGGCAAGAGGTTAAGGCACAAATTAATTTTCAGTTGATTGAGACTGATAATTATTATGATACAGAATTATACAAATTATTTTTGCAATCTTGAAATCTTGCAGCAAAAGCATTTTGTTGGTCTACATGCAAGCTGCATAGATTTGCAGTAACATTTGCATATTTCTGCATCAATTTACAATTATTTGCATATTTGTAGTAGCGTAGAAAGTTGGCACTAAGCCAAAACTTTGTACTAAATGCCTTTTAGACATCCGTGGCACAGGACTATGGGGACACAAAATGCCTATAGATGTCCGCTGAAAATAAAAATAGACTTTGGCGGCAGTCTAAATGTACTAAAGGACGGCAACCTGTGTCTCTTCCTCTGCAGGTTCTACACGTTCCTTTAAAGTGTACCTGAGATGGGACCCTTTAAAAAATGTATACATACCTAGGGCTTCCTCCAGCTCCCTCCAGCCTGATCACTCCCTCATTGTCTTCAATCGTCTTGTGACCCCGAACAATCCTCCAGTGGGGACCAGTCTGCACAGGTGCAGTCCGGCCAGGTGCTTCCCTGTCTCGTTTCCATTGCTGGGAGCTGCCTGCACAGTAGTACTGTGCAGTCGCAGAACACTCCAGGCGGCGTGAGTGCGTCGGGAGCGTGCGCTTAGCCAGGCTGCTCATGCGCAGTTGGCCCTGGACTGGAGGACTTTCTGGGGTCACTTGCGAATGAACGAGGAGTTGGAAGAGGACTGCGTGGGAGGAGGGGGCTGAAGGAAGCCCCAGGTATGTATGTTTTGTCTTTATACTGCCATCTCAGGTTCCCTTTAATGCAAGAAGATCAAATACTCCTTCCACTACCACTATATACAAAACTTTATATATTTTATATAAATATTTTATGCATTAATGCAACATTTGATGTGCAATTTGGAGTGGTTAAAAGATTTTTTAAAGAACTAGAAGTGTACAACAGTACTGCATTTATGGTAAGTATAAAGAATTGGTAATTGTGAATTATGTGCGGTAAATGAAATGCAAAAATGTTCTCAAATTGTTCCCATCGTTACAGAATTCCATCATCTTTTATTAATTCTCTGAATGTAATTGTTTATTATCATTTTATCCCTGGATAAATGATCACTTTCATTAGCGCTGTGCTACTGTAAAGCAACAAATGAAGCTGTCAAGAAGCCCCCTGTACATTTACATTGCAATTATTAGAGCAAAGCTGCT